>NC_060186.1:46405133-47029062 GCF_021184085.1 Oncorhynchus gorbuscha
GGAGAATGACTGCCCTGAGAGTTCTGCTTTACATACAGACATAATTTAAACGGTTTTAGAAGCTTTAGAGTGTTTTCTATTCAATAATATTTTTATTTGCATATATTAGCAACTTTTGACAAAAAAAAATTATGTTCACTATGGGCACGCAATTACTCCAGCGGGGGCAGTAAACAGCCCTATCCCCAAGAGGTTTTAATACAGGTGTGTGTTGACGAGGACAAGGCTGGAGATCACTCTGACATGCTGATTGAGTTCGAATAACAGACTGGAAGCTTCAAAAGGAGGGTGGTGCTTGGAATCATTGTACTTCCTCTGTCAACCATGGTTATGTGCAAGGAAACACGTGCCGTCATCATTGCTTTGCACAAAAAGGGCTTCACAGGCAAGGATATTGCTGCCAGTAAGATTGCACCTAAATCAACCATTTATTGGATCATCAAGAACTTCAAGGAGAGCGGTTCAATTGTTTTGAAGAAGGCTTCAGGGCGCCCAAAAAAGTCCAGCAAGCGACAGGACTGTCTCCTAAAGTTGATTCAGCTGCGGGATCGGGGCACCACCAGTACAGAGCTTGCTCAGGAATGGCAGCAGGCAGGTGTGTGTGCATCTGCACTACAGTGAGGGGAAGACTTGAGGATGGCCTGGTGTCAAGAAGGGCAGCAAAAAAGCCAAAGTGAGGAGGGGAGGGCCCTCAGAGTGTGGTATCAGGAAAATAACCTCACACTCAACGTCAACAAAACAAAGGAAAAGATTGTGGACTTCAGCAAACAGCAGAGGGAGCACCCCCCTATCCACATCGACGGGGCAGTAGTGGAGAGGGTAGTAAGTTTTAAGTTCCTCGGCGTACACATCACGGACCAACTGAATTGGTCCACCCACACAGACAGCGTGGTGAATTAGGCGCAGCAGCACCTCTTCAACCTCAGGAGGATGAAGAAATGTGGCTTGTCACCAAAAGCACTCACAAACTTCTACAGATGCACAATCGAGAGCATCCTGTCGGGCTGTATCACCGCCTGGTACGGAAACTGCTCCACCCACAACCATAAGGCTCTCCAGAGGGTAGTGAGGTCTGCACAACGCATCACCGGGTGCAAACTGCTTGCCCTCCAGGACACCTACACCACCTGATGTCACAGGAAGGGCATGAAGATCATCAAGGACAACAACCACTCAAGCCACTGCCTGTTCACCCCGCTATCACCCAGAAGGCGAGGTCAGTACAGGTGCATCAAAACAAGGACCGAGAGACTGAAAAACAGCTTCTATCTCAAAGCCATCAGACTATTAATATAATGTTTACATACCCTACATTACTCTTCTCATATGTATATACTGTATTCTATACCATCTTCTGCATCATGCCTATGCCGTTCTGTACCATCAATCATTTTTATATCTTTATGTACACATTCTTCATCACTTTACACTTGTGTGTAGAAGGTAGTTGTTGTGAATTGTTAGGTTGGATTACTCATTGGTTATGACTGCATTGTCGGAACTAGAAGCACAAGCATTTCGCTACACTCGCATTAACATCTGCTAACCATGTGTATGTGACAAATACAATTTGATGATTTGATTTCTCTCCAGGAAAAACATCAGGAACAGACTGATATTCTGCAAAAGGTACAGGGATTGGACTGCTGAGGACGGGGGTAAAGTCATTTTCTCTGTCCCGTGTCATGCCAACAGTAAAGCATCCTGAGACCATTCATGTGTGGGGTTGCTTCTCAGCCAAGGGAGTGGGCTCACTCACAATTTTGCCTCAGAACACAGAATGGTACCAACACATCCTCCGAGAGCAACTTCTGACCAACCATCCAGGATCAGTTTGGTGCCTTTTCCAGCATGATGGAGCACCTTGCCATAAGGCAAAGTGATAACTAAGTTTCTCTGGGAACAAAACAGATATTTTGGGTCCATGGCCAGGAAACTCCCCAAAACTTAATCACATTGAGAACTTGTGGTCAATCCTCAAGAGGCGGGTGGACAAACAAAAACCCACAAATTCTGACCAATTCCAAGCATTTATTATTCAAGAATGGGCTGCCGCCAGTAAGGATGTGGCCCAGAAGTTAAATGATAGCATGCCAGGACAGATTGCAGAGGTCTTAAAATAGGAAGTTCAACACTGCAAATATTGACTCTTTGCATCAACTTCATGTAATTGTCAATAAAACTATTTTACACTTATGAAATGCTTATAATTATACTTTAGTATTCCATAGTAACATCTGACAAAAATATCTAAGAACCCTGAGGCAGCAGACTTTGTGAAAATTAATATTTCTCAAAACTTTGGCTATGACTGTACATACAATATACAAAATTACAAAACATGAAGAAAAACAGACACATTAATCAACATGGATGTCTCTGACCATTACTCTGAACTACCAACAGGGACCAGAACATGGAGATGGTGGTGTGCTCGGCCCTATGTTTTCTGTAGTCCACGATCAGCTAATTTTTCTTGCTGACGTTGAGGTAAAGGTTGTTGTTGCCATGTCTCTGACCTCTCTGTAGGCTGTCTCATTGTCATCGGTGATCTGGCCTTCCACCGTCATGTCGTTGGATAACTTAATGATGATTTTGGAGTTGTGCACGCCACAGAAAGTACAGAAGGTGACTAAGCACGCAACCCTGAGGGGCCCCCGTGTTGAGGGTCATTGTGACGGATGTGTTGTTGACTACCTTCACCACCTGGGGCGGCCGATCAGGAAGTCTATGATCCAGTTGCAAAGCGAGGCATTTAATTCCACTGTCCTTAGCCTAGTGATGAGCCTGGAGGGCACTATGGTGTTGCACATTGAGCTGTAGTCAATGAAAATTATTCTCTCGAAGGTGTTCCTTCTGTCCAAATGGAAAAGTTGGATCTGTTGGGGCGGTATCCGAATTGGAGTGGGTCCAGGGTGTCTGGGATGATTGTGTTGATATGAGCCATGACAAGCCTTTTTACGTCTTGAAACTAGGGGGCACTATTTTCATTTTTGGAAAAATAATGTTCCCAAAGTAAACGGGATATTTTGTCAGGACAAGATGCTAGAATATGCACATATTTGACAGTTTAGGATAGAAAACACTCTAAAGTTTCCAAAACTGTAAAAATATTGTCTGTGAGTATAACAGAACTGATATTGCAGGCGGAAGCCTGAGAAAAATCCAATCCAGAAGGGACTCTTATTTAGAAACCTCTGCGTTCCTATGCGTCACTATGGAGCAGTGAATGGGATATCAACTAGAATACTTTTTCTATGGCTTCCCTAATGTGTCTAGTGTCACAAGACATAGTGTCAGGCTTTTATTTTGATGGATCTAATTTGGAATATGTTATCGGCGTTGTCGTGACCACTTATGCTAATTAGTGTCAGTTGATGACAATTCTCCGGGAGGGGTAGTTCTATTAAAGCATCTTGGCTACAGAGTGCTATGGGGCGATAATCATTTAGGTAGGATAATTTGACATTCTTGGGCAGAGGGACTATGTTAGTCTGCTTGAAACTTGTAGGTACTTTATTACAGACTGGGTCAGGGAGAGGTTGATAATGTCAGTGAAAACATTTGCCAGCTGGTCAGAGCATGCTCGGAGTACGTGTCCTGGTAATCTGTTTGGCCCTGCGACCTTGTGAATGTTAACCTGTTTAAAGGTTTTACTCACGTCGGCTATGGAGAGCGTGTTCACACAGTCGTCCAGAAACAACTGGTGCTTTCATGCATGGTTCCGTGTTGCTAGCCTCAAAGCGAGCATAGAAGGCATTGAGCTCGTCTGGTAGGCTCGCGTCACAGGACAGCTCACGACTGGGTTCCCCTTTGTAGTCCATGATAGTTTGCAAGCCCTGACACATTTGACAAGTGTCAGAGCACATCTGACAATTCATGTGTTAGAAAGTGGTAAAGAGGAATAAAATGTCCAGGATTGTTTCTCTGACTTGAGTCAAAGTATTGTCACACCAATGTTAATCCCTATCTTTCCGAAACAGAAAAGACAACAAGAGGGAAAGATTATGAAAGCAGGATGAACAGAGATTGGCAAGACCCTCTTTTGTTTGAACAATTGGCAGTGTAAAATGTAAGTGACTAACTCTTCATAAAACCTCTAGATGCATGCATGGTGGATCTTAACACAGGTAATGCTTTGACTGTATGTGATAAGCACATGATTGTATGCCTTTTTTACTTATAGCTGCTGCAATGTGAACTGGGTCAGGAGGTCTGAGTGCAACATGTGTAACACTCCTAAATTTGTCCAGCATGAGGAGAGAACAGGTACACTACACAACACTGCCCAAGTTCTTTGTCATGTTTTAAAGTATATTGCCTCCTTAGATATTCCTTGTTTACTCTTAATTCCATTGCCCTTTCGTGTTATCAGGATATGGTGGAGGGTTCAATGAGCGGGAGAATGTGGAGTACATCGACCGAGAGCAATCTGATGGAGAATAGGACAAGGTGAATCTCTTTTGTGAATAAGAGCTTACTGTCACGCCCTGATCTGTTTCACCTGTCCTTGTGATTGTCTCCACCCCCTCCAGGTGGCGCTCCCCCCCCCCCCCCAGTGTATTTATCACTGTGTTTCCTGTCTCTGTGCCATTTTGTAATATTTTTTTTGTCTTTCAATATTTACCGGTTTGGGAGAAAAACAAAAGTACAGCAGGAATCTTGGGAGCAAGTCTTCCTTGAAAGAGAATTTTAAAAAGGCAGATCCAGTGAAAGCAAAAGATTAGGAGGAGGATGATGACGAAGAGGAAGGAGACCTTTCAAAATACAAACTAACCTGTTCAGTTAATGCAGGAGCACATTTTAAGGAACACAGTGAGTTACTGTATATAGCCCTTTTCCATTGATTTACATTGTAAGGCAGTTCTAACTCATTATTTCCACTATTAATATGTGCAGTGGTTGCTCCACTAAACGTTTTGTGATTATGCTGACTTAAGAGGTCATTTGTGGTTTAGTACAGTATCCTGTGTCACTATTTCATTGCTCCAGACCAGCATAAGGGGGAGTTAGAGCACTGATTATGCTTTTGGGTCCTACTGTGTCTCTAACTGACAATGGATGTGCAACATAAACTTAAATAGAAACTGATAATTCTGCACGACTTCAGTATTACTTACTAAAACTGTTGTGACACAGGTTTATTATTATTTTATTTAGGATTATTTTGCTTTTAATGTAGTACTGTAAGCCACTCCCGACCAGTCACAGTGCCTGAGTAGCGTAACGGTCTAAGACACTGCATAGCAAGCAGTGCAAGCTGTGTTGCTACAGATGCTGGTTCAATAATCATGAGATCATTGTAGATTTTTGGTTTCTCTCCCTCTAAAAACAGATAACTAAAACCAAATAAATATTTCTAAATAACAAACTAGCTTTATTTACGGATTAGTAACAATGTCTCACCCCATGTTCACTATATATTTTATTTGAAAATGTCACGCCCTGACCTTAGAGAGCCGTTTTATTTCTCTATTTGGTTAGGTCAGGGTGTGATGTGTGGTGGGCGTTCTGTGTTGTTTTCTTTATTTCTATGTTTTGGCCGGGTATCTGGGACAGCTGTCTATCGTTGTCTCTGATTGGGAATCAAACTTAGGTCACCCTTTTTCCCTCCTTTCCGTGTGGTTAGTTATCTTTGTTAGTGGGAGTCTAGCCCTGTAAGTGTCATGGTTGTTTTTCGTTTGTTGTTTTTCGTTTGTTGTTTAGTTGGTGGCATTTTAAATAAAAAGATAAATGTACGCTCACTACGCTGCACTTTGATTTCCTTCCAACGACGGCCATGACAGAAAATGAAATCATCTCCAAAATATTGTTATTTTTTAAACAAAGCGACTATTATTATTAATTTAGTCATATTGGATATTTTCACAGATATATTATTAACCCTGTTATTAGCAGGACAATATATATTGGTCATAGTGTTCATGGCTCCTGAGTGGGGCACAATGGGATGGGATTGCCTTGCAGTTCTCCAGATGTGTCCACTGAACGCTCAGGAGGGCACGGTGCACGGGATGGGCCGCAGAGCTGCGCACAGAAGACCAACCTAGCCCATGGGGAAGGGAGGAGGATGGAGGGGGGATGGACCCCTACCCCTCCACACTAGCAACACTTTAAGTGGCATTGCACTAATAATGGCGCTGACAAGGGAAATGCTCCCGCTGCCATGTTCTTAGTGCCAGTCTGCACGTTCAAACTAAAACAATGTAACTAATGGCATCTTTATGCTTTCGTTACAGTTTTCCCAATTGCGAAAACACAATTTTGCAAACTAGGCTGGTTTTATCGAAATACTTGACACAATTCACAAAACCACACACACAAACTGCAAAATACCTCATATATACTACAAAATGAAGCACTGCAACCAAAACTACATATAGCATTATCAAAATCAAACGTTTGCACGAAATGGCCCACACTTCATTTATATTACCAGATTTTTGTCTAACCAACTACACACTGTTGGGCATGATGAAAAGCACTCTCATCTTTGGTATGCTTTGCCATAATACTAAAATAGTTCAAATTGTAGAAAATTCTTCAGATGCACAGGATTATTTGCAGATACACACACATGCTGTTGATTTTTTTTTCACCAAACAAGTCATATGCAACATATGCACAACAAATATATTTACATTGGCCTGAACAAAAATATGCTCACAAAATAACAGTAAACTGAAAAAGAAAATTGCAGAAAGTATAGGCATAACAAATATATGTAAAAAAAAGTGTCAAGAAAAATATTTAGGCAGCATCTTGCCTCACAGCTGGGTCTGGCCACAACGCCTCGTCCACATCACAGACAATATCTTCCCTTGCCAGACATCGAGGGAAGAAGCGCCTTGAGTGCCTTATCCATCCCTGAATCGCACCCACATCAATCTCATCATATGCCTCTTCCATAGCCTGCACAAGAGGCATGCGAACAAAGGGCTGCCAGTCGTATACCTTCCACCGCCGTGCCGAAAATAACTCTTCTATGGGGTTCAGAAATGGTGAGTATGGTGGGAGGTATTGCACGAGAAATGGTGGGTGGTCAGCAAACCAGTTTTGGACTGGGGCTGCACGATGAAAGCTCACGTTGTCCCATACTACAACGTACCGGGTTCTTTGATGGTCTGCATCATTCATACGCTCTGGTGGTATGATAATGTTGTGGAGTCTGTCCAGGAATATGAGAATATGGGCTGTGTTGTATAGTCCAAGGTTGGCATGACGGTGGAGGACACCATGCGTATTGGAGGTGGCAGTGCACAATGTGATGTTCCCACCACGTTGGTCAGAAACATCTATAATGGCTCTGGCCAATGGCGTTTCTCCCCCTTCTTCTGGTCTTTGCTAGGTTGAACCCAGCCTCATTTATAAAGATGAACTCATGTGGGATTGCATGAGCATCCATTTCCAGTACTCCCTGAAAACAAAGAACAAAAGCAGTCAATATGGTGTTATCCAGTACATTGGGAAACAATGTTGCGTGTAGTGTACTGCAGTCCATATTGTACTTACATCCACATATGCTCGTCTGACCTCTTTGTTTCTTTGAGAGATTCTCTCAAACGGCACCTTATAAAGTTGTTTCATTCTGATCTGGTTTCGCTTGAGAATGCGAGCCAATGTGGACGGGCTGACTTGTTGAATGTTCTTGAATTATAGTGTTGTCTTGGATGATGTGGCTTTGAATTTCTCGTAATCTGATTTCATTATTTTCCAAAACCAAGTTTACAATGGCAGCTTCCTGTACCCCGGTGAACATTTGGCCCCTTCCTCCACCATGGTTGCGTCTCTCAGTCCGTTAGAAAAACAAAAATATAGGGCATGGACAAAGCAACCTAAAGATATTTCCCCCACAGTAGAGTAAATTCTACAGGAAATGTGTGCAGTTAGTGTATGACATCAGCCATTCTTGAAGTAAACAGGTGTCACCCAACTGAATTTTTTTGGGGTTACATACCTGTAGTCCAGTCTAAATGTCCGGATGACACAGGTGACAGTAAAACGGCTCAAGTTGGGCTGCACTCTCTGTCCAGCGTCTCGCATTGTGAGCACAGGGTTGATTACATGATCAACTAAGGTTGCTCTGATTTCATTTGAAAGTTGTCTTCTTTGGCCATGAACTCCTCTACCAGCTCTACCCCTACCTCTCACTCTTCCGCCCCCTCTCATTCTCACCCTTCCTCTTCCTCTCTCTGCAACGGCTTCCATTGTTGTTGTAAAACAAAAGGTGCTCACCTGTGGCCTTTTCATAGTGCTTACTTTCTGATTGAAGTGGTAACATTTAACCATTGAGGTGTTTGGCCAGGTGGCACATGTATTGGCAAATTAGCTCATGTAGTGTCATTTTGAATGGCAGTGTTTTGAAATGGCAAACATGTGACTTTATGTCAGATTGTTGTGTCTTATGCAGAGAACAATGTGCAGTGCATTTAAAAAGTGCCATTTTGAATTGCAAAATGTGTGTAAAGCAGAACATCTGTTTAGACTTTTGGAGACTTGAGAAGAGGTTTTGCTCTCTGTGTGTCAGTTTAAATAATTGTGCTGTGCATGTCATTTTAATGTGTTAGCAATTGGAAAAAACTGTAATAAATAATGATAAAAACTCTTTCAAAATGCCAATGTTTATTTAGTTATGGATCCATAACTAATTACTATGGGAATAAATATCACTGAATTACCAAAATATCCTCCAATCCTCTGTATGTAATTATTGGCGAAGAGTCACGTCATATTCTTCAATGTAGTGTAGGCCTACCGTAGGAAACATGAGTCTCACTAGTGTTCAGTAATGTGCTGTTAAAAGTGGGTTAGGTCTTATTTATTTAAAGAGACTATTGAAATTAGAAGCAATAGGATTTGAAGCAATAGCCTACAACTATTTCAACACCGTTTCACGCTGCTCTGAAATAAGAATTTGTTCTTAATTACAAGGACAGCCTACCCCTTCCACACTATCAGGGAATTGAACCCCGGTCTCACGTGTGCCTGCATGACACAGGTATTCTTTATCTAAATAGCCCAGTACTGTACTCCTGACCATCACATTGTACAGCACCATATTTTCCGTTCCTTCCTAACAGAAACCCAGAGGGTTTTTGTTTTTCTTGGAATAGAAACACAATAATATGAATCAAATGAATTAAGCAAGTACCAGTGAAAAGTTTAGACACACCTACTCATTCCAGGGTTTTCTTTATTTTTACTTTTTCTACATTGTAGAATAATAGTTAAGACATCACAACTATGACATAGCACAAATGGAACCAGTTAATGGAACAAGCTTACGCCTACCTCCCCGTCAGGGTATTGAACCCCCGGTCTCCCTCGTGCCTGCATTCTCTAGTAGTGTCACTGTTGAAGGCTTTCAAATGCTTCTCAAAGATGCCCTCTGGTGGTCAAACTTGCACTAACTAGCATTAATGGTACCAGTGGTTCACACTTAAATAACGTGCCATAGAATTCTGCGGCACCATGTAAGCTGCACCGCAATACGCTGCAACTTTTAAAGGACAAACCACTGTAGCACAATGGTGGAGCACCTATTTGGGTCATGGCACAGCAGCCATTTTGCATTAGAAAGCTCACCGCAAAAGAGTTATGTTAGTTAGGCCACATTGTAAAAAAATATTGTGCATTGGGAAATTTGAATTTATGCTTCTTATTGGACACGTTCAGATAGGACCCCAGAGACACGTCAGGGATGGAGGTCGGAAAACACTGAATTGTCCATATCCTTCAACAGTTTTTTCAGTTTTGTGCCTAGTTAATACACAACCCAGCTATGTTTTAAAACTGTAATTCCTGGGGGGGTTGGAGGGGCGCCATGTGCCACTGACGTGTTTTCCGTTTGCTCCCGCGGTATTCTTAAATGTATGTGAATTTAGCAGCAGAACCGTACTTATTTTCAAGTATTAGTTTGGTGATCCCTTTCCGTAAAAACCAAGACTACTTTGCTTTCGAATGACAGCATGTCGACAAAACATAATGCCAAAAACATGACTTTGAGAAAACACAGCCTACAAGACCCATACTCATCACCGCCCACTCCTGAGTCTGATGGGGGGGGGGGGTGCGGCTTGGCCTGGTGGCACTGCAATGGCGGCACTGCAATGAACATTCGAGGCCATCAAACTACTACACTCTGAAATAGTTGCAATGATTAAGGCCCAAATACAGGAGGTTTCTGATACTTTAAAAGCAGATCTAACCATCCTGTGGAACGAGACTGTGCCAGCAATCGCATCACTCAAAACAACAACAGAGTTGCACACTACAACCATTGCAGCACTGGAGACCTCCACTACCAATGTCTCTGACTTAACTACCTCCCTGGAGGCTGACGTGAATCGCCTGGCTGCAGATTTGAAAAAGGTGCAGGAGAGTTGTGAGTTTAAAGGGATTCTCTCGCCGCAATAACCTGAGACTTGTATTGGTCCCAGAGTCAGCAGAAATGCCTCGCGCCACGGATTTTGTTTCTGGGATAATGAAGGATGTTCTTGCCTTGGATGAGAATCCCCTGATTGATCTTGCCCACCGGTCGCTGTGCCCAAAGCCCCGCGATGGTGAGAGGCCCTGTGACATATTTACTGAAGTGCACTTTTTCCATGAGAAGATGGAGATTCTCCGACGAGCCCGCAATACCACTCTGAGCTTTCAAGGACAGAGCTTCTCCATCTACCAGGACTACACCCCCACTGTTTCCAGGCAGCGCGCAGCTTTCGGGCAGGCCAAATGACTACTACGGGACCATCCAGGTGTGAAGTATGGATTGCGATTCCTGGTCAGTTATTCTCCATCTCATGAGGGTAAAGACTACACATTTGAGTCTCTGGATGAGGCCATGGCTCACATTCAACGTCACATGAAGAAGTCTGGAACTTGCCCATAGATCAGCAACTGTTGCTTGCGAACTGTGGATAGTAAGTAGCCCACCTGTGGTACAAATATGTTTAGTTTTAACATACTATTCTTGTATAGTTGTTGAGTTGGTGAACACATTCAGACTTATTTGATGCTGTGATCTAATGTTTTGATGATCTAGTGTGCTTGCCTTACAAGCATTCAGTCATTTTAATTTACTTCTATTAAGGTTTTACTTAACTCCTTTGTTTAAAGGCTGTCTCATTCACCTATTCAGTTTGTTTACATAGTGACTAAAAATATTTCTGGATATTTGTTAACCACTTCACTTTATTTCTAAAGGTTTTGAATGTAATATATGCCCAGCAAATGTTCAACGTTACACACAAGTAGTTTTTTGGTCTTGGCTGTAAGTTGTCTTATCGTCAAACTAAACAATTATTGTAAAAAAAAAATGTTTGATCGTCTTATTACGATTCGCTTACTTCAAATTAGGTTTTTGATTGAGAGCCTTTATACATTTTATTCATTTTCTCTCTCAATGCTTGTTATAAGACTCGGAATATAAGTGGTAATTGTAATTTTGTTTGCACAAGGGATTCACTTTATTTTAAAATTTTCTCCCTTTTTGCTGCTTGATCCACTAACACAAAACACGACTTTAAAGAACGGGACTGTGGGTTTGGGTTTAACACTGCACTCTCACAGACATACAGTGCGAAGAGAACATGTTCTATTTAGGCTTGTACCTCGTTTGGAGGTACTGTCTGGGATGGGGGGAGAAGTGGTTGAGGGAGGAAGGAGGTTGAATTGTTCAGTTCTAATGTTATCATTGAATTTTTTGTTTTTTTCTGTACTTTTTCCAAGAATCTTGCAGCGTGCCTTATTACTCGGGGCGGCATGGTAGCCTAGTGGTTAGAGTGTTGGACTAGTAACCGAAAGGTTGACAAGGTACAAAACTGTCGTTCTGCCCCTTAACAGACAGTTAACCCACTGTTCCTAGGCCGTCATTGAAAATAAGAATTCTTAATGGCATCAGACCGAGGCTTTGCATCTTTGCTAGTGCTCCTAGACCTTTGTGCTGCTTTTGATACCATCGATCACCACATTCTTTTGGAGAGATTGAAAACCCAAATTGGTCTACACGGACAAGTTCTGGCCTGGTTTAGGTCTTATCTGTCGGAAAGATATCAGTTTGTCTCTGTGAATGGTTTGTCCTCTGACAAATCAACTGTGAATTTCGGTGTTCCGTTTTAGGACCACTATTGTTTTCACTATATATTTTACCTCTTGGGGATGTCATTCGAAAACATAATGTTAACTTTCACTGCTATGCGGATGACACACAGCTTTACATTTCAATGAAACATGGTGAAGCCCCAAAATTGCCCTCGCTAGAAGCCTGTGTTTCAGACATAAGGAAGTGGATGGCTGCAAACGTTCTACTTTTAAACTCGGACAAAACAGAGATGCTTGTTCTAGGTCCCAAGAAACAAAGAGATCTGTTGAATCTGACAATAAATCTTTATGGTTTTACAGTCGTCTCAAATAAAACTGTGAAGGACCTTTACTCTGGACCCTGATCTCTCTTTTGACGAACATATCAGGACTGTTTCAAGGACAGCTTTTGTCCATCTACGTAACATTGCAAAAATCAGAAACTTTCTCTATAAAAATTATGTGGAAAAATGTATCCATGCTTTTGTTACTTCTAGGTTAGACTACTGCAATGCTCTACTTTCCAGCTACCCAGATAAAGCACTAAATAAATTTAATTTAGTGCTAAATACGGCTGCTAGAATCCTGACTAGAATCCAAAAATTTGAACATATTACTCCAGTGCTAGCCTCCCTCAACTGGCTTCCTATCAAGGCAAGGGCTGAGGTTTCAAGGTTTTACTGCTAACCTACAAATCATTACATGGGCTTTCTCCTACCTATCTCTCTGATTTGGTCCTGCCGTACATACCTACTTGCTCCTACCTATCTCTCTGATTTGGTCCTGCCGTACATACCTACACGTACACTACGGTCACAAGACGCAGGCCTCCTAATTGCCCCTAGAATTTCTAAGCAAACAGCTGGAGGCAGGGCTTTCTCCTATAGAGCTCCATTTTTATGGAATGGTCTGCCTACCCATGTGAGAGACGCAAACTTGTTCTCGACCTTTAAGTCTTTACTGAAGACTCATCTCTTCAGTGGGTCATATGATTGAGTGTAGTCTGGCCCAGGAGTGTGAAGTTGAACGGAAAGGCTCTGGAGCAACGAACCGCCCTTGCTGTCTCTGCCTGGCCGGTTCCCCTCTTTCCACTGGGATTCTCTGCCTCTAACCCTATTACAGGGGAAGAGTCACTGGCTTACTGGTGCTCTTTCATGCCGTCTCTAGGAGGGTGCGTCACTTGAGTGGGTTTAGTCACTGATGTGATCTTCCTGTCTGGGTTGGCACCCCCTTGGGTTGTGCTGTGGCGGAGATCTTTGTGGGCTATACTCGGACTCAGGATGGTAAGTTGGTGGTTGAAGATATCCCTCTAGTGGTGTGGGGGCTGTGCTTTGGCAAAGTGGGTGGGGTTATATCCTGCCTGTTTGGCCCTGTCCAGGGGTATCATCGGATGGGGCCACAGTGTCTCCTGACCCCTCCTGTCTCAGCCTGCAGTATTTATGCTGCAGTAGTTTATGTGTCGGGGGGCTATCTGGAGTACTTCTCCTGTCTTATCTGGTGTCCTGTGTGAATTTAAGTATGCTCTCTCTAATTCTCTCTTTCTTTCTCTCTCTCTCAGAGGACCTGAGCCCTAGGACAATGCCTCAGGACTACCTGGCATGATGACTCCTTGCTGTCCCCAGTCCACCTGCTGCTCCAGTTTCAACAGTTCTGCCTGCGGCTATGGAACCCTGACCTGTCCACGGGACGTGCTACCTGTCCCAGACCTGGTGTTTTCAACCCTCTAGAGACAGCAGTAGTGGTAGAGATACTCTGAATGGTCAGCTATGAAAAGCCAACTGACATTTACTCCTGGGGTGCTGACCTTTTGCACCCTCGACAACCACTGTGATTATCATTATTGGACCATGCTGGTCATCTATGAACATTTGAACATCTTGGCCATGTTCTGTAATAATGTCCACCCGGCCCAGCCAGAAGAGGACTGGCCACCCCTCATAGCCTGGTTCCTCTCTAGGTTTCTTCCTAGGTCCTGGCCTTTCTAGGAAGTTTTTCCTAGCCACTGTGCTTCTACACCTGCATTGCTTGCTGTTTGTGGTTTTAGGCTGGGATTCTTTACAGCACTTTGAGATATCAGCTGATGTATAAAATGATTTGATTGTGGTGTCAGGTACTTTTTAGAGAAACTGTATAATATTGTGATGAGGCAACATACATGTTTTTATCCAAATTGCACAGTGTCGTGGCAGGCTACATTGTCAATCCACTCATTAGGCTTTGAGACATGATAATATCATAGAAGGAACTTCCATTTTTACAAAGGATGTTTTACAGATGTTGGTCACATAAACCCAGATTTTCTTTGATTTAGGAACATTCTTGTGTGTGCAATTGTATAAGTGAGGAAAAAAATATTACCAACTCAGGTGTGTAAAACCATCTTGAAATGTCTATTGTATTCACCAGGAAGCTTGCTAAACTGATTTGATTTACTGTGAAGGTAAGTATTTTTCTTTACTTTCTTCTATTTCTTGTTTTGAATAAGTGCAAAGAATTCTGATGGTGTCGTTTTAGGCTTAGGAAACAAACTAATTATTTGTAGCTGACAGTTGAATCATTCATTTTACCTCCTTAACTAATTGGTGGCCTAAGTACACTATATATACAAAAGTATGTGGACACCCCTTCAAATTAGTGGATTCTGCTATTTCAGGCCTACCTGTTGCTGACAGCTGTATAAAATTGAACCCTCTGCCATGCAATCTCCATAGACAAACATTGGCAGTGGAATGGCCTTACTGAAGAGCTGTGACTTTCAACTTGGCACTGTCATTGGATGACACTTTTCCAGCAAGTCAGTTTGTAAAATTGCTGTCCTACTAGAGCTGCCCCGGTCAACTGTAAGGGTAGTTATTGTGAAGTGGAAAGGTCTAGGAGCAACAATGGCTCAGCCGTGAAGTGGTGGGCCACACAAACTCACCGAACGGGACTGGCGAGTGCTGGCACATGTAAAAATTGTCTGTCCTCGGTTGCAACACTCATTACTGAGTTCCAAACTGTCTCTGGAAGCAACGTCAGCACAATAACTGTTTGTCAGGAGCTTCATGAAATGGGTTTCCATTGCCAAGCACCTGCACACAAGCCTAAGATCACCATGGAGCAGTGGAAACACATTCTCTGGAGTGATGAATTACACTTCATCATCTGGCAGTCCGACGGACGGGTCTTGGTTTGGCGGATGCCAGGAGAACGCTACCTGCCCGAATGCAGAGTAGTGCCAAATGTAAAGATTTGTGGAGGAGGAATATCGGTCTGGGGCTGTTTTTCATGGTTCGAAACTTGCCTGACCTGCACAGAGCCCTGACCTCAACACCCTCAAAATCCTTTAGGATGAATTGGAACGCTGACTGCGAGCCAGGCCTTATTGCCTAACATCAGTGCCGGACCTCACTAATGCACTTGTGGCTGAATAGAAGCAAGTCCCAACATCTAGTGGTAAGCCTTCCCAGAAGAGAGTAGGCTACTATAGCAGCAAACGGGGGACACACTATGTTAATTCCCACGATTTTGGAATGAGATGTTCGACGAGCAGCTGTCCATATACTTTGTCATGTAGTGTACACACAGTGCACAAACCATTAGGAACACCTTCCTAATATTGAGTTGCACCTCCTTTTGCCCCCAGAACATTCTCAATTCGTCGGTACATGGACTCTACATGGTGTCAAGCATTCCACATAAATGGTGGCCCATGTTGACTCCAATGCTTCCCACCGTTGTCAATTTGGCTGTATGTCTTTTGGGTGGTGGACCATTCTTGATATACACAGGAAACTGTTTAGCATGAAAAAGTGATAAACCCAGCTGCGTTTCAGTTCTTGACTCACTCAAGCCGGTATGCCTGGCACCTACTACCATACCCAGTTCAAAGGCACTTAAATATTTTGTTATGCCCAATGACCATCTGAATGGCAATCTATGTCCCAAGGCTTAAAAATTATTATTTAACCTGTCTCCTCCCCTCCATCTACACTGATTTGAAGTGGATTTAACAAGTGGCATCAATAAGGGATCATAGCTTTCACTTAGTCAGTCTCACGGAAGAAAGCAGATATTCCTAATGTTTTGTACACGGTGTATGTCATATAGTTACAAGCATGCTACTCAACTTTGGTAAGAGTTTACCTTATGAAATTACTTAATTTCTTTCTATTGTGCGAGCGAAAATCTTTTCGCTTCATTTCTCTGCTGTATTCTCGAAAAGCTCAGGGTATTTTTTAATGACAAAAAAATGGCTATTGGACCTTTAAATACAGGTCACTTCTACAAACAAAGCGCATGTTATGGTTTAATCATGTTTGATTGCTGTTCTCAGTCTTGTCTGTAGATGGCACTTGGTACTTTTAAACTACTACGTTAAATTAACTAGCTCCGGAACAGAGCAAATGGAATGGCATCAAACACCTGGAAACCATGTGTTTGAAATCATTCCAATGATTCCACTCACTACCACGATCCCATTCTCCCCAATGAAGATGCCACCAACCTCCTGTGTCAGGAGGCTATTGTCACATTGTATAAGTGATTAGAGACAGGCTCAGGAATAGGTAAAGGGGGGGGTTTAATACTTCACCCAAAAATATATGCCATGAAAAGGCACTGGAACAAAGCCCAACACAAACATGTATAGAAAAACACACGGACGTAACCCAAACAAAAGAGCGGGGTTAAACCTCTAATAAATACACAAGACAAGACTCATAATAACAGGTACACTATATATGCAGCACGAAAGCCGAACCAACAAAGCACAGGCACTCACAAGACCAACAGACATTGGAACAACAACCGACAAGACAATGGTGAACAGAGGGCACATATAGAATTACTAATCAGGGGAATTGGAACCAGGTGTGCACAATGAAACAGTTCAGCTGGTGAAATAAACCTCAGGAGCAGCAGTACCTACCAGGGAATCCGTGACAGCTATGTAGAAATCTTGTGATGATGGGATAGGTCTATCAACCAAGTGCATAGTGAGGAAGAATGATCCACTCATGTTAGGTTCATGTGTGACAAGAATATTCTAAAGCTATTTTCAGTTCAGCAAATGGCTTGACTGGCTACTGGACCCTCCTAGTTCAGGCCAAATGCTATTCTGTGCCCAATGGAAGTTAATGCCTCATCATACCTGCAGTGTTTTTGTGTTTTGGTACACCAGAAGTACAGTGTATTCATTTCCAATGGAACACTGCGCATGACTTGCAGCATTGCAGAGGAAGTTGCAGTGACTTCTGTGTGGTGCATACATTGGATAAATCTAAAGTATGCATCAAATTGTATGCATAGACGGCTTGACAGAAATGGTAACAGAAGGTGAATGTTGAAGTTTTGTTGCACACATAGCAAGATTATACTGTGTACCATTTTGCGCAATGACGTTGTAGGTGTGTGCCAGGCACAAGCCTGGTTCACATTACCCATAAGCACTCCTTTACATTGCGCCAGATGTCATGCATTTCAATGGGGACGTCCACAACTGAGTGGAAACGCCCCCTTGTTGTTGAAGGCTCTGTGGCAAGATGGACATCACGATGGACATCACTTTGAACATTTTAAAACTTTGCAGTCTCTTCAGTCTTGTTGAAAAACAGTAAGTTACCAAAACATAGAAGATGGAAAATGTGGTTTTCAGTGATGGCTTAACTATCCACTTCTAAACAATTTCATATTCCTATAAGTGAGTACTATAAAAGCCAATTATACTTTCACAATTGCCTCCCGTTTAAGTTTATGGTGGTGAGGCTTTACAAACACTACACTTCTCTGTTCAGTAGCAGGGCAAGATTCCTTGAAGATGACATACAGCATAATGAAATACCTCTCGATTTAAAGGGTAATTAGTCATGTATGTAGTGAATGACAAAGCAGCAGAATAATTTAGTTTGAGTCATCAGGCTAGCAAATGGCATTGAATTAAAAGTCAACTACAATGTGAAGGATATAGGCTTGCCTTGTGATAATTAGGCTAGTAGGCTTACATTTTCTTAAAATGCAACAACTAGGCTTTTCCCATGGCTCTGAAGAGTCCGAGGTCAGTGATTCCCAACCACGTGGTTTAGGGAGCTTCCAATGGGTCCCTGAAAAAAGCTGTGATAAAACTAAGATTGAATAAAGCAGCAGCAAGGCCAAAATGTCTAATTTAAAAAAGCTTTTCAGTGGAACTCAGAATGGATCAGAACCCCTAGTTTAGGTAAGATCAATCATAGCTATATCAAAGCCATTAATAATAGCCTAGGCCAATATTCAATGTAAGGCATAGCTGCCTAGGAGGTATAGGCCTATGCTAAAACATTTACAATGTAATTTTGGCAGAGAAGTGAACATACACTTTATATTATGCCCTTGTCAAGCTGCCAAAACTAGCCTCCTGGAGCAATTGGTGTAGAAAGTTATACCTGACGAATTTTGAAATTGTGCACATGCTCTTGCAGGTAGTCCCACCTCCCGCGCTTTAAAACGTGTGACGCGTTTTTACGCACAGTAGCTTTGCCGCAACACTTGGAGGGTGCTGGGCGTGTACAGTGGATTTAGCCTGTATGTATCCTCGCATAGAGGATGATTTCCGACAACTGAGACTCTTTGGATACCAGGCGCAACGTTTCTCCTGGAGAGATGTTGGCATCCAACAAGTCTTTGCGTGAGAGCAATGTCACCAAAAGTGGCAGCTGTGGATCCGTGTCAGTTGTTTTCCCCATTACTATGATGGTAACGGGAATGGTGGGCAATTCTCTCGCTCTTATGCTGGTATATAGCTCGTACAGAAAAAAAGAAAATAACAGGAAAAAGTCTTTCCTACTCTGCATAGGGTCGCTGGCATTGACAGATCTGTTTGGACAGCTTCTCACCAGCCCTATAGTTATATCGGTTTACAGAGCCGATTTGAAATGGGACCGCATAGACTCATCGGGGAGTCTGTGTGCTTTCTTTGGAGTGTGTATGACAACTTTTGGCTTGTGTTCTCTATTCTTTGCCAGCGCAATGGCAATTGAGAGGGCATTGGCGATTACAAGTCCTCATTGGTACTCCAATCACATGAAGACAAGTGTGACAAAGCAAATTCTGGCAGTTATATTGTGTCTTGTTCTTTTTTTCTCGCTGTTGCCGGTCGCAGGAGTTGGGCACTATACGCTGCAATGGCCAGGCACTTGGTGCTTCATTAGCACTGGAGACAGAGAGGTCCCGGGTAACATGTTTTTCTCCATCACTTTCGCTGTTCTTGGGATATTCTCACTTCTTGTGACTTTCTCCTGCAACGTCGTCACAATTCGTGGATTAGTTATTCGTTGCAAAACGAAATCGGGCACATCTCACTCATCCAAGCAGTGGGAACGATTAACCACGGAGACGGTCATTCAACTATTGGGAATCATGTGTGTACTGATTATATGCTGGGTTCCTTTACTGGTAAGTTCTAGTTGTTTTCCTATACTGGTAAATTCTGGTGGTTTTCCTCTTTTATAGTAATGTGGTGTAGAACTCTAAAATACTAGAATCATATTTAACACGGCACGCCTATAGGACAAAAAAGTCACAGAACGCACATTTTACTTAAAGTTCCAAAGGAAGGGTCTCATTTACAACCTTATTGACACACAGGTGATTGGTTTAGTTATCTTGAGGTGGTTAGTTAACGTTCTTGAGTGCTTGATGTCACACATATGCTCTACAAAGCAATCTGTTGCGCTAGCTCACACCGCCCACGAGTTAACACCGACTGAACAACTTGGAAACAGCTTCAGTTTGATCACCAAATCAGTTGGGGAAAGAAATAGGGCTGTGAGGATTATGGCATTTTGTGTAACGAATAATTGTCATGCAAATGTACACGATTATTGTCATAAGTCTTTTTCTTCTAATGCATCATAATGCACGTTTGAAAATTAGTTTTGGAAATGAAGCTTCTCCTCCCAACAGTGCCATTCTGCTCATAAAACTGAAAAAATGCTATTATCTTCTTAAATAAAGTTGAATCTTCCCTTCTCCTAAAATAAATATATTAAGATTATTATTTTTTGGAGTTTACTGTTATTGTCCATAATTGTTGAACCAAATGAAAACCTCATCAGCTAGCTACCAATCTATTTTAGTTTCACTGATCATTAAAAAATGAGCCCGCTAAATTGTTATTTGGACCTTTCCACAAATGGTCTGGAATGTGTTTGATATCAGCAAGTTAACCCAAATGTATCAAAGAATGGGTAAGTGGAAAAGTTATTGTTGCCGTGGTGTAATTATATCTAACCAGTTGGCTAATGTAGCCTGTGAGCCCATGTGCTCCCAAGTCTAGGTAGCTGTGTCATTTGGTGTCCACGATTAGCTATCTAGCTACTGTTGACTAACCCCATTCCGTACAAATTTGCATAACCACTGCATTTAAGCAAGGCTGCAATTAAAACTGGTGGGACTGTGTGGGCTTCAATCTGTGCAGAGAACCACGTTTTTATTCAAGCCCCCCCCACACACACACACACACACACACACACACACACACGGCCTATAGGTTTCACTCGACATTTTGAAAAAGACCCAACGGAGCTCATTGCCTTCTTCAATCATGCAGAAACAGGCAGCATGAAGGTCTCATCATTGATTTGACTGGAAAGGGAAGAAATCGTGCTTTACAATGGTATTCATATTACAGTTGACCTGGAAGTTTTAAGTTTTGTGTGTTAAAATAAGGTCATTGTATTGTACATTACAGCGCAATGTACAAAAGTGTGTTAGCTAACTATAGTTGGCTACTGCATGGCCATTATAAGCCAGCATGCTAAATAGCCGGCTACATATCAGTCAGTACCTATCCTTCAAAATGGTCACTGGATAAACTAGCTATGAGTTGAACATATACCAGTCAAAAGTTTGGACACACCTACTCATCCAAGGGTTTTTCTTTATTTTTACTATTTTCTACATTGTAGAATAATAGTGAAGACGTCAACTATGAAATAACACATATGGAATCATGTAGTGACCAAAAAAGGTGTTAAATAAATCAAAATATATTTTATATTTGAGGTTGTTCAAAGTTGCCACCCTTTCCCTTGATGAAAGCTTTGCACACTCTTGTCATTCTCTCAACCAGCTACATGAGGTAGTCACCTGGAATGAATTTCAATTCACAGGTGGGCCTTGTTAAAAGTTAATTTGTGGAATTTCTTTCCTTCTTAATGCTTTTGGGCCAATCAGTTGTGTTGTGACAAGGTAGGGGGGTGTACAGACACTTCCTATTTGGTAAAATACCAAGTCCATATTATGGTAAGAACAGCTCAAATAAGCAAAGAGAAACAACAGTCCATCATTACTTTTAGGGATGCACGATATATGGGAGAACTTATCGGAATCCGACGATAAAAGCTAAACATTTTCGTGACCAAGCTACTTTGATGCTAGGTGTTCATAATGTTTTGTCTAGTAATTGATAAATTTACACAAACGCTTGGATTGGTTTCGCTGTAAAGCATATTTTCTAAATCTGACACGACAGGTGGATTAACAAAATGCTAAACTGTGTTTTGCTATATAGCATTTGTGATTTCATGAATATAAATATTTTTAGTAATATTGTTTGAATGCGGCGCTCTGCAATTCATCTGTTGTTGATGGCAATTATTCCGCTAACGGGATAGGTAGCGTCAAGAAGTTAACAAATGCAGCATCTCACCCTCTCTTCTCTGTCAGCCCAATGTTGAATCATGTCCCAATTGTGTGACAACACGTGCACAGAGGTTATCCACCTATCACAACCCTAGACAGCCTTTCACTAATTGTAACCACGGCAGAGAAGTGTAACGGCGGTAAGTGTTCCACCAAAATGGAAAGTGAGGAAGCCAGCTCAGCCTCTTGTGAGAATGAAATCATCACCAAAAAGGGCAGCAATGTTTTTTCACTAATATGGAAGTGATTCGGGTTTAAGAGGTCTGATGTTCAGCAAACTAATGTCCTGTGCAAAATGTGTCGAAAGACAATTGCTTCAAAAAGCAGCAGGACAACTAACCTCTTCCATCACCTGCAACTGAAACACGAGGTGGAATGGGAGGAATGCCGATTCCAGTCGCTCGATTCCCAAAAACGTCTGCTAAAAGACAAACTACCATAGCTACATCCTTTTCAAACTTAATCCCTTACGACAAGAAAAGTTTGAGGTGGAAGGAAATAACGGATGCAGTGACCTATTACATAGCGAAAGATATGGTTCCAATCTGTACAGTAGAAAAGCCAGGCTTTAACCTCTCTGGGATATGTCACCTGGCCAAAAGCCAGGGAAAATGCAGAGAAATTAAAGCTACACTTGTTGTGAATCCAGAGGCGAAAGCAAATGATGCTATTATCTGAGGATAGCACCTCCGTAAACAAAGAGAGAAAACATATTTCAACCCTGCAGGAGCGACACAAAACGCAGATATAAAAATATAATTCATGCCTTACCTTTCTTTGACAAGCTTATTTTGTTGGCACTCCAATATGTCCCATAAACATCACAAATGGTCTTTTTGTTCGATTAATTCCGTCGATTATATATACAAAATGTCAATTTATTTGGCGCTTTTGATCCAGAAAAACACCGGTTCCAACTTGCGCAACGTGACTACAAAATATCTCAAAAGTTATCTGTAAACTTTGCCAAAACATTTCAAACTACTTTTGTAATACAACTTTAGGTATTTTTTTAATGTAAATAATCGATAAATTGAAGACGGGATAATCTGTGTTCAATACAGGAGGAAAACAAACTGTAGCTAGCTTTCTGGTCATCTAACAGTACACTTCAAGTGACCCTCGTTCAAGATGGCCGCACTTCTTCATTCCACAAAGGAATAACCTCAACCAATTTCTAAAGATTGTTGACATTCAGTGGAAGCGATAGGAACTGCAAGAAG
Organism: Oncorhynchus gorbuscha; assembly: GCF_021184085.1. NCBI lineage: Eukaryota > Metazoa > Chordata > Actinopteri > Salmoniformes > Salmonidae > Oncorhynchus > Oncorhynchus gorbuscha. The sequence continues at coordinate 46,428,092 of NC_060186.1, forward strand.
GTCCCTTAGAATTCTGGATTCCCAATGAAAACCCATTGAAAAGAGTGAGAATCTTTTTTATTTTATATCCAAATCTACTAATAATATGCATATCTTACCTTCTGGGGATGAGTAGCAGGCAGTTGAATTTGGGCATGCATTTCATCCGGACGTGAAAATACTGCCCCCTGTCACCAAGACGTTAAGAAGCTGCTAGGTACAGTTGACCACAAATATCAGTTGCCAAGCCACAAGTATTTCACTGAAGAAACCCTGCCAAAATGTCTGCCTCCAAACGTCTTACTTCACCGATGATCATACGGGTGAAGTAATAGCCCAGGGTCTCAAATACTCTCTGGCATTGTGGAAGATGAGCAAAGACCGACAGATGTGCATGACAACTGACAGCGGGAGCAACATGATAAAAGCTTTGTGCTTGAACAACTGGATCCGCCTGCCTTGGGCACAGGCTTGACCTCGGTAAGTGTGACATTGGATAATTAAAGTGCATTCAAAAAATATATGTTCAGGCCAGCTGTAGGCTAATGTGTTAGTAGTTGTGTCATTCTGCCAATCTAACCACAGGCTGTTTTAATTAGAACAACATTATCTAAATTAATACATTTTCAATCAAAATGATTATATAAATTACATATTCAAACAGCTAGTGGTCAAACATTCCTAAACCATAGAATAGACATGGAGAGACTTGTTTCTAGCACAGACTGAGCTCAGTCTACACACTCACCAGCTCATAACAGAGTCCCCAATCAGGTGGGGTTCAAGACAGAAGATGATAGAATGAATCCTGGAACAAGAAAAGGCCATTGCCCGTGTCTGGATTCAGAGAAGAAAAGCATGCACCTGGTGTCCAACTATCAGGAAATTGATGTGTTGGAGTCAGTGAACAAACCATGGGCCCACTACAGGAATTCACTGACATGCTGTCCGGGAAGAACTACAGTGGGGCAAAAAAAGTATTTAGTCAGCCACCAATTGTGCAAGTTCTCCCACTTAAAAAGATGAGTCCTGTAATTTTCATCATAGGTACACTTCAACTATGACAGACAAAAGGAGGGGGAAAAAATCCAGAAAATCACATTGTAGGATTTTTTTATTAATTTATTTGCAAAGTATGGTGGAAAATAAGTATTTGGTCACCTACAAACAAGCAAGATTTCTCACAGACCTGTAACTTCTTCTTTAAGAGGCTCCTCTGTCCTCCACTCATTACCTGTATTAATGGCACCTGTTTGAACTTGTTATCAGTATAAAAGACACGTGTCCACAACCTCAAACAGTCACATTCCAAACTCCACTATGGCCAAGACCAAAGAGCTGTCAAAGGACACCAGAAACAAAATGGTAGACCTGCACCAGGCCGGGAAGACTGACTCTGCAATGGGTAAGCAGCTTGGTTTGAACCAACAATGCAGTTAAAAAAATGAATAAGAACAAGAACGTAAAGGAACAAGTAATTAAAGAGCAGCAATAAAATAACAATAGCGAGACCATATACAGGGGGTATCGGTACAGAGTCAATGTGCGGGGACACCGGTCAATCGGGGTAATTAATAACTCTAATAATGGTTATTAAAGTGACTATGCATAGATAACAGAGAGTAGCGCAAAAGGGCTGGAGGTGGGGCAATGCAAATAGTCTGGGTAGCCATTTGATTAGATGTTCAGGAGTCTGTTTAGATGCCGCATGGACCTAGATTTGGCGCTCTGGTACTGCTTGCCGTGCGGTAGCAGAGAGATCAGTCTATGACTTGGGGGGCTGGAGTCTGACAGTTTTTAGCGCCTTCCTCTGACACCACCTGGTATAGAGGTCCTGGATGAGAGGAAGCTTGGCCCCAGTGATGTACTGGACCGTCCGCACTACCCTCTGTAGTGCCTTGCAGTCGGAGGCTGAGCAGTTGCCATACCAGGCAGTGATATAACCATGCTCTTGATGGTGCAGCTGAAGAACCTTTTGAGGATCTGAGGACCCATGCCAAATCTTTTCAGTCTCATGAGGGGGAATAGGTATTGTCATGCCCTCTTCACAACTTTTCTTGGTGTGCTTGGACCATGTTAGTTTGTTGGTGATGTGGAAACCACATAATTCCACCACTCTTCTGCTTGAGGAAACCATGAACAAGGTCTAGCGAACCTACCGGTTCCAAGTGGAAAAAGCATCTACTTTTAATTTCATCCTCCGAATGTTGGTCATGATGGGATGTGGAAGATTAATGTCTATTTTGTGATGTCAAAAGTTGTATGAAGATGTTATAATGAAAACATTGTAACTTGAAGAGTTTTCATACAGTGTATATCATGTTCACATACTTTACGTTGTGTGGAAAATATCCAGGATAAAGACAATGTTGTGACAATAAGATTGTGATTTTAGTTATCTAACGAGATCATAGTAAAATGTGATACCTTGCTTTAGCTCCACCCCAGGGAACCCAGAGAGCATGTCAGCAAGATGTAAACACCCCCTTTATATCTGAGGGTATAAAGCATTTGAGGTAATAATTAACATATCAGATTAGAATGACCACGAGCTGCAGCTGAGGTGTAAGATTAGTCACGACCCCATAAACGCAATACGAGGTTGAAGAAGACAAAGTAACCTCTTAACAATCAATGCTACGGTTGAGTAGCTGTTCTAAATACTGTATCTAAGAAGGTGAATTTAAGCAGGACTATCTGGTTATTCTCTTCAAATAAATGTTTGTCGAAATGGCTTTCATCACTACTCTGGGATCATCGACATTACTGATTAGCCGTCCTCAGGAGGTCACTCTTCCAGTGGAAGTAAACAGAAAACTAAGGACAGTGTGAAATCTTGTAAACAATCAAAGACTTATGAAGGAGAAGGTCATCCAAAGACCAAGCCTCCGTTGAAACCTTATCCCCAAGCGAAACCCAGCAACAGAGATACCTGACGAAGATCTCCAATGAATCATGTAACAATGAATGATCAGTGAGACTCGGTCACAATGGGACTGATATGAGGAAATAATAATTGATGACCTGTATGATATCTATATATTCTTGAGTTAATTCAGGAAACGGTAACCAATTAAGCAAACTTTTATTGTGGTGCCCCAAATTCCTAATGAGTTAATTGTTACATGATTCATTTAATAATTAAACGTAGAAGGTAATTATTAGACGATAATTATTCAATTAATAGTAGTCATTACATTTGTCGTGACTTGACTGTCATTAACCTGTTGCGTCGAGCAATCCCGTATCCGGGAGTGTAATTATAGCCTCAAGCTCATTACCATAACGCAATGTTAACTATTCATGAAAATCGCAAATTAAATGAAATAAATATATTGGCTCACAAGCTTAGCCTTTTGTTAACAACACTGTCATCTCAGATTTTCAAAATATGCTTTTCAACCATAGCTACACAAGCATTTGTGTAAAAGTATTGATAGCTAGCATAGCATTAAGCCTAGCATTCAGCAGGCAACATTTTCACAAAAACAAGAGAAGCATTCAAATAAAATCATTTACCTTTGAAGAACTTCGGATGTTTTCAATGAGGAGACTCTCAGTTAGATAGCAAATGTTCAGTTTTTCCAAAAATATTATTTGTGTAGGAGAAATCGCTCCGTTTTGTTCATCACGTTTGGCTAAGAAAAAACCCCGTAAATTCAGTCATTACAACGCCAAACTTTTTTTCCAAATTAACTCCATAATATAAACAGAAACATGGCAAACATTTAGAAACCGTCCTCAAGGTGTTTTTCACATATCTATTCGATGATAAGTCATTCGTGGCAGTTTGGTTTCTCCTCTGAAGCAAATGGTAAAATGCACGCAGCTCTGGAGATTACGCAATAATTGCAACGGAGGACACCAACCGGAGCACCTGGTAAATGTAGTCTCTTATGGTCAATCTTCCAATGATATGCCTACAAATACGTCACAATGCTGCAGACACCTTGGGGAAACGACAGAAAGTGTAGGCTCATTCCTTGCGCATTCACAGCCATATAAGGAGACATTGGAACAAAGCGCATTCAAAATCTGGGGCATCTCCTGTTTGAAATTACATCTTGGTTTCGTCTGTAGCATCAGTTCTGTGGCACTCACAGATAATATCTTTGCAGATTTGGAAACGTCAGAGTGTTTTCTTTCCCAAGCTGTTTATATGCATAGTCGAGCATCTTTTCGTGACAAAATATCTTGTTTAAAACGGGAACTTTTTTATCCATCATTTATCCCCCTATATCGAAGAAGTTAATGCAACCGCTGTGTCAGATTTAAAAAACTTTACGTTGGAAGCAAACCATTCAAGTCACGCCGAACGTCGGATGAAAAGTTCAAAAAGTTCCGTTACAGCCCGTAGAAACATGCCAAACTAAGTATGGATTTTTTAACATAAAACTTCATTAATGTTCCAACCTGACAATTCCTTTGTCTGTACAAATGAAGTGGAACGTAGCTACCTTTTCACGTGAGCGCGCCAGACCGAGGCAGTGGCACTCTGCCAGACCACTCACTCAAAGAGCCCTTATGAGCCCCTCCTTTAGAGTAGAATCCTCAAAACAGGTTCTAAATACTGTTAACATCTAGTGGAAGCCTTGAAGTGAAACATAATTAATATCCCACTGTATCTTCAATGGGGGCTGAGTTGAAAAACTACAAACCTCAGATTTCCCACTTCCTGGTTGGATTTATTTCTCAGGTTTTCACCTGCCATATTAGTTCTGTTATACTCACATACATTGTTACAAACTTCAGTATTTTCTATCCAATACTAATAATAATATGCATATATTAGCATCTGGGACAGAGTAGGAGGCAGTTCACTCTGGGCACGCTATTCATCCAAAAGTGAAAATGCTGCCACCTAACCCAAAAAGGTTAAAGATACAATGTTTCCATTATAACGTCTTCAATGATCTCAAACAATAAATTATCCTCCCGACCATTTACCACATTCTTTGTGTAGAAATATTGTTTCATTATCCACTTTTGGATGTTGGAGTTTTGTAAAATCTCTGTTGTAACCCTCAGACATTCCATTCTCCATACTGCAAAGGGCCAGAGAGATACTTTTTACCATTAGTCATCAACCAGCCCAATTTCCCCCCCTCTTCCTCTCTGGTGAGAGAGGGGGTGCTGTCTTTGATCCTTGACCAGGAGGGAAAGTCATGGCACATTAACGATAGTCACATCACAACAGAGTGTGAAACTCCTATACAAATTCCATTGTTGGGATAGATGCCACCTTATTATAATGTAATAAATCATCATAATATTCTGGAAGAATGTGTAAAATGCTTAGGATTTTAGGGCAATTTTATTTGCAGTTTGTAAACCTAACATGAGGTACAGGAATTGCATTTACTGTCATGGGTCGCCAATAAAATATATATGTATGCTACGCCCCTAATAAGCAACACCTTCTGAAAATACCTTGAGAATTACATTAAAAAAGACCCAGCTGCTAGGTCAACCCAGCATGAAAGTAAAAAATATCCAACTGTTTAACCCATGTTTGTGTAATCCCAACAACTCAACATGTTGTTTTATTCACACAACCCAACTGGCTGGGTCAAAAAAACTCTGTTCGGTCCAATACTTACACAGCGATGGGTTACCAAATAACCCAAAATTAGGTTGTTTTTAACCCAGCAATTTATAGTGTACATTTGCTTAATGTCTGGAAGGAGAGTTGACAGTCTAACCAGAAACCTAGGTATTTGTAGTTGTCCACATATTCAGAACAAGTCAGAACTGTCCAGAGTAATTATGCTAGTCGGCGGGCGGGTGAGGGCAATAAATCGGTTAAAGAGCATGCATTTAGTTTTACTAGCATTTAAAAGCAGTTTGAGGCCACGGAAGGAGTGTTGTATGGCATTGAAGCTTGTTTGGAGATTTGTTAACCCAGTGTCCAAATAAGGGCCAGATTTATACAGAATGATGTCTTCTGCATAGAGGTAGATCAAAGAATCAGCAGCAGCAAGAGCGACATAGTTGATATATACTGTACATAGAAAAGAGTCGGCCCGAGAATTGAAACCTGTAGCACCCACATACACTACCAGAGGTCCTGACAACAGGCCCTCCGATTTGACACATGGAACTCTATCTGATAAGTAGTTGATGAACCTGGCGAGGCAGTCATTAGAGAAACCAAGGCTATTGAGTCTGCCTATAAGAATGCGGTGATTGACAGAGTCGAAAGCCTTGGCCAGGTTGATGAAGACGGCTACACAGTACTGTCTTTTATCGATGGCGGTTATGATATCATTTAGGACCTTGAGCGTGGCTGAGGTGCACCCATGACCAGCTCGGACACTAGATTGCATAGTGGAGATGGTACGGTGGGATTCGAAATCGTCGGTGATCTGTTTTTTAACTTGTTTGGGTCTATTGTCTCCCCCTTTGAAGACCGCGGCAGCTTTCCAATCTTTGGGGTTCTCAGATTATAGGAAAGAGAGGTTGAACAGGCTAGTAAAGGGGTTGCAACAATTTTGGCGGATAATTTTAGAAAGAGTGGGTACTCATTGTCTAGCTGATTTGTAGAGATCCAGATTTTGCAGCTCTTTCAGAACATCAGCTGTGTAGCCGAGTGATCATAGGGTCCAATGAGCAGCACTAGATGAGTCAGGGAGCCAATTCTGTAGTCGCTGCTACGCTAGATAAGCTGGAGACACGGCGATTCAGACAGCTAGTGGGCCGGGGCTAACAGTTGGGCATCCGGCGACGTCACAACGGAAGAGCCTGTTCAGACCACCTCGGACGGTTACGTCGGCAGACCAGTCGTGATGGATCGGCGGGGCTCCGTGTCGGCAGTAGAGGGTCCAGGCCAATTGGCAAAAGAGGTATTGTAGCCCAAGAATTGGCTGGTGGATCTCTTTGGCTAGCTGGGAGATGGGCCTAGCTCGAGGCTAGCTGGTGCTTGCTTCGGGACAGAGACATTAGCCTGGAGTAGCCACTTTGATAGCAGCTAGCTAGCTGCGATGATCTGGTGTAAAGGTTCAGAGCTTGCAGTAGGAATCTGGTAGAGAAAAAGCAGTCCAATATGCTCTGGGTTGATATCGCGCTGTGCAGACTGGCAGGAATTGACCGGGTTGAGGCTGGCTGATGTCCGTGTTAACCTTTTACGACGAGCAAACCCGTATCCGGGAGCGTAATCATAGCATCAAGCGCTTTAGCATAACGCAACGGATATAAATACCCCTATAAACTTTTCCTATTCATGAAAATCGCAAATGAAATGAAATAAATATATTCAAACACAAGCTTAGCCTTTTGTTAAAAACACTGTCATTTTCAAAATATGCGTTACAGCCAACGCTAGACAAGCATTTGTGTAAGTTTATCATGGCATAATGCTATGCTAGGCTCTGCTGGCAGCAGGCAACATTTTCACGAAAATAAGAAAAGCAACCAAATGAAATAATTTACCTTTGAAGAACTTCAGATGCTTTCACTCAGGAGACTCCCAGTTAGATAGCAAATGTTCCTTTTTTCCAAAAATATTATTTTTGTAGGCGAAATAGCTCACATTTGTTCATCATGCTTGGCTGAGAAATCGACCCAAAAATGCTACAACTATAAACGCCAAACTTTTTTCAAAATTTGCTCCATAATAAAGACAGATCCATCCTCAAGGTGTTTTTAACAAATATATTCGATAATATATCTGTCGAGGCAGTTGGTTTCTCATAGGAAGCAATTGGAAAAATGGCTACCTCAGTATTTTACGCAATGTTTTCTGTGGGAGACACCATGTGACCACATGCCATATATGGTCCCTTACAGCCATTCTTCAAGGGAAATGCCTAAAAAGTCGTCACAATGCTGTAGACACCTTGGGGAAAACGTGGAAAAAGTAAGCTCATTCGTAGCCATATAAGGAGTCATTGGCACGAGGCGGTTTCAAAAAAAGCGGCACTTCCTGGTTGGATTTTTATCCTCGGTTTCGCCTGTAACATCAGTTCAGTGGCACTCAGACAATATCTTTGCAGTTTTGGAAACGTCAGTGTCTTATTTCCAAAGCTGTCAGTTAGTCAAAGCTGCATAGTCGAGCATCTTTTTGTGACAAAATATCTTGTTTAAAACGGGAACGTTTTTCATCCAAAAATTAAAATAGCGCCCCCTAAATAAATCCAACTGGTTAACTGACTACTAGCTAGTAGTTAGTTAGTTGGCTAGCTTCTGAAGGGGTTTCCAGTTCTAACGTATAAAAATAGCAGATCCATACCACATTGGGTGAGGCGGGTGGCAGGAGAGTATATTCAGTCCGTAGATGGAAAGTGAGATATAAATATATAAAATGAAAATATATATGAAATATTTATGAAGAAAACTATATATACGCGGGACATACAGTATACTTGGGGCAGCAGGGTAGCCTAGTGGTTAGAGCGTTGGACTAGTACCCGGAAGGTTACAAGTTCAAACCCAGAGCTGACAAGGTACAAATCTGTCGTTCTGCCCTTGAACAGGCAGTTAACTCACTGTTCCTAGGCAGTCATTGAAAATAAGAATTTGTTCTTAACTGACATGCCTAGTTAAATAAAGGTAATAAAATAAAATAAATAAATAATACACGGAACGGGACAAAACAAAGACACATCCGACTGCTACGCCATCTTGGATTCTTAATAATCCAGTACCTAGGACCGACACATCCGGCTTCTTCACCTGGGAGATCGTTTTAGACCAGCCACCCGGACAGCTGATGAATCTGTGGGTTTGCACAAACTGTCAGAAACTGTCTCAGGGTAGCTCATCTGCGTGCTCGTCATCCTCACCAGGGTCTTGACCTGACTCCAGTTTCGTGTCGTTACAGAGTTCAGTGTGCAAACGCTCACCATCAATGGCCACTGGCACACTGGAGAAGTGTGCTCTTCACGGAGGAGTCTCATTTTCAACTGTACTGGCAGACATCATGACAAATTTTATGGTAGATGGCAGACAGCCTGTAATCGCTGCCAAAATAGTCGCTTCCAAAGTTGATTCTAACATGTATTGACTCGGGTATGAATGCATATGTAAATTCAATATTTCTGTATTTAATTTTCAATAAATGTGCAACAAATGATAAAAACATGTTTTTACTTGGTCATTATTGGGTATTGTGTATAGATAAGTGAGTACAAAAAGCGAATCCATTTTGAATTCAGTCTGTAACAACAAAATGTGGAATAAGTCAAGGGGTATGAATACTTTCTGAAGGCACTATGTTTTTAATTTTGTTCATTTATAGGGGACAATGCATATTAATCAACATCAATTTGACAATAATTCAACATCCATGTACATGTGCCTGGGGTTATCCAAAAGCACATTTTCACCTGTAGTACCTGGGCAGGTAAGGACCTTTTCACAGCCACTATACAAATACTCACTAAACAATATAAAATACAAATACATTACATCCAATAATATATCATTCTAACAACAACACTATCATTGTCACGGCAGATTTCTTCCTCTTCCTCTGAATAGGTGAAACAAGGATCGGACCAATATTCAGCGTGGTAGGTGTCCATGTTTTAATAGGGAAAACTGAACATGAACACAAATGCAAAATGAACTGGCAACGAAACAGTCCCGTGCGGCACAGACACAGGAAACAATCACCTACAAAATACCCAAAGAACATGGCTGCCTAAATATGGTTCCCAATCAGAGACAACGATAAACACCTGCCTCTAAATGAGAACCAATCTAGGCAACCATAGACTTACATAAACACCTAGATTAGAGAACACCCCATAAACATACAAAACCCCTAGACCAGAAAACACATAAATCCCCCATGTCACACCCTGACCTAACCAAAATAATAAAAAAAAGATAAGGCCAGGGCGTGACAATAATCAACTGTAATTTTACATATGAGGAACCACAGAACTTATGTACAGGTTTGGATAGATTTTAGCCATGTTTTCAAAATCAATAAAAAAATCCCATAATCAGTGCAGCCATGGGCATTGCATTCCAGTATACTGTAGCTCTAACAGAGAAGGCCGATTGACCGATTGCACTGTGTCAAAAAGGGACAACGCAATTCCCTCTAATTACTGCCCTTGTTATCCCGGAGGTGCTTTCCTTGAGCATGATATGCCGGCATAGGGGTGGAGGGGCAAGACCATGCAAGATCTTAAAGACAAGGTTTTCATCTACATAATGCTTAAAGCTATCCAGACTAAAATAAGTTATGTTTGTAAATGATATGACAATGGTGGTAACTGTTTGGTTTGTTATCAAAAACCTTAAGTGTTTGTTTGTAGAGTGATTCAATTGGTTTCAGAATAGGAGCTCCTGCTTGTGACCAGCGTGTGAGGCAATATTTCAGATGTGAGAAGATCATAGCATGCATATATAGTTTGGCGGCATTCAGGCAAAGGAAAGGTTTTATAAACATAAAGTTGGATAATCCAAACTTGACCGTGTTAACCATCTTCTTCACATATTTCTTAAATGTCAAGTTGGAGTCCAAAATGACATGAAGATACCTGAAATTAGACACAACTTTCAGATTATCCCCATTAACATGAACAGCTCGTTGAGAATAATCAATGGATTTCTTAAAGTACATAAAGTCTTGTCGATATTTAAATGCAGGCAAGAATTAGTCATCCATTTAGAAACATGTACCATATCTTCAGTTAACTAGTTGTTAACAAGTTGTTTACATACAGAACTGTATAATCTGCATACATCTGTATGTTAACTTGTGGGAGATCATTTATATAGATGGTAATCAGAAGGCGGCCTAATATTGACCCTTGTGGGACCCCAATGTTATAGTAGAGTCCGACTGAGTGTCTCCCAAACGAACCCTTTGACTTCTGTTTGTCAGATATGAATACATCCAACTAATGACTTCAGTGGACACATTAAGGGATGATAGTGTGGATAAGAGGACATCATGATTCACAGTTTCAAAGGCCTTTTCAAGATCCAAAAAGACTGTGCCGACTTCACCGATGTCCAGTTTAGATTTAATGCACTCCAGAAAATAGCATTGGCTGTTTCAGTAGAATGGTTTACATCCATGCATAAATATCAACCCTGTCCAGAGACCTGTTTTGGTAAATGCGTTTTGACCATTGGATTAACTTTTTGGCGTACTCTATAATTTAACCTGTTTCTGTTTCTACAGTGTGCAATAAGGCCTAAGTGTAATTTTTATTTATACTGTGCATTAACTGTATTTTGTACACACATCTAGATACTCAGCTTGTTTGTGCAATGACTTTCTTAGGTATAGGACAGGCTGTGGACAGGGCTAGGTTACCCGGAACAGTATTATGACCAGTCTTAAATCGTTGGATAACAAAAGTAGGTTGTAATGATGATATTATACAGTTATTGACTATAAAACTGTGCTGTTTTCTGTCGATTTATACAGCTTGTCATAAGGGGATGTCTGAGGCAGGTTGGATTAATTTGCAGTGGGCAGATGAGACACATTTTATTACCATGTGCAGCCACAACAAATCTCAATCAGTTAGTGATTGGATCATCTTAATCAGATGAAGGACAACCACATGTTAACCGCAGCTTCTGAGAGCTGATTAAAATCCTTTGGACGCACCCGTGCGTTAATCTAAGTAACATAATCCAATAAAAAAAGTGAGCCCTGCATGACAAAACCAAACAATTACATAATGAAGGCAGGATCATCAGAAACATACACCATTTAATGAAATAACATTACCACGTTCCCAATGCGTCCAACTGTTTTTTTCCCGTAAGTGAGGTGTGTAGAAACTAAGACGTTTTACCGAAATATGTGACAGAAGGAATTAAGAGTTTGTGACCAGGTATGGTATCTCATATCTATATATTAGTAATGATGTTAAGTAAACCGAGACCCTCCAAGGTACTCTTGATTCAATTTTCACTGACTCTCTTCTTTAGGTGCTGATGTTAAGAATGATCTCGACACAGACGTCATCACATCACTGCAAACCGGCAGAAGTGTCTTTCACTCCTAGTCAAGACATCCAGGTGGACTGTAACTTCTTTCTCACCGCCATTCGCCTGGCCTCTCTGAACCAGATCCTGGACCCTTGGGTTTACCTGCTTCTAAGGGAGATTATACTGCGCAAGTTCTGCCAGGTGGCCAATGCTGTGTCCAACTGCTCCATAGACGGACAAAAGGAGACTCAGACGGCCCTGGATGTTCTCAACAAGCAGCCTTCTGACACTAACGGTCTGTAGAAACAGTAAATGTACCCGATCAAACTTAAGGATAACCTGACCTGATTACAATTTTTTTTTATTCTATCACCCACAGTCCAAAAACAGTTATTGTGCAATAATGTTGTGCCACTAATGACAGAAATTACTTTGTTAGTGTGTTAATGGACCTGGCAATGCTCTCCATGTGCACTCATTTTTGTTTGGTTGCATATATTCTAGTGAGGCTCACAAAACCAGAATGTGAAAATGTGACCTCTGCAACCGTCACTTTGGACTGTTAAAGCCAATGAGTTCCAGGGGGATTTTTTTACATGTTTGCTCAATAAACATTACAGCCCTACCAAACACATACATTCTCAATCAGAAGATACCATTTTGTTTTTCAACCAACATGTTAAAACAACAGATGACAACTGTTAATGGAATATAATTTTTGACTTTCTGGAATCACATTTGCATTTCATGTAACAAAGTTGATGTTAAATGTAATGATGGCTGGAATGTGTGACATTTTTAATTCAAATCAGTCTTCACTTTGTCATGTGTAATAGACTAGATTTGTAACCCAAAAAAAAGGGGGAACCTCTGAAGTGCAAGGCAAGTGTACTCGAAACTGGAATAGATTACACAGTATTATATGTGCTAATTGAAGAATATTGCAAAATGTATTGATATATGGAAAAGGCATTGATATTTGTTGTTTCTGTGTTGAACACTGAAATGTGTGTTTAACTCTGAATGTGCTGAAGATGCTACCTATTGGGGATATGCTGTCATATGTTCAGGGGGGTCCACAATTATTGGCACCCTTGATAAAAAATGAGCAAAAAAAAATGTATAAAATAAATAGAATTTCTATATTATATGCAAAACAAATAGGAAATGTACATTATTTTATGCTAATATAATTGCTCTGATAAAGATTTTGTTTAACTCCTGAGTGGCACAGCGGTCTAAGGCACTGCATCTCAACGCTAGAGGCGTCACTACACTAGCCTGGTTGGAAACCAGTATCACAACTGGCCATGATTGGGAGTCCCATAGGGCGGCGCACAATTGGCCCAGCGTTGTCCGGGTTTGGCCAGTGTATGCCATCATTGTAAATAAGAATAGGTTCTTAACTGACTTGCCTAGTTAGAGAAAGGTTAAATACAATTAAAATAAATAATAATAATTACAACTCTAAAAGATAGGTGTAAAAATGATTGCCACCTCTGTTTGTAGTAGGCCTACTCCAGTACCCTTGAGGATAAGGACACTGTTGATGCAATATAATTTTTGACCTAATGGGATTACATTTGCATTTGATATAACAAAGTTCATGTTAAATGTAATGATGGCTGGAATCTGTAGCATGTTTAATTCAAATAGTTCTTAACTTTTTTTCTAAACTGTTTAAAAACCTCTACAAGATTGGTGTCCTACCCGCGGGGCGGTTGAGCTAACATAGGCTAATGTGATTAGGTTGTAAGTAACAAGACAATTTCCCAGGACATAGACATATCTGATATGGGCAGAAAGCTTAAATTATTGGTAATCTAACTGCACTGTTCAATTTACAGTAGCTATTACAGTGAAAGAATACCATGCTATTGTTTGAGGAGAGTGCACAGTTATGAACTTGAACACGTATTAATAAATCAATTAGGCACATTTGGGCAGTCTTGATACAACATTTTGAACATCAATACAAAGGTTCATTGTATCAGTCTAATACTTTGAACATTCACTGCTGCCATCTAGTGACCAATATCTAAATTGCACCTGGGCTGGAACAATACATTATGGCCTTTCTCTTACATTTCAAAAACGATACAAAAAACACCATGTTTTTTTCTTTGTGTTAACTTTTACCAGATCTACTGTGTTATATTCCCCTACATTAATTTAACATTTCCACAAACGTCAAAGTGTTTCCTTTCAAATGGTATCAAGAATATGCAAATCCTTGCTTCAGGTTCTGAGCTACAGGCAGTTTTGGGTATTTCAATTTAGGCGAAAATTGGGGGGGGGGGTGGTTAGATCCTTAAATTAATGAGATTGGAGAACAATTTGGGAGGGATCTTGGAACATTCCTCCATACAGAATATTTCCAGATCCTTGATATCCTTTGTCTGGGCTTATGGACTGCCCTCTTCAATTCAAACCACAGGTTTTCAATGGGGTTCAAGTCCGACAGATGGCCATTGCAAAATATTGATTTTGTGGTCAATTAACCAAGACACAGAACATAATTGCCCCATTTTTTGAGCATACTATATAGCTCAGTATTTATATTATTTATTTGATTGTCTTTTATGCTTATCTTTATCAAGGGTGCCAATAATTATGGACCCCATTGAGGTTCTGCCATTTACATTTTGGTCATTCCTATTGTCTCTTGAATTTCTTGTTTTATAAGGGAATGAATATGCTCAAACAAAAGCCTTGGACGACCTGATTGAATGATTTTTCTTAAGCATGTACTGTATATTTCTCATATGGTCATGCCTGCAGCCACCTACGCTGTGAATGGATATGATAACGTTCTCTTTCATGCTGGATGGTAGTTCATGAATCATGTCAGTGGGATGGTGTTCTCCATGAGCCATTACTTCTTCATCAGTCTAGTACCCTGGACAACAACATGAACGACGTCATACTGTACAGTGCCTCACCTTGCCTTACCATGCTTAGCGTATTGAAAAACATTTATGAGCCAACTACCTAGTTGGTTACTTGGGTAACATAATGATGCTAACTGGCAGTCAAACTTGTATTTTCATTTTCTCACCTATGGCAATGATTATCTGTCAACATTGTTATTAAAGACAGAATTTCTTCAATGATTGTCAAACCAGTCTGCCTCAGAAACCAGCTCAAAGGTTTAACCGTAGGAAGTTATTGAGATTGAAATGAGAGATAGAGTTGAATACTGTGCTATTGCAGCATGGAGAGCAGTTTATCTATGGTGTTTCAAGTGCATTTTCCAAAGGAACACATTTCTGTGACATTGAGTAAGGTTTATATTTATGTTCAATTCTTTGTTCACTGTTAATGTGCAATTAGGGATTTGCATGTTATTCGTTTATTATAGGTGTTAAACATGCTAATTTATCGTTTTGAGAGGCAATTTTCTACGATATCAGGTGGTCAATTTAATGAAGGGATTTTAATCTCTGTTTGTCTAGAAATTAGTTTCACTCCAGGTTTGCATTCATGCATTTAAAATAATTATTATGTACAGGTTGTCCTGAGACATGATTGTGTGATGGAACACAATTACTCTCAAATTGAATTAACTTCAACTTAATGAATTACATATTTGTAAGCAGAGTTTACATCATCTTTCTCATGACAGAAAACATTGATATATTAATAGCCACATGTACAGGGTTGCAGGTATGATTGCAGTGTACAGTGAAAATCTTAGGCTTTGAGCTCCAACATGCAGGACTAGTGAAATAAAGTAATGAAAATGGTAATAAAACAATAGAAATAGCACTATATGCATAACAACAAATGTCCAGAGTAAAGTCTGTTGGGGGGGTGGAGTGGAATGACCATAGGGGGAGTAGCAGCATGACCATTGAGTGAAATAAAAATTAAATTAATAATATCCATATTAACAACTGCAACAGTGATAAGTCATTGGGGTGAGGGCAGAGTAAAGTCCGTTGGGGGGGGGGGGGCATCAGGAGAAAGTGTCCATAGGGGGAGTTGTTACAGGTAAATTAAGTGAGAGTTGAGGGTTTGGGGTGTTGCCATACCAGGCTGTGATGCAGACCAACAGTATGCTCTCGATGGTGCTCCTGTAGAACACTGAATTTCTTCGGCATCTTGAGGTTGAAGAGTTGCTGTCATGCCTTCTTCACTACGGTGTCCATGTGGTTAGACCATTTCAGCTTCTCTGAGATGTGTACGCTGAGAAATGATTGCTCGTCTCCACGGCGGCCCTGTTGATGAGGATGGTGCCACTCATCCAGCCTGGTTCATTCTGAAGTCCACAATCCACTCCTTTGTTTTGCTAACATTGAGGGAGTGGTTGTTTACCTGGCACAATGCCATCAGAGAGCCTACCTCCTCCCTGTAGTCTGTCTCATCGTTGTTGGTAATCAGGCCTACTACTGTCGTGTCGTCAGCGAACTTGATGACGGAGTTGGAACTGTGTGAGGCCACGCAGTCATGGTTAAACAGATAATACAGAAGGGGACTGAAGACGCACCCTTGTGGGAACTCATAGGGTACTATGGTATTGAAAGCCAAGGTGTAGTCGATGAACAGCATCCTCACATATGCATTCCTTTTGTCCAGGTGGGTAAGGGTATTGTGCAGTCCGTCTGTGGATCTGTCAGGGCGGTAGGCAAATTGGAGAGGGTCGAGTGTGTCGGGAGGGAGGAGGTGATATGGTCTTTGACTAGCCTCTCAAAGCACTTCATGATTACGGAAGTGCTACTGGTCAGTAGTCATTCAGTTCAGTTACTTTCCCTTTCTTGGGCACAGGGATGATAGTGGACATCCTGAAGCAGGTGGGTATAGAGGCCTGAACTAGGGAGAGATAGAAAATGCCAGACACAACAGCCGGATGCTCTGCTGAGGGCACGGCTAGAGATGCCATCTGGGCCGGCAGCCTTGTGAGGGTTAACACATTTTAATGTCTTAAATACATCCTCAGTGGAGACTGTGTGCGTAGCCCACGTTGTCATCGTATGTTGTCATCAGGGGCTATCCTCAGTAACTCAGGGTCATAGTGCTCTATTTTTCAGAAAGGTGTCTAGCTCGTCTGGTAGGGGGGTATTGGAGTCGGTGATGCGGCTGGCTTTCTTTTTGTAATCCGTGATCGTTATGAGCCCCTGCCACATACGCCTTGTGCACGACCTGCTGAATTGCTCCTCCACTTTGTCTCAATACTTGTTTTTGCCATCTTGATCATTCTGCCTAAGTCATATTTGTACTGTTTAAACAAAATATTGTCCCTGGTCACCTTGCCCAGTTTTCCTACAAGGCTCCTATCAAACCACGATTTTTGATTCGGGTACGATTTGAAAGATACTATAGGTGTCACGTCATATATGCATTTTTTGATGAACATGCTGTTATACCATTTTAATTGTCCATAGGCAACTTTCCAAGACAGTACTTCCACAATAGAAAGGAAAAAAGGTGATAATGATCCCTGCTGAGTACACTCGCTCTGTTTCAACACTTGCAGTTCCATAATGAGCTTTGCAAGATATCATTTGCTCTCATAAAATATGAATGAATAAGACCATTAGGCCTACTACTCAGAGATATGTGGATAGAGGATTTTGAGAAAAATAACTTTAATGTTAGCCTTGCAAAATAGGATCTCTGCTAAGAGAAAATAATGCATACACTGTAATTCAATGTTACACCCTCAGGGGTAACACTGAGGTACTACATTAAGGTACCCTTTATTGGGGTTTTAAATACGTTTAATTATAGTTCGGATTGTAGAGACCATAACCCAACACCTAGCACCCTCTCCAAGAGGTTTGTAAGGGCTAAGTTGTTGGGTTGACAGTCGTTGGACCCGGATTTGAGTTCTGGGCAGGAACACCCCCAAAATGCGCTGCATCGGTGTAAGACATGAGATGAAGCTACCATGATGCCATTGATGGGGTGCCCTGGGGAGCTTGAGAAAGAGAATCACAGGGGCGCACTTTCCGAAGGACTATTCTAGGCAAGGTACAGATCTCTTGACTTATGGCTAAGATGTTGGGTTGATAGTCGATGGTTTGAATACTGGTTGGACTACTCCTGAATTCGCAATAAGTAGTTTTTAAATAATGAGTTATTCTAAAATGTGATAGTTTAAATTGTGTGATTTGTCATTTTGGTGATGCCAAATAATGGGTTTATATTGCTCCACTGTCATTTTGTTATTGATGTTTGTTACATTTACATTTACATTTAAGTCATTTAGCAGACGCTCTTATCCAGAGCGACTTACAAATTGGTGCATTCACCTTATGACATCCAGTGGAACAGTCACTTTACAATAGTGCATCTAAATCTTAAAGGGGGGGTGAGAAGGATTACTTATCCTATCCTAGGTATTCCTTAAAGAGGTGGGGTTTCAGGTGTCTCCGGAAGGTGGTGATTGACTCCGCTGTCCTGGCGTCGTGAGGGAGTTTGTTCCACCATTGGGGGCCAGAGCAGCGAACAGTTTTGACTGGGCTGAGCGGGAGCTGTACTTCCTCAGTGGTAGGGAGGCGAGCAGGCCAGAGGTGGATGAACGCAGTGCTCTTGTTTGGGTGTAGGGCCTGATCAGAGCCTGGAGGTACTGAGGTGCCGTTCCCCTCACAGCTCCGTAGGCAAGCACCATGGTCTTGTAGCGGATGCGAGCTTCAACTGGAAGCCAGTGGAGAGAACGGAGGAGCGGGGTGACGTGAGAGAACTTGGGAAGGTTGAACACCAGACGGGCTGCGGCGTTCTGGATGAGTTGAAGGGGTTTAATGGCACAGGCAGGGAGCCCAGCCAACAGCGAGTTGCAGTAATCCAGACGGGAGATGACAAGTGCCTGGATTAGGACCTGCGCCGCTTCCTGTGTGAGGCAGGGTCGTACTCTGCGGATGTTGTAGAGCATGAACCTGCAGGAACGGGCCACCGCCTTGATGTTGGTTGAGAACGACAGGGTGTTGTCCAGGATCACGCCAAGGTTCTTAGCGCTCTGGGAGGAGGACAATGGAGTTGTCAACCGTGATGGCGAGATCATGGAACGGGCAGTCCTTCCCCGGGAGGAAGAGCAGCTCCGTCTTGCCGAGGTTCAGCTTGAGGTGGTGATCCGTCATCCACACTGATATGTCTGCCAGACATATCAGTCCGTACAGCAGGAAAATAACCCTGCAGCAACAGGTAATGTGAATTATTATGTGTATTATAATTAATGGAATTGTTTAAGGGTTTATACATTTTTCGTTAGGGCAAATAAAATCTGACATGTTAAAGTGGGAATCACAAGCCTTTATAAACCTTATATACTACATTTCCTGCAGTGCAAAAACATTATCAACAACAAAAGAGTGATCCAATTAAGATCCTACATCTGTACACACCCACATATGACTAAACTGCTTGGAGTAACACCAGATTGTAAACTGTCATGGTCAAAACATATTGATGCAGTAGGAGCTAAGATGGATAGAAGTCTGTCTATAATAAAGCGATGCTCTGCCTTCATAACAACACTATCAACAAGGCAGGTCCTACAGGTCCTAGTTTTGTAGCACCTTGCCTACTGTTCAGTCGTGTGGTCAGGTGTCACAAAAAAGGACTTAGGAAAATTGCAATTGGCTCAGAACAGGGCAGGGGGTGGCCCATGGATGTACACAGAGAGCTAATATTAATAATATGCATGTCTCCTGGCTGAAAGTGAAGGAGAGATTGACTTCATCACTACTTTTATTTATGAAAGGTATTGACATGTTGAATGCACTGAGCTGTCTGTCTAAACTACTGGCACACAGCTCGGACATGCATACCCCACAAGACATGCCACACGAGGTCTCTTCACAGTCCTCATGTCCAGAACAGACTATGGGAGACTATGGCAGTATTACATCAAGCCATGACTACATAGAACTCTATTCCACATCAAGTAACTAACGCAAGCAGTAACATTTGATTTAAAAAACATTTTAAAAAACATGGAACAACGGGGACTGTGAAGCAACACAGACATTGGCACAGACACATGCATACACACACACACACACACATACACGATAACATACGCACTATACATACACATGGATTTAGTACTGTAGATATGTGGTAATGGTGGAGTAGGGGCCTGAGGGCACACAGTGTGTTGTGAAATCTGTGAATGTATTGTAATGTTTAAAAATTGTATAAACTAATTCATTTTGCTGGACCCCAGGAAGCAATGCAGCAGCTAATGGGGATCCATAATAAATACAAATACATATAGCTCACTATTTGAGCAACACCAAAATGACAATCACCTAATTTTATGAGTTAATAATAATTAGCAGTCTAAAAACTACTACTCTTTACAGCCCTCCTAAAGTCATCTGCATACATAGGTATGGTTTGCTCCTAGCAGAACTCGGCTAGGCGAAGTGAACGTCTGTGTTCGCATACTCCCTTAAAATCACTTGAGAAACGAGACAAAAGTGACAATATTACTGTTTGTCCCTCTTGAGATGCTGTATCAACAACATAGCCAGTACACTAATTCAGACTATTTTTAAGAAATCTAAGATAATTTAGAAATCTGTAATTCATTGACATTATTAGCAAAGATGTCTTAGTCATGCAATTTTACATCTAACTAAGATGTTTGGTGCTGTATTTTTTAAGTGAAAAAATGTGCATGAACTAGTAGTCTTAATAGAATAATCCCTACTGTTTGAATTACAGACAAAGGGGCGTTGTCTCCGGCTACCAAAATTTGACAAACCTCAAGAAAAATAAATGGTGTGCCCGAACAGCCGAAAAAACCCTGCCAAACACCAAAACGTCAGAAATGTTTGTCATAAAAAATTTGCAAACTGTTTAGACTGGCAAGCTAGGGTACCCTAATGAAAAGTGATACCATCATTTCCTTTTTTTTGCCTTACACCAAAACCGCTAGAAACCAGTTCTGATTAATAGGGCTATATAACCTGTTGTGAGCAGACCAGCACGCAGCCTGAGCAATTATCCACAAGAGAGATCTGCTTCTGCTTCAGTCTATAATTGCATAATTTTGAGAATAGTGTTTTATGAGCCCTGGAGGATCCACAGTTGCTAACTGAATCCAGGTTGCTTTGTCAGATATCTCATGCATGGAGCTGATTCCCTGTTTTCCCCGTGGACAGTCAGTGCCCAAAGTCAGTTGACAAAGGATCCTGGTGAAGATAACAGAGAGCATTGCATATAATATACGCTGAAAGACGTATGATGAGGATATTTTTGTATTCTACCCTCATGCGGTATGACAGTTCAATTTTGGTTTATTAAATACACCATTTCTATGTGCCTGTTTGTGTAATTAGAGTCCATTCCAAGTGAATGAATCCCTTTAAAAAACAATACAAGGGAATCTATCATACATTTCATAATGGCTTGTCTTATATTACGTATTAATTTGAGCCTTCTGTAAAAAGCCTGTTTTGACCATGCTCAATTTAACCTAGGTAGGAAATAATTGTACAATTGATAGATCTCAAGTGATGCGTAAAATACTTCACTCTTCTGTCTCTGCAAAGATTGTCTAAATGTTACCTGATGGACACAAAATGTATAACTATGGTGCTTGCAATGGAAACAAACATATTATGCTTGTGCCCACTAGCAAATGCTCTACCAGTGAATGTTAAAATTCCAGATGACTGTCTGGCAAAGTCGATGTATTTTCAAGTTCAAGGCATTTGCTTCTGAATGTGAAACGTGAACATTATTTTTAGTATGTGGAAAAACTCCAACAAACTCTGATCTCTGAGACTCAATTTTCTAGATGAGGGCTACCTACATTTGAATTGTTAATGGAGCATTTTATTCTAATAATATTCATTTAGTATTGGTACACAATGTTGCAGTTAGAAGAAGCTTGGAACTTATTTAATTTTGTAAGTCATTGTGATGTATAGGTTTAGATTCCTGCTGCCAAATATCTCTGTCAAAGAGGATTATGTAACATTAGGGAAAGAGTGGAATATGCTCCTTGCCACCATTCATTAAACTGTCCTCTGGGTGGGTCGGTAACCTCATACCTGACTCATAGAAATGATGAAATGCACTTTTGATTCATGCTCTGTAATATTATATTATTGCGTATGTGATGTTGCATCATTGAACATTCTATTAAAGATTATGAACATACTTTTCAATATGCTGAATTTTATTTATTGGATATTTAGTAGCATAACACATTTTCAAGTTAGCATATTACCACATTTCCAGTTCTAATTTGTTGGGTCCTTGTTGAAAAATACAATTTGAATATCTAACAGACTAGGGCTCTTTATCTACTTCCCCAGAGTCAGATTTGTATGTCATGCTAGCAGATACCCATGGACTTCCAGTCAAACGCAACATTTTCAAAGATTTTAGTCAGAGTCAGAGTTCATATAAGGAAATCAGTCAATTAAAATACATTGAACAAAAATATAAATGCAACATGTAAAGTGTTGGTCCTGAAATAAAAGAGCCAAGACATTTTCCATACACACAAAAGGCTTCTTTCTCTCAAATGTTGTGCACAAATATGTTTACATCCCTGTTAGTGAGCATTTATTCTTTGCCAAGAAAATCCATCCACCTGACAGGTATGGTATATAAATCTGCCGATTTCTAAGGGTCTCTACTCCCAAAGTTGTTGACAATTTTTGTGCTTGCCAGTTAGCTCGCATTTCTCAGCTGTTACCAGCCAATAGCTTGCAGTTTCTTACTGGCGATATAAATGGCATCATTGCTGAATTATTTAATGTAACAAATGAAACATTAAACCTCTAAACATTCATGGTAATTCATTGTAACCTCAAACAACCCGGCTATTAAATCGGACAGGTGAACATTTGAGACTCACCATTTAATTTACATTTTACTGTACATTAGTCCTAACAGAAGGCAAACACTCATCTTAAAATGGATCATAACAGCAATATGCACAGACTTCTTACCCATTTCCCTCTTGAGATGCTGTATCAACAACATAGCCAGTACACTTCCTCAAAATAGTCAGATAATTAAGATATGTGTAATTCATTAACGTTATTAGTAAAGAGGTCTTAGTTGTGTGATTTTTTTATTTTTTTTATTTAACAAGGCAAGTCAGTTGATAACAAATTCTTATTTACAATGACGACCTACACCGGCCAAACCCGGATGACGCTGAGCCAGGTAGGCACACAACCACTTCCATATTTTTTTTAAAACCAGTACCAGTTACCTTCAGATGAGTACCGTGACACTTGTGGTCTTGGAGCAAAACATATAACACCATCTTGTTCGTGAGAGTCTCCCCTTTCCATAGAGTGGTCATAACAGTTTGTATGTAGGTCAAACCGTTTGGACGCTACAGACGGTTTCGTGAGAAGACTGATTTCTGGGATGTCTAATGGTCTGACAAACACCACTCTAGCTCTGCCACCTTTCACCACAGATGCGGAAGTGCGACACTGGCAGATGCAGTAAATTGAGACGCATCCAATGCAAAGAAAAGTCTTTTTTTTGGTTATATAATTTAGATTGACGCACCGTCAATCAAATCTAATGGGTTAAACTGTGCTGGCAAATTGTAGTTGAAATTGCTATACTGCCTGTTAATTGCATTGATGTATCCATCAACACAAATCGCAATATACAAATCTACTTGCATATCTATTCATAGGTCGGAACACCTAAAACACCTTGAAATTGGCAACCTTTCACTGTGTACTTTGTGGCAGCTTTCCTGACAGTGCTCTCCCTCTGATCAGTAGTGAGCTTGTGGTAAACACCATTCTAAAATATATTTCCTTGAACAACTGTAAATTCTTCATTGTGTTCACTAGACAAACAACAAGTTGAATGACACATCCAGATAGCAGTTTATTAGTGATCAAAAGACCACTGCTATCCTGATGTTTCAATGCCTTAACGCAATAGAATGGCGTTCCTCAATGTCACACCAACCCATCACAGAAAGCCTCTAACATCACTTCGCACAGGACTGGTCCAACTTTCTGTGAATATCTACCCCTCCTAGGAGAACAACAACTGCCTGGTCTTGAAATATATCGAGAGAGGCAGAGTGAGAGAGAGGTCATGAGCAGATGAGCTACCACATTGTTCAATGTGTTTTTAAAAATAGATAGATTTAGAGTTAGACAAACTTAGATTTTTTGGGCAGGAACATATGCAGGATATTACCCTAAACAACATAACCTTCACTCCAAATCAGAACTCCAAACCTACAACTTAATTTTGGACAGAATTACCAGGAATGTTTCAGACAAGCAGAGACCTGAAAACACCATCCAACCTGGAGCTGAGACTACCACGCTTGCTTGGACGAAGAGGTACAACTGCAATTGGCACTGACGTGTGAAGCGAGAGGTGTTGAAACCTTTGAACCCAACAGATGGCAGGCTACCCCACCCAGATCCAGAGTCCTTGAAGCCTCCTCTTGCTGTTCAGTCCATCCACTGGCATTTTCTACAAGAAATCTCCCTCCAGAAATAAAAGCTTCTCCCACCTACTCCCATTGCCTGCTGCACTGCAGCTCAGATTCTGCCTGGCGATCTGTTCACCGTCTACCCTGGTTGTCCCCCCCCCTCCTCTCTCTCTCCCCGAGCTGTCGCTCGCCTCCAGCTCACAGGCACTGTTGGGGCAAGTGACTCTGAACTTACAATGGCAAGCTCTAAGCCGTTATATATATCTTTTTTAAATCAATTCTGACTTGTGCTCTGATATCTGCTTCACTGATTTCTGCTCCCGTAAAAGCCTGGGGTTTCTGCAGGTTAACACTAGAAGCTCATTATCTAAAATGGCTCAATTGAAAGTGTGGGTTCACAACTCCAATCCAGATGTGTTGTTCATTACTGAGATGTGGCTAAGGAAGAGTGTTTTGAATACTGATGCTAACCTTTCTAGTTATAACCTTTTTCGGCAAGACAGATCTTCCAAATGTGGGGATTGGCAATCTTTACCAAGGATCACCTTCAGTGCTCGGTTGTATCTACAAGTCTGTCCCCAAACAATTTGATTTGCTGGTTTTAAGTATTAAACTTTCAAATAGCTCTTAGTTGACTGTTGCTGGGTGTTATCGTCCTCCATCAGCACCGGCCTGTACCCTACCTGCCCTAAGTTCTCTGCTGGCCCCTTACACCAAGTCTGAATTTGTCCTGCTAGGTGACCTAAACTGGGACATGCTTAAACCACCTGACCAATTCCTAAAGCAATGGGACTCCCTAAATCTTTCTCAGATTATTACCAATCCCACAAGGTATGACTCCAAACACCCAGAAAAGGCTACTCTTCTTGTTATTGTCTTTAGGCGTGTGTATAGGTGACAAGGAAGTCAGGCGCAGGAGAATTTATCTTGGGAAAATGGAGTAGTTTAATGACGTAATAAAATGTAACTCCAAAACCATGAAAAAAATACACAAAACAAAGTGGGTACGAGGACTCAACGCGCACCAATACAAAACATCTCTGACTAAGACATGAGGGGAAACGGAGTGTTAAACGCATAACAGGTAATGAATGGGATTGGAAACCAGATGTGTAGGAACACAAGACAAAACCAATGAAAAATGAAAAATGGATCAATGATGTCTAGAAGACCGGTGACGTCGACCGCCGAGCACCGCCCGAACGATGAGGCATCGACTTTGGCAGAAATCGTGGCAGTTATCCTCACAAATAATCCTGATAGGTATCAGTCTGTTTTCTGTAATGACCTTAGTGATTACTGTTTTGCACACTGTGTTCGTAATGGCTGCTCAGTGAAACGACGCTTGGTAAACCACTAATGAGCAAGCCTTCCTTCTTTTTTTATATTTTCAGTGGTATTGTTAACAAACGCGCACCCATAAAGAAAATGAGAATTAAAAACAGGTTTAGCCCCTGATTTGACCATGATCTTGCAGAGTTACTCTAACTCAAGAATAGCATTTGGTGAAAGGCTCGGCACACGCATAATCATAATTTTCTACAAATGAGAAATAAGTAAGGCTATCAGGAAGGCCAGGTCAGGAGCTCCTGAAACTTGACCCCCAAAAAACATCTGGGTCAGATGGTTTAGACCCTGTCTTCTTTAAGGTTGCTACCCCTATCATCGCCAAGCCTATCTCTGACCTTTTTAACCTCTCTCTCCTTTCTGGGGAGGTTCCTATTGCTTGGAAGACAGCCACGGCTCGTCCTTTATTTAAAGGGGGAGATTAAGCTGATCCTAACTGTTATAGGCCAACTTCTATTTTGCCATATTTATCAAAAGTTTTGGAAAAACTTGTCAATAATCAACTGACTGGCTTTCTTGATGTCTATATTATTCTCTCTGGTATGCAATCTGGTTTTGGATGTTTTATTTTTTACCTTTATTTAACTAGGGAAGTCAGTTAAGAACAAGTTCTTATTTTCAATGACATCCTAGTGGGTTAACTGCCTGTTCAGGGGCAGAATGACAGATTTGTACCTTGTCAGCTCAGGGGTTTGAACTTGCAACCTTCCGGTTACTAGTCCAATGCTCTAACCACTAGGCCACCCCATGTGTCACTGCAACCTTAAAGGTCCTCAATGATGTCACCATTGCCCTTGATTCTGCTAATTTTATTGACTTGGCCAAAGCTTTTGATACGGTAGACTATTCCATTATTGTGGGCCGGCTAAGGAGTATTGGTGGTTCTGAGGGGTCTTTGGCCTGGTTTGCTAACCACCTCTCTCAAAGAGTGCAGTGTATAAAGTCTGGACATCTGCTGTCTCAGCCACTGCCTGTCACCAAGGGAGTACCCCAAGGCTTGAACCTAGGCCCCACACTTTTCTCAATTTACATCAACAACATAGCTAAGGCAGTAGGAACCGCTCTCATCCATTTATATGCAGATGATACAGTCTTATACTCAGCTAGCCCCTCCCTGGATGTTGTGTTAAATGCTCTACAACAAAGCTTTCTTCGTGTCCAACAAGCTTTCTCTACTCTTAACTTTGTTCTGAACAACTCCAAAACAAAGGTAATGTGGTTTGGTAAGAAGAATGCCCCTCACCCCACATGTGTGATTAATACCTCTGAGGGTTTAGGGCTTGAGATAGTCATCTCATACAAGTACTTGGGAGTATGGATATATGGTACACTGTCCTTCTCTCAGCACATGTCATGGCTGCAGGCTAAAGTTAAATCTAGACTTGGTTTTCTTTATAGTAATCGCTCCTCTTTCACCCCAGCTGCCAAACTAACCCTGATTCAAATGACCATCCTACCCATGCTAGACTACGGAGTTATAATTGATAGATCGGCAGGTAAGGGTGCTCTCGAGTGGATAGATGTGCTTTACCAGTCGGCCATCAGCTTTGCCACCAATGCTCCTTATAGGACACATCACTGCACTCTATACTCCTCTCTAAACTGGTCATCTCTTTATACCCTTGGTTGATGCTTATTTATGAAAAACTCTTAGGCCTAACTCCCCTCAATCTGAGATATCTACTGCACATTCTGTTAAAGGTCCCCAAAGCACACACATCCCTGGGTCGCTCCTCTTTTCAGTTCGCTGCAGCTAGCGACTGGAACGAGCTGCAACAAACACTCAAACTGGACAGTTATCTCAATCTCTTCATTCAAAGACTCAATCATTTACACTCTTATTGACAGTTGTGGCTGCTTTGCATGATATATTGTTGTCTCTACCTTCTTGCCCTTTGTGCTGTTGTCTGTGCCCAATAATGTTATATTTTCAGTGGTGTGCCGTGGGCCTGGGGCTTCAGTGAGGTCCTACACAGTCCCACTTGAATTAATCCACCTCTTATTACCATCATTATGATGCCAGGGCTCTGGACACTATACATTTAGACAGAAACGCAGTATAACCAGGCGTTGCGTCGCACCCAAAGCAGGTCGAACAGTGTTCCGTGACTCTCTGTTAAGCTGGAAAAGGCTGTTTGTGGGATTTTTTTCCGGTAGGTCTCAAAGTGCTGGGGGTCCAGGAGGGAGAGAAACATACATTTTTCTTGGTCTTGAAATCTGTTTCGTATCTGGCAAAGAATGTTGTCCAGAATATTGCTGTGGAGTTGTTGGTAGTATGTGCGAGGGTCTCCTTGTGCTGGGCCTCTGCGTGCGCTGGGTGAACTTGAGATGCACGCTGTGTCATCGTAGATTTGACTGAACCTGCGCCTCTCGCTCAACTGTAATAATAGGCATTCCCAGCAGTGCAGTTTGCAGTGCTTCTCGGAGCCTGTGAGCCATTGATAGCGCTCATAGTTGCAACTTTGAAAGTGGCGAACGAACCCCTTTCCCGTCTGTGGCAGGCTTTGTAGCGTCGGCGTCGGGCGACCTCTCCTTACAATGTCTAACTTTTCTCGAAAAGTTTGTCTTGAGAATGGCGTTATAATTATATCCTCGACCAAATCGATATCTTCTTCTCCTTCCGCCATTGTGGGTTGAAAAAACAGCTTAGTAGTACGCAAATTAATTAGTTTATCAAAGTTTCCTAGTTCTGAGGTTCTGCATAGACCTGCCCATAGGACCTGCCTCTCAATATTGGTAATCCAATCAAAAGACGAGCACACACCGCCTGCTAGCTGGCTCCTGTGTAACGCTGGAGCCAGCCAGCAGGCATACAATAGTCAACTCTAAATTGGTTGATTGGTTGATTGGTTGACACTAAATTTTCATTTCCATTCACTTTAAGCTACAAGCGTCCACACTGTTGATTCTGAAGGCCTGGGGGCAGATTTTAGACCCCTGGCAACACATGATGGCTGAATATGATTGGATAAAAGATCTAACATAAAGACCAGCCCTCCAAATCTCAACCTGGGGCTGGAAGCAGTGCAACCAAGAGGAAAGCTATGAAATGAAGAGTATAACTTACTCTGGGGAATAATTGAATACATATTTGTGGGAAAATATTTAAAAAAAAATATATATTCTGATGATGTTTAGGTCAGCAGACAAGGCCTTGCTGGCCCTGACGGCCCACCACTGTATATTTTGTGCTGCTACCGTGTTGTGTTGCTACCATGTTGTTGTGATCTTGTGTTGCTACCATGCTGTGTTGTCATGTGTTGTTGCCTTGCTATGTTGTTGTCTTAGGTCTCTCTTTATGTAGTGTTGTCTCTTGTCGTGATGTGTGTTTTGTCCTATATTTATATTTGATACATTTTTTAAATTGTAATCCCAGGCCCCTGTCCCCGCAGGAGGCCTAATACCTTTTGGTAGGCCATCATTGTAAATAAGAATTTGTTCTTAACGGTCTTACCTAGATGAATAAAGGTTAAATAATAAATAAAAGAGGAGAGAATAAGAATCTAAGGCACTAATCAGCACCATGTGTGCACCAATACATAATCAGACTTAACAGAGCACCTCTGACATAAGCTAATCTACTACCCAAAAACTGATTAGTGAAGTC
The DNA here is from genome assembly GCF_021184085.1 of Oncorhynchus gorbuscha. NCBI lineage: Eukaryota > Metazoa > Chordata > Actinopteri > Salmoniformes > Salmonidae > Oncorhynchus > Oncorhynchus gorbuscha. The sequence continues at coordinate 46,457,314 of NC_060186.1, forward strand.
TCTATAGCTAATTAGCTAGCTACATAATGTAAGAATTTTACATGACACACAGAGCCATTCTGAAGTATTCGACCACACTTACATGTTTGATCCCCTAGAGAATGACTCCCTTATATAGTACCAGTCAAAAGTTTGGACACACCTACTCATTCAAGGGTTTTTCTTATTTTTTTAACCATTTTATACATTGTAGAATAATAATGAAGACATCAAAACTATGAAATAACACATGGAATTATGAAAAAAGTTTAATAAATCAACAAATATCCTAGACTCATTTAAAGCCCACCACCCTACTCCACCGTTTAATCCGATCTAGTCCTACATCAGGCCAACCCCCTGTAACTCTTCTGACATCAAATCTCGTACACCCAAATATTTCTCAGAAGCCGCCTCTACAACTTATATTTTCTGTGACTCAAGTTCAGTTGATCACCATTGATATGAACGCTAAAAAGACAATCTTACTGAATACATACGTATCACTCTTTGGCCTATACCTCTGTAGTGATACAGATTTACTACTCACCAGCCTCGGGCTCTGAGGATTTCCCCACACCTGCCAGCTCTGATAATTTGCTCTCACTCACTTCCATTTATCCTACAGACCTCGATCCGGCATACGACTCACTTTGCTTACACTTTCTACCATTCTTCTTCTACAAACCATCTAGCAGCTCCAGTCTTCTTCTTTGGTGGGGTTTATCGGTGGTTGGCATCCAACATTATGGTGCATTACCGCCACCTACTGTAATGGAGTTTGGGGCGGAGACAGGGAGAAACTAAATCCTACCTGCCAGCCCCGTTGCTCTAAAAAATATGAAATATTTTAGACTTGATCTAATGAAGTTCTACTCAATGTACTCTAAACTATCCCCTTCTCCCTCATACTATATATAATCCTCTCTCTTTCCCTCTGATACTGCCCACAGTGTAGCAATACAGGCTCCACGGTCTCTGTTTCCTTGCAATAATCACACTTTCCAGTTGGATACTTTCCTATCACATTTATAGTCTATACAACCATCTGTGTCCAACCCTTAATCTTGTAAAAATAGCCTCCTCTCTTCTGTCCCTTCCTGCCGTCCTCCCCTCCCCGACTTTCCTCTGTACTTGAAATAAATGCCTGCCCTTAGTATCTCTATTCCACTGTCCATATCAGGCTTTTTGCCTTGCTCATTGAAACAACAACATCAACATCCCGACTACTAAGTGCTCGTTTAGCCAGTACATCAACTGCCTCATTCCCCTTCACCCCCACATGGGCTGGGACCCAAGTAAATTATATCTGTATACCCATCTGTCTAATCCTTCCATGGGTTTGTAGTACCTCATAAAGCAGGTCTTGTCTGCTTTGTGAGCTAAAGGACTGCAGACTCCTCAACACTGCACATGAATCAGAGCAAATAACTACTCTGTCTGGCTTGACTTCCTTCACCCACTGCAAGGCCAACAGTATGGCAATCAGCTCTGCTGTAAATGCAGCCAGATGATTTGTTTCCTGACTGCCACCCCACATTCCTGCACTACAAATGCTATCCTGTCCTTGTATCCTTTGAACCATCTCTGTAAATGGCCACAAAATCCTGATACACAGTATCAAGATGTCTATTAAACAAATCAGATGGATCAACACCCTTCCTAGCTTTCTGTAGTCTTTCCAAAACGTCTGATCAATGACTGGAGGCAGGAGTAGCCATGGTGGATTTACAGGAATAGCTACTGTTGGACGAAACTCCCTTCCAAATAGTCTCATCCCCATCGCCTAGGTATTACCCACCCAAAGCTCATGTTCTGTCCTCACTCATGTTCCCGGCATGCCTGTAAAATCCCTTTCGCAGGATGAGACACCCAATGTCCCTGTAGGTTGACCCAATAATTCATTGCCAGCTGAGGTCTCCTAATCTGCAATGGCATATCCCGATCTCCACTTGTAGTGCAGCCACTGCGGAGGTCTGAAACGTCCCAATACATATCCTTGCCCCTGTATGACATCTAGCCCTTCCAATGCTGTCCGGGCTGTCAAACCATACACTATACTGCCATAGTCTATTACAAATTGGATAAATGCAACATACATGGTCCTCAATGAGAAATGCCCAGCCCCCCACTCCTTACCCATCAGACAGCGCATCACATTAAGTACCTTGTTACACATTCCCACCACTCTTTCAATGTGTTCTGACCAGGTCAGTCTGGTGTCAACGCATACCCCAAGGAACCTGAACCTGAAGGCCCCCACCCTCTCCAAGTTTCTCCCATATAACCTAACCTCATCTCCCACCGTCCTCCTGGTAAAGAACACTATCTGAGTTCTCTACAGAGAACCTGAAACCCCACTTGAATTCCCACTACTCTACCTCATCAACTCTGATGTGGCGATACTAGCCCCCTGCTCTCCAGGAAGTAAGTTAGCCTCTCCATAATCATGCATTCCCCATAATCTTACATACATGTGATGTTAAAGTGCTTGGCCAATAGCTTGTTGGCCTCAATGAGTCCTTTCCTGGCTTCCAGATTGGTACCACTACTGCCTCCTTCCAGCTCCCTGGTAGTTTCCCCACATTCCACACTGTTGTACAACACCAATACCATATCCAGTGCCTCATCACTAAGATGGGTCAACATAACATAGCACAACTCATCTTTCCCAGGTGAAGTTAGCTCAGCCTTACCTATTTCCCTTTTCATCTATGCCATGGTAAATGGTGCATTCAACAAATCATTTATGTCTCCTCTCTCATTCTCTCTCCCCCTCCTCTGACAAATTTGCTGAGCTATGCACTTGGACAAACGCTTTGGCCATCATATCTGCCTTCTCCTCATCTGTTACTGCCACATAATGTAATATGGCTACAGTTTCATCTGCCTCACCTAAATCCTGTTCTGGTGGGAAGCTGCTATAGAAAACAAAGTGCTAACAGTCAGTATCAGGGTTAGCGTGTGAAATGCGTGATAATGTATAATGTATGTGATATCATCAGCAGTGTTGATATTTTCTGGGTAATTGAAATATTGAATGGCTACATCAGGCTGCTCACTTAGGCTGCTCACTCAAGAGACTACAAATACCTAGGTGTTTTGTTAGACTTTAAACTCTTCTTCCAGACTCACATTAAGCATCTCCAATCCAAAATTAAATCTAGAATTTGCTTCCTATTTTGCAACAAAGCATCCTTCACTCATGCTGCCAAACATACCCTCATAAAACTGACTATCCTGCCGATCCTTGACTTTGGCGATGTAATTTACAAAATAGCCTCCAACACTCTACTCAACAAATTGGACGCAATCTATCACAATGCCATCCGATTTGTCACCAAAGCCCCATATACTACCCACCACTGTGACCTGTATGCTCTCGTTGGCTGGCCCTCACTTCATATTCGTCGCCAAACCAACTGGCTCCAGGTCATCTATAAGTCTTTGCTAGGTAAAGCCCCGCCTTATCTCAGCTCACTGGTCACCATAGCAACACCCACCATAGCACGCACTCCAGCAGGTATATTTCACTGATCATCCCCCAAAGCCAATTCTTCCTTCGGCCGCCTTTCCTTCCAGTTCTCTGCTGCCAATGAACGTCACCAGCTTTCTCTTATCTACGTATACCATATCGCCACCCACCTGCCCCATAATCCCCGGTCTAGATGCTGCTACTCATCTCTCCCCTGAACTTGTATTTCTCCAAGATATGGTTATAGAAAGATTATTTCACTTATTATTCACTGTATCACAATTCCAGTGGGTCAGAGGTTTACATACACTAAGTTGACTGTGCCTTTAAACAGTTTGGAAAATTCCAGAAAATGATGTCATGCTTTAGAAGCTTCTGATAGGCTAGTTGACATCATTTGAGTCAATTGGAGGTGTACCTGTGGATGTATTTCAAGGCCTACCTTCAAACTCAGTTCCTCTTTGCTTGACATCATGGGAAAGTCAAAAGAAATCAGCCAAGACCTCAGAAAACAATTGTAGACCTTCACAAGTCTGGTTCATCCTTGGGAGCAATTTCCAAACGCATGAAGGTACCACATTAATCTAGACAAACAATAGTGCGCAAGTCTAAACACCATTGGACCACACAGCTGTCATACCACTCAGGAAGGAGACGCATTCTGTCTCCTAGAGGTAAACGTACTTTGGTGTGAAAAGTGTAAATCAATCCCAGAACAACAGCAAAGGACCTTGTGAAGATGCTGAAGGAAACAGGTACAACATTATCTATATCCACAGTAAAACAAGTCCTATATCGACATAACCTGAAAGGCCGCTCATCAAGGAATAAGCCACTGCTCCAAAACCACTATACAAAAGCCAGACTACGGTTTGCAACTGCACATGGGGACAAAGATTGTACTTTTTGGAGAAATGTCCCCTGTTCTGATGACACAAACATAGAACTGCTTGGCCATAATGGCCATCGTTATGTTTGGAGTAAAAAGCAGGAGGCTTGCAAGCCGGAGAACACCATCCCAACCGTGAAGCGTGGGGATGGCAGCATCATGTTGTGGGGGTGCTTTGCTGCAGGAGGGACTGGTGCACTTCACAAAATAGATGGCATCATCAGGAGGGAAATTTATGTAGATATATACCAAATACTAATTGAGTGTATGTAAACTTCTGACCTACTGGGAATGTGATGAAAGAAATAAAAGCTGAAAGAAATTATTCTCTCTACATTCCACATTCTTAAATTAAAGTGGTAATCCTAACTTCCCTCAGACAGGGAATTCTTACTTGGATGAAATGCCAGGAACGGTGTAAATCTGAGTTTAAATGTATTTGGCTAAGATTTATGTAAACTTCTGACTTCAACTGTACATGAGATTATTAATGCAAGATATGTAAACATTATGAAAGTGTCATTATTGAAGTAACTAGCGTTCCATTTATTAAAGTGGCTAATGATTTCAAGTCTATATGTAGGCAGCAGCCTCTCTGTCCGAGTGATGGCTGTTTAACAGTCTGATGGCCTTGAGATATAAGCTGTTTTTCAGTCTCTCTGTCCCTGTTTTGATGCACCTGTACTGACCTTGCCTTCTGGATGGTAAACAAGTGAACAGGCAGTGGCTTGGGTGGTTGTCCTTGATTATTTTTTTGACATTCCTATGACATTGGGTGCTGTAGGTGGCCTGGAGGGCAGGCAGTTTACCCCTGGTGATGCATTGTGCAGACCATTTACCACCCTCTGGAGAGCACTGTGGTTGTGGGCGGTGCAGTTGCCATACCAGGCGATGATACAGCCCGACAGGATGCTCTCAATTGTGCACCTGTAAAAGTTTGTGAGGGTTTTAGGTGACAAGCCACATTTCTTTAGCCTCCAGAGGTTGAAGAGGCACTGTTGCGCGTTCTTCACCACACTGTGGGTGGACCATTTCAGTTTGTCCATGATGTGTATGCTGAGGAACTTAAAAATTTAATCTTCTCCACTGCTGTCCCGTCAATGTGGATAGGGGGATGCTCCCTCTGCTGTTTCCTGAAGTCCACAATAGTTTCCTTTGTTTTGTTGACATTGAGTGAGAGGTAAATTTCCTGACACCACACTCCAAGAGCCCTCACCTCCTCCCTGTAGGCTGTCTCGTCATTGTTGTTGGTAATCAAGCCTACTACTGTTGTATCATCTGCAAACTTGATGATTGAGTTGGAGGCATGCATGGTCCCGCAGTCATTGGTGAACAGGGAGTACAGGAAGGGGCTGAGCACGCACCCTTGTGGGGCCCCAGTTTTGAGGATCAGCAAAGTGGAGATATTGTTTCCTACCTTCACCACCTGGGTAGCGGCCCATCAGGAAGTCCAGGACCACTTGCACAGGGTGAGATTGAGATCCAGGGCCTCATGGTCAATGATGATCTTAGAGGGTACAATGGTGTTGAATGCTGAGCTGTAGTCAAGTAACAGCATTCATACATAGGTATTCCTCTTGTGCAGATGGGCTAGGGCAGTGTGCAGTGTGATGGCGATTGCATTGTCTGTGGACCTATTGGCGGTAAGCAAATTGGAGTGGGTCTAGGGTGACAGGTAAGGTGGAAGTGATATGATCCTTCACTAGTCTCTCAAAGCACTTCATGATGACAGAAGTGAGTGCTACGGAGCGATAGTCATTTACTTCAGCTTCCTTTGCATTCTTGGGTACAGGAACAATGGTGGCCATCTTGAAGCATGTGGGGACAACAGACTGGGATAGGGAGAGATCGAATATGTCCGCAAACGTACCAGCCAGCTGGTTTGCACATGCTCTGAGGACGCGGTTATGGAAGCCATCTGGGCCAGCAGCCTTGTGAGGGTTAACACATTTAAATGTCCTACTCACCACGGCCACGGAGAAGGAGAGCCCACAGTCCTTGGTAGCGGGCCATGTCGGTGGCACCGTATTATCCTAAAAGCAGGCAAAGAAGATGTTTACTTTGTCTGGGAGCAAGATGTCTGTGTCTGTGAGGTGGCTGGTTTTCCTTTTATAGTCCGTGATTGTCTGTAGACCCTGCCGCGGGTGTCTCATGTCTGAGCCATTGAATTTGGACTCTACATTGTCTCTATACTCACATTTTGCTTGTTTTGGGTCGGTAGTCCTGGTCGTAGTGCGGGTTGTAGTGCTGGTAAGTTGACGTCGCTCTGATATCCAATAGTTCTTCCCGGCTGTATGTATTATTAACACTTAAAATTTTATGGGCTAACAATACATTAAAAAAATAAAAATACTGCAGTTTCCTAAGGACTAGAAGCGAGGCAGCCCTCTCTGTCGGCACATCTTGTTGGGGGTGCTCAAGGACTGGAGTACTCCCGAGGACTGGAGTTGTTAAACAATGGTTTAGGATTTTAAAAAATTGACAGCTGCAGTTGGATCTTCATCATTACTGATATTAAAAACGTTGTTAATGAGTCAAGACTGCTTTTAACCAGGGCAAGGTGACCGGAAACATGACCAAATACAACCAGTGTAGCTATTCCTTCCGCAAGGCAATCAAACAAGCTAAACGTCAGTATACAGACAAAGTAGAGTCGCAAATCAACGGCTCAGACACAAGAGGTATGTGGCAGGGTTTACAGTCATTCACGGATTACAAAAAGAAAACCAGCCACGTCGCGGACCAGGGTGTCTTGCTCCCAGACAGACTAAATAACTTTTTTCACCGCTTTGTTGACAATACAGTGCCACTGACACGGCCCGCAACCGAAACCTGCAGACTCTCCTTCACTGCAGCCGACGTGAGTAAAACATTTAAAACGTGTTAACCTTCACAAGGCAGGCCCAGACGGCATCCCCAGCCACATTCTCAGAGCATGCACAGACCAGCTGGCTGGTGTGTTTACCGACATATTCACTCAATCATTATCCCAATCTGCTGTTCCTACATGCTTCAAGAGGGCCACCATTGTTCCAGTTCCCAAGAAAGTTAAGATAACTGAGCTAAACGACTACCACCCCGTAGCACTCACTTCCGTCATCATGAAGTGCTTTCAGAGACTAGTCAAGGACCATATCACCTCCACCCTACCTGACACCCTAGACCCACTCCAATTTGCTTACCGCCCAAATAGGTCCACAGTCGACGCAATCGCAAACACATTGCACACTGCCCTAACCCATCTAGACAAGAGGAATACCTATGTGAGAATGCTGTTCATCGACTACAGCTCAGCATTTAACACCATAGTACCCTCCAAACTCGTCATCAGGCTCGAGACCCTGGGTCTCGACCCCGCCCTGTGCAACTGGGTACTGGACTTCCTTAATAGGCTGCCCACAGGTGGTGAGGGTAGGTAGCAACATCTCCACCCCTCTGATTCTCAACACTGGGGCCCCACAAGGGTGCGTTCTGAGCCCTCTCCTGTACTCCCTGTTCACCCACGACTGCGTGGCCATGCACACCTCCAACTGGGTCATCATGTTTGCGGACAACACTACAGTGGTAGGCTTGATTACCAACAACAACGAGACGGCCTACAGGGAGGAGGTGAGGGCCCTCTGAGTGTGGTGTCAGGAAAATAAGGAGATGATTGTGGACTTCAGGAAACAGCAGAGGGAGCACCCCCCTATCCACATCGACGGGACAGCAGTGGAGAGGGTAGTAAGTTTTAAGTTCCTCGGCGTACACATCACGGACAAACTGAGTTGGTCCACCCACACAGACAGCGTCGTGAAGGAAGAAATTCGGGTTGACACCAAAAGCACTCACAAAATTCTACAGATGCACAATCGAGAGTATCCTGTCGGGCTGTATCACCGCCTGGTACAGCAACTGCTCCGCCCACAACCCTAAGGCTCTCCAGAGGGTAGTGAGGTCTGCACAACGCATCACCGCGGGCAAACTACCTGCCCTCCAGGACACCTAAACCACCCGATGTCACAGGAAGGCCATAAAGATCATCAAGGACAGCAACCACCCAAGCCACTGCCTGTTCACACCGCTATCATCCAGAAGGCGAGGTCAATACAGGTACATCATTTAAGTCATTTAGCAGAAGCTCTTATCCAGAGGATCAAAGCAGGGAGAGACTGAAAAACAGCTTCTATCTCAAGGCCATCAGATTGTTAAACAGACACCACTAACATTGAGTGGCTGCTGCCAACACACTGACTCAACTCCAGCCACTTTAATAATGGAATTGATGGAAATTTAAGTAAAATATATCACTAGCCACTTTAAACAATAATACTTAATATAATGTTTACATATCCTACATTACTCATCTCATATGTATATGTATATTGTACTCTATATCATTTACTGCATCTTTATGCCACTTTGTTTACATACCCTACATTACTCATCTCATATATATATACTGTACTCGATACCATCTACTGCATCTTGCCTATGCCGTTCTGTACCCTCACTCATTTTTATCCCCTGATTCCCACCGCAAACTGAACTTTTTAATCTGGATCTTCACAACTAGCTAACTAGCTAACCGCAACCCCGGATGACTACTCCTGGCTAGCGTCCCCATCCACTTAGCTTGAAGCTCGCCCGGCCAGAGCTCCTGTGCTACCACCGAAGCTCCTGGGCTACAATATCCGGACCCATGACCAGTCTATCGATGTCACCGCATGAAGAGGCATAAACAGACGTAACCCCCATCGTGACGTCCCCCAAAGGCTAACTTTCTAGCCCTTGCTATCTGCTTGCTTGCTAATTCGGCCTGCTAACTGTTAGCTTGTTTAGCCCCGGTCTGCTAACTGCTAGCTTGTTAGCACAGGCCTGCTAACTGTCTGAATCGCCACATCCCCAGCCAGCCCATCCACTCACTGGACCCATATTTACTTTCAATCTCTTTTCAATTTTTAATTCGATTATACCTTCCGGTAACCTGCCTCACCCAATGTGATACGGAATCGCTATTATTTTTAATTTTTAGAACACATTCAAGAACCTCCAGAAGCTAACCAGCTAACTAGCTACAAACTATTTAGTCATTGTTAGCCACTGCTAGCTGCTTTTACCTTCAGCACAGCCAGCCAGTTTTTTTGCCTGGATAATACTCGCCGGTCAAGCTTCCCTGTCCCATCCACCGCTGCCCCCTGGACACTGTGATCACTTGGCTACATAGCTGATGCCTGCTGGACTGTCCATTAATCACTGTACTCCATTCTGTTTGTTTATGTTTTATCTGTCGGCCCCAGCCGCACTCAGGCTCTGTGTGTAGTTAATCCGACTCTCTCTGCCAAGTCAATGCCATTTTACCTGCTGTTGTTGTGCTAGCTGATTAGCTGTTGTTGTCTCACCTACTGGTTTAGCTAGCTCTCCCAATCAACACCTGTGATTACTGTATGCCTCGCTGCATGTCTCTCTCAAATGTCAATATGCCTTGTATACTGTTGTTCAGGCCAGTTATCATTGTTTTAGTTTACAATGGAGCCCCTAGTTCCACTCTTCATACCCCTGATACCTCCTTTGTCCCACCTCACACACACGCGGAGACCTCACCCATTACAACCAGCATGTCCAGAGATACAACCTCTCTTATCATCACCCAGTGCCTGGTCTTACCTCCGCTGTACCCGCACCCCACCATACCCCTGTCTGCGAATTATGCCCTGAATATATTCTACCATGCCCAGAAATCTGCTCCTTTTATTCTTTGTCCCCAATGCTCTAGGCGACCAGTTTTGATAGCCTTTAGCCGCACCCTTATACTACTCCTCCTCTGTTCCGCAGGTGATGTGGAGGGAAACCCAGGCCCTGCATGTCCCCAGGCACCCTCATTTGTTGACTTCTGTGATCGAAAAAGCCTTGGTTTCATGCATGTCAACATCAGAAGCCTCCTCCCTAAGTTTGTTTTACTCACTGCTTTAGCACACTCTGCTAACCCTGATGTCCTTGCCGTGTCTGAATCCTGGCTCAGGAAGGCCACCAAAAATTCTGAGATTTCCATACCCAACTATAACATTTTCCATCAAGATAGAACTGCCAAAGGAGGAGGAGTTGCAGAGATAGCCTGCAAAGTAATGTCATACTTTCCAAGTCCATACCCAAACAGTTCGAACTACTAATTTTAAAAATTACTCCCTCCAGAAATAAGTCTCTCACTGTTGCCACCTGCTACCGACCCCCCTCAGCTCCCAGCTGTGCCCTGGACACCATTTGTGAATTGATTGCCCCCCATCTAGCTTCAGAGTTTGTTCTGTTAGGTGACCTAAACTGGGATATGCTTAACACCCCGGCAGTACTACAATCTAAGATAGATGCCCTCAATCTCACACAAATCATCAAGGAACCCACCAGGTACAACGCTAAATCTGTAAACAAGGGCACCCTCATAGACGTCATCCTGACCAACTGGCCCTCCAAATACACCTCCGCTGTCTTCATCCAGGATCTCAGCGATCACTGCCTCATTGTCTGCATCCGTTACGGATCCGCAGTCAAACGACCACCCCTCATCACTGTCAAACGCTCCCTAAAACACTTCTGTGAGCAGGCCTTTCTAATCGACCTGGCGCGGGTATCCTGGAAGGACATTGACCTCATCCTATCAGTTGAGGATGCCTGGTCATTCTTTAAAAGTAACTTCTTCACCATTTTAGATAAGCATGCTCCGATCAAGAAATGCAGAACTAAGAACAGATATAGCTCTTGGTTCACTCCAGACCTGACTGCCCTCAACCAGCACAAAAATAGCATCAAATAGTCCCCGCAATATGCAACTGTTCAGGGAAGTCAGGAACCAATACACACAGTCAGTCAAGAAAGCAAAGGCCAGCTTCTTCAGGCAGCTCCAACTCCAAAAAGTTCTGGGACACTGTGAAGTCCATGGAGAACAAGAGCACCTCCTCCCAGCTGCCCACTGTACTGAGGCTCGGTAACACGGTCACCACCGATAAATCCATGATAATCGAAAACTTCAACAAGCATTTCTCAACGGCTGGCCATGCCTTCTTCCTGGCTACTCTAACCTCGGCCAACAGCCCCCCCGCAGCTACTCGCCCAAGCCTCTCCAGGTTCTCCTTTACCCAAATCCAGATAGCAGATGTTCTGAAAGAGCTGCAAAACCTGGACCCGTACAAATCAGCTGGTCTTGACAATCTGGACCCTCTATTTCTGAAACTATCCACCGCAATTGTCGCAACCCCTATTACCAGCCTGTTCAACCTCTCTTTCATATCGTCTGAGATCCCCAAGGATTGGAAAGCTGCCGAGGTCATCCCCCTCTTCACCCTGGACCCAAACTGTTACAGACCTATATCCATCCTGCCCTGCCTATCTAAGGTCTTCGAAAGCCAAGTCAACAAACAGGTCACTGACCATCTCGAATCCCACCGTACCTTCTCCGCTGTGCTATCTGGTTCCGAGACGGTCACGGGTGCACCTCAGCCACGCTCAAGGTACTAAACGATATCATAACCGCCATCGATAAAAATACAGTACTGTACAGCCGTCTTCATCGACCTTGCCAAGGCTTTCGACTCTTATCGGCAGACTCAGTATCCTCGGTTTTTCTGATGACTGCCTTGCCTGGTTCACCAACTACTTTGCAGACAGAGTTCAGTGTGTCATCGGAGGGCATGCTGTCCGGTTCTATGGCAGTCTCTATGGGGGTGCCACAGGGTTCAATTCTCGGGCCGGATCTTTTCTCTGTATATATCAATGATGTTGCTTTTGCTGCAGGCGATTCCCTAATCCACCTCTACGCAGACAACACCATTCTGTATACTTCCGGCCCATCCTTGGACACTGTGCTATCTAACCTCCAAACGAGCCTCAATGCCATACAACACTCCTTCCGTGGCCTCCAACTGCTCTTAAACGCTAGTAAAACCAAATGCATGCTTTTCATCCGTTCGCTGCATGCACCCGCACGCCCGACTAGCATCACCACCCTCGATGGTTCCGACCTAGAATATATGGACATCTATAAGTACCTAGGTGTCTGGCTAGACTGTAAACTCTCCTTCCAGACTCATATCAAACATCTCCAATCTAAAATCAAATCTAGAGTCGGCTTTCTATTCCGCAACAAAGCCTCCTTCACTCATGCCGCCAAACTTACCCTAGTAAAACTGACTATCCTACCGATCCTCGACTTTGGCGATGTCATCTACAAAATAGCTTCCAACACTCTACTCAGCAAACTGGATGCAGTTTATCACAGTGCCATCCGTTTTGTTACTAAAGCACCTTTATACCACCCACCACTGCGACCTGTATGCTCTAGTCGGCTGGCACTCGCTACATATTCGTCTCCAGACCCACTGGCTCCAGGTAATCTACAAGTCCATGCTAGGTAAAGCTCCGCCTTATCTCAGTTCACTGGTCACGATGGCAACACCCACCCGTAGCACGCGCTCCAGCAGGTGTATCTCACTGATCATCCCTAAAGCCAACACCTCATTTGGCCGCCTTTCGTTCCAGTTCTCTGCTGCCTGTTACTGGAACGAATTGCAAAAATCGCTGAAGTTGGAGGCTTATCTCCCTCCCCAACTTCAAACATCTGCTATCTGAGCAGCTAACCGATCACTGCAGCTGTACGTAGTCTATCGGTAAATAGCCCACCCAATTTTACCTACCTCTTCCCCATAATGTTTATATTTATTTACTTTTCTGCTCTTTTGCACACCAATATCTCTACCTGTACATGACCATCTGATCATTTATCACTCCAGTGTTAATCTGCAAAATTGTAATTATTCGCCTACCTCCTCATGCCTTTTGCACACAATGTATATAGACTCTTTTTTTTCTACTGTGTTATTGACTTGTTAATTGTTTACTCCATGTGTAACTCTGTGTTGTCTGTTCACACTGCTTTATCTTGGCCAGGTCACAGTTGCAAATGATAACTTGTTCTCAACTAGCTGGTTAATTAAAGGTGAAATAAATAAAATAAAATAAAATTCATATATCTTAATGTACATGTTCTTTATCCCTTTACACTTGTGTGTATATTTTATTTTTTATTTTACCTTTATTTAACCAGGCAAGTCAGTTAAGAACATATTCTTATTTTCAATGACGGCCTGGGAACAGTGGGTTAACTGCCTGTTCAGCTCGGGGGTTTGAACTCGCAACCTTCCGGTTACTAGTCCAACACTCTAACCACTAGGCTACGCTGCCGCCCCGTATAAGGTAGTAGTTTTGGAATTGTTAGGTTAGATTACTCGTTGGTTACCACTGCATTGTCGGAACTAGAAGCACAAGCATTTCGCTACACTCTAATTAACATCTGCTATCCATGTGTATGTGACAAATACAATTTCATTTGATTTGATTTATACTCAGCTAATGTAATGCTTACGGAAATTGTTATTTTTGTCTTAATGTATGAAAATGTTGACGTCCATCCCGCCCAGTTGTAGGACAACTCCAACTATTTTAGGGAGTATTACAACTTCCTAGATTGTCAGTATCAGTCAGAGTGTATGGAGTCTGGGTCAGGTTGAGAATAACATCACTTTATTATGCATGAAATATGATGGATCAAGTGGAAATAGCAAATTTCCCATCCAGTATATGCAAAATTGAAATCGGTATTCATTGCATCAAGGTCAATCACAGTCAAAACAATACTTGCACTGTCTGCATACTAAAAGGGGGGTGAAATCATCCAGAATTACAGGAAAGGTTATTTCGCAAACTCTCAAAGTTATGTGGAAAAAGCTATGCTTATATTTATGTACTTTTCAATAAAGTTTTTTTATGACATTTTTGTCGCTTATTGCATCAATGCTGAGGTGGCTCAAAGCAAACCGGGAATGTTGACAAGACAAACATTTAATAATTTGCACACTGTGGTTTTGAAGGTGAACTACTAATAGGATTAGTCTAAAGTAAGCATTCTCACTCTGATGCTCTAAGGAAACAAGCGTAATGCACACTTTGATGGTAAATTGCCATGGTAACACCACTGCTTGCTTGTTACAAGTGGAGCAACTCTTTCTGGATGTGGAAAACAAATATCAACCGTGCCAAGGAATTGTTCAGCTCCATTGTTGTTTGGCTGCCACAGACATGGAAACGGGGAGTGATTACGATGATTCCAAGGATAATAGTGTTCACAAAGACACAATCAACCAAAAGTACTGTGTTCCATTCCAACTCAGAGAAATCTGATAATGTTATTCTATTATTATTATTATGTATTATTGTGTAGCCTATACCATATGTAAGATCCACTTTGCAATACATATGCATAAAGATTGACACCATATCAAAACTTTTTGACAAGCTACTGTCTAAGATCTAACTCAGACTCTGCTGATCTGTGAAAATTTTGGAAAACAGTAAATGATCTGAAGCGCAGAAATTCCTCTCCTTCCCTGCCAAAGCAAATTGTGTCAGAATCTGCCATCATTACTGAAAAATAGATGCTTTTAATCAGCATTTTATCGTGGCAGGCTTTTTATTTGAAAAAATTATGGTCTAATTGATCATGGTCAGTCAGTCAACTGGTCTTCCCTCTCCTTGTCTCCAGTTGGCTCCATGGAAGGTCAGTCAACTTCTAGTGTCACTTTGTTTTCATAAAAAAAATGTAATACTTGTGATGTGATTCACTTTTTAAAATATGTAATAAATATATATATACATTATTTAGTACCTTGCTTGTTGAATGGTCTAAAGAGTTCACTGAAATTGGAGGATTTGGTGCCTCTGAGGAAGTTCAAAAGGCTTTGTGAAGACCTTTTAAAGGAATAATATCTTTGTTTCTGATGATTCTATGCGTGATCTTATGTTTATTTTATTGTTTGTGTTTTTTCTTTCTTATACAGCATATTTTGTAGGTTAACTTAAACATTTTATTACAGTATGTTTTGTACCTTTCCCCAGGTCTTTGCTGTAAATGAGAATGTGTTCTCAGTCAACTCACCTGGTATAATAAAGTTTTTTTAATCTACAAGCTATAGCTGACCACAACTATTCTACATGCATACTGTATGCCCAACTCCAACCACATAATAACTTTTCCTCTAACCTTGACTATCTGTGCTGCCACACCAAATTGTTTGAACAGATTGTATAAGTCAATTAAGAGAGTAATTTGCATTCTGTTGAGAAAGCATTTTATAAATAACGATAACATAATCAGATACTTTGTGTACTGAAAATTAATTGGATATAAAGGAAATAAATTGATGCACATTGGTACTGCTGACTGATCTGTTCATTCTGTGATCTGTTCATCCAACAAATGAGATCATAATAATGTTTTATGGATATGGTACTTGGACAGTCAGTCTTGTAATAGCCCACACATGAGGTATTCATGTCTCAATTGATTTTAACATTTGCTGACATATGCATGTTCTCCAAAATAGTTCTTAAAGAACGATACGATTTTGCCTTATAACCACAATACTTCTTAACTAGGTTGTGTGGTTCAATCAGTATTCTCTAGTATTTTAGTGACGTTATCTAGTTTTGATGTTTGAGTCTATGCCTAAAATGCTCTCTGCCCTTTTTAATTTTTCCATCTCTTGGATGTTTAAATCAGCTGTTCCCTCGTTCATCTAAATTCTGCATCCAATATTCCAGTGGCTGATTGTATTGATTTTCCTAGATACTGTAGCTCTGGAATAGACGTGTTACGAGTGTTACATTCTGCAGTCCCTCTGGAGCTCCTACGATGGTAAAGCAGGAGATTTAACCACATATTTTCATAATAGCCCTCTCACTCGTCCATTGTCTCGGTTTGGACCAAACAAGTCAGGTTTGGGGGTAAAGTTCAGTAAGTAGATAGCTTTCCATTGACCAAGGTTTATTTTACCAAAGAATGACGCAAAAAAATAGATATAGGAGAAACTTTCTAAAGATGGACAGGGGTGGATATTTTACTTCTTTATTGTGAGAAATGATGATGGAAAAAGTGTTTTTTTAATACATTATGATTTCCTAATCATTTTTAAGGTACGCTGGGCACCACATAACTATGAAGTTCCACTCCACAATTAATTCTAAATGCGTCTTATAAACGTCTTATAAATTATTTTTTTTCAGCTATACAAATGTTTCTTTGTAGGACAAGGATTGTCCTGATTTTCAAGAATGCCTGAATTGCTTCACCTTGCTTTTTTGTGGTTGCTAGCAAGTTTCACCATTCAATTATTTCAGATCTACAGGAGTGTAATATTCACCATTGCACGGACTAGCCTAGGCAGACGATCCGTGGTTGCATTGCATTCTATCCATTCTAGCTTTCACGTGCTACCTGAGATATGAAACAGATAGATGGGAGGGCATACAGGCTGCCAATTTATTAATGCGCAATTTACCAATTGGGTAATGGAAAAACACTTCCACCATTACATTTGTATTCAACACTGTAGTTATTTTTTTATTGGTGTTACGTCATTATGTCAGACACAAGATAGTTACATGGAAACGCACCTTAGCAAGCAATTGGCACAACTATTTTCTGTGTCAGCAAAAAAATGACTGGACCAGTTAAAGGAAACATAGCTATTGCTCTTCGTCTTTTTTTGTGGAGTTTTCATTATATTCTATTCAGATGAAATTAAACATTCAAGGTCTGTATATAAGGAATGGACATAGACAGACTTCCAAGGAATGGACATAGACATAGATTTTTTTAAATAATTAGCTAATTGTGTGATGGATGCAAGCAACCCTAACCTAATTGCAATGACACAATAACCAGTATTCAACATTGGCTTTGCATGGAGGTTTGTATACTATACATGCTGTGAAACAGAAAGACTTTGTTTTTGCTAAACAACACTGATTTATGACCAGTGGTAGTCATCTCTGAAATTGCCAATTGATTTGTGTTGTTTCTCTGTCATGAGAATCCCATTTGATCATTTGTTGAACAATTATTGTTTGCTTCACATAAAATATTGACTGTTTAGCATCTATAATGAGCCCTGTATCAAACATACACATCAATATACACTATACACAACAATATACACATCAATACATGAAATGTTTAACATAATCATATAAAACAATCTTACATCTGTAAAATGTTTTCCCCATGTGAAATAACAGTAGGGGGGGGGTATCATTTCTAAGACTGTGGACTTGGAGTTACTGAAGCCTTGTGTACTCCACTCTGATGTTATTTGTTGGATCCATCCAAGTGTGTGTGTGTGTGTGTGTGTGCGTGCGTGTGTGTGCGTGCGTGTCACACCACTTCATTTGTCTGTCTCCTCAAGGAGGAATATCCTCACCTTCCCTCTGCTGTTGAGCTGGGATGAGAACCTTAGCCTCACATTCTAATGCATTTTTAATTGAAAGCTTGCGCTACTGAGGAAATAGGGAAATGGAGAGGTGTGGACAGCTTTGAGCAGGAAATTAATGGCAGGTAAACATGGGGGTCTTTACATCTTGGTCTCTGAGATAGTCATAAATGCAGCTTCATCAGATTTGTCTTTGCCAGGGAATTTGGGGGAGGGTAATTGATGGTGTAGGACTGGGGAGGAGAGAGGAGCACATTTTTTATTTGATTTATTAATGATCAAATTTTATTTGTCACATACACGTGTTTAGCAGATGTTATTGCGGGTGTAGCGAAATGCTTGTGTTTCTTGCTACAAAAGTGCAGTAATATCTAACGCTCATTAGCTGCTGCCTACTCTTCCATCAAAAATTAAGGCAGTAATATACATTGTAATACCATTTTTAAACATTAAAATACATTTTACATCAGATTTCACTCCAGCAACTACAATACACAATCCAGGTGTACGTGTGTGTATAGCATGTATGTATGTGTGTTTGTATGTTTGTACCTGTGTGTGTGACTCTTCACTGTCCTCGCTGTTCCATAGTGTGCATTTGTATCGTTTTTTAAAATCTGATTTTACTGCTTACATGAGTTACATGATGTGGAATAGAGTTCCATGTAGCCATGGCTCTATGTAGTACTGTGTGCCTTCCATAGTCTGTTCTGGACTTGGGGACTGTGAAGAGACCTCTGGTGGCATGTCTTGTGGGGTATGCATGGGTGTGCATGTTCTGGTCAATGTCCTGCCTGGATAGCATCTCCAATAGTTGAATTGACTAAGGGACAAGGAGGAAATGACACAGAGTCACACACACACACAGTGCCTTCAGAAATATCCGTAACCCTTGACTTATTCCACATTTTGTTGTGTTACAGCCTGAATTCTAAATGGATTAAACATATTTTTTTCTCACCCACCTACACACAAAACCCATAATGACAAAGTGAAAACATATTTTTAGACATTTTTGCAAATGTATCGAAAATGAAAAACAAAAATATCTCATAGAAGCACCTTTGTAGAAGCACCTTTGGCTATATTGTACAATATTTGCCCAATATTGGCCTACCTGGTTAAACAAAGGTGAAATAAATATAATAAAATTAAAATAAAATTGTTCTTAAAAAAAGTATTGAATCTCTGTCAAGTTCATTGCTCATCCCCTCCCAAGTGGCACAGTGGTCTAAGGCACTGTATTGCAGTGTTGCGGTGTCACTACAGCCTGGGTTTGATCCCAGGCTGTGTCACAACTGGCCGTGACCAAGAGTCCCATATGGCAGTGCACAATGGGCCAGCGTTGTCCGGCATAGGGGAGGATTTGGTCAGGGGGCCTTTACTTGGCTCATCTCGCTCTAGCAATTCCTTGTGGTGGGTTGACCTCGGTCATTAGTTGAACAGTGTTTCCTCTGACTCATTGGTGCAGCTGACTTCTGGGTTAAGAGAGCGGGTGTTAAAACCTCTTAAAGCTAGGGTGCAGAATTTTCACTTTTGGATAAATAACGTGCCCAATTTCAACTTCCTGCTACTTTATGCCAAGAATATAAGATATGCATATTATTCATATATTTGGATAGAGTACACTGAAGTTTCTAAAACTGTTTGAATCATGTCTGTGAGTATAACATAACTTATGTAGCAGGCAAAACCCAGAGGACTAACTGTTTAGAATCCCCCCTCCTCTCTGATCCCTATATTGTCTTTGCAATTGGATATTTAATAGGAACCTATTTTCAGTTCCTACCGCTTCCACTGATGTCGCCAGTCTTTGGAATATGGTCGAGGTTATTCCTTTGTGCTATGAAGAAGTAGGCCAACTCGGAACTGAGGACACTTTTGTGAGTTGCGCAAGACATGAAAAGCAGTGCTGGTTTCTTTTCTTTCCTGTATTGAATACAGATTGCTTCGTCTACAATTTGATCGATTATTAACGTTTAAAAAATACCTAACGTTGTATTACAAAAGTAGTTTGAAATATTTTGTAGTGAAGTTGCGTTTTTGTAAGTTGTTTTCTTTCTGGATCAAACGCGCTTTATAAATGGACTTGTTTGATATATATGGACAGAATTAATCGAACAAAAGGACCAATTGTGATGTTTATGGACATATTGGAGTGCCAACAAAAGAAGCTTGTCAAATGCATGTTTTCTATTTTATTTCACCGTTTTGTGTATCACCTGCTATGCTAGCTTCTTTGTTTACTGCTGGTGCAGGTTATCAGATAATAGCTTCTTATGCTTTCGCCGAAAAGCATTTTTAAAATCTGACATGTTGGCTGGATTCACGACGAGTGTAGCTTTAATTGAGGATCTTACATGTGTGATTTAATGAAAGTTTGAATTTTATAGCATTTTATTTGATTCTGGCGCTCTGCATTTCCCCCAGCAATTGGCCAGTTGAGACGCTAGCGTCCCCCCTATCCATAGGAGGTTTTAAGAAGCCTTTTGGGCCTAGACTTTGTGCTCTGGTACCGCTTGCCATACGGTAGCAAGAGAGAACAGTCTATGACTAGGGTTGCTGGAGTCTTTGGGAATTTTTAGGGTCTTCCTATGACACACCCTGGCATAGAGGTCCTGGATGGCAGGAAGCTTGACCCCAGTGATGTACTGTGCTTTCAACTTTGTGGCAACAGTTTGGGGAAGACCCTTTCTTGTTTCAGCATGACAATAAACCAGTGCACAAAGCGAGGTCCATACAAAAATTATTTGTTGAGATTAGTGTGGAAGAACATGGCTGGCTTGCACAAAGCCCTGACCTCAACACCATGAAACACCTTTGGGATGAATTGGAACTCTGACTGCGAGCCAGGCTTAATCGCCCAACATCAGTGCACGATCTTACTAATGCTCTTGTGGCTGAAAGGAAGCAAGTCCCCGCAGCAATGTTCCAACATCTAGTGGAAAGCCTTCCCAGAAGAGTGGAGACTGTTATAGCAGCAAAGGGGGGACCAACTCCATATTAATGCCCTTGATTTTGTAATGAGATGTTCCACAAGCAGGTGTCCACATACAGTACTAGTCAAACATTTGGACACACCTACTCATTCAAGGGTTTTTCTTTATTTTTACTATTTTCTATATTGTAGAATAATAGTGAAGACATTGAAACTATGAAACAACACATAAGGAATCATTTAGTAACCAAAAAAGTGTTAAACAAATCCAAATATATTTTAGACTTTAGATTCTTCAAAGTAGCCACCCTTCACCTTGATGACAGCTTTGCACACTCTTCAGACCAAGGTGCAGCGTGATATGGGTTCCATATCTTTTAATTCATGAAACACACAAAACAAAACAAAAAAGCTAACGAAACGTGAAGCTATGGAGTGTTCACAGGCAACAACACATGAACAAGATCCCACTAAACACAGTGGGGAAATGGCTGCCTAAATATGATCCCCAATCAGAGACAACGATAAACAGCTGCCTCTGATTGGGAACCATTCCAGGCCAACATATAAATAAAACAACCTAGATTACCCACCCTAGTCACACCCTGACCTAGCCAAAATAGAGAATAAAAAGGCTCTATATGGTCAGGGCGTGACATTCGCAAACAAAGCATCCTTCACTCATGCTGCCAAACATACCCTCGTAAAACTGACCAAACTACCGATCCTCGACTTCGGTCGATGTCATTTTCAAAATAGCCTCCAACACCCTACTCAGCAAATTGGATGCAGTCTATCACAGTGCCATCTGTTTTGTCACCAAAGCCCCATAGGTTCCAAGATGGCGTAGCAGTGAAGACCTGTTTGTTTTGTCCTCTCGTGTACTTTTGTATTTTTTCGTGTTTCTTTTAATATATTTTAAATCTCTTTTCGATGTTTTATTCGATTATACCTTCCGGCAACCTGCCTCACCCAATGTAATACGGAATCGCTATTATTTTCAATTTTAGAACACATTCAGGAATCTCCAGGAGCTAACCAGCTAATTAGCTACAAGCTATTTAGTAATTGTTAGACACTGCTAGCGGCTTTTACCTTCTGCACAGATACCAGCCCTGTTTTTAGCCTGGATAATACTCGCCTGTCTACCAATATCGCTTGTCTACCAATATCGGACTGTCTCTCCACAACAATGCCGGATTCATGCCATAATTCCTGGACCACTACTTCTGATCTTCACAGCTAACTTGCAGCTAGCTAGCTACCTCACAGCTTGCAGCTAGCTAGCTACCTCACAGCTTGCAGCTAGCTAGCTCACAGCTAGCTTTCACTCACCGTTGAACCCAGTACCGAAGCTATTCCCTGAGGCCCACCTCCCAGCCTACTCATACACCAAGTCACTTGGCTCTGTCATAACCTCACATGGTCTCTCCTATCATTGCTATGCAGATGACACACAATTAATCTTCTCCTTTCCCCCTTCTGATGACCAGGTGGCGAATCGCATTTCTGCATGTCTGGCAGACATATCAGTGTGGATGACGGATCACCACCTCAAGCTGAACCTCGGCAGGACGGAGCTGCTCTTCCTCCCGGGGAAGGACTGCCCGTTCCATGATCTCGCCATCACGGTTGACAACTCCATTGTGTCCTCCTCCCAGAGCGCTAAGAACCTTGGCGTGATCCTGGACAACACCCTGTCGTTCTCAACTAACATCAAGGCGGTGGCCCGTTCCTGTAGGTTCAGGCTCTACAACATCCGTAGAGTACGACCCTGCCTCACACAGGAAGCGGCGCAGGTCCTAATCCAGGCACTTGTCATCTCCCGTCTGGATTACTGCAACTCGCTGTTGGCTGGGCTCCCTGCCTGTGACAATTAAACCCCTACAACTCATCCAGAACGCCGCAGCCCATCTGGTGTTCAACCTTCCCAAGTTCTCTCACGTCACCCCGCTCCTCCGCTCTCTCCACTGGCTTCCAGTTGAAGCTCGCATCCGCTACAAGACCATGGTGCTTGCCTACGGAGCTGTGAGGGGAACGGCACCTCAGTACCTCCAGGCTCTGATCAGGCCCTACACCCAAACAAGGGCACTGCGTTCATCCACCTCTGGCCTGCTCGCCTCCCTACCACTGAGGAAGTACAGTTCCCGCTCAGCCCAGTCAAAACTGTTCACTGCTCTGGCCCCCCAATGGTGGAACAAACTCCCTCACGACGCCAGGACAGCGGAGTCAATCACCACCTTCCGGAGACACCTGAAACCCCACCTCTTTAAGGAATACCTAGGATAGGATAAAGTAATCCTTCTCACCCCCTTTAAGATTTAGATGCACTATTGTAAAGTGACTGTTCCACTGGATGTCATAAGGTGAATGCACCAATTTGTAAGTCGCTCTGGATAAGAGCGTCTGCTAAATGACTTAAATGTAAATGTAAATGTAAATGTCAGCTGTTCACCTGAACCCCACTCATACACGGCTCAAGCCCAAAACTCCACCGGATCCTTACTGTAAACTCTGGACCTTGGCACCGGATCACCGCTGCTACCGATTGGATATAGTGGCCACTGCCACAAAGCTAGCACCAGTTAGCCGTGAGTCAGGCACATCTCCCGGCTAGCAAATTAAATTCCAAAATACCTCTTTCGCCATCTGACTTGGATTCTCTGTCGACACGGCGCCCCCGCCACACCACCACGACTGGTCTGCCGATGAATACTCCATCCGCTGTGCCTTCATCCGGCCTCCGTCGGAGCAGATGCTCCTACTAGCCCAGGGCTACTAACTTTAAACGCTGTGTTGCTAGTGTAGTGGGGCTCCCCTGTTCCATCTACTGCTGCACCCTGGACACTATGATCACTTGGATACATAGCTGAAGACTGCTGGACTGTCCATTAATCACGGGACTCTATTCTGTTTATGTATTTTTTTATCTGTCGGCCCCAGCTGCGAACTCAGGCTCTGTGTGTAGTTAATCCGACCCTCTCTGCCTAGTCATCGCCATTTTACCTGCTGGCGTTGTGTTAGCTGATTAGCTGTTGTCTCACCTGTTGTTTTAGCTAGCTCTCCCAATCAACACCTGTGTTTACTTTATGCCTCGCTGTATGTCTCTCTCAAATGTCAATATGCCTTGTATACTGTTGTTCAGGTTAGTTATCATTGTTTTAGTTTACAAAGGACCCCCTAATTCCACTCTTCATAACTCTGATACCTCCTTTGTCCCACCTCCCACACATGGGGTGACCTCACCCATTACAACCAGCATGTCCAGAGATACAACCTCTCTTATCATCACCCAGTGCCTGGGCTTATCTCCGCTGTACCCGCACCCCACCATACCGCTGTCTGCGCATTATGCCCTGAATATATTCTACCATGCCCAGAAATCTGTTCCTTTTTGTCCCCAACACTCTAGGCGACCAGCAGCCTCATCCTACTCCTCCTCTGTTCCGCGGCTGATGTGGAGGTAAACCCAGGCCCTGCATGTCCCCAGGCACCCTCATTTGTTGACTTCTGAGATCGAAAAAGCCTTGGTTTCATGCATGTCAACATCAGAAGCCTCCTCAAGTTTGTTTTACTCACTGCTTTAGCACACTCTGCCAACCCTGATGTCTTTGCTGTGTCTGAATCCTGGCTTACGAAGGCCACCAAATATTCAGGAGATTTCCATACCCAACTATAACATTTTTCGTCAAGATAGAACTGCCAAAGGGGGAGGAGTTAGCCTGCAAAGTAATGTCATACTTTCCAGGTCCATACCCAAACAGTTCGAACTTCTCATTTTAAAAATGAATCTCTCCAGAAATAAGTCTCTCACTGTTGCCGCCTGCTACCAACCCCCTCAGCTGCCAGCTGTGCTCTGGACACCATTTGTGAATTGATACAATCTAAGCTAGATGCCCTCAATCTCACACAAATCATCAAGGAACCCACCAGGTACAACCCTAAATCTGTAAACAAGGGCACCCTCATAGACATTATCCTGACCAACTGGCCCTCCAAATACACCTCCGCTGTCTTCAATCAGGATCTCAGCGATCACTGCCTCATTGCCTGTATCCGCTACGGGTCCGCAGCCAAACGACCACCCCTAATCACTGTCAAATGCTCCCTAAAACACTTCTGCAAGCAGGCCTTTCTAATCGACCTGGCCCGGGTATCCTGGAAGGATATTGACCTCATCAGTTGAGGATGCCTGGTCATTCTTTAAAAGTAACATCCTCATCATCTTAGAAAAGCATGCTCCGTTCAAAAAATGCAGAACTAAGAACAGATATAGCTCCTGGTTCCTTCCAGACCTGACTGCCCTCGACCAGCACAAAAACATTCTGTGGCGGACTGCAATAGCATCGAATAGTCCCCGCGATATGCAACTGTTCAGGGAAGTCAGGAACCAATACACGCAGTCAGATTTTTCAAGCAGAAATTTGCGTCCTGTGGCTCTAACTCCAGAAAGTTCTGGGACACTGTGAAGTCCATGGAGAACAAGAGCACCTCCTCCCAGCTGCCCACTGCACTGAGGCTAGGTAACACGGTCTCCACCGATAAATCCATGATAATCAAAAACTTCAACAAGCATTTCTCAACGGCTGGCCATGCCTTCCTCCTGGCAACTCCAACCTCGGCCAACAGCTCCACCCCCCCGCAGCTACTCGCCCAAGCCTCCTTTACCCAAATCCAGATAGCAGATGTTCTGAAAGAGCTGCAAAACCTGGACCCGTACAAATCAGCTGGGCTTGACAATCTGGACCCTCTATTTCTACCAGCATGTTCAACCTCTCTTTCATATTGTCTGAGATCCCCAAGGACTGGAAAGCTGCCTCGGTCATCCCCCACTTCAAAGAGAGAGACACCCTGGACCCAAACTGTTACAGACCTATATCCATCCTGCCCTGCCTATCTAAGGTCTTTGAAAGCCATGTCAACAAAGAGATCACTGTCCATCTCGAATTCCACCGTACCTTCTCCGCTGTGCAATCTGGTTTCCGAGCCGGTCACGGGTGCACCTCAGCCACGCTCAAGGTACTAAACGATATCATAACTGCCATCGATAAAAGACAGTACTGTGCAGCCATCTTCATCGACCTTGCCAAGGCTTTCGACTCTGTCAATCACCATATTCTTATCAGCACTCAGTAGCCTCGGTTTTTCTAATGACTGCCTTGCCTGGTTCTCCAACTACTTTGCAGACAGAGTTCAGTGTGTCAAATCGGAGGGCATGTTGTCCGGTCCTCTGGCAGTCTCTATGGGTGTGCCACAGTGTTCAATTCCCCGGGCCGACTTTTTTCTCTGTATATATCAATGATGTTGCTCTTGCTGCGGGCGATTCCCTGATCCACGCAGACAACACCATTCTGTATACTTCTGGCCCTTCCTTGGACACTGTGCTATCTAACCTCCAAACGAGCTTCAATGCCATACAACACTCCTTCCGTGGCCTCCAACTGGTCTTAAATGCTAGTAAAACCAAATGAATGCTTTTGAACAGTTTGCTGCCTTCACCCGCATGCCCGACTAGCATCACCACCCTAGATGGTTCCGACCTAGAATATGTGGACACCTATAAGTACCTAGGTGTCTGGCTAGACTGTAAACTCTCCTTCCAGACTCAAATCAATCTCCAATCCAAAATCAAATCTAGAATCGGCTTTCTATTTCGCAACAAAGCCTCCTTCATTCACGCTTCCAAACATACCCGAGTAAAACTGACTATCCTACCGATCCTCGACTTTGGCGATGTCATCTACAAAATAGCTTCCAATACTCTACTCAGCAAACTGGATACAGTTCATCACAGTGCCATCCCCTTTGTTACTAAAGCACCTTATACCACCCACCACTGAGACCTGTATGCTCTAGTCGGCTGGCCCTCGCTACATATTCGTCGCCAGACCTACTGGCTCCACGTCATCTACAAGTCCATACTAGGTAAAGCTCAGCCTTATCACAGTTCATTGGTCACGATGGAAACACCCACCCGTATTACGCGCTCCAGCAGGTGTATCACCTCATTTGGCCGCCTTTCCTTCCAGTTCTCTGTTCTCTTATCTCAGTTCATTGGTCACGATGGAAACACCCACCCGTATTACGCGCTCCAGCAGGTGTATCACCTTATTTGGCCGCCTTTCCTTCCAGTTCTCTGCTGCCTTTGACTGGAACGAATTGCAAAAATCATTGAAGTTGGAGACTTTTATCTCCCTCGCCAACTTTAAAGATCTGCTATCTGAGCAGCTAACCGATCGCTGCAGCTGTACATGGTCTATCGATAAGTAGCCCATCCAACTACGTCATCCCCATACTGTTTTTATTTATTTACTTTTCTGGTCTTTTGCACACCAGTATCTCTACCTGCACATGACCATCTGATCATTTATCACTCCAGTGTTAATCTGCTAAATTGTAATTATTCGCCTACCTCCTCATGCCTTTTGCACACAATGTATATAGACTCTTTTTTTATTTTTTTATTTTTTTTCTACTGTGTTATTGACTTGTTTATTGTTTACTCCATGTGTAACTCTGTGTTGCTGTATGTTCACACTGCTATGCTTTATCTTGGCCAGTTCACAGTTGTAAATGAGAACTTGTTCTCAATTAGCCTACCTGGTTAAGTAAAGGTGAAATAAAAAATAAAAAAATTAACTACCCAGCACTTCGACCTGTACACTCTCATTGACTGGCCCTCGCTTAATATTCATCGCCAAACCCACTGGCTCCAGGTCATTGACAAGTCTCTGCTAGGTAAAGCCCCGCCTTATCTCAGCTCACTGGTCACTATAGCAGCACCCACCCGTAGCACGTGCTCCAACAGGTATAGTTCACTGGTCACCCCCAAAGACAATTGCTCATTCAGCCGCCTTTCCTTCCAGTTCTCTGCTGCCAATGACTGGAACGAACTGCAAAAACCACTGAAGCTGGAGACTCATATCTCCCTCACTAGTTTTAAGCACCAGCTGTCAGAGCAGCTCACAGATCACTGCACCTGTGCATAGCCCATATGTAAATAGCCCATCCAACTACCTCATCCCCATACTGTTATTTATTTATCTTTCTCC
This sequence comes from Oncorhynchus gorbuscha, assembly GCF_021184085.1. Lineage (NCBI taxonomy): Eukaryota > Metazoa > Chordata > Actinopteri > Salmoniformes > Salmonidae > Oncorhynchus > Oncorhynchus gorbuscha. The sequence goes on from NC_060186.1 coordinate 46,484,939, forward strand.
TCTGCACCCCAGTATCTCTACTTGCACATTCATCTTCTGCACATTGTACCCTTCCAGTGTTTAATTGCTGTATTGTAATTAATTCGCCACCATGGCCTATTTATTGCCTTGCCTCCTTTATTCTACCTCATTTGCACATGTTTTATATAGACGTTTCTACTGTATTATTGATTGTATGTTTGTTTATTCCATGTGTAACTCTGTGTTGTTGTATGTGTCAAACTGCTTTGCCTTATCTTTGCCAGGTCGCAGTTGCAAATGAGAACTTGTTCTCAACTAGCCTACCTGATTAAATAAAGGTGAAATAAAATAAATACATAAAAAGGGAAGGGTATCTATCTGCTTTGATGACAAATTAACTCATATTTTAGCTAGCTACCTACCTTCTCTGTTTTGCTCGATAACATTTTACTGAACCGTGACACTGACATGACATGCATACTGTTATTAAAAGACAGCAATGTATTCACCTAAAAATATAAGTGATTAGGCAAATCATTAACTAGTTAGCTAGCTAGCTACCTTTCATATGAATTGTGCAAAAATATGATAGCTAAAGTTAGTTAGCTAAGCAATAGCCAGTCAGTCAGTGGCTCAGACAGATTTTTACAAAAAGATTTTTACAAAAAAGGAAAAAAAATTGTCGTCTTTTGAGCTTCTAGTCATGAAATTTATGCAGCCTACTCAAACAATTTTTATAGCTACTGTTTACAGGCCTCCTGGGCCATATGCAGCGTTCCTCACTGAGTTCCCTGAATTCCTATCGGACCTTGTAGTCATGGCAAAGAATTTATTACAATTTTTATTATGAACTATCGTTTCTCTTTGCTTATTTGAGCTTTACTTCCCATAATATAAACTTGGTCCTTTACCAAATAAGGCTATCTTCTGTATACCACCACTATCTTGTCACAACAAAACTGATTGACTCAAACACAATAAGAAGGAAAGATATTCCACATATTAACTTTTAAGAAGGCACATCTGTTAATTGAAATGCATTCCAGGTTACTACCTCTTGAAGCTGGTTGAAAGAATGCCAAGAGTGTGCAAAGCTGTCATCAAGGCAATGTGTGGCTATTTGAAGAATCTCAAATATATAATGTATGTTGATTAGTTTAACACTTTTTTGGAAAACCACATGATTCCATACGTATGTGTTATTTGTAGTTTTGATGTCTACATTGTAGAACATAGTAAAAATAACTAAAAACCTTAACTTTTGACTGGGAGTGTATGTATGTATATTTAGCTATTTTATAACAATACGCTGCTGCTACTCTGTTAATTATATATCCTGATTGCCTAGGCACTTTTACCCCTACCCTCATGTACAGTACCAGTCAAAGGTTTGGACACACCTGCTCATTGCAGGGTTTTTCTTTATTTTTACTATTATCTAGCAGCTTTGCACACTCTTGGCATTCTCTCATCCAGCTTCATGAAGTAGTCACCTGGAATGCATTTCAATTAACAGGTGTGCCTTGTTAAAACTCTTTGGGGTAGGTGGGATGCTGCCAACATCTGGTGAAATTGCAGAATGCGAAATTCAAAATACAAAAGTCGTAATATTAAACATTCATGAAAACACACGTCTCTTACATTATTTAAAAGCTTAACTTCTTGTTAATCCAGCCGCTTTGTCAGATTTCAAAAGGCTTTACGGTGAAAGCATACCATACGATGATCTGAGGACAGCGCCCAGCAGACAAAACATTACAATTTCCAAACAAGCAGAAGTGTCACGAAAGTCAGAAATAGCGATAAAATGAATCACTTACCTTTGAAGATCTTCCTCTGTTGCAATCCCAAGAGTCCCAGCCACATAACAAATCCTCCTTTTGTTCGATAAAGTCCTTCTTTATATCCCAAAAAAGTCAGTTTAGTTGGCGCGCTTGACTCAGTAATCCACCGGTTTCCCTCGTTCAAAATGCATACAAATGAATCTCAAAAGTTACCAATAAACTTCATCCAAACAAGTCAAACAACATTTATAATCAATCCTCAGGTACCCTAATATGTAAATAAACAATAAAATGTCAAAGTTAATTTGTGGAATTTCTTTCTTTCTTAACCTATTTAATCCCATCACTCACAATAGTGACCGTAAAAAAAACGTTTCCAGTTATAAGGCTCTAAAAATGTTACTGGATGATGTATCAATGCATTTCCAGCAAATATTGAAATAAATAAGGATCTCAATGAAATATGTGCAGTGACACATGTTTAGTGTAAATTGTCACATGACCATAGCTGTTTACGTCCTGGTTGCACCATGAGAAGAGGATGGCTACATCAAAGCTCCCAAACAAAAGGTCAGTAAAGTTTAAGGTGTCTAGTATTGATACAATGCCTTGCAAAAGTATTCGGCCCCCTTGAACTTTGCGACCTTTTGCCACATTTCAGGCTTCAAACATAAAGATATAAAACTGTATTTTTTTGTGAAGAATCAACAACAAGTGGGACACAATCATGAAGTGGAACGACATTTATTGGATATTTCAAACTTTTTTAACAAATGGGCATGCAAAATTATTCAGCCCCTTTACTTTCAGTGCAGCAAACTCTCTCCAGAAGTTCAGTGAGGATCTCTGAATGATCCAATGTTGACCTAAATGACAAATGATGATAAATACAATCCACCTGTGTGTAATCAAGTCTCCGTTTAAATGCACCTGCACTGTGATAGTCTCAGAGGTCCGTTAAAAGCGCAGAGAGCATCATGAAGAACAAGGAACACACCAGGCAGGTCCGAGATACTGTTGTGAAGAAGTTTAAAGCCGGATTTGGATACAAAAAGATTTCCCAAGCTTTAAACATCCCAAGGAGCACTGTGCAAGCGATAATATTGAAATGGAAGGAGTATCAGACCACTGCAAATCTACCAAGACCTGGCCGTCACTCTAAACTTTCAGCTCATACAAGGAGAAGACTGATCAGAGATGCAGCCAAGAGGCCCATGATCACTCTGGATGAACTGCAGAGATCTACAGCTGAGACACTCTGTCCATAGGACAACAATCAGTCGTATATTGCACAAATCTGGCCTTTATGGAAGAGTGGCAAGAAGAAAGCCATTTCTTAAAAATATATCCATAAAAAGTGTTGTTTAAAGTTTGCCACAAGCCACCTGGGAGACACACCAAACATGTGGAAGAAGGTGCTCTGGTCAGATGAAACCAATATTGAACTTTTTGGCAACAATGCAAAACGTTATGTTTGGCGTAAAAGCAACACAGCTCATCACCCTGAACACACCATCCCCACTGTCAAACATGGTGGTGGCAGCATCATGGTTTGGGCCTGCTTTTCTTCAGCAGGGACAGGGAAGATGGTTAAAATTGATGGGAAGATGGATGGAGCCAAATACAGGACCTGTATAGGCACTGTATATTGAAGCAACATCTCAAGACATCAGTCAGGAAGTTAAAGCTTGGTCGCAAATGGGTCTTCCAAATAGACAATGACCCCAAGCATACTTCCACAGCTGTGGCAAAATGGCTTAAGGACAACAAAGTCAAGGTCTTGGAGTGGCCATCACAAAGCCCTGACCTCAATCCTATAGAAATTTGTGGGCAGAACTGAAAAACGTGTGCAGGCAAGGAGGCCTACAGACCTGACTCAGTTACACCAGCTCTGTCAGGAGGAATGGGCCAGAATTGACCCAACTTATTGTGGAAAGCTTGTGGAAGGCACCTGAAATGTTTGACCCAAGTTAAACAATTTAAAGGCAATGCTACCAAATACTAATTGAGTGTATGTAAACTTCTGACCCACTGAGAATGTGATGAAAGAAATAAAAGCTGATTAACTTCATGATTGTGTCCCACTTGTTGTTGATTCTTCACAAAAAAATACAGTTTTATATCTTTATGTTTGAAGCCTGAAATGTGGCAAAAGGTCGCAAAGTTCTAGGGGGCCGAATACTTTCGCAAGGCACTGTATATGCATTTGAAATGACTCAACTCTGTTCAGTGTGGTCATAGAATGAGTAAACATGTTGACGGCAACAATAGTGACCGGCGAGATAACACAGTGCATCTAGTTATACACATACTTATACACATACATAGCTCTTGTTCTTCTACTCTGTTCTTTCTTTTAGTTTCACTTTGAGTCAAGTTTTAGATATTTTGGATCTAGGTGACCGCCCAGACAAGGCATGCAACATTGTAGTTTTCCCTCAAAATAAGAAAGATGCTGTCGTCCGTGATTGTGATAGCAATTGGTCAGATATGGACTATGAGGTGGAGACAGGCCATTTGCCAGCCAAGCTGGTTGAATGCATATGCTGAACCTATGCAAACAGATCATGACAGGAACAACGTTATCAGTGATGATGACCTACCCCTTACCACCCCCCTCCCCCATCCACCACCCTCCCTCCCCATTGATAATGAAGAGCAAACAGCCTCTACTCGCCAGAGGGTCCAGTCAGAAGAGCTAAGGGAAAAGCTGCAAGTGGTCAAAAATAAAGATTGAGTGTTCAAACGATCAAAGAGGCCTGCCATCTCTGTGATTCCAAAACACATAGAATACAGCCCAAATGCTGCAGAATGTGTCAAACAAAGCTGCCCCAACCCAATGGATGTTTCCTACTAATGTATCCACCCACCCTAAGGGAGATCACCATTGAAATCTCCAACCTCTACTCCACCCAGACCAAGGACAAGCAACTGTATCTGAGTATGGATGAGCTCCTTACATTCTATGGGATCCTTGTCACATATGGGTACAGCTCTGTTCCAAGATGACACATGTACAGGTCACTTGACAGTGATGTACACAATGAAAGCATTTCAGGTGCCATGCGGATAAATCACTTTGATTAAATAATGGCCTCAGTTCATATGGTTGACAATACATAGATCACTGACAAACAATTTTTTAAGATTAGACCCATCTTCTCCGAGCTCAGTCAGTCATGCAAAGTCATGCCATTTCAGGAATGGCTGTCAGTGGATGAGATCATGATTCGATACTATGGCCGACATGAATGTAAGCAATTCATTAGAGCTAAACCAATCCATTTTGGTTACAAGCTATGGAGCCTTGCCTCACCCAGCGGTTACATGTTTCACATGGAGCTATATGGTGGATCCCACACACTCCTCCCTGAGACTGGGTTGGGTCAGGGACCTAGTGTTGTTCCTGGTCTTGCAGATCAATCTCAGTCGCCTCAAGATTGCAAGTTCCTTCACGACAACCTCTTCACTTCGCTTGCACCCCTCGATGAAATTGCAAAAAGAGGATATGGGAGCTGCTCTGGATCGATGAGGCAAAATTGTCTGTTTGATGTCCCATTCAAGCCACAGAAGGACTTCATGAAGTTCTGACCCAATGAGAACTTCATGATGACCCTCCCGGCTCCTCCCACAGGCATCCTAATAAGGAATACAAGAGCAAAGAGAAAGAATACGGCAGACAGAGTGAGAGGGTCGTCACACAAGGGCAACAATCATGGAGGAGAAACACAGTGCGACCTCAGTCAATAGATGAAATATGGCAGACAGAGTGAGAGGGTCGTCACACAAGGGCAACAAACATGGAGGAGAAATACAGTGAGACCTCTGTCAAGAGATGGAACAAGGAGCGACGTGCCTTTGACAAAGTCCCACAACCAAAATGCATTAACTGATACAATGAGCACATGGGTGGTGTTGACCTTCACAACCTACAGGTTTCAAGATACCATATCTCCATCAGGTCTAAGAAGTGGTTGTGGCCCATCTTTGCATGGTCTCTCAACAGTGCACTCATAAACAGCAATGTATTTTAACCTCTTGAGTGTAGGGGGCAGTACTTTGATGTTTGGATGAAAACGTACCCAAATGAAACTGCCTATTTCTCAGGCCCAGACTCTAGAATATGCATATAATTGTCAGATTAGGATAGAAAACACTCTAAAGTTTCCAAAACGGTCAAAATATTGTCTGTGAGTATAACATAACTGATATTGCAGGCAAAAACCTGAGGAAAATCCAACAAGGTAGTGCCTAAGAGAAACTAATCTCCCTGTTCCATTGCATGCCTTCCCTCCATTTGAAGGGATATCAACCAGATTCCTTTCTCTATGGCTTCCACATGGTGTGAACAGTCTTTAGACATAGTGTCAGGCTTTTATTTTGAAAAAATTAGCGAGAATGATCAAATTGTGTCAGTGGATGGCTGGGTGCCAGCAGAGTTTTGCATGCGCAACAGCTTGGAGCAGACATTTTCTCTCTCTCTCCTATTGAAAAGCTACCGTCCGGTTGAAATATTATCAATTATTTATTGTAAAAACAACCTAATGATTGATTATAAAAAACATTTGACATGTTTCTATGAACTTTACGGATACTATTTGGAATTTTCATCTGCCCTGTCGTAACTGCTCGAGCCTGTGGATTTCTGAACAAAACGCGCCAAACAAATGGAGTTATTTTGGATATAAAAATAATGGAACAAAAGGAACATTTATTGTGTAACTGGGAGTCTCGTGAGTGCAAACATCCAAAAATCATCAAAGGTAAGCGATTCATTTTATTGCTTTTCTGTGACCAATCTACTTTGCTGCTAGCTGTTTGTAATGTTTTGTCTGCTGAGAGAGATGTCCTATCATAAACGCTTGGATAGCTTATACTGTAAAGCTTTTTTGAAATCTGACATTCCATGTGGATTAACAACAAGCTAAGCAGTGTTTTGCTATACTGCACTTGTGATTTCATGAAAATGTAATCTTTTTTAGTAATTTAATTTGAATTTGGCGCTCTGCAATTCAGCGGATGTTGACGAAAATGATCCCGCTAACGGGATGGGTGCGCCAAGAATTTAAAGAGACATTATGGGAGGGACCATCGACCTGCTCACCTTCTCATTGATAGATGCACAGTCTCTTATTCAAAAGTTTGGCCCGAAACCACTGAGCCATGGAAGGAGATCTCTACTGGCTACTACTGTTGAAGATAGGCAAGATATGACAAAGCTTCTCACTGGCCAATCAACACGATGCACCGGTTCCAAAGACGTCGTCATTGTGACAAACGCACTACCTATGCATGTGAGAAATGCAAAGCGCCACTGCACATTGAGTGCTTCAAGATATACCACGGACAGTAGAAACGGAGATAAGAGTGAATGAAAAAGCCAATTAAAGAAAAATAGAAAAGTCAATAAAGGCTGAGGAGAAGCAGTACAACGGACTCTAGGAAGAAAAGAAAAGTCAATGAAAAAGAATCAAAATGACTGAAATGTTTTTGGGAAAAAAGGTCAATTGATTCAAGACGAATGACAGTAGTTCTGGCTGATCATAGTTCAAAATAGTGATCCACAATCTAATCATGCACTTGGTTCTGAAGCCTACCTCTATGATATATATTATTTTGTTCAGTGTAGGCCTCTACTTGAATGGATATTCTACAGGCTACCTCTATCCTAAATGTTACCCTTATGTTCAGTGGAAATAAATCACACGACTGCTATACATTACTTGGTGAATGTTGCACTAAAATGTCACAATGACAATGTTACAATGAATATTGCACTAAAGTACAAGTTCAAATTTTACAATAAAGTTACAATATTAATGTTTCAATACATGTTGTACTAAAGTAATAATGTTGAAATATGTTGATGGTTGTTGTTTGTTTATTTTGTCTTTCCTCTCAGTATTCGTATCGGTGTTGCATAAGGGTTTTTGATATGTAAAATTGTCACACTAGAATGTGATGGGGCATTTTAGTAGCAATGCTGGGGACTGCCAGTGAGAGACTTTTACTTGTGTTAAAATAACTGCGCTGGGTTATTTCAGAATTTTGATGTCTGCATAGGAGAGATATGTTATTTCAGTATACATCACATTATCCCACCGGTCACGACCATAAAACACACCTTTTCACCTACTTTTCCATGAAAATTTAAAAAAATAATGATTTATTGTTTCAAAAGGTTACTAATCACACAGGATTTGGATATTTTCATATTCATGTATTTTCATGTATGGGAAAAAAATCGGGATTAAATGGGTTAATGCTTTGAGCTAATTAGTTGTGTTGTTACAAGTTTTTTTTTAACTAGGCAAGTCAGTTAAATAAATTATTATTTACAATGACAGCCTACCCCGGCCAAACCCTAATGACAATTGTGCACTGACATATGGGACTCCCAATCACGGCTGGTTGTGATACAGCCTGGAATTGAACCAGGGTCTGTGGTGATGTCTCTAGCACTGAGATGCAGTGCCTTAAAATGCTACGCCACTCAGGAGACCAAGTAAGGGTGGTATACAGAAGATAGCCATATTTGGTAAAATACGAAGTCCATATTATGGCAAGAACAGCTCAAGTAAGCAAAGAGTAATGGCAGTCCGTCATTACCTTGGGGCGGCAAGTAGCTCAGTGGGTAGAGTGTTGGGCAAGCAACTGAAAAGTTACTGTCATTCTGCCCCTGAACACGGCAGTTAACCCGCTGTTCCCCGGTAGGCTGTCATTGTAAATACAAATTTGTTCTTAACTGACTTGCCTAGTTAAATAAAGGTTTAAAACAATACCTTAAGACATGAAGGTCGTAAACCTTTAAGTTTCAACAAGTGCAGTCGCAAAAACCATCAAGCGCTATGATGAAACTAGCTCTCATGACCACCGCCACAGGAATAGAAGAGCCAGAGTTACCTCTGCTGCAGAGGATAAGTTCATTAGATTTACCAGCCTCAGAAATTGCATCCCAAATAAATGTTTCACAGAGTTCAAGTAACAGACACATCTCAACATCAACTGTTCAGAGGAGACTGTGTGAATCAGGCCTTCTGGGTAGAATTTCTGCAAAGAAACCACTACCAATAAGAAGGGACTTGCTTGGGCCAAGAAACACGAAGGATGGACATTAGACCGGTGGAACTTTGGTCTGGAGTCGAAATCTGAGATTTTTGGTTCCAACTGCCTTTGTGAGACGCAGAGAAGGTGAACGGATGATCTCCGACATGAAGCATAGAGGAGGTGTGATGGTGCTTTGCTGGTGACACTGTCAGTGATTTATTTACAATTCAAGGCAAACTTAACCAGCATAGCTACCACAGCATTCTGCAGCGATACGCCATCCCATCTGGTTTGCGCTTGGTCGGACTATCATTTGTTTTTCAACAGAACAATGACCCAACATAAATCCAGGCTGTGTAAGGGCTATTTTGCCAAGAAGGAGAGTGGTGGAGTGCCTCCACAATCACCTGACCTCAACCAAATCGAGATTGTTATGGGATGAGTTGGCTAGTAGAGTGAAGGAAAAGCAGCCAACAAGTGCTCAGCATATGTGGGAACTCCTTCAAGACTGCAATGAGTAGGTGTTTTCAAACTTTTGACTGGTACTGTACATATTGTATTAGCTCAACTTCCTCAGACCCCTGCACATTGACCTGGTACTGTCCTCCTAGTTATTGTTTTATTTGTGTTACTATTTCCTTTTTTATTTAGCAAATATTTGTCTGACTTTTTATCTCTGCACTGTGGGCAATGGGCTCATAAGTAAGCATTTCACTGTAAAGTCTACCTACACCCGGTCAGTGTGACCAACACAATTTGATTGATTGACAAACTGCTGTATTTTCATGAACAAATTAAAGCTGACAGTCTACACTTTAATGTCATTGTATAATGTCAAACACTGGGGTACAGAGCTAAAACAACAAAACATTTGTCACTTTCCAAATACTTTTGGGTCTCACTGTATGACTCAGCAAATTGTATGGCTTTAAGATACAAGTAATTTCAGAAGTAAATCCTTTGGGCTCCATTATACTGACATGGGCAGGACTAAATGGATGAGCGGGTGCTTTAGGCCATTAGCTGCCAGACTGAGCTTCTTTGGACATTCATTACTTTGTGGCATAAAAAGGTCGTAAAAGGCAATATTCTAAATTAGAGTGCTTAGTAGACCTCATTGAGAAGTCAATTGAAAATGCACTGGACGAAACACAGTCTTTGTTTAAATGCCCACACCAGCAAAAATCCCCTTTTTTCAGTTGGAAGACGATGCCCAGTGCTTACCCATTATGTTCCACAAACTGTGACTTATTGACTTAAATTGTTATGTCAAAGTATGATATAAGTGGGAACTTTGTGGAAATCTGTGGAAATTATGTGTAAGCTCTTTCTGGCTGATGTTATGGGGCAGGCTTTAGTTCATTTGGAAACACCTACCTACAAACATGTTAAAGCTAATGCTTTAATTGGGAAATTTTGAATAGACTGACGCTGTTAAAACAGTTAGTCAAAAATAGCTATATTATTCTGATGAATGGATGAAGTGGATAGGTGAAATGCCAACACAGCTGGGACACCTCGTCATTTCTGGAGACGCGTATGGTGGTGCTACAGCAAGTGTGTCCTGTAGATAGCTAGCAAGTAGCATTTGCTTGCTAACTATACAAAGTTTGGCTGGCTAGCTAACTATAGATAGCATAGATAACTGTGCGGTGAAGTAAATCTATAAATTTGTTACAATTTTGCACTTCTGCGTAAGTAAGTAAAAAAGTAAAAAAATTGCTCTGTGATTAAATCACTGCTTTACCAGTACTAACGCTACCACATCGCCTTCGTATTAATAACAATTTTGTTAGCAATGTTGCACTTCTGTGTTTAGCAGAGTAACGTACTGTCCTATGTTGGCACAAAAAGTGAAAACTAATATTGTAGTTGCCTATATGCCATTTTCTCTTAGACTACTCATCCCAACCTCCCTCTTCTCTGCAAGTGAAACCATGGCCAGACACAGACCTTCTTCTCCACAGAGGATGTTTGAGTATGACTTTGAAGTATATTCACAGTTAAATGAGTCCTATATCAACATAACCTGACTACGGTTTGCAACTGCACATGGGGACAAAGATCATCCTTTTTGGAGAAATGTCCTCTGGTCTGATGAAACAAAAATAGAACTGTTTGGCCATAATGATCATCGTTATGTTTGGTGGGATCAGGGGGAGGCTTGTAAGCCGAAGAATACCATCCCAACCGTTAAGCACAGGGGTGGCAGAATCATGTCTTGGGGGTGCTTTGCTGCAGGAGGGACTGGAGCACTTCACAAAATAGATGGCATCATGAGGCAGGGAAATTATGAGCATACATTGAAGCAACATCTCAAGACATCATTCAGGAAGTTAAAGCTTGGTCGCAAATGGGTCTTTCAAATAGACAATGACCCCAAGCATACTTCCACAGCTGTGGCAAAATGGCTTAAGGACAACAAAGTCAAGGTATTGGAGTGGCCATCACAAAGCCCTGACCTCAATCCTATAGATAATTTGTTGGCAGAACTGAAAAACGTGTGCAGGTAAGGAGGCCTACAGACCTGACTCAGTTACACCAGCTCTGTCAGGAGGAATGGGCCATAATTGACCCAACTTATTGTGGAAAGCTTGTGGAAGGCACCTGAAATGTTTGACCCAAGTTAAACAATTTAAAGGCAATGCTACCAAATACTAATTGAGTGTATGTAAACTTTTGACCCACTGAGAATGTGATGAAAGAAATAAAAGCTGAAATAAATCATTCTCTCTACTATTATTCTGACATTTCACATTCTTAAAATAAAGTGGTGATCCTAACTGACCTAAAACAGGGCATTTTTACTAGGATTAAATGTCAGGAATTGTGAAAAACTGAGTTTAAAATGTATTTAGCTGAGGTGTATGTCAACTTTAGACTTCAACTGTATGTTGGATTTTATGAGCATTGCCAGATTGGAGTAAAAACAATTGTTGTGGTATCCATGAAGGCATTTGTTTGGGGAATGGGGATACATTTCCACAATGGGAAATTACTTCATCTTAATGTGGGAAAACAGAAGACTGCAAATAAAATCAGTTTGGTTTCAATTTCCCTGGTGCAACTGCATGGGATTTGCAACTGCAACGAGTCTGAACTATGATCAATTAAGCCATATCAATGCAGTTAAATAGGTTAATGTAAAATAATGAATTATGTTGGTTCTTCCAAGGCCTTTTTATGATGATTATAACAGTTGTGTCAATCATGTAATATACTTAGGCTATTCTAACAAGGTATTTGCCAGCATTTATATTTCAGACTCTGCTTTACCACTTTGCCCAACATGTTATACCCCAGAGGTTGTAAATAAACCATTATAGGGCTGTGAAACTCATAGCTGACATTGAACATACCTTAAAAGTAAAAAAGGCTAATATTATACTACAATTATTTCATTGACAACCTGGTTGATTAGCAATATTGTCATGTTTGTCATTTATTATCATGTCTTGTCCCTGTGCTCCCCATTCTATTCGTTTCCCTCTGCTGGTTATTTGGTTCTTTCCCTCCTTCTATCCCTCTCTCTCCCCCTCCCTCTCTCACTCTCTCGCTCTCTCTTCTCTCTATCGTTCCGTTCCTGCTCCCAGCTGTTCCTATTCCCCTAATCATCATTTAGTCTTCCCACACCTGTTCCCGATCCTTTCCCCTGATTAGAGTCCCTATTTATTCCTTTGTGTTCCGTTCCTGTCCCGTCGGTTCCTTGTTTAGTATTCACCATGCTGTGATTGCGTTTCGCCCTGTCCTGTCGTGTTTTTGCTGTGATTGTGTATCGCCCTGTCCTGTCGTGTTTTTTGCCTTCATCAGATGCTGCGTGTGAGCAGGTGTCTCTGTCAACTACGGCCTGCGCCTACCCGGGCGACCTGCAGTCTGTGGCCGCTTCTCCAGTTATTTCCCTCTACAGACTAGAGGATTTCTGTTATTCCCTGTTTGGACTTAAATAAACTCTGTTTCTGTTAAGTCGCTTTTGGGTCCTCTTTCACCTGCATGACAGAAGGAACCGACCAAGGAATGGACCCAGCGACTTCAGACGCTCGTTACACTGCCGTCGAGATCCAAGGAGCCATGCTCGGCAGACACGAGCAGGAATTGTCTGCTGCTCGCCATGCCGTGGAGAACCTGGCCGCTCAGGTTTCCGACCTCTCTGGACAGTTCCAGAGTCTACGTCTCGTGCCACCTGTTACTTCCTGGCCTGCCGAGCCTCCAGAACCTAGGGTTAATAACCCACCTTGCTACTCCGGGCAGCCCACTGAGTGCCGCTCCTTTCTCACGCAGTGTGAGATTGTGTTCTCTCTCCAACCCAACACATACTCTAGAGAGAGAGCTCGGGTTGCTTACGTCATTTCACTCCTTACTGGCCGGGCTCGAGAATGGGGCACAGCTATCTGGGAGGCAAGGGCTGATTGCTCTAACAAGTTCCAGAACTTTAAAGAGGAGATGATTCGGGTTTTTTGACCGTTCAGTTTTTGGTAGGGAGGCTTCTAGGGCCCTGGCTTCCTTATGCCAAGGTGAACGGTCCATAACGGATTATTCTATTGAGTTTCGCACTCTTGCTGCCTCTAGTGAGTGGAACGAGCCGGCGCTGCTCGCTCGTTTTCTGGAGGGACTCCACGCAGTGGTTAAGGATGAGATTCTCTCCCGGGAGGTTCCTTCAGATGTGGACTCTTTGATTGCTCTCGCCATCCGCATAGAACGACGGGTAGATCTTCGTCACCGGGCTCGTGGAAGAGAGCTCGCATCAACGGTGTTTTCCTGCTCCGCATCGCAACCATCTCCCTCCTCTGGCTCAGAGTCTGAGCCCATGCAGCTGGGAGGGATTCGCATCTCGACTAAGGAGAGGGAACGGAGGATCACCAACCGCCTGTGCCTCTATTGCGGAGTTGCTGGACATTTTGTTAATTCATGTCCAGTAAAAGCCAGAGCTCATCTGTAAGCGGAGGGCTACAGGTGAGCGCAACTACTCAAGTCTCTCCATCAAAATCCTGTACTACTTTGTCGGTCCATCTACGCTGGACCGGTTCGGGTGCTACATGTAGTGCCTTGATAGACTCTGGGGCTGAGGGTTGTTTCATGGACGAAGCATGGGTTCGGAAACATGACATTCCTTTCAGAGAGTTAGATAAGCCTACGCCCATGTTCGCCTTAGATGGTAGTCATCTTCCCAGTATCAGATTTGAGACACTACCTTTAACCCTCACAGTATCTGGTAACCACAGTGAGACTATTTCTTTTTTGATTTTTCGTTCACCGTTTACACCTGTTGTTTTGGGTCATCCCTGGCTAGTATGTCATAATCCTTCTATTAATTGGTCTAGTAATTCTATCCTATCCTGGAACGTTTCTTGTCATGTGAAGTGTTTAATGTCTGCCATCCCTCCCGTTTCTTCTGTCCCTACTTCTCAGGAGGAACCTGGCGATTTGACAGGAGTGCCGGAGGAATATCATGATCTGCGCACGGTCTTCAGTCGGTCCCGAGCCAACTCCCTTCCTCCTCACCGGTCGTATGATTGTAGTATTGATCTCCTTCCGGGGACCACTCCTCCTCGAGGTAGACTATACTCTCTGTCGGCTCCCGAACGTAAGGCTCTCGAGGATTATTTGTCTGTGTCTCTTGACGCCGGTACCATAGTGCCTTCTTCTTCTCCGGCCGGGGCGGGGTTCTTTTTGTTAAGAAGAAGGACGGTACTCTGCGCCCCTGCGTGGATTATCGAGGGCTGAATGACATAACGGTTAAGAATCGTTATCCGCTTCCCCTTATGTCATCAGCCTTCGAGATTCTGCAGGGAGCCAGGTGCTTTACTAAGTTGGACCTTCGTAACGCTTACCATCTCGTGCGCATCAGAGAGGGGGACGAGTGGAAAACGGCGTTTAACACTCCGTTAGGGCATTTTGAGTACCGGGTTCTGCCGTTCGGTCTTGCCAATGCGCCAGCTGTTTTCAGGCATTAGTTAATGATGTTCTGAGAGACATGCTGAACATTTGTTTTTGTCTATCTTGACGATATCCTGATTTTTTCTCCGTCACTCGAGATTCATGTTCAGCACGTTCGGACGTGTTCTACAGCGCCTTTTAGAGAATTGTCTCTACGTAAAGGCTGAGAAGTGCTCTTTTCATGTCTCCTCCGTTACTTTTCTCGGTTCCGTTATTTCCGCTGAAGGCATTCAGATGGATTCCGCTAAGGTCCAAGCTGTCAGTGATTGGCCCGTTCCAAGGTCACGTGTCGAGTTGCAGCGCTTTTTAGGTTTCGCTAATTTCTATCGGCGTTTCATTCGTAATTTCGGTCAAGTTGCTGCCCCTCTCACAGCTCTTACTTCTGTCAAGACGTGTTTTAAGTGGTCCGGTTCCGCCCAGGGAGCTTTTGATCTTCTAAAAGAACGTTTTACGTCCGCTCCTATCCTCGTTACTCCTGACGTCACTAGACAATTCATTGTCGAGGTTGACGCTTCAGAGGTAGGCGTGGGAGCCATTCTATCCCAGCGCTTCCAGTCTGACGATAAGGTTCATCCTTGCGCTTATTTTTCTCATCGCCTGTCGCCATCTGAGCGCAACTATGATGTGGGTAACCGTGAACTGCTCGCCATCCGCTTAGCCCTAGGCGAATGGCGACAGTGGTTGGAGGGGGCGACCGTTCCTTTTGTCGTTTGGACAGACCATAAGAACCTTGAGTACATCCGTTCTGCCAAACGACTTAATGCCCGTCAAGCTCGTTGGGCGTTGTTTTTCGCTCGTTTCGAGTTTGTGATTTCTTACCGTCCGGGTAGCAAGAACACCAAGCCTGATGCCTTATCCCGTCTGTTTAGTTCTTCTGTGGCTTCTACTGATCCCGAGGGGATTCTTCCTTATGGGCGTGTTGTCGGGTTAACAGTCTGGGGAATTGAAAGACAGGTTAAGCAAGCACTCACGCACACTGCGTCGCCGCGCGCTTGTCCTAGTAACCTCCTTTTCGTTCCTGTTTCCACTCGTCTGGCTGTTCTTCAGTGGGCTCACTCTGCCAAGTTAGCTGGTCATCCCGGTGTTCGAGGCACTCTTGCGTCTATTCGCCAGCGCTTTTGGTGGCCGACTCAGGAGTGTGACACGCGCCGTTTCGTGGCTGCTTGTTCGGACTGCGCGCAGACTAAGTCGGGTAACTCTCCTCCTGCCGGTCGTCTCAGACCGCTCCCCATTCCTTCTCGACCATGGTCTCACATTGCCTTAGACTTCATTACCGGTCTGCCTTTGTCTGCGGGGAAGACTGTGATTCTGACGGTTGTCGATAGGTTCTCTAAGGCGGCACATTTCATTCCCCCTCGCTAAACTTCCTTCCGCTAAGGAGACGGCACAAATCATTATTGAGAATGTATTCAGAATTCATGGCCTCCCGTTAGACGCCGTTTCAGACAGAGGCCCGCAATTCACGTCACAGTTTTGGAGGGAGTTCTGTCGTTTGATTGGTGCGTCCGTCAGTCTCTCTTCCGGGTTTCATCCCCAGTCTAACGGTCAAGCAGAGAGGGCCAATCAGACGATTGGTCGCATACTACGCAGCCTTTCTTTCAGAAACCCTGCGTCTTGGGCAGAACAGCTCCCCTGGGCAGAATACGCTCACAATTCGCTTCCTTCGTCTGCTACCGGGTTATCTCCGTTTCAGAGTAGTCTGGGTTACCAGCCTCCTCTGTTCTCATCCCAGCTTGCCGAGTCCAGCGTTCCCTCCGCTCAAGCGTTTGTCCAACGTTGTGAGCGCACCTGGAGGAGGGTGAGGTCTGCACTTTGCCGTTACAGGGCACAGACGGTGAGAGCCGCCAATAAACGCAGGATTAAGAGTCCAAGGTATTGTTGCGGCCAGAGAGTGTGGCTTTCCACTCGCAACCTTCCTCTTACGACAGCTTCTCGTAAGTTGACTCCGCGGTTCATTGGTCCGTTCCGTGTCTCCCAGGTCGTCAATCCTGTCGCTGTGCGACTGCTTCTTCCGCGACATCTTCGTCGCGTCCATCCTGTCTTTCATGTCTCCTGTGTTAAGCCCTTTCTTCGCACCCCGTTCGTCTTCCCTCCCCCCTCCCGTCCTTGTCGAGAGCGCACCTATTTACAAGGTACATAAGATCATGGACATGCGTTCTCGGGGACGGGGTCACCAATACTTAGTGGATTGGGAGGGTTACGGTCCTGAGGAGAGGAGTTGGGTTCCGTCTCGGGACGTGCTGGACCGTTCACTCATCGATGATTTCCTCCGTTGCCGCCAGGATTCCTCCTCGAGTGCGCCAGGAGGCGCTCGGTGAGTGGGGGGTACTGTCATGTTTGTCATTTATTATCATGTCTTGTCCCTGTGCTCCCCATTCTATTCGTTTCCCTCTGCTGGTTATTTGGTTCTTTCCCTCCTTCTATCCCTCTCTCTCCCCCTCCCTCTCTCACTCTCTCGCTCTCTCTTCTCTCTATCGTTCCGTTCCTGCTCCCAGCTGTTCCTATTCCCCTAATCATCATTTAGTCTTCCCACACCTGTTCCCGATCCTTTCCCCTGATTAGAGTCCCTATTTATTCCTTTGTGTTCCGTTCCTGTCCCGTCGGTTCCTTGTTTAGTATTCACCATGCTGTGATTGCGTTTCGCCCTGTCCTGTCGTGTTTTTGCTGTGATTGTGTATCGCCCTGTCCTGTCGTGTTTTTTGCCTTCATCAGATGCTGCGTGTGAGCAGGTGTCTCTGTCAACTACGGCCTGCGCCTACCCGAAGCGACCTGCAGTCTGTGGCCGCTTCTCCAGTTATTTCCCCTCTACAGACTAGAGGATTTCTGTTATTCCCTGTTTGGACTTAAATAAACTCTGTTTCTGTTAAGTCGCTTTTGGGTCCTCTTTCACCTGCATGACAAATATTGGGTTGTTAACGCGTTTATTTTTATATAATTTATAAATAAATGTGCAAAACAAAAAAAAGGCAGTGTATAACACCAATGCCCATCATGCATTGCTCTAATAACGTTAAAAAGATTGTTCCGAAGTTTGGACTCCAATTTTTTTTTTACTATGAATGTAGTAGTCACACAAAGATGTATTTTTTCCCTATGAATTAAGTCACACAGAAATGTGTGTCTTTTCACGCAAATTAACTCCACACAAAAACACATTAAATCTGCTGAAATATGTTTGTACATATTTGCACACATTGAGTGTGAGATTGTGTTGGAAAATATGATATCATGAACATTAACGCTGGGCATACAGCGCCCACAGAGTGACAGAAGGTCAAAGTACTTAAAACATAGATTACAGAAGCAGGCCCTCCCCTTCCACTGATTACAGATGTCTTGACTTTGTTGGGAACGGTTTGACCTACACAGTGAGCAATTATGGTTCCCCTCCAAAATATAGAAAAGGACAACACAAAAGTTCTACAAATATGCAGAAAAAAAGATGGCTGATGTTGTATGTGCACGCCAGACCAGGCAGACGTGCAGTATTGCTCTTTGTAATATGCCACGGCTCCCTAGGCAAAAGTGTTTCTATGTCTACATTCAATTCGATAACTTAATTTCTCTTTAAATATTTAGAAATCAATCTGGTGACTCATGAATCTGTAATTTAACAATGAAGAAAGCTTGGTGAAAGTTTGCACAAAAAGGCTTTATAAACAAAAAGAGAGAAGTGCATTGAGATACGAGACTTAACACTTGTGTGGTGTTCATGTTTTTGTTATTCACCCAATGTTCGCAGGTCTGATGGACCCACAACATTATTGAATTTTTAGAACAATACAGCCATAACAATTTAGGTGAAAATATGTAATACCTAATACTTAGATATACTTGGTGTAATCGTAACAACACCAAGGAGCTAAAGTCCTTTTGTTCACCTGACCCATAATTCCTTACAATCAAATGCCGACCATATTATCGCCCAAGAGAATTCTCGTCGGTCATTGTCACAGCCGTGTATATACCCCCTCATGTCGATACCACGACAGCCCTCAAGGAACTTCACTGGACTGTATACAAACTGGAAACCGTATATCCTGAGGCTGCATTTATTGTAGATGGGGATTTTAATTTGAGAACAAGGCTACATAAATTCTATAATCATATTGATTGTAGCACTCATGTTGGCAATACACTGAATCACTGGTATTCCAACTTCCGCGATGCATACAAGGCCCTCCACCACCCTCCCATCGGCAAATCCGACCACGACTACATATTGCTCCTACCGTCCTATAGGCAGAAAATTAAACAGGATGTTCCTGTGAAAATAACTATTAGATGCTAGTCTGACTAATCATAATCTACGCTTCAAGATTGTTTTGATCACGCAGACTGGGAAATGTTCTGGGCAGCCTCAGAGAATAACATCAATTTATCCGCTGACTCAGTGAGTAGTTTATAAGGAACTGCATTGGAGATTTGAATCAGTATGTTGGCAGCAGCCACTCAATGTTAGTGATGGCTGTTTAACAGTCTGATTGCCTTGAGATAGAAGCTGTTTTTCAGTCTCTCGGTCCCAGCTTTGATGCACCTGTACTGACCTTGCCTTCTGGATGATAGCGGGGTGAACAGGCAGTGGCTCAGGTGGTTGTTGTCCTTGATGATCTTTTTGGCCTTACTGTGACATCGTGTGCTGTAGATGACCTGGAGGGACGGCAGTGTGCCCCCGGTGATGTGTTGTGCAGACCTCACTACCCTCTGGAGAGCCTTAGCGTTGTGGGCGGAGCAGTTGCCGTAGCAGGCTGTGATACAGCTCGACAGGATTCTTTCGATTGTGCATTTGTAAATGTTTGTGTGTTTTTGGTGACAAGCCAAATTTCTTCAGCCTCCTGGGGTTGAAGAGGCGCTGTTGCGCCTTCTTCACCATGCTGTCTGTGTGGGTGAACCATTTCAGTTTGTCCGTGATGTGTTCGCCGAGGAACTTAACTCTCCACTACTGTCCGTTGATGTGGATAGGGGGGGTGCTCACTCTGCTGCTTCCTGAAGTCCACGATCATCTCCTTTGTTTTGTTGACATTGAGTGTGAGTTTTTTTTCCTGACATCACACTCACACAGGGCCCTCACCTCCTCCCTGTAGACCGTCTCATTGTTGTTGGTAATCAAGCCTACTACTGTAGTGTCGTCTGCAAACTTGATGTTTGATTTGGAGGCGTGCATTACCACGTCATCATGGCTGAAAAGGGAGTAGAGGAGAGGGATGAGAAATCCTCACTCCACAGTGTTTCCAACCCCCCCCCGGGGCGTCCCATTGAAAAGTCCAAGACCCAGTTGCACAGGGCAGGGATGAGACCCAGGGTCTCGAACTGAATGACGAGTATCGAGGGTACCTTGGTGTTAAATGCTGAGCTGTTGTCGATGAACAACATTCTTAACACATTTAAATGTTTTACTCACGTTGGCTGCGGTGAAGGAGAGCCCACAGGTTTTGGTAGCGGGCCGTGTCGGTGGCCCTGTATTGTCCTCAAAGCGAGCAAAGAAGCTGTTTAGTTTGTCTGGGAGCAAAACATCGTGGTCCACGATGGGGCTGGTTTTCTTTTTGTAATCCGTGATTGCCTGTAGACCCTGCCACATACCTCTCCTGTCTGAGCCATTGAATTGCGTCTCTACTTTGTCTCTATACTGACGCTTAGCTTGTTTAATTGCATTGAGGAGGGAATAGCTACACTGTTTGTATTCGGTCATGTTTCCGGTCACCTTGCCCTGATTAAAAGCAGTGGTTCATGCTTTTAGTTTTGCGCGAATACTGCCATCAATCCACGGTTTCTGGTTGTGGGAGGTTTTAGTAGTCGCCGTGGGTACAACATCACCGATGCACTTGCTAATAAACTTGCTCACCGAATCAGCGTATACATCAATGTTGTTGTTCGACGCTATCCGGAACATATCCCAGTCCACGTGATTGAAGCAATCTTGAAGCGTGGAATCAGATTGGTCGGAACAGCTTTGAACAGACCTGAGCATGGGTGTTTCCTGTTTTAGTATCTGTCTATAGGCTTGGAGCAAAATGGAGTCATGGTCAGATTTGCCAAAAGGAGGGCGAGGGCGGCTTTGTATGGGTTGCGGAGGTAAGAGCAACAATGATCCAGGATTTTGCCAGCCTGGGTCGTGCTTTCGATATGCTGATAAAATTTATGGAGACCTGTTTTCAGATTAGCCTTGTTAAAATCAAGGCTAATTGTTAAAATAAATGCAGCCTTGGGATATGTGGTTTCGAGTTTTCATAGAGTCTAATGAAGTTCTTTCAAGGCCATCGAGGTGTCTGCTTGGGGGGGATATACACGACTGTGATTACGATCAAAGAAAATTATCATGGTAGATAATGCGGTCGGCATTTGACTGGTTACTGTTTGTAATGATTTGTCTGCTGGGTTATGTTCTCAAATAATCTCAAGGTATGCTTTTGCCGTAAAGCATTTTAAAAATCTGACACCGTGGTTGAATTCACAAGAAGTTAGTCTTTAAACCTATGTAAAATATATTTTGTTTTCTTGGCGCTCTGCAATCTCACTGGATGTTGGTCAGGTGGAACGCTAGCGTCCCACATACCCTAGAGAGGTTAAAACCTCTTGGTGTTAGGTGGCAGTATTTTCATTTTTGGAAAAAAACGTTCCCGTTTTAAATGGGATATTTTGTCAGGAAAAGATGCTAGAATATGCATATAATTGACAGCTGTGGATAGAAAACACACTAACGTTTCCAAAACTGTAAAGATATTGTCTGTGATTATAACAGAACTGATGTTGCAGGTGCCCCAGATTTTGAAAGCGCTGCGTTCCAATGACGCCCTATATGGCTGTGAATGTACCATCAACGAGCTTACGCGTTCTACTTATTCCCCAAGGTGTCTACAGCATTGTGATGTAGTTTTACGCATTTCTGTTGAAGAATAGCCGTATGGGGGCACATTGCGTAAGTGGTCACATGGTGGCTCTGAGAGAGATTTTTGCATAAAGTGCAGAGGTAGCCATTACTCCAATCGGTCCTAGAGAAAAAGGAATTGTCCCGATGGATATATTATCGAATAGATATTAGAAAACACCTTGAGGATGGATTCTAAACAACATTTGCTATGTTTCTGTCGATATTATGGAGCTAATTTGGAATATTTTTCGGCGTTGTGGTGACCACAATTTCCGGGCCCAGAGTGAACTGCTTCCTACTCTGTCCCAGATGCTAATATATGCATATTATTAGTAGCATTGGTTAGGAAACACTCTGAAGTTTCAAAACTGTTTGAATGATGTCTGTGAGTATAACAGAACTCATATGGCAAATGAAAACCTGAGAAAAATTCAACCAGGAAGTGGGTCATCTGAGGTTTGTAGTTTTTCAAAGCTTGGCCCACCTACACAGTGGGATATGGATCAAGTTTCACTTCCTACGGCTTCCACTAGATGTCAAACGTCTTTAGAAACTTGAATGAGGATTCTACTATAAAGGAGAGGCTCATGAGTTCTGTTTGAGTCAGTGGTCTGGCAGAGTGTCTCAGGCTCGTGACGCTCTCTCTCGACAGAGTTACCTCTTATTCCAGTGCTTTTCTTCAGACATAGGAATTCTCTTGGCACATTATTGATGTTTTATGTTAACAATTGTATTTGAATTAACAGATGGCATACAAGTTTTGTATTGAGGCACATATCAGTTCGAGAAGGCATGTCTGCCAAAAAAATGCTTTTGGATAAAAATAAAGTAGTCACAATTTGGCTTTTGGTCAAATCTTTAACCAGAAGCTCTAATTTTGGTGGAATAGTGATACATGATGCCACAAGAGTTGATTTAACATATATAGCCACCCCTGAAGATGTAATAAGCAACGTCAATGTCCTTATCCGGGATCAAACCATTTAGCCAAGTCTCTTGTGAGAACCAAAATATCTGGGCTTGTGTCATGCACCCAGATATCAAGGTCTATTTTACATCAATCTTTGCACCTTGATATGTAATATGTGTCATGACTCTTCTGGTCGAGGATCCAAGGCCTCAGATTAGCTTGGCAAATTGCTGATAGATAGCCATACCCCCCTCACTCCTACAGGAGATGAGGGGGGGCTGGGCCAGCTTTATGACACCTTCACACCCTGTCGTATATCAAGGGAGATATAACTCTCACTCTGGCTCTTCAGTATGTCCATAAAAGTTAATATTTCTAAGATAGGAATGTTAAAAATTGTCAGTGGGGGATCTAAAAAATAATCATGTCATATTGTTTATTATGTTGTGATGTCATTAAAAACTGTATAACGAAAATACTGTAACTTAAAGAGCTTTCACATTGTGTTAATGTAGACTGTATACAAAAAAACAATTATCTTATGGTTTAAAATGTTAATGTTTTACTGTGACTTATTGAAGGCTCCTAAGTGGTCCATAAGGTTAGAAATCAAACCAAATGAATACAATATGAAGAATGATTGAAGTATTTTTGTTAAGATAAGAATGTGATTTTAGTTTTCTACCCCCCCTGGAGCGGGTCAGCCACCACCGGCCTGAGGAGAGACACATGGGAACGAGGGTTTAATGCAGTAATCGGGGGGAAGCTGTAACCTAAAACATACCTTGTTCACTCTCTTCAGGACTTTAAATGGAGAGAGGTTAGTGGAAGAGTGGTGGATCGAGTTCTGGAACATCTCTGCCCAGGGCACGAACGCTGCCAACTCCCCCGGCCGGTCCTGGTATTAAGACCTCAGAAACCTACCCACATCCTGGTTAACTCTCTCCACCTGCCTGTTACTCTCGGGGTGAAAACCTGAGGTAAGGCTGACCAAGACCCCCAGACGTTCCATGAATGCCCTCCAGACCCTCAAAGTGAACTTGGGACCCTGATCAGCCACTATATCCTCAGGCACCTTGTAGTGCCAGAACACGTGCGCAAACAAGGCCTCCGCCGTCTGTAGGGCCGTAGGGAGACCAGGCAAAGGGAGGAGATGGCAGGACTTAGTGCCAGAACCGGTTAGTGGATTGGGCAGCATTCGTGCCCTGGGCAGAGATGGCCCAGAACTCGCTCCGCCACTCCTCCACTAACCTCTCTCTTTTCCAATGTGTGTTTGGGTATCACCCGTTTTTGACTCCTTTGCATCAGACCGAAGCTCCTGCGGTGTATGACTGGTTTTGGTGTGTGGAGGAGACATGGGACAAATGGAAAATGAAAAATGGATCGGCGATGGCGAGAAGACCGGCGACGTCGACCTCCGCCTGAACAAGGAGAGGCACCTACAATAAGTGACTTATCGATATATAACATATATTTATATATCTTTAGATCGTTAAATCGGGAGATGGGAACACTATAAACAACTTCTTCCGTGGTGCCCCAAACTCTGAGTTCATTGAAACATGATTAATTTACTCGGGTAACAATTAAACATAGTTAGTTGATTCAATAAATAACAGTCATCACATTAATGAAAGTCACTTCACAACATATATAATAGCCCAAGCCTACGCGATTTGAAAACATCGGGGTATACATATTTAAGGTATAAGCACTTGATGAAGTTACCACAGTTTACTAACAGTAACAAACCGACAGTGGCTTGCAAAAGTTTTCATCCCCTTTGCCATTTTTCCTATTCTGTTGCATTACAACCTGTCATTTAAATGGATTTTTATTTGGATGTCATGTAATGGACATACACAAAATAGTCCAAATTGGTGAAGTGAAATGAAAAAAATAACTTGTTTCAAAAAATCCTAAAAAATTAAAACGGAAAAGTGGTGCGTGCATATGTATTTACCCCATTTGCTACGAAGCCCCTAAATAAGATTTTATGCAACCAATTACTTTCAGAAGTCACGTAATTTGTTAAATCCAAGATGACGTAGCAGTGGCGATGTCTGTTTTGATTGTCTTGTCCCATCCATTGAATATATAGTTTTTCTTCGTATATATTTTGTATATTTGTATTATTTTTTAAATCTCATTTTCCATCTATGGACTTAACATACTCTCCTGCAACCCGCCTCACCTAATGTGGTATGGATCTGATATTTTTACACTTTTGAACCGGAACCCCCTTCTGAAGCTAGCCAGCCTACTAGCTACTAGCTAGTAGTTAGCTTGGAGCAAGCCTCGAACTTGGCCCTTCTCCGGCTAGCCAAAGATTTAGATCTGACAATTCCTGGGCTTCAATACCTCTTCTGCCAATTGGCCTGGACTCTTTGCTACCGACACGGAGCCCCGCCGATCCATCACGACATGTCTGTCGACGTAACCGTCCGAGGGGGGGTTCAACAGACTCTTGTTGCGACGTTCCCCTGAGGCCCATCTGCCCCAGCCTGCTAGCTGTCTGAATCTCCGTGCCTCCTGCTCACCTAGCTACTCACTGGACCCTATGATCAATTGGCTACACATGCCTAATGTCAGCATGCATTGTCTATTGCTGTTTTGGTTAGTAATTCTTCCCTTATTTCACTGTAAAGCCTCCAGCCCTGCTCAATATGCCTGATGTTCAGGTGACCACACCTGGCTTAAATGGTGTTTCTAGAGACAAAACCTCTCTCTTCATCACTCAATGCCTAGGCTTATCTGCACTGTACTCACATCCTACCATACCCTTGTCTGTACATTATGACTTGAATCTATTCTTCCGCGCTCAGAAACCTGCTTGTTTTACTCTCTGTTCCGAACGCATTAGACGACCATTACTTTTAACGTTTAACCGTACTCTTATCCTACTCCGCATCACTCCCATTCCCCAGGCGCTCTCATTTGTTGACTTCTGTAACCGTAAAAGCATTGGTTTCATGCATGTTAACATTAGAAGCATCCTCCCTAAGTTTGTTTTATTCACTGCTTTAGCACACTCCGCCAACCCGGATGTCCTAGCCGTGTCTGAATCCTGGCTTAGAAAGGCCACCACGAAAGTTTCATCCCTAACTATAACATTTTCCGAAAAGATAGAACTTCCAAAGGGGGCTGAGTTGCAATCTACTGCAGAGACAGCCTGCAGAGTTCTGCCATTCTGCAGTTGTCACCATATGAGAATTGATCGCCCCCCATCTATCTTCAGAGTTCGTACTGTTAGGTGACCTTTACTGGCACATGCTTAACACCCCGGCCGTCCTACAATCTAAGCTAGATGCCCTCAATCTCACACAAATCATCAAGGAACCTACCACGTACAACCCGAAATCCATTACCATGGGCAACCTATTAGATATCATCCTGACCAACCTGCACTCTAAATACATCTCTGCTGTCTTTAACCAGGATCACAGCGATCACTGCCCCATTGCCTGCGTGCGTACTGGGCCCACGGTCAAACAACCACCCATCAACAATATCAAATGCTCCCTAAAACACTTCTGCGAGCAGGCCTTTCTAATCGGCCTGGCCCGGGTATCCTGGAAGGATATTGGTCTCTTCTCGTCAGTAGAGGATGCCTGGTTGCTCTTCAAAAGTGCTTTCCTCTCCATCTCAATTAAATAAGCATGCCCCATTCAAAAAATGTAGAACCAAGAAAAGATATAGCCCTTGGTTCACCCCAGACTTGACTGCTCTTGACCAACACAAAAACATTCGGTGGCATTCTGCATTAGCATCGAATAGCCCCCGCGATATGCAACTTTTGAGGGAAGTCAGGAACCAGTCAGTCAGTTAGGAAGCTAAGGCTAGCTTTTTCAAACAGAATAAAACATCTTTCCCATCTTTGGATACTGGATTAACAAACCTTCAAATGAGCTTCAATGCCATGCAACATTCCTTCCGTGGCCTCCAACTGCTCTTAAATGGTAGTACAACTAAATGCATGCTCTTCAACCGATCACTGCCCGCAGCCACCCGCCCGAGTAGCATCACTACTCTGGACAGTTCTGACTTAGAATATGTGAACAACTATAAATACCTAGGTGTCTGGCTAGAATGTAAACTCTCCTTCCAGACTCACATTAAGTATCTCAAATACAAAGTTAAATCTGGAATTGGCTTCCTATTTCGCAACAAAGCCTCCTTCACTCATGCTGCCAAACATACCCTCGTAAAATTGACTATCCTACCGATCCTTAACTTCGGCAATGTAATTTACAAAATAGCCTCCAACACTCTAATCTGCAAATTGGATGCAGTCTATCACAGTGCCATCCGTTTTGTCACCAAAGCCACATATACTACCCACCACTGCAACCTGTATGCTCTCTTTGTCTGGTCCTCGCTACATATTCGTCGCCAAACCCACTGGCTCCAGGTCATCTATAAGTCTTTGCTAGGTATAGATCTGCCTCATCTCAGCTCACTGGTCACCAAAGCAATACACGCTCCAGCAGGTATAATTTCCTTCCCAAAGCCAACACCTGCTTTGGCTGCCTTTCCTTCCAATGACTGGAAAGAATTGCAAAATTCACTGAAGTTGGAGACTTATATCTCCCTCACTAACTTTAAGCGTTAGCTGTCAGAGCAGCTTACCGATCGCTGCAGGTGTACACAGCCCATCTCTACATAGCCCATCCAATCAACTACCTACCTCATCCCATATTTGTTTTTGTTTTTCTGCTCTTTTGCACACCAGTATTTATACTTGCACATCCTCATTTGCACATGTATAACTCCAGTTATAACTCCAGTTTGGTGTTCACCAAAAGGCATGTGGGAGACTCCCCAAACATAGGTACTCTGGTCAGAAGAGACTAAAATTGAGCTTTCTGGCCATCAAGGAAAACGTTATGTCTGGCGCAAATCCAACAACTCTAATCACTCCGTGAACACCATCCCCACAGTGAAGCATGGTGGTGTCAGTATCATGCTATGGGGATGTTTTTCATCGTCAGGGACTGGGAAACTGGTCAGAATTTAAGGAATGATGGATGGCGCTAAATACAGGGAAATTCTTGAGGAAAACCTATTTTAGTGTTCCAGAGACTTGAGACTGGGACAGAGGTTCACCTTCCAGCAGGACAATGACCCTAAGCATACTGCTAAAGCAACACTTGAGTGGTTTAAGGGGAAACATTTAAATGTCTTGGAATGGTCTAGTCAAAGCCCAGACCTCAATCCAATTGAGAATCTGTGGTATGACTTAAATATTGCTATACACCAGCGGGACCCGTCCAACTTGATGGAGCTGGAGCAGTTTTCCCTTGAAGAATGGGCAAAGATCCCAGTGGCTAGATGTGCCAAGCTTACCCCAAGAGACTTGCAGCTGTAATTGCTGCAAAAGGTGGCTCTAAGTGGCTCATAGTATTGACTTTGAGGGTGGGGGTGAATAGTTATGCACATTCAAGTTTTCTTGTTTTGTCGTCCTATTTGTTGTTTGCTTCACAATCAAAATTATTTTACAGCTTCAAAGTGGTAGGCATGTCGTGTAAATCAAATGATACAACCCCCCCAAAAATCTATTTTATTTCCAGATTGTAAATCAACAAAATAGGGAAAATGCCAAGTGGATGAATACAATACTTTTGCAAGCCACTGTAACAGTGGAATTCAACTTCATGGTCACAATATTAATTCCGTCAATAACTCTGCTAACATGGTTATCTGTAGCAGTATGATGATAATGCTGTGGAATAGTGGGAATTACCTGAGCAGGGGTTGGGCTGTGTGTATCATACTCTACAATTATAAATAAGCATAGGCTTTGCTATCAATCCTTTCTCTACAACTGTACCTGTGTGGTTTGTTCGTGTTGGCTTGGGAGCAATGTCTCCATTGTACACTTTTAACACTGACCTCTTGGAACTGTTACCTGCATCTCTGTGGAGAAAATTACCCTGCTGGTTCAGTCAATGCCTGTGTTGGCATGGAAATGTGTTATCTGTTCCATTATTTACCACCAAGAAAGTCTCAGAAGAAAAGAATCTGGAGGGGAAAAAGTATTTGACTAACAATTGAATGAGCAATGGGCATTGACCTGGTTAAAGCAGATAATTAAATTAATTATCTGATGCACACATGTTCAAAATCACACAGGGAGAAAGTGATTATGATGTCCTATTAATTAGATATCTGACCTTAGTTTATGGGGAACATGTGGTGTTAATAACATCATTATTATTTACAATGAAGGCCTACTGGGGAACAGTGGGTTAACTGCCTTGTTCTTCTGCAGAAAGGCAGATTTGTACCTTGTTAACTCGGGGATTCGATCCAGCAACCTTTCAGTTACTGGCCCAACGCTCTAACCGGTAGGCTACCTGCCATTTACAATGCCAAATTTCATAAAATTCTGTCTTATCCAACTTGGCTGTTGGATTATAGACACCTGTTGCCTAACCCATTAACAGGATTGGTTAACTCTTGAGATTCCTAGGGTCTCCACTGAGCTGGGCAAATCTGCTTTTTGTTTTTCTGCACCGTATAACTGGAACAAAATGATGATGTTCTGGTGCCGTTCTGGCTATTTAAAGTATTGGTTGGGAATATATTTGTGAAGGAATGTAACTGTTTTTATCTGGGTGATTTGTGTTTTATTTGTGCTTCCCATTACTATATTTTTGTATTTTAATATGTATTTGTTTTGGGTATACAGGGCACCTAAGGTAAAAGATACCAATTCGAATCCCCAAATTTAAAAAATTGCTGAAGTTGGAGACTTTTATCTCCCTCACCAACTTCAACCATCTGCTATCTGAGCAGATAAAAATCGGTAAATAGCCCACCCAATTTTACCTACCTCATCCCCATACGGTTTATATTTATTTACTTTTCTGCGCTTTTGCACACCAGTATCTCTACCTGTACATGACCATCTGATCATTTATCACTCCAGTGTTAATCTGCCAAATTGTAATTATTCGCCTACCTCCTCATGCCACAATATATATAGACTCTCTTTTTTTCTACTGTGTCATTGACCTGTTAATTGTTTACTCCATGTGTAACTCTGTGTTGTCTGTTCACACTGCTATGCTTTATCTTGGCCAGCTCGCAGTTGTAAATGAGAACTTGTTCTCAACTAGCCTACCTAGTTAAATAAAGGTGAAATAAAAAAATAAAAAAATAAAAAATATATGTTTTCCTGTTGAAATAAAGTTAAAATAAAACACTGTGTGTATGAAAAGTATCTTATACCCTTATACAGCTTATTTTGTTATAGTAATTTTATCTGAATATGCTGACCACGGGCAGAACCTGGCAAAACCCTGTTCAACATTAATGCTGGCAACAATGACAAGATACTGGAACTCATCATATCTCTGGTTCCTCTGCCAGTGTTGTGGGCTATTTATGAGATATAGACAGCAAACTCCATCACTACTGCTTCTCCATCGGTACCAGCTGACCCTCAAGATCATGAGCCGATGATCCTCTGCTACTTACTGACGTTACATTTGTTTAAATGTCCTGAGATTGTGGAAGCTAAATGAGTTCCTGCAGTAATTGCTAATTTTGTCATGACTGTGATCATTGCTACTTCACAGTTACTGCATTGCAATCTGTTATATACAGTTGAAGTCGGAGGTTTATATACACTTAGATTGGAGTCATTAAAACTCATTTTTCAACCACTCCACACATTTCTTGTTAATTTTAACAAACTATAGTTTTGGCAAGTCGGTTAAGACATCTACTTTGTGCATGACACAAGTAATTTTTCCAACAATTGTTTACACTTGAGTGGGTTGAGTCACTGACGTGATCTTCCTGTCTGGGCTGGCGCCCCCCGTTGGGTTGTGCCGTGGCGGAGATCTTTGTGGGCTATACTCGGCCTTGTCTCATGATGGTAAGTTGGTGGTTGAAGATATCCCTCTAGTGGTGTGGGGCTGTGCTTTGGCAAAGTGGATGGGGTTATATCCTTCCTGTTTGGCCCTGCCCGGGGGTATCATCAAATGGGGCCACAGTGTCTCCTGACCCCTCCTGTCTCAGCCTCCAGTATTTATGCTGCAGTAGTTTATGTGTCGGGGGGCTAGTGTCAGTTTGTTATATCTGGAGTACTTCTCCTGTCTTTTCCAGTGTGCTGTGTGAATTTAAGTATGCTCTCTCTAATTCTTTCGTTCTCTCTATCTCTCTCTCGGAGGACCTGAGCCCTATGACCATGCCTCAGGACTATCTGGCATGATGACTCCTTGCTGTTCCCAGCCCACCTGGCCGTGCTGCTGCTCCAGTTTCAACTGTTCTGCCTGCGGCTATGGAACCCTGACCTGTTCACCGGACATGCTACCTGTCCCAGACCTGCTGTTTTCAACTCTCTAGAGACAGCAGGAGCAGGAGCGGTAGAGATACTCTTCATGATCGGCTATGAAAAGCCAAGTGACATTTACTCCTGAGGTGCTGACTTGCTGCACCCTCAACAACTACTGTGATTATTATTATTATTTGACCATGCTGGTCAATTATGAACATTTGAACATCTTGGCCATGTTCTGTTATAATCTTCACCCGGCACAGCCAGAAGAGGACTGGCCACCCCTCACAGTCTGGTTCCTGTCTAGGTTTCTTCCTAGGTTTTGGCCTTTCTAGGGAGTTTTTACTAGCCACCGTGCATCTACACCTTGCTTGCTGTTTGGGGTTTTAGGCTGGGTTTCTGTACAGCACTTTGAAATATCAGCTGATGTATGGACCTTGTGAAGATGCTTGGGGAAAAAGCTACAAAAGTATCTATATCCACAGTAAAATGAGTCCTATATCAACGTAACCTGAAAGGCCGCTCAGCAAGGAAGAAGCCACTGCTCCAAAACCGCCATAAAAAGCCAGACTACGGTTTGCGACTGTACATGGGGACAAAGATCGTACTTTTTGGAGAAATGTCCTCTGGTCTGATGAAACAAAAATATAACTGTTTGGCCATAATGACCATCGTTATGTTTGGAGGAAAAAGGGGAATGCTTGCAAGAAGAACACCATCCCAACGGTGAAGCATGGGGGTGGCAACATCATGTTGTGGGGGTGCTTTGCTGCAGGAGGGACTGGTGCACTTCACAAAATAGATGGCATCATGTGGGAGGAAAATTGTGGATATATTGAAGCAATATCTCAAGACATCAGTCAGGAAGTTAAAGCTTGGTTGCAAATGGGTCTTCCAAATGGACAATGACCCCAAGCATACTTCCAAAGTTGTGGCAAAATGGCTTAAGGACAACAAAGTCAAGGTATTGGAGTGTCCATCACAAAGCCCTGACCTCAATCATAGAGAACATGTGTGGGTAGAACTGAAAAAGCGTATGCGAGCAAGGATGCCAACAAACCTGACTCAGTAGCACCAGCTCTGTCAGGAGGAATGGGCCAAAATTCACCCAACTTATTGTTGGAAGCCTGTGCAAGACTAACCAAAACATTTGAGCCAAGTTAAACAATTTAAAGGCAATGCTACCAAATACTAATTGAGTGTTTGTCAACTTCTGACCCCATGAGAATGTCATGAAAGAAATAAATGCTTAAATAAATCATTTGCTCTACTATTATTCTGACATTTCACATTCTTAAAATAAAGTAATGATCCTAACTGACCTAAAACAGGGAATTCTTACTAGGGTTAAATGTCAGGAATTGTGAAAAACTGAGTTTAAATGTATTTGGCTAAGATGTATGTAAACTTCCGACTTCAACTGTAAATCTTGACCCTCATACTAGCCTTTACAGCCAAATATCACTTCCGAAATGTCAAAATAAAACATATTGATGTGACCAGCATTGTAGACCATTTCTCTCCTCTTACTGTAGCTTTACCTTATCTGATAATAACAGAGATATTCTGTGAAAACCACCCTGCATACATATTGCCGGCGGGCCAGTAGCGATCAACCGGAGTCAAAGTTAGCGGCCCACCGGCGGGCACTGCCTGCAGTTCGCCTGCGTTTTGCTAGTTTTTCCAGCGGACCACCGGCACTTTCCCGACAGAGATCCGCTACCGGACCGCTGGTTCATAATAAGTATTTGTTAGCGGCCAAAGGTCGGTCCTCCCTTAATATTATTAGTATCTGTCCACACAGTAATGAATCCAAAATAATGTACACCACTCTCAATAATCATTGCAAATTTAATGTAAAATGCATTACAATATAAAAATATCTATATTGTAATGGCTGTTGGTTTGAAGAAGGTGAGGACCAAGGTGCAGCGTGGTACGTGTTCATGTTTGTTTATTGACACTGAACACTAAATACAAAAATAACTAAGGGAATAACCGAAACAGTCCTGAAAGGTGATAAACACTAAACAGAAATCAATTACTCACAAAACCCTGTGGGGAAATGCTACCTAAGTATGGTTCTCAATCAGAGACAACGATAGACAGCTGTCCCTGATTGAGAACCATAGCCGGCCAAAACAAAGAAATAGAAAAAGAACAGAATGCCCACCCAAATCACACCCTGACCAACCCAAAAATAGAGACATAAAAAGCTCTCTACGGTCAGGGCGTGACATACATTGAATACATGGTAACAATGAATATACATTTGATACTTTTTTAAATAAGTATTATACAATTAGTAATAATAATAAACTATATATATATATATATATATATATATAACTATATATATATATATATAACTATATTATATATATATATATATAACTAACTATATATATATATATAACTTACTTCTCTGTCAGCAGCTCCCTTCAGAAATTTTGCCACCACCTCTTGGAGGTTCCTCTCTGTTGCCTCTTTTGTGGAGGTGTTCTTTTTTTATCGCTCCTAAAACCACAGAACAATTCTCATCAGTATTTGTTCTTCATGAAAAAACAAGGTCAACAACTATTTAAACACATGTTTCAGATTCAAAACTATATCTATATTACCAGTAAGTGAATTCATAGAGTTATAAAAACTTACTGTGAACAATGTTTTTATAGCTAGTGTAACAGGGTTATATTGGTGATTCCCCTTGCCACTTTATTGTTAAGCCAATGGGGTTTTGGTTTGAGTTTGTCTTGCTTTCACCTACTCAACATGGCATCTTATTGGCTGGTTTGCGTAGCTTTCTTACGAGGGGGGATGTTCCAGTTAGAATCGTCCCAGTGAACAAGCACCAAACCAGCGGTAAGTTGTTGGTTGCAAAGCACTGTACATCAAAAGTGATTTTTATACTCTCAAGTGATGATTTAAATGTACAATTTATATCAAATTGTTTGTAAATGTTATTCAAACATCACACATAAGATGCAGCGGTTTTTGGAGAATATTTGTTGTGCATTTTGTTGTGATGAATTCCCGCCAGTACTAGCTAGGAACTTACTGTGTCTGGTGGGGGTTCATATATTTTGTACAGTGCGTGAGTGAAGAGTTGGATGGTGAGATGTGCATTGCATGACATGCAATTTTGTGCCGTTCCAATCAGGTACATTGTTAAAGATATTATATTGTATATTGTAATTGTATTATTTTGGTAACTAGCCCAGTGATCAAGCACCAAACCAGCGTGCGTGAGTGCAGAGTTGGATGGTGAGATGTGCATTGCATGACGTGCAATTCTGTGCCGTTCCTATCAGAATAAATCTACATGATCTATTCATTACACTACAACGGTTTGATTTGTTTGATCGTAGCTAGCTACATAGCTAGCTACATAGCCGTCTTTGTATCAAAGATAATTGTGTAGTCTAGAGCGATTTTCTAGGTTAGCTAGCCAGCTATTGTAGTACTTTTAACGCAACGTAACGTAAACAACACTGCTAGCTAGCCAGCTAGCCCCCGAATAGCAGCACGGCAGAAACTATTACACTCAACGGAACGACTTGATTAGTGTAGTGTCAACAACGCAGCCACTGCCAGCTAGCCTACTTCAGCAGCACTGTATCATTTTAATCATTTTAGTCAATAAGATTCTTGCTACGTAAGCTTAACTTCCTGAACATTCGAGACGTGTAGTCCACTTGTCATTCCAATCTCCTTTGCATTAGCGTAGCCTCTGCCGTAGCCTGTCAACTATGTGTCTGTCTATCCCTGTTCTCTCCTCTCTGCATAGACCATACAAATGCTCCACACCGCGTGGCCGCGGCCACCCTAATCTGGTGGTCCCAGCGCGCACGACCCACGTGGAGTTCCAGGTCTCCGGTAGCCTCTGGAACTGCCGATCTGCGGCCAACAAGGCAGAGTTCATCTCAGCCTATGCCTCCCTCCAGTCCCTCGACTTCTTGGCACTGACGGAAACATGGATCACCACAGACAACACTGCTACTCCTACTGCTCTCTCTTCGTCCACCCACGTGTTCTCGCACACCCCGAGAGCTTCTGGTCAGCGGGGTGGTGGCACCGGGATCCTCATCTCTCCCAAGTGGTCATTCTCTCTTTCTCCCCTTACCCATCTGTCTATCGCCTCCTTTGAATTCCATGCTGTCACAGTTACCAGCCCTTTCAAGCTTAACATCCTTATCATTTATCGCCCTCCAGGTTCCCTCGGAGAGCTCGTCAATGAGCTTGATGCCTTGATAAGCTCCTTTCCTGAGGACGGCTCACCTCTCACAGTTCTGGGCGACTTTAACATCCCCACGTCTACCTTTGACTCATTCCTCTCTGCCTCCTTCTTTCCACTCCTCTCCTCTTTTGACCTCACCCTCTCACCTCCCCCCCCCTACTCACAAGGCAGGCAATACGCTCGACCTCATCTTTACTAGATGCTGTTCTTCCACTAACCTCATTGCAACTCCCCTCCAAGTCTCCGACCACTACCTTGTATCCTTTTCCCTCTCGCTCTCATCCAACACCTCCCTAACTGCCCCTACTCGGATGGTATCGCGCCGTCCCAACCTTCGCTCTCTCTCCCCCGCTACTCTCTCCTCTTCCATCCTATCATCTCTTCCCTCTGCTCAAACCTTCTCCAATCTATCTCCTGATTCTGCCTCCTCAACCCTCCTCTCCTCCCTTTCTGCATCCTTTGACTCTCTATGTCCCCTATCCTCCAGGCCGGCTCGGTCCTCCCCTCCCGCCCCGTGGCTCGACGACTCATTGCGAGCTCACAGAACAGGGCTCCGGGCAGCCGAGCGGAAATGTAAGAAAACTCGCCTCCCTGCGGACCTGGCATCCTTTCACTCCCTCCTCTCTACATTTTCCTCCTCTGTCTCTGCTGCTAAAGCCATTTTCTACCACTCTAAATTCCAAGCATCTGCCTCTAACCCTAGGAAGCTCTTTGCCACCTTCTCCTCCCTCCTGAATCCTCCTCCCCCTCCCCCCCTCCTCCCTCTCTGCAGATGACTTCGTCAACCATTTTGAAAAGAAGGTCGACGACATCCGATCCTCGTTTGCTAAGTCAAACGGCACCGCTGGTTCTGCTCACACTGCCCTACCCTGTGCTCTGACCTCTTTCTCCCTCTCTCTCCAGATGAAATCTCGCGTCTTGTGACGGCCGGCCGCCCAACAACCTGCCCGCTTGACCCTATCCCCTCCTCTCTTCTCCAGACCATTTCCGGAGACCTTCTCCCTTACCTCACCTCGCTCATCAACTCATCCCTGACCGCTGGCTCGTACGTCCCTTCCGTCTTCAAGAGAGCGAGAGTTGCACCCCTTCTGAAAAAACCTACACTCGATCCCTCCGATGTCAACAACTACAGACCAGTATCCCTTCTTTCTTTTCTCTCCAAAACTCTTGAACGTGCCGTCCTTGGCCAGCTCTCCCGCTATCTCTCTCTGAATGACCTTCTTGATCCAAATCAGTCAGGTTTCAAGACTAGTCATTCAACTGAGACTGCTCTTCTCTGTATCACAGAGGCGCTCCGCACTGCTAAAGCTAACTCTCTCTCCTCTGCTCTCATCCTTCTAGACCTATCGGCTGCCTTCGATACTGTGAACCATCAGATCCTCCTCTCCACCCTCTCCGAGTTGGGCATCTCCGGCGCGGCCCGCGCTTGGATTGCGTCCTACCTGACAGGTCGCTCCTACCAAGTGGTGTGGCGAGAATCTGTCTCCTCACCATGCGCTCTCACCACTGGTGTCCCCCAGGGCTCTGTTCTAGGCCCTCTCCTATTCTCGCTATACACCAAGTCACTTGGCTCTGTTATAACCTCACATGGTCTCTCCTATCATTGCTATGCAGACGACACACAATTCATCTTCTCCTTTCTCCCTTCTGATGACCAGGTGGCGAATCGCATCTCTGCATGTCTGGCAGACATATCAGTGTGGATGACGGATCACCACCTCAAGCTGAACCTCGGCAAGACGGAGCTGCTCTTCCTCCCGGGGAAGGACTGCCCGTTCCATGATCTCGCCATCACGGTTGACAACTCCATTGTGTCCTCCTCCCAGAGCGCTAAGAACCTTGGCGTGATCCTGGACAACACCCTGTCGTTCTCAACTAACATCAAGGCGGTGGCCCGTTCCTGTAGGTTCATGCTCTACAACATCCGCAGAGTACGACCCTGCCTCACACAGGAAGCAGCGCAGGTCCTAATCCAGGCACTTGTCATCTCCCGTCTGGATTACTGCAACTCGCTGTTGGCTGGGCTCCCTGCCTGTGCCATTAAACCCCTACAACTCATCCAGAACGCCGCAGCCCGTCTGGTGTTCAACCTTCCCAAGTTCTCTCACGTCACCCCGCTCCTCCGCTCTCTCCACTGGCTTCCAGTTGAAGCTCGCATCCGCTACAAGACCATGGTGCTTGCCTACGGAGCTGTGAGGGGAACGGCACCTCAGTACCTCCAGGCTCTGATCAGGCCCTACACCCAAACAAGGGCACTGCGTTCATCCACCTCTGGCCTGCTCGCCTCCCTACCACTGAGGAAGTACAGTTCCCGCTCAGCCCAGTCAAAACTGTTCGCTGCTCTGGCCCCCCAATGGTGGAACAAACTCCCTCACGACGCCAGGACAGCGGAGTCAATCACCACCTTCCGGAGACACCTGAAACCCCACCTCTTTAAGGAATACCTAGGATAGGATAAGTAATCCTTCTCACCCCCCCTTTAAGATTTAGATGCACTATTGTAAAGTGACTGTTCTACTGGATGTCATAAGGTGAATGCATCAATTTGTAAGTCGCTCTGGATAAGAGCGTCTGCTAAATGACTTAACTGTAAATGTAAATGTGGTGCTACATGTTGGAGTTCCGTGTCGATGACTGATTGTACACAACGCAAGATGTGTACTGTTACACTAGCTGCCTGAAAGAGATCTTATGTCCCAAGCCAGTCTAGTTACAAAGCCTGGACAGGTCGTTGTAAAAAAGGCAGGGAAACATCCTCCTCACTGAGTCTTTGATGGACTTGCCCCCTTTAGCAGCCAAAAACCTCACCTGTAAAATAAATTGTCCATAGTTAGTGGTCTATAGAGCAGTGAACCATACAGAAACTACATGTCTAAAGACAGTCCAAAGAAAAGCAGTGGGGAGCTTTTCCGAGTCACAGACTTCATAAGCACCCAATTACGTAAGATGTACAATACCCCAACAGTCTGCACTTGATTTAATCTGATAGACAGAGCCCTAACGATGATTAAAAAGTTGCTGTCCAAAACATCTGGTGTTTAATATGTAGTGTGATACCATGTTCTTGCCAATTACCAATTTCTTCTGAAGCTCCACATTCCCAGCAAGCCGATGTTCAAGCTCCTCCAGCATCAGCCTGACTTGTGGCTGCTTTGTGTGAAGCATTGTTGTCTCCACCTTCTTGCCCTTTGTGCTGTTGTCTGTGCCCAATAATGTTCGTACCATGTTTTATGCTGCTACCATGTTGTTGTGTTGCTGCCATGCTG
This sequence comes from Oncorhynchus gorbuscha, assembly GCF_021184085.1. Classification (NCBI taxonomy): domain Eukaryota; kingdom Metazoa; phylum Chordata; class Actinopteri; order Salmoniformes; family Salmonidae; genus Oncorhynchus; species Oncorhynchus gorbuscha. The sequence continues at coordinate 46,523,233 of NC_060186.1, forward strand.
TGTTGTCATGTGTTGCTGCCTTAGGTCTCTATTTATGTAGTGTCATGTCGTCTCTCTTGTTGTGATGTGTGTTTTGTCCCATATTTATATTGTATTTATTCTTATTTTTAATCCCAGGCCCCCGTTCTTCTAGGCAGAGTTGCAAAGAAAAAGCCACATCTCAGACTGACCAATAAAATGAAAATATTAAGATGGACAAAAGAACAGACACTGGACAGAGGAGCTCTGCCTAGAAGGCCAGCATCCCGGAGTCTCCTCTTCACTGTTGACATTGAGACTGGTGTTTTGCGTATACTATTTTATGAAGCTGACAGTTGAGGACTTGTGAGGCGTCTGTTTCACAAACTAGACACTCTAATGTACTTGTCCTCTTGCTCAGTTGTACACCGGGGCCTCCCACTCCTCTTTCTATTCTGGTTAGAGACAGTTTGCGCTGTTCTGTGAAGGGGTAGCACACAGCATTGTATGAGATCTTCAGTTTCTTGGCAATTTCTCACATGGAATAGCCTTAATTTCTCAGAACAAGAATAGACTGACAAGTTTCAGAAGAAAGGTTTGGCCATTTTGAGCCTGTAATTGAACCCACACACGCTGATGCTCCAGATTTTCAACTAGTCTAAAGAAGGCCAGTTTTATTGCTTCTTTAAAATCAGCACAACAGTTTTTCAGCTGTGCTAACATAATTGCAAAAGGGTTTTCATTTTTTTTTATTTCACCTTTATTTAACCAGGTAGGCAAGTAGAGAACAAGTTCTCATTTACAATTGCGACCTGGCCAAGATAAAGCAAAGCAGTTTGACACATACAACGACACAGAGTTACACATGGAGTAAACCAAACATACAGTCAATAATACAGTATAAACAGGTCTATATACGATGTGAGCAAATGAGGTGAAATAAGGGAGGGAAAGGCAAAAAAGGCCATTGTGGCAAAGTAAATACAATATAGCAAGTAAAACACTGGAACGGTAGATTTGCAGTGGAAGAATGTGCAAAGTAGAAATAAAAATAATAGGGTGCAAAGGAGAAAAATAAATAAATAAATAAATAAAATACACTAGGGAAAGAGGTAGTTGTTTGGGCTAAATTATAGGTGGGCTATGTACACGTGCAGTAATCTGTGAGCTGCTCTGACAGTTGGTGCTTAAAGCTAGAGAGGGAGATAAGTGTTTCCAGTTTCAAACATTTTTGTAGTTCGTTCCAGTCATTGGCAGCAGAGAACTGGAAGGAGAGGCGGCCAAAGAAATAATTGGTTTTGGGGGTGACCAGAGAGATATACCTGCTGGAGCTGGTGCTGCAGGTGGGTGATGCTATGGTGACCAACGAGCTGAGATAAGGGGGGACTTTACCTAGCAGGGTCTTGTAGATGACATGGAGCCAGTGGGTTTGGCGACGAGTATGAAGCGAGGGCCAGCCAATGAGAGCTTACAGGTCGCAATGGTGGGTAGTATATGGGGCTTTGGTGACAAAATGGATTGCACTGTGATAGACTGCATCCAATTTGTTGAGTAGGTATTGGAGGCTATTTTGTAAATGACATCGCCGAAGTCGAGGATTGGTAGGATGGTCAGTTTTACAAGGGTATGTTTGGCAGCATGAGTAAAGGATGCTTTGTTGCGAAATAGGAAGCCAATTCTAGATTTGACTTTGGATTGGAGATGTTTGATGTGGGTCTGGAAGGAGAGTTTACAGTCGAACCGGACACCTAGGTATTTGTAGTTGTCCACATATTCTAAGTGTCCAGAGTAGTGATGTTGGACAGGTGTGCAGGTACAGGCAGTGATCGGTTGAAGAGCATGCATTTAGTTTTACTTGTATTTAAGAGCAATTGGAGGCCACCGAAGGAGAGTTGTATGGCATTGAAGCTTGCCTGGAGGATTGTTAACACAGTGTCCAAAGAAGGGCCAGAAGTATACAGAATGGTGTCGTCTGCGTAAAGGTGGGTCAGAGACTCACCAGCAGCAAGAGCGACATCACTGATGTATACAGAGAAGAGAGTCGGTCCAAGAATTCAACCCTGTGGCACCCCCATAGAGACTGCCAGAGGTCCGGACAGCAGACCCTCCGATTTGACACACTGAACTCTATCAGATAAGTAGTTGGTGAACCAGGTGAGGCAATCATTTGAGAAACCAAGGCTGTTGAGTCTGCCGATGAGGAGGTGGTGATTGAAAGCCTTGGTCAGATCAATGAAAACGGCTGCACGGTAATGTTTCTTATCGATGGCGGTTAAGATATCGTGTAGGACCTTGAGCGTGGCTGAGGTGCACCCATGACCAGCTCTGAAACCAGATTGCATAGCAGAGAACGTATGGTGGGATTTGAAATGGTCAGTAATCTGTTTGTTGACTTGGCTTTCGAAGATCTTAGAAAGGCAGGGTAGGATAGATGTAGCTCTGTAGCAGTTTGGGTCAAGAGTGTCCCCACCTTTGAAGAGGGGGATGACCGCAGCTGCTTTCCAATCTTTGGGAATCTCAGACGACACGAAAGAGAGGTTGAGCAGGCTAGTAATAGGGGTGGCAACAATTTTGGGAGATAATTTTAGAAAGAAAGGATCCAGATTGTCTAGCCCGGGTCCAGATTTTGCAGCTCTTTCAGAACATCAGCTGACTGGATTTGGGAGAAGGAGAAATGGGGAAGGCTTGGGCAAGTTGCTGTGGGGGGTGCAGTGCTGTTGACCAGGGTAGGGGTAGCCAGGTGGAAAGCATGGCCAGCCGTAGAAAAATGCTTATTGAAATTCTCAATTATAGTGGATTTATCAGTGGTGACAGTGTTTCTTATCTTCAGTGCAGTGGGCAGCTGGGAGGAGGTGTTCATATTCTCCATGGACTTTACAGTGTCCCAGAACCTTTTTGAGTTAGTGTTGCAGGAAGGAAATTTCTGCTTGAAAAAGCTAGCCTTGGCTTTTCTAACTGCCTGTATATAATTGTTTCTAGCTTCCCTGAACAGCTGCATATCACGGCGGCTGTTCAATGCTAATGCAGAACGCCATAGGATGTTTTGTGTTGGTTAAGGGCAGTCAGGTCTGGTGAGAACCAAGGGCTATATCTGTTCCTGGTTCTAAATTTCTTGAATGGGGCATGCTTATTTAAGATGGTTAGGAAGGCATTTAAAAAAAATAACCAGGCATCCTCTACTGACGGGATGAGATCAATATCCTTCCAGGGATCGATTAGAAAGGCCTGCTCGCTGAAGTGTTTCAGGGAGCGTTTGACAGTGATGAGTGGAGGTCGTTTGACCGCTGACCCATTACGGATGCAGGCAATGAGGCAGTGATCGCTGAGATCTTGGTTGAAGACAGCAGAGGTGTATTTAGAGGGCAAGTTGGTTAGGATGATATCTATGAGGGTGCCCGTGTTTAAGGCTTTGGGGAGGTACCTGGTAGGTTCATTGATAATTTGTGTGAGATTGAAGGCATCAAGCTTAGATTGTAGGATGGCTGCGGTGTTAAGCATGTTCCAGTTTAAGTCGCCTAGCAGCACGAGCTCTGAAGATAGATGGGGGGCAATCAGTTCACATATGGTGTCCAAAGCACAGCTGGGGGGAGAGGGTGGTCTATAGCAGGCGGCAACGTTGAGATACTTGTTTTTAGAGAGGTGGATTTTTAAAAGTAGAAGTTCAAATTGTTTGGGTACAGACCTGGATAGTAGGAGGCTATCTTTGCAGTAGATTGCAACACCGCGCCCTTTGGCAGTTCTATCTTGTCTGAAAATGTTGTAGTTAGGGATGAAAATGTCAAAAATGTTGCTGGTCTTCCTAAGGCAGGATTCAGACACAGCTAGAACATCCGGGTTGGCAGAGTGTGCTAAAGCAGTGAATAAAACAAACTTAGGGAGGAGGCTTCTAATGTTAACATGCATGAAACCAAGGCTATTACGGTTACAGAAGTCATCAAAAGAAAGCGCCTGGGGAATAGGAGTGGAGCTAGGCACTGCAGGGCCTGGATTCACCTCTACATCGCCAGAGGAACAGAGGAGGAGTAGGATAAGGGTACGGCTAAAAGCAATAAGAATTGGTCGTCTAGAATGTCTGGAACAGAGAGTAAAAGGAGGTTTCTGGGGGCGATAAAATAGCTTCAAGGTATAATGTACAGACAAAGGTATGGTAGGATGTGAATACAGTGGAGGTAAACCTAGGTATTGAGTGATGATGAGAGAGATATTGTCTCTAGAAACTCCATTGAAACCAGGAGATGTCATCGCATGTGTGGGTGGTGGAACCTATAGGTTGGATAAGGTATAGTGAGCAGGACTAGAGGCTCTACAGTGAAATAAGCCAATAAACACTAACCAGAATTGCAATAGACAAGGCATATTGACATTAAGGAGATGCATTCTTAGTCGAGTGATCAAAAGGGTCCAGTGAGTAGTAAGGTTGGTTGGGGTCACGGCGATTCAGACAGCTAGCCGGGCCATCAGTAGCAAGCTAGCATAGGATGGAGGTCTGTTTTTAGCCACCTCGTGCATTTCCATTGGTAGGATTAGTGGGGTTCCGTGTGGTAGAGGGGATCAATCCAATTTGCAAAAAAAAACACACAAAAAACAATAGATATAGTTATAGAGGCCCAAGAAAAAAATAAAAAATTGTCCGATAGGTCTATTCAGATAGCAGCCGATAAGACAGCTAACGATTAGCGGACCCCAGATGGGCGTTCAAGTAATGTCGCCACGGAGGAGCCAGCCAGATAACTCCCTCGGGCAGATAACGTCGGTAGTCCAGTTGTGAAGGCCCGGTGGGGCTCAATTAGCCTTTGATCAATTAGCCTTTGAAAATGATAAACTTGGATTAGCTAACTCAACGTGCCATTGGAACACAGGAGTGATGGTTGCTGATAATGGGCCTCTGTACATCTATGTAGTTATTCTGTTGAAAATCAGCCGTTTCTAGTTACAATAGTCATTTACAACATTAACAATGTCTACACTGTATTTCTGATCACTTTGATGTAATTTTAATGGACAAAAAAGTGTTATTTTAATGGACATTTCTAAGTGACCCCAAACTTTTGAACGGTAGTTTATGTTTGCTGCCGCATATGTCATGTTTTGTCTTATATCATCTTGTCATTTTGCTTTTCCTTCTGTTCGTTTTCCCCCTGCTGGTCTTTTTAGGTTCGTTCCCCTTTTTCTCTCTCCCTTCCTCTCTCTCTTCTCTCTATCGTTCCGTTCCTGCTCCCAGCTGTTCCTATTCCCCTAATCAATCATTTAGTCTTCCCACACCTGTTCCTTATCTTTTCCCCTGATTAGAGTCCCTATTTCTTCCCTTGTTTTCCGTTCCTGTCCTGTCGGATCCTTGTCTATTGTTCACCGTGCTGTGTCTGTGTATCGCCCTGTCGTGTCGTGTTTCCCTCAGATGCTGCGTGGTGAGCAGGTGTCTGAGTCTGCTACGTTCAAGTGCCTTCCCGAGGCAACCTGCAGTTCTTGATCGAGTCTCCAGTCTGTTCTCGTCATTACGAGTGGAATTATGCCTTATGATTGTAAATTTACGTTACTGGATTAAAGACTCTGTTTTCGCCAAGTCGCTTTTGGGTCCTCATTCACCTGCATAACAGAAGGATCCGACCAAGAATGGACCCAGCGACTATGGATTCTCTCTACTCTACTCTCGAGTTCCAGGGAGCGATGCTCGGCAGACACGAGCAGGAATTGTCTGCTGCTCGGCATGCCGTTGAGACCCTGGCCGCTCAGGTCTCCGACCTCTCAGGACAGTATCAGAGTCTTCGTCTCGTGTCACCAGCTACTTCCGGTTCTTCCGAGCCTCCGGAACCTAGGGTTAATAACCCACCATGTTATTCTGGGCAGCCCACTGAGTGCCGCTCCTTTCTCACCCAGTGTGATATTGTGTTCTCTCTCCAACCCAACACATACTCAAGAGAGAGAGCTCGGATTGCCTACGTCATATCACTCCTTACTGGTCGGGCTCGGCAGTGGGGCACAGCTATCTGGGAGGCAAGCGCTGAGTGTACTAACAATTATCTGAACTTTAAAGAGGAGATGATAAGGGTTTTTGATCGCTCAGTTTTTGGGAAAGAAGCTTCCTGGTCCCTGTCTTCCCTATGTCAAGGTAATCGATCCATAACGGATTACTCTATAGAGTTTCGTACTCTTGCTGCCTCCAGTAACTGGAACGAGCAGGCGTTGCTCGCTCGTTTTCTGGAGGGACTCCACGCTAAGGTTAAGGATGAGATTCTCTCTCGGGAGGTTCCATCCAGCGTGGATTCTTTGATTGAACTCGCTATTCGCATTGAACGACGGGTAGATCTTCGTCACCGAGCTCATAGAAGAGAGCTCGCGTTAACTGTGTCTCCCCTCTCTCCGACACTACCGTCTTTCCCCACTGACTCAGGTGTTGAGCCCATGCAGCTGGGGGTATTCGCATCTCGACTAAGGAGAGGGAACGGAGAATCACCAACCGCCTCTGTCTCTATTGCGGTTCCGCTGGTCATTTTGTCATTTCATGTCCAGTTAAAGGCCAGAGCTCATCAGTAAGCGGAGGGCGACTGATAAGCGCTACTAGACGGTCCTCTCCGTCAAGTACATGTACTACCTTACCGGTCCATCTACGCTGGACCGGATCGGCAGCTTCCTGCAGTGCATTAATAGACTCTGGGGCAGAGGGCTGTTTTATGGACGAAGCCTGGGCGCGGGAACATGACATTCCTCTCAGACAGTTAGGGAGCCCACGGTCATGTTTGCCTTGGATGGTAGTCCTCTCCCCAGTATATTATGTGAAACACTACCTTTAACCCTCACTGTATCTGGTAACCATAGTGAGACCATTTCTTTTTTGATTTTTTGTTCACCTTTTACACCTGTTGTTTTGGGTCATCCCTGGCTAGTGTGTCATAATCCTTCTTTTGATTGGTCTAGTAATTCTATCCTTTCCTGGAACGTTTCTTGTCATGTGAAGTGTTTAATGTCTGCTATTTCTCCTGTTTGTTCTGTCCCCTCTTCTCAGGAGGAACCTGGTGATTTGACAGGAGTGCCGGAGGAATATCATGGTCTGCGCACGGTCTTCAGTCGGTCCAGAACCAACTCCCTTCCTCCTCACCGGTCGTATGATTGTTGTTCTGATCTCTTTAAGAAGCGTTTTGCATCCGCTCCTATCCTTGTTGCACCTGACGTCACGAAACAGTTTATTGTTGAGGTTGACGCGTCGGGGGTGGGCGTGGGAGCCATTCTGTCCCAGCGCTCCGATACTGACGATGGGGTCCACCCTTGTGCGTATTTTTCTCATCGCCTGTCACCGTCGGAACGTAACTATGATGTGGCTAACCGCGAACTGCTCGCCATCCGTTTAGCCCTAGGCAAATGGCGACAGTGGTTGGAGGGGCGACCGTTCCTTTTGTCGTTTGGACTGACCAAAAGAACCTTGAGTACATCCGTTATGCCAAACGACTGAATGCGCGTCATGCTCGTTGGGCGTTGTTTTTCGCTCGTTTCGAGTTCGTTATTTCTTATTGCCCGGGTACTAAGAACACCAAGCCTCATGCTTTATCCCGTCTCTTTAGTTCTTCTGTGGCTTCTACCGATCCCGAGGGGATCCTTCCTGTTGGGCGTGTTGTCGGGTTGACTGTCTGGGGAATTGAGAGACAGGTTAAGCAAGCACTCACGCACACTGCGTCGCCGCGCGCTTGTCCTAGTAACCTTCTTTTCGTTCCTGTTTCTACTCGTCTGGCTGTTCTTCAGTGGGCTCACTCTGCCAAGTTAGCTGGCCATCCCGGCGTTCGGGGTACGCTTGCTTCTATTCGCCAGCGGTTTTGGTGGCCTACTCAGGAGCGTGACACGCGCCGTTTCGTGGCTGCGTGTTCAGACTGCGCGCAGAAGTCTGGTAAAAAAAAATTCTGCTTCTGCTCCTGGTCTTGCTCGGTCTCAGTCTGTTCCCTGCCATCGCATCTCTCCTGTTCTTGTTCCTGCCCTTGCTGTGTCTCAGTCTGTCCCTAGTTGTTACTCTCCTGGCCGGTTTGGTCCTGTTTGCTCTAAAGCTTTCAGTTCTCTACCCGTGTCTCATTTTTTTTTTTAGAGTAGTACCCTAGTTTCCCTTTTTATCGTTTTTCGTTACGGTCCTGAGGAGAGGAGTTGGGTTCTTTCTCGGGACGTGCTGGACCGTTTGTGATCTATGATTTCCTCCGTTGCCGCCAGTGTTCCTCCTCGAGAGCGCCAGGAGGCGCTCGGTGAGTGGGGGGGTACTGTCATGTTTTGTCTTATATCATCTTGTCATTTTGCTTTTCCTTCTGTTCGTTTTCCCCCTGCTGGTCTTTTTAGGTTCGTTCCCCTTTTTCTCTCTCCCTTCCTCTCTCTCTTCTCTCTATCGTTCCGTTCCTGCTCCCAGCTGTTCCTATTCCCCTAATCAATCATTTAGTCTTCCCACACCTGTTCCTTATCTTTTCCCCTGATTAGAGTCCCTATTTCTTCCCTTGTTTTCCGTTCCTGTCCTGTCGGATCCTTGTCTATTGTTCACCGTGCTGTGTCTGTGTATCGCCCTGTCGTGTCGTGTTTCCCTCAGATGCTGCGTGGTGAGCAGGTGTCTGAGTCTGCTACGTTCAAGTGCCTTCCCGAGGCAACCTGCAGTTCTTGATCGAGTCTCCAGTCTGTTCTCGTCATTACGAGTGGAATTATGCCTTATGATTGTAAATTTACGTTACTGGATTAAAGACTCTGTTTTCGCCAAGTCGCTTTTGGGTCCTCATTCACCTGCATAACAGCATATGAGAAGATAGAGTCAACTGAGTTTTTAATAGAATCCCACAATTTAAACCATTTATATTTCTCTCTACTGCCAGGTTATTGCGTGTTATGTTATGGCATGTGAGTACCAATCACTTCAATAATTCATATTTATTTTGAGAACAGTGACACACATTACCATTGTGATAACAATATGTGAAAACTGGCTTGACAGAAGTAACATTCATAAAAATCATTTTTGGGATGTGAACATTTTGGGATGTGGAACTGGTTTGTTCAAGTCTTAATGGGAGTAACTCACTTTAAGTTTCTATTACTCCAATCTCCATTAGTTGGTATTCAGCTAACAAATTGCCAATTATGAAAACAGAAAAGCATCATTAGCACAAAAACATGATTTGAATATTAGTATAGCTAGCTAATACAAAAAAAGTTATTTTAACTACTGCTAGTCTAACTATCTAAAATTAATGTTAGCCCTGGTATCTTTGTTAGCAAAAATAAACTAGCTTGCTAGCTAGCTAACTGGCCTAAACTGCTAGCTAACCTAGCTAGATATGTGCTACAGCAGGCTAGCATAGCTAGCGAGCCAGCTAGCTATGGAAGCAGTGCATGTGTTCTCTATACACTAATAAGACTGCTTCAAGGTTGTGCTACCATTTCTGTAACCATTTCCATGTTGATGTCGCTTGGTGTCCTCCTTTTAACAAAAAACATAATTTCCAAACTTTTTTCTGTCTTTTCCTTTCCCAGGCAGATCAGGGTTGCCAGGTCTAGCTTTAATTTCCAGCCCAATGACCACTCAAAACCTGCCCAAATGACCTGAAAATGAGCCCTTTTTTCACAGCAAAGGAGTTGCCACATTTATCCATAACATTATCGAGCCAATTAAGAACGAATATCAACGTAACTTGTAACGACGTTAGAAGCAGACATTTTCTTCATCAAAAAAATAATTTGTCAGGTTGGATGGGGAGCACAGCTATTTTCAGGTCTCTCCAGAGATGTTCGATTGGGTTCAAGTCCGGGCTCTGGCTGGGCCACTCAAGGACATTCAGAGACTTGTCCTGAAGCAACTCCTGCGTTGTCTTGAATGTGCGCATAGGGTTGTTATCCTGTTGGAAGGTGAACCTTCGCCCCAGTCTGAGGTCCTTAGCACTCTGGAGCAGGTTTTCATTGAGGATCTCACTGTACTTTGCTCTGATCATCTTTCCCTCGATCCTGACTAGTCTCCCAGTTACTGCCGCTAAAAAACATCCCCACAGAATGATGCTGCAACCACCATGCTTCACCATATGGATGGTGCCAGGTTTCCTCCAGATGTTACGCATAGCATTCAGGCTAAAGAGTTCAATCTTGGTTTAATCAGACCAGAGAATCTTGTTTCTCTTGGTCTGAGAGTCCTTTAGGTGCCTTTTTGCAAACTCCAAGTGGGCTGTCATGTGCCTTTTACTGAGGAGTAGCTACCATCTCGCTACTCTACCATGAAGGGCTGATTGTTGGAGTGCTGCAGAGATGGTTGTCCTTCTGGAAGGTTCTCCCATCTCCACAGAGGAACTCTGGAGCTCTGTCAGAATTACCATCTGATCCTTGGTGACCTCCATGACCAAGGCCCTTCTTACCCAATTTCTCAGTTTGGCCAGGTGGGCAGCTGTGGGAAGAGTCTTGGTGATTGCAAACTTCTTCCATTTAAGAATGATGGAGTCTACTTTGTTCTTGGGGACATTCAATGCTGCAAAAGATTGTTATTACACTTCTCCAGAGCTCTGCCTCGACACAATCCTGTCTCAGAATTCTACAGACAATTGCTTCAACCTCATGACTTGGTTTAAGCTCTGACATGCACGCTCAACTGTGGGACCTTATATAGACAGGTGTGTGCCTTTCCAAATCATGTCCAATCAATTGAATTTACCACAGGTGGACTGCAATCAAGTAGTAGAAACATCTTTAGGTGTCAAGCCATGATCTGTTTCACCTGCCCCCTCCAGGTGTCACCCATCTTCCCCACTTATCCCATGGGTATTTATACCTTTGTTCTGTCTGTACCAGTTCGTCTTGTTTGTTCAAAACTACCAGCGTTTTGTGTCTCAGCTCCTGCTTTTTCCAGTCTCTCTTTTTCTCGCCCTCCTGGTTTTGACCCCTGCCTGTCCTGACTCCGAGCCCACCTGCCTGACCCTGAGCCTGCCTGCTGTCCTGTACCTTTGCCCCTACTCTGGATTACCGACCTCTGTCTGACCTGACCATGGACCTGCCTGCCATCCTGTACCTTCTCCCCACTACTCTGGATTATCAACCCCTGCCTGCCTTGACCTGTTGTTTGCTGTTACCTGTTACAATAAACATTGTTACTTCTACAGTCTGCACTTGGGTCTTACCTGATAACAGGATGCACCTGAGCTCAATTTCGAGTCTCATAGCAAAGGGTCTGAATATTTATATAAATAAAGTATTTTTGTTTTTATTTTTAATACATACGTTGTTGTGTTGCAGGCAGATTTTAAAAATGTATTAAATTGAGATTTAGTGTCACTGATCTACACACAATACCCCATAATGTCAAAGATGAATCTTGTTTCTATAATTTCAATTTAAAAAAAATATAAGAACAAAACGTAAAGCTGAAACATCTAGAGACAAGAAGTTTTTAACCCTTTTGTTATGGCAAGCCTAAATAACTTCAGGAGTAATATTTGCTTAACATGTCACATCATTTGAAGGCCAGAGTCAATCACAACAACCAGGGAGGTTTTTCAATGCCTTGCAAAGAAGGGCACAAATTGATAGATGTGTAAATAAATTCAGACGCTGAATATGCATTTGAGCATGGTAAAGTTATTAATTAGGCTATCGATGGTGTATCAATTTTTTACCTTTATTTAACTAGGCAAGTCAGTTAAGAAAAGTGTCTTATTTACAATGACATCCTACCAGGGAACAGTGGGTTAACTGCCTTGTTCAGGGGCAGAATGACAGATATTTACCTTGTCAGCTCAGGGATTTGATCCACCAACCTTTTGGTTAGTGGCCCAATATGTTAACCACTAGGCTACCTGCCACCATTCATAAATCATGTCACTACAAAGATACCAGTGTATCCCTCCGATGTCAACAATTACAGACCAGTATCCCTTCTTTCTTTTCTCTCCAAAACTCTTGAACGTGCCGTCCTTGGCCAGCTCTCCCGCTATCTCTCTCTGAATGACCTTCTTGATACAAATCAGTCAGGTTTCAAGACTAGTCATTCAACTGAGACTGCTCTCCTCTGTATCACGGAGGCGCTCCGCACTGCTAAAGCTAACTCTCTCTCCTCTGCTCTCATCCTTCTAGATCTATCGGCTGCCTTCGACACTGAACCATCAGATCCTCCTCTCCACCCTCTCCGAGTTGGGCATCTCTGGCGCGGCCCACGCTTGGATTGCGTCCTACCTGACAGGTCGCTCCTACCAGGTGGCGTGGCGAGAATCTGTCTCCTCACCACGCGCTCACACCACTGGTGTCCCCCAGGGCTCTGTTCTTGGCCCTCTCCTATTCTCGCTATACACCAAGTCACTTGGCTCTGTCATAACCTCACATGGTCTCTCCTATCATTGCTATGCAGACGACACACAATTAATCTTCTCCTTTCCCCCTTCTGATGACCAGGTGGCGAATCGCATCTCTGCATGTCTGGCAGACATATCAGTGTGGATGACGGATCACCACCTCAAGCTGAACCTCGGCAAGACGGAGCTGCTCTTCCTCCCGGGGAAGGACTGCCCGTTCCATGATCTCGCCATCACGGTTGACAACTCCACTGTGTCCTCCTCCCAGAGCACCAAGAACCTTGGCGTGATCCTGGACAACACCCTGTCGTTCTCAACCAACATCAAGGCGGTGGCCCATTCCTGTAGGTTCATGCTCTACAACATCCGCAGAGTACGACCCTGCCTCACACAGGAAGCGGCGCAGGTCCTAATCCAGGCACTTGTCATCTCCCGTCTGGATTACTGCAACTCGCTGTTGGCTGGGCTCCCTGCCTGTGCCATTAAACCCCTTCAACTCATCCAGAACGCCGCAGCCCGTCTGGTGTTCAACCTTCCCAAGTTCTCTCACGTCACCCCGCTCCTCCGTTCTCTCCACTGGCTTCCAGTTGAAGCTCGCCTCCGCTACAAGACCATGGTGCTTGCCTACGGAGCTGTGAGGGGAACGGCACCTCAGTACCTCCAGGCTCTGATCAGGCCCTACACCCAAACAAGGGCACTGCGTTCATCCACCTCTGGCCTGCTCGCCTCCCTACCACTGAGGAAGTACGGCTCCCGCTCAGCCCAGTCAAAACTGTTCGCTGCTCTGGCCCCCCAATGGTGGAACAAACTCCCTCACGACGCCAGGACAGCGGAGTCAATCACCACCTTCCGGAGACACCTGAAACCCCACCTCTTTAAGGAATACCTAGGATAGGATAAGTAATCCCTCTCACCCCCCCCCCCTTAAGATTTAGATGCACTATTGTAAAGTGACTGTTCCACTGGATGTCATAAGGTGAATGCACCAATTTGTAAGTCACTCTGGATAAGAGCGTCTGCTAAATGACTTAAATGTAAATGTAAATGTAGTTCCAAGGAAACTTCTCAGGGATTTAACCATGATGCCAATGGTGGTTTTAAAACAGTTCGAGTTTAATGGTTGCGATATGAGAAAACTGAGGTTGGATCAATAGCTTTGTAGTTACTCCATACTACTAACCTAAATAACCAAGTGAAAAGAAGGAAGCTTGTACAAAACAAAATATTCCAAAACATGATCCTGTTTGCAACAAGGCAATTTTTGAAAATATTGTTCTGAATACAAAGCGTTATGTTTGGGGACAATCCAACACATCACTGAGTACCTGTCATGTTTTGTCTTATATTGTCTTGTCATTTTGCTTTTCCTTCTGTTCGTTTTCCCCCTGCTGGTCTTTTTAGGTTCGTTCCCCTTTTTCTCTCTCCCTTCCTCTCTCTCTTCTCTCTATCGTTCCGTTCCTGCTCCCAGCTGTTCCTATTCCCCTAATCAATCATTTAGTCTTCCCACACCTGTTCCCTATCTTTTCCCCTGATTAGAGTCCTTATTTCTCCCCTTGTTTTCCGTTTCTGCCCTGTCGGATCCTTGTCTATTGTTCACCGTGCTGTGTCTGTGTATCGCCCTGTCGTGTCGTGTTTCCCTCAGATGCTGCGTGGTGAGCAGGTGTCTGAGTCTGCTACGTTCAAGTGCCTTCCCGAGGCAACCTGCAGTTCATGATCGAGTCTCCAGTCTGTTCTCGTCATTACGAGTGGAATTATGCTTTATGATTGTAGATTTACTTTACTGGATTAAAGACTCTGTTTTCGCCAAGTCGCTTTTGGGTCCTCATTCACCTGCATAACAGAAGGATCCGACCAAAGAATGGACCCAGCGACTACAGACGCTCATAACACTGCCGTCGAGATCCAAGGAGCCATGCTCGGCAGACACGAGCAGGAATTGTCTGCTGCTCGCCATGCCGTGGAGAACCTGGCCGCTCAGGTTTCCGACCTCTCTGGACAGTTCCAGAGTCTTCGTCTCGTGCCACCTGTTACTTCCCGGCCTGCCGAGCCTCCGGAACCTAGGGTTAATAACCCACCTTGCTACTCCGGGCAGCCCACGGAGTGCCGCTCCTTCTCACCCAGTGTGATATTGTGTTCTCTCTCCAACCCAACACATACTCTAGAGAGAGAGCTCGGGTTGCTTACGTCATTTCACTCCTTACTGGCCGGGCTCGAGAGTGGGGCACAGCTATCTGGGAGGCAAGGGCTGATTGTTCAAACAATTACCAGAACTTTAAAGAGGAGATGATTCGGGTTTTTGACCGTTCAGTTTTTGGTAGGGAGGCTTCTAGGGCCCTGGCTTCCCTATGCCAAGGTGATCGATCCATAACGGATTACTCTATAGAGTTTCGCACTCTTGCTGCCTCTAGTGACTGGAACGAGCCGGCGCTGCTCGCTCGTTTTCTGGAGGGACTCCACGCAGTGGTCAAAGATGAGATTCTCTCTCGGGAGGTTCCTTCCAGTGTGGACTCTTTGATTGCTCTCGCCATCCGCATAGAACGACGGGTAGATCTTCGTCACCAAGCTCGTGGAAGAGAGCTCGCGTCAACTGTGTTTCCCTGCTCCGCATCGCAACCATCTCCCTCCTCTGGCTCAGAGACTGAGCCCATGCAGCTGGGAGGTATTCGCATCTCGACTAAGGAGAGGGAACGGAGGATCACCAACCGCCTGTGCCTCTATTGCGGATTTGATGGACATTTTGTCAATTCATGTCCAGTAAAGGCCAGAGCTCATCAGTAAGCGGAGGGCTACTGGTGAGCGCTACTACTCAGGTCTCTCCATCTAGATCCTGTACTACTATGTCGGTCCATCTACGCTGGACCGGTTCGGGTGCTACATGCAGTGCCTTGATAGACTCTGGGGCTGAGGGTTGTTTCATGGACGAAGCATGGGCTCGGAAACATGACATTCCTTTCAGACAGTTAGACAAGCCTACGCCCATGTTCGCCTTAGATGGTAGTCATCTTCCCAGTATCAGATTTGAGACACTACTTTTAACCCTCACAGTATCTGGTAACCACAGTGAGACTATTTCTTTTTTGATTTTTCGTTCACCTTTTACACCTGTTGTTTTGGGTCATCCCTGGCTAGTATGTCATAATCCTTCTATTAATTGGTCTAGTAATTCTATCCTATCCTGGAACGTTTCTTGTCATGTGAAGTGTTTAATGTCTGCTATCCCTCCCATTTCTTCTGTCCCCACTTCTCAGGAGGAACCTGGCGATTTGACAGGAGTGCCGGAGGAATATCATGATCTGCGCACGGTCTTCAGTCGGTCCCGAGCCAACTCCCTTCCTCCTCACCGGTCGTATGATTGTAGTATTGATCTCCTTCCGGGGACCACTCCTCCTCGGGGTAGACTATACTCTCTGTCGGCTCCCGAACGTAAGGCTCTCGAGGATTATTTATCTGTGTCTCTTGACGCCGGTACCATAGTGCCTTCTTCCTCTCCGGCCGGGGCGGGGTTCTTTTTTGTTAAGAAAAAGGACGGTACTCTGCGCCCCTGCGTTGATTATCGAGGGCTGAATGACATAACGGTTAAGAATCGTTATCCGCTTCCCCTTATGTCATCAGCCTTCGAGATTCTGCAGGGAGCCAGGTGCTTTACTAAGTTGGACCTTCATAACGCTTACCATCTCGTGCGCATCAGAGAGGGGGACGAGTGGAAAACGGCGTTTAACACTCCGTTAGGGCATTTTGAGTACCGGGTTCTGCCGTTTGGTCTCGCCAATGC
Source organism: Oncorhynchus gorbuscha (assembly GCF_021184085.1). NCBI lineage: Eukaryota > Metazoa > Chordata > Actinopteri > Salmoniformes > Salmonidae > Oncorhynchus > Oncorhynchus gorbuscha. The sequence continues at coordinate 46,539,238 of NC_060186.1, forward strand.
GCCAGCTGTTTTTCAGCCATTAGTTAATGATGTTCTGAGAGACATGCTGAACATCTTTGTTTTTGTCTATCTTGACGATATCCTGATTTTTTTCACCATCACTCGAGATTCATGTTCAGCACGTTCGACGTGTTCTACAGCGCCTTTTAGAGAATTGTCTCTACGTAAAGGCTGAGAAGTGCTCTTTTCATGTCTCCTCCGTTACTTTTCTCGGTTCCGTTATTTCCGCTGAAGGCATTCAGATGGATTCCGCTAAGGTCCAAGCTGTCAGTGATTGGCCCGTTCCAAGGTCACGTGTCGAGTTGCAGCGTTTTCTAGGTTTCGCTAATTTCTATCGGCGTTTCATTCGTAATTTCGGTCAAGTTGCTGCCCCTCTCACAGCTCTTACTTCTGTCAAGACGTGTTTTAAGTGGTCCGGTTCCGCCCAGGAGCTTTTGATCTTCTAAAAGAACGTTTTACGTCCGCTCCTATCCTCGTTACTCCTGACGTCACTAGACAATTCATTGTCGAGGTTGACGCTTCAGAGGTAGGCGTGGGAGCCATTCTATCCCAGCGCTTCCAGTCTGACGATAAGGTTCATCCTTGCGCTTATTTTTCTCATCGCCTGTCGCCATCTGAACGCAACTATGATGTGGGTAACCGCGAACTGCTCGCCATCCGCTTAGCCCTAGGCGAATGGCGACAGTGGTTGGAGGGGGCGACCGTTCCTTTTGTCGTTTGGACAGACCATAAGAACCTTGAGTACATCCGTTCTGCCAAACGACTTAATGCTCGTCAAGCTCGTTGGGCATTGTTTTTCGCTCGTTTCGAGTTTGTGATTTCTTACCGTCCGGGTAGCAAGAACACCAAGCCTGATGCCTTATCCCGTCTGTTTAGTTCTTCTGTGGCTTCTACTGATCCCGAGGGGATTCTTCCTTATGGGCGTGTTGTCGGGTTGACAGTCTGGGGAATTGAAAGACAGGTTAAGCAAGCACTCACGCACACTGCGTCGCCGCGCGCTTGTCCTAGTAACCTCCTTTTCGTTCCTGTTTCCACTCGTCTGGCTGTTCTTCAGTGGGCTCACTCTGCCAAGTTAGCTGGTCATCCCGGTGTTCGAGGCACTCTTGCGTCTATTCGCCAGCGCTTTTGGTGGCCGACTCAGGAGCGTGACACGCGCCGTTTCGTGGCTGCTTGTTCGGACTGCGCGCAGACTAAGTCAGGTAACTCTCCTCCTGCCGGTCGTCTCAGACCGCTCCCCATTCCTTCTCGACCATGGTCTCACATCGCCCTAGACTTCATTACCGGTCTGCCTTTGTCTGCGGGGAAGACTGTGATTCTTACGGTTGTCGATAGGTTCTCTAAGGCGGCACATTTCATTCCCCTCGCTAAACTTCCTTCCGCTAAGGAGACGGCACAAATCATCATCGAGAATGTGTTCAGAATTCATGGCCTCCCGTTAGACGCCGTTTCAGACAGAGGCCCGCGATTCACGTCACAGTTTTGGAGGGAGTTCTGTCGTTTGATTGGTGCGTCCGTCAGTCTCTCTTCCGGGTTTCATCCCCAGTCTAACGGTCAAGCAGAGAGGGCCAATCAGACGATTGGTCGCATACTACGCAGCCTTTCTTTCAGAAACCCTGCGTCTTGGGCAGAACAGCTCCCCTGGGCAGAATACGCTCACAACTCGCTTCCTTCGTCTGCTACCGGGTTATCTCCGTTTCAGAGTAGTCTGGGTTACCAGCCTCCTCTGTTCTCATCCCAGCTTGCCGAGTCCAGCGTTCCCTCCGCTCAAGCGTTTGTCCAACGTTGTGAGCGCACCTGGAGGAGGGTGAGGTCTGCACTTTGCCGTTACAGGGCACAGACTGTGAGAGCCGCCAATAAACGTAGGATTAAGAGTCCAAGGTATTGTTGCGGCCAGAGAGTGTGGCTTTCCACTCGCAACCTTCCTCTTACGACAGCTTCTCGTAAGTTGACTCCGCGGTTCATTGGTCCGTTCCGTGTCTCCCAGGTCGTCAATCCTGTCGCTGTGCGACTGCTTCTTCCGCGACATCTTCGTCGCGTCCATCTTGTCTTCCATGTCTCCTGTGTCAAGCCCTTTCTTCGCACCCCCGTTCGTCTTCCCTCCCCCTCCCGTCCTTGTCGAGAGCGCACCTATTTACAAGGTACGTAGGATCATGGACATGCGTTCTCGGGGACGGGGTCACCAATACTTAGTGGATTGGGAGGGTTACGGTCCTGAGGAGAGGAGTTGGGTTCCGTCTCGGGACGTGCTGGACCGTTCACTTATTGATGATTTCCTCCGTTGCCGCCAGGATTCCTCCTCGAGTGCGCCAGGAGGCGCTCGGTGAGTGGGGGTACTGTCATGTTTTGTCTTATATTGTCTTGTCATTTTGCTTTTCCTTCTGTTCGTTTTCCCCCTGCTGGTCTTTTTAGGTTCGTTCCCCTTTTTCTCTCTCCCTTCCTCTCTCTCTTCTCTCTATCGTTCCGTTCCTGCTCCCAGCTGTTCCTATTCCCCTAATCAATCATTTAGTCTTCCCACACCTGTTCCCTATCTTTTCCCCTGATTAGAGTCCCTATTTCTCCCCTTGTTTTCCGTTTCTGCCCTGTCGGATCCTTGTCTATTGTTCACCGTGCTGTGTCTGTGTATCGCCCTGTCGTGTCGTGTTTCCCTCAGATGCTGCGTGGTGAGCAGGTGTCTGAGTCTGCTACGTTCAAGTGCCTTCCCGAGGCAACCTGCAGTTCATGATCGAGTCTCCAGTCTGTTCTCGTCATTACGAGTGGAATTATGCTTTATGATTGTAGATTTACTTTACTGGATTAAAGACTCTGTTTTCGCCAAGTCGCTTTTGGGTCCTCATTCACCTGCATAACAGTACCACTCTTCACATTTTCAAGCATGGTGGTGGCTGCATCATTTTATGAGTATGCTTGTCATCGGCAATAGTGAGGGAGTTTTTTTTATATAACAATAAACGGAATACAGTTATAAGCACAGGTAAAATCCTAGAGAAAAACCTGGTTCAGTCAGCATTCAGCAGGTCAATAACCCAAAACACAAGGCCAGATCTACACAGGAGTTGCTTACCAATATGGCTTTGAATGTTCCTGAGTGGCCTAGTTACAGTTTTGACTTAAATCCGCTTAAAAATATATGGCAAGACCTGTAATTTATATCCCCTTTTTCGTGATTACGTGTACCCCCTTGTCTCATCGCTGCAACTCCCCAACGGGCTCGATAGAGGCAAAGGTCGAGTCATGCGTCCTCCAAAACATGACCCACCAAGCCGCGCTTCTTAGCACTTATTTTTCTTAAAACTGGATTGTTGGTTTAGGGCTTGTTAGTAAGAATTTCACTGTAAGTGACACTGTAAATACCTGTTGTATTGGCTCATGTGAGAAATAACATTTGATTTGATTCTTCCACCCCCAAACTTTACAGGTGGCACTATGCATTCGGGCAGGTAGCGTTCTCCTGGCATCCGCCAAACCCTGATTCATCCATCAGACTACCAGATGGTGAAGGGTGATTTATCACTCCAGAGAACGCTTTTCCACTGTTCCAGAGTCCAATGACGGCAAGCTTTACACCACTCCAGCCAACGCTTGGCATTGCGCATGGTGATCTTAGGCTTCCGTGCGGCTGCGCGGCCATGGAAACCCATTTCATGAAGTTCCCGACAAACAGTTTTTGTGCTGACATTTCTTCCAGAGGCAGTTTGGAACTCAGGAGTGAGTGTTGCAACCGAGGACAGACGATTTTTATGTGCTACGCACTTTAGCACTCGGCTGTCCGATTCTGTGAGCTTGTGTGGCCTACCACTTCACGTCTGAGCTGTTGTTCCTCCTAGACATTTCCACTTCACAATAACAGCACTTACAGTTGACCGGGGAAGCTCGTGCATGCCAGAAATTTTACAAACTGACTTGTTGAGGTTGCATGTATCTCAGTTGTTAGAGCATTGTGCTTGCAAAAACAGGGTTGTGGTTTTTATTCCCACGGGGGACCAGTATGGGAAAAAGTACAAAAATGTATCCATTCACTCTGGAAATGATTGTCTGCTAAATTACTCAAATGTAGGAAAGGTGGCATCTTATGATGGTGCCACATTGAAAGTCACAGAGCTCTTCAATATGGCCATTCTACTGCTAACGTTTATGGAGATTGCACAGCAGTGTGCTCGATTTTATACACCTGTCAGCAACGGGTGTGGCTGAAATAGCCTAATCCACTAATTTGAAGGGGTGTCAACATACTTTTGTATATGTAGTGTTTTCTCTCTCTCTCACGACATACTTTTGTATATGTTGTGTGTTCTCTCTCTCTCTCTCTCTCTCGACATACTTTTGTATATGTTGTGTGTTCTCTCTCTCTCTCTCTCGACATACTTTTGTATATGTAGTGTGTTCTCTCTCTCGACATACTTTTGTATATGTAGTGTGTTCTCTCTCTCTCTCTCTCTCTCCTAAACTAGCCACTCCCGAGTGGCACTGCATCCCAGTGTTAGAGGCGTCACTACAGACCCTGGTTTGATTCCAGGCTGTTTTCACAACCGGACGTTATTGGGAGTCCCATAGGTAGGCAAACAATTTGTCGTCATCCGGGATAGGGTTTGGCCGGGGTAACCTTCTTAACTGACTGACTTGCCTAGTTAAATACAGGTAAAATAAATAAATAAAATAAAAATTAGTCCCAGTGCTGAGCTAGTAGTGTAACTGACATGTAAACATAATGTTTCATCCCCTCTCGATTGAAGTGAATTAATTAGCTAGCTTGTAGCTTCCACCACAAGTTCAGCTCTAGCCTCTTGCTATCTGTCAGTGCTTTAATATGGGAAAGTTTTGTAGACTTTGTTTTGTCCTGTTTCAACAGAAGTATATTAACTTGGCTAGCTTTCGGCAGTTGATGTACCATTGGAGAGAGAGAGCTTGGGAGTTAGTTGGCTAATGTTAGTGAGCTAGCTAGCTAGCTATTTTTTCCTCAGTCACACTAGACCTAAATCACACGATTAAACCAGCAGCCAAACGATTGAAGACCGATATTCTGGCGTTTTTCTTAGTCAGTATATCAATGTAAGGTTGTTGATCTGTCCGTTTCCTTAGCTAATTCCCTACTTTCACACTGACACAGTAATAAACAGCTCTACAGGCTTCACTGTTTCTTTATTTATTTCACCTTTATTTAACCAGGAAGGCTAGTTGAGAACATTTATAGTGGGTAATAAATGCATTGCCATTGGAAGGTATGTTATCCTCCCACAATGTCACAGTGGATGGCAGAAATGTCAAGTTATGCGTCACTAGATTTGATTTATTGCAAGATCAAAAGGTATATTGGGCAACTTTCTTAAGGTCTGGATGCCTTATATGGAATACAGTACGACAAAAGGAATCTGTATTGAAAACTTACCGATGTCACTGGAGTTATCTATTTAGGCAATCACAAGCTGCTGGCCTGCACAGTCCTGGCTCTGGGGGTCTGCCTTCCTGTGGGTTGTCATTTTTGGCCTTGGCCTTACACCTGGGGCGGCAGGGTAGCCTAGTGGTTAGAGTGTTGGATTAGTAACCGCAAGGTTGCAAGTTCAAACCCCCAGGCTGATAAGGTACAAATCTGTCACTAAGCCCCTGAACAGGCAGTTAACCCACTGTTTCTAGGCAGTCATTAAAAATAAGAATTTGTTCTTAACTGACTTGCCTAGTAAATTAAATGAAAACCACCTGAAACCAATAATGTTTCACTAATATCCTTATGCTGACTAGTTAAAATAAAGGTTACAAAAATAATAAGTAGAGGTATATCAAGCCCTTTTTTATATACTCAAAATATCCCAACAATGGAGCTTTATCTACTCCTATAGAAATGGTAGTCTGTCAGGTACTCAGCAGGAACATCTGATTTCACTATTATTAAAACAAGACCCATATAGCAAATATAAAGATCCAGACTATCTTAAAAACTGGAGGCCTCTTACACTTACACTTTTCCAGGTATTGTTCATCCTAATCAGACAGGTTTTTTACATGGACGATACATTGGAGATAATATACTTAATATATAACAACTACTAGAAATAATAGAACATCATGAAACATCTCAGAAGCCATAGAGGATTTTGAAAAGGCCTTTGATAAAGTAAGACTGGATTTTATTCATAAATGCTTGGATTTGTTCAATTTCAGTGATTCTCTTATAAAATGGGTAAAAGTAATGTATAGCAACCAGACAAGATAAAGTGTGTTATCTATATAATGAATATGAATTGGGTGGGTTGAGATTATTTAATATAAAAGCACTAAACCTCTCTCTAGAAGCTTCACTTATTCAAAAGTTTTACTTGAACCCTAAATGGTTCTCAAGTAGATTACTAAGAAAAACTCATCCAAAAATTGCCTTTGTGCCACACCTGCTCCCGCTCTTTTTTAAACAAGCATTTCAGAGCTGGCTACAATTTCATTGCCCTGAAAAGATAGAACAAATATTACCCTAATAATTATGGCTGAACTCAAATGTGCTGGTTAATAAAATAGCTGTATTTATGGGAATTATTTTTGAAAAGGGTATTTTGTTTTTGGAATGGTAGAGTTATCAGAATTGTACAAAAATGTCTGCTCAATCCAAGATGAAAAACATTACCCCAAAAATGGCAGAGGCATGTGGCAGGGGGAAGAGGTAGGTAACTGGTCTGTTTGCCCAGTATAAATAATTCAATCTGGCGGAGGAATAAAAATAGGATGAATAGGAACATTTCTTTCTAGGACCAGGATGTTGACAGCTGTGCCATACAGATTGGGAAGAGATTTTTGATGTACCGATTCCATGGCACATGGTTTATGAATTGACATGCAAAATGACGCCGGATTCAAAACGTTGAATTTTTCATTTTAAATGATTATACTAAATTCTTGCAACCAAAATGTAATGTTATTGTATGGGGGATTATATGGGGGATACAATCTTCCAAACTCTACAAATTTTGCTGCAAGGAGGCAGAGTCATTAGATAATTTATTTTGGTACTGTCCATATCTAGTTTGTTTTTGGTCATAGGCCCAGGAATGGGTGAATTGTAACATTTATCTAGAACTAGCGCTGCAGGTATCAATACTGGCTGACTTGAAAAGTCATAGTCAATCTATCAAAAATATAATTTATATAAATTAGCAAAATTAGCTAAATAATTAGCAAAAGTGCCTATCTTTAATTTACAATCTGTAGAAACTATGAGAACAGAAAGGTTTAGTACTTTTGTGAAGCATCACAGCACAGTTGAAAAATATATGGAAAGTAGAAATCCAAAATGGATGCTGTAGAGAGATAGATGGGTTGGGTAGAATGGAGCTGAAGGGTGGTGGTAGGGTTTGCGGGGAATAATAAAGCTATATTTAAAACATGTGTGTATATATGTGTGTGTGTGTGTGTGTGTGTGTGTGTGTGTGTGTGTGTGTGTGTGTGTGTGTGTGTGTGTGTGTGTGTGTGTGTGTGTGTGTGTGTGTGTGTGTGTGTGTGTGTGTGTACATATGAATGTTATATATATATATATATATAAACACTACTGTTCAAAAGTTTGGGGTCACTTTGAAGTGACTTTGAAGTGTCCTTGTTTTTGAAAGAAAAAATGTTTTTTTTGTTCATTCAAATAACATCAAATTGATCAGAAATACACTGTAGACATTGTAAATGTTGTAAATGACAACTGCAGCTGGAAACGACAGATGTTCTATGGAATATCTACATAGGCGTACAGAGGCCCATTATCAGCAACCATCACTCACATGTTCCAATGGCACGTTGTGTTAGCTAATCCAAGATTATCATTTTCAAAGTCTAATTGATCAGAAAATTATTTTGCAATTATGTTAGCACAGATGAATCTTGAAGCAATAAAACAGGCCTTCTATAGACTAGTTGAGAATCTGGAGCATCAGTATTTGTGGGTTCATTTACAGGCTCAAAATGGCAAGAAACAAAGACCCTTCTTCTGAAACAAGTCGGTCTATTCTTGTTCTGACAAATTAAGGGTATTCCAAGCGAAAGATTGCCAAGAAACTGAAGATCTCGCTGTGTACTACTCCCTTCACAGAACAGCGTAAACTGTCTTTAACCAAAATAGAAAAAGGGGTGGGAGGCCCCGGTACACAACTGAGCTAGAGGACAAGTACATTCGAGTGTCTAGTTTGAGAAACAGACGCCTCACAAGTCCTCAACTGGCAGCTTCATCAAATAGTACCCTCAAAACACCAGTCTCAACATCAACAGTGAAGAGGCGACTACGGGATACTGGCCAAATTGACTGCGCATGAGATATTTTGCCAAAAACAATGTTCCTTCAGAAAATATTCATACCCCTTGACGTTTTCCACATTTTGACGTGTACATGGTGGGATTAAAATGGATTTAATTTACATTTTTTTTGTCAATGTTCTACACAAAATACTGTAATGTCAAAGGGTAAAAAATTCAAACATTTGTAAAAAAAAAAAAACAATCATGAAAAATTACATATATCTTGATTAGATAAGTATTCAACCCCCTGAGTCAATACTTGCTAGAATCACCTTTGTCAGCTATTACAGCTGTGAGTCTTTCTGGGTAAGTCTTTATTATTATTAAGAGCGTTCCACACCTGGATTGTGCAACATTTGCCCATTATTCTTGTCAATATTCTTCAACCTCTGTCAAATTGGTTGTTAAACATTGCTAGACATTCATTTTCAGGTCTTGCCATAGATTTTCAAGCAGATTTAAGTCAAAACTATAACTCCAGAACATTCACTGTCTTCTTGGTAAGCTTCAGTGTACATTTGGCCTTGTGTTTTAGGTTATTGTCCTGCTGAGAAGTGAATTAATCTCTCAGTGTCTGGTGGAAAGCAGACAACCAGGTATTCCTCTAGGATTTTGCCTGTGCTTAGCTCCATTCATTTTCTTGTTTATCTTCTTTCGGATCAGTGGGACGCTAGCGTCCAACATCCTGTGAAACTGCAGAGCGCCAAAATCAAATATTTATAAATATTTAACTTTCATAAATCACAAGTGCAATATATCAAAATAAAGATTAACTTGTTGTTAATACAACCGCCGTGTCAGATTTCAAAAAGGCTTTACGGCGAAAGCAAACCATGCGATTATCTGAGGAAAGCGCCCCGCATACCAACACATGAACAACAGATTTCAACCAGGCAGGTGCGACACAAAAGTCGGAAATAAAGATATAATTCATGCCTTAACTTTGAATATCTTCTTCTGTTGGCACTCCAAAATGTCCAAGAAACATCACAAATGGTCCTTTTGTTCGATAAATTCCTTCTTTATATCCCCAAAATGTTAATTTATTTGGCGCATTTGATTCAGAAATAAACTGGTTCCAACTCTCCCAACATGACTACAAAGTATCTTATAAATGACCTGTAAACTTGGTCCAAACATTTCAAAACAACTTTCCTAATCCAACCTTAGATATCCTAAAACGTAAATAATCAATACAATTTAAGACGGAATATACTGTGTTCAATAGCGGATAAAAACAACGTGGATCGAGCTCCAGTTCACGCGTGCCACACAGAAGAGTCCACTTGGCTTGACACTCACAATGAACAGCCTTACTTCTTCATTTCTCAAAAGAAAAACATAAACCAATTTCTAAGGACTGTTGACATCTAGTGGAAGCCATAGGTACTGCAAACAGGCTCCTCATAAATATAGTTTCCCATAGAAAAACAATTGAATACACACTGACCTCAAATAGTTTTTTTCCTGGATGGTTTGTCATCGGGGTTTCACCTGCCAAATAAGTTCTGTTATACTCACAGACATCATTTTAACAGTTTTAGAAACTTTTGTGTTTTCCATCCAAATCTACCAATTATATGCATATCCTAGCTTCTTGGCCAGAGAAACAGGCAGTTTACTTTGGGCATGCTTTTCATCCGGACATGAAAATACTGCCCCCTATCCCAATGAAGTTATCCTGAACAACTCTCCAGTACCTAACGATTACAAGCATACCCATAACATAATGCAGCCACCACTATTCTTGAATATATGGAGAGTGGTACTCAGTTATGTGCTTTATTTGATTTGTCCCAAACATAACCCTTTTTATTCAGGAAAAAAAAGTGAATTGTTTCGGCACAGTTTTTGCAGTATGACTTTATTGCCTTGTTGCAAACAGGATGCACCTTTTCACTCTGTCAACTAGGTTAGTATTGTGGAGTTAGTGCCAGCTGTAGACTTTTTTAAAGTAAGATTTGGTTAGGGTGACCCCCACCAAGAGAGCATTTTTTTTAGTGGCCCCCCTCTTGATGGCAGACAGAAAGATGTACTTTTGAAAGTGTATTTATTACATTACATTTTGTAGTTTTAAATAATGTTTTCTGCAGCTCTACTCATTTTGCCATGGGGCAGAGAGACATTTTTGCAACTCATTTAATTTTGTCACTAGCTATACTTTTCTCATTGCCTTCAATCACCTTTTCTGGAACACTGAATAATCTGTCATTTTTCCTGATAGGTAAGGATAAGAGACTAATGGTTCCCAACTATAAATTAGGACAATTTTCACATCCAAACATTTATAACCCCTGAAAATGTTATGTAAGACTGCTCTCTTTTGTCATCCATTTCTCTGCAGTCTCCTCTTGGCACAGTTTGTAGGTGGCACATTACCAGGCCCACTATAATTTGTGTACACCTTGGTCCAGATTTACTTAAGGTTTGCGGGGCTGCACAGCCTGTTTTGGATGTAGAGCTGAATTTTAATACATTTTAATACTGTCGGAGGAAAGCCCCATCTCCCGACACCTCAAGGTACTCGCAGATAGAGAGCTGCAGGCTAGCACTGGGTAGTTGCCTATCCCTCTAGTCTCTTAATAGAAAATCAATGTGCCTCTAGTCAGTGGTACCGCCTACTGCTCTCTGTCTGCAAGTTCCTTCAGTTTGACCGCAATTTGCTCGTGCAAAACTAGTCTGACTGCAGGTTGACAATAATCTCGGAAGAAATTGGATAAAAAGCAATCTGACTGCTCCAAACTCGAATTCACTTATAAACGATGGTACTTTGTTGTCCTGTGTTTCTCCAATGTATATTTACCTTTAGATAACACCTATGGTGAATTACCTAACATTTACTACCATAATTTACTGCATATAAAACCAGCAATATGTTTTTGCATTTTGTGAGGCAGGAGCGCAAAATAATAGGAGAGTATGCAGAGATGTTTTACACTACTGCAACTGGTTTATCAAAGTTTTGTAACATTGTTTGCCCATGTTATTTAAGATGTGGAAAAGGTCTTACAATCCTGGACATGGCTTCAATTCTATAAACTGCATAATCAAATGAACAACTCGCATCTGTGCTCATTTGCATGTTGGTTATTAGTAGATCAACTGCAAAATGTATAGTTACTGGCCGCAAATGTTTGGCACTCGCAATTCATTGCACCCCTCTTCAAAAATCTGGGCCCTTGACTGCTAAACCCTCTCCCAAACCTACATACCCACGAGTCATACTTCACATAGCAGATTTAATTAGACACATATTTTTGGATTGATTAAAAGTCTAGTTTTAATGTGGCAAATGATTGTTTTCATTATTCGCTTCCATTTTTTGTAATTGAAATTGTAATGATGTTATAGTTATTCACCTAGCCTATAGAATAGAAAATCAACAATGAAATGATGAAAAATCATTATATTCTGCTTTAGACATGGCTAGTGTCACACCCTGATCTGTTTCACCTGTCCTCGTTATTGTCTCCACTCCCTCCAGGTTTAGCTTGTTTTCCCCAGTGTATTTATCCCTGTGTTTCCTGTCTCTCTGTGCCAGTTCATCTTCTATGTCCAAGCCTACCAGTGGTTTTTCCTGTTTTCCTGCTTTGCCTTTTCTCCTTTTTATAGTCCTCCTGGTTTTGGCCCTTGCCTGTTCTGCACTCTGTACCTGCCTGCCTGACCATTCTTCCTGCCCTGACCTCGAGCCTACCTGCCACTCTGTACCTCCTGGACTCTGATCTGGTCATGACCTTTTGCCTGTCCTCGACCATTCTCTTGCCTAGTCCCTTTGGATTATTAAACACCTTAATCTCCAACCAGCTGCCTCCTGTGTCTGCATTTGGGTTTCGGCTAGTGTCAAGATAGCTAGGTTCTAAATATCTGAGTAAGAAATTGACTCCAACCAAGTTTATTCACCCAAAGGATCGAACAGCTGAACAGAAAAAAAACATATTTCCAGCAGTAGTAGAATTATATATCCCAATTTGGGTGGTCTCCTGCTTCTCTCTAAATATTAGATCTTTATTGATAGGCAGGATGTTAAGTGATATGGGCAATAAACTGTTCCTTCTCCATCGACCCCGTTAACAGGTAGTTTGGCCCACTCTTCCTGAGCAAACTGCTCCAGCTGTCTCAGGTTTGATGGGTGCCTTCTCCAGACTGCAAGTTTCAGCCTTTACCATAGATGTTCGATGGGGTTCAGATCAGGACTCATAGAAGGCCACTTCAGAATAGTCCAATGTTTTGTTCTTATCCATTCTTAGGTGCTTTTAGCTGTGTGTTTTGGGTCATCCCGTTGGAGGACCCATGACCTGTAACTGAGACAGAGCTTTCTGGCACTGGGCAGTACGTTTCGCTCCAGAATTCCTTGATATTCTTGAGTATTCTGCCTTACTTCCGGCGCCGACTGAGATGGCCGCCTCGCTTCGCGTTCCTAGGAAACTATGCAGTTTTTAGTTTTTTTACGTGTTATTTCTTACATTAGTACCCCAGGTCATCTTAGGTTTCATTACATACAGTCGAGAAGAACTACTGAATATAAGATCAGCGTCAACTCACCATCAGTACGACCAAGAATATGTTTTCCGCGACGCGGATCCTGTGTTCTGCCTTACAAACAGGACAACGGAATGGATCGCATGCAGCGACCCAAGCAAGGAAACGACTCCGAAAAAGAGGGAAACGCGGCGGTGTTCTGGTCAGACTCCGAAAAAGGGCACATCGCGCACCACTTCCCAGTATTCTTCTTGCCAATGTCCAGTCTCTCGACAACAAGGTTGATGAAATCCGAGCAAGGGTGGCATTCCAGAGGGACATCAGAGACTGCAACGTTCTTTGCTTTACGGAGACATGGCTTACTGGGAAAACGCTATCCAGGGCGGTGCAGCCAACGGGTTTCTCCACGCATCGCGCCGACAGAAACAAACATCTCTCTGGTAAGAAGAGTGGCGGGGGCGTATGCCTCATGACTAACGGGACATGGTGTGATGAAGGAAACATACAGGAACTCAAATCCTTCTGTTCACCTGATTTAGAATTCCTCACAATCAAATGTAGACCGCATTATCTTCCAAGAGAATTCTCTTCGATTATAATCACAGCCGTATATATCCCCCCAAGCAGACACATCGATGGCTCTGAACGAACTTTATTTAACTCTTTGCAAACTGGAAAACATTTATCCGGAGGCTGCATTCATTGTAGCTGGGGATTTTAACAAAGCCAATCTGAAAACAAGACTCCCTAAATTTTATCAGCATATCGATTGCGCAACCAGGGGTGGTAAAACCTTGGATCATTGTTACTCTAACTTCCGCGACGCATATAAGGCCCTGCCCCGCCCCCCTTTCGGAAAAGCTGACCACGACTCCATTTTGCTGATCCCTGCCTACAGGCAGAAATTAAAACAAGAGGCTCCCACGCTGAGGTCTGTCCAACGCTGGTCAGACCAAGCTGACTCTACACTCCAAGACTGCTTCCATCACGTGGACTGGGACATGTTTCGTATTGCGTCAGATGGGAATATTGACGAATACGCTGATTCGGTGTGCGAGTTCATTAGAACGTGCGTCGAAGATGTCGTTCCCATAGCAACGATAAAAACATTCCCTAACCAGAAACCGTGGATTGATGGCAGCATTCGCGTGAAACTGAAAGCGCGAACCACTGCTTTTAATCAGGGCAAGGTGTCTGGCAACATGACTGAACAAGCTAAGCGCCAGTACAGAGACAAAGTGGAATCTCAATTCAATGGCTCAGACACAAGAGGCATGTGGCAGGGTCTACAGTCAATCACGGACTACAAGATGAAATCAAGCCCAGTCACAGACCAGGATGTCTTGCTCCCAGGCAGACTAAATAACTTTTTTGCCCGCTTTGAGGACAATACAGTGCCACTGACACGGCCTGCAACGGAAACATGCGGTCTCTCCTTCACTGCAGCCGAGGTGAGTAAGACATTTAAACGTGTTAACCCTCGCAAGGCTGCAGGCCCAGACGGCATCCCCAGCCTCGCCCTCAGAGCATGCGCAGACCAGCTGGCCGGTGTGTTTACGGACATATTCAATCAATCCCTATACCAGTCTGCTGTTCCCACATGCTTCAAGAGGGCCACCATTGTTCTTGTTCCCAAGAAAGCTAAGGTAACTGAGCTAAACGACTACCGCCCCGTAGCACTCACTTCCGTCATCATGAAGTGCTTTGAGAGACTAGTCAAGGACCATATCACCTCCACCCTACCTGACACCCTAGACCCACTCCAATTTGCTTACCGCCCAAATAGGTCCACAGACGATGCAATCTCAACCACACTGCACACTGCCCTAACCCACCTGGACAAGAGGAATACCTATGTGAGAATGCTGTTCATCGACTACAGCTCGGCATTCAACACCATAGTACCCTCCAAGCTCGTCATCAAGCTCGAGACCCTGGGTCTCAACCCCGCCCTGTGCAACTGGGTACTGGACTTCCTGACGGGCCGCCCCCAGGTGGTGAGGGTAGGTAACAACATCTCCTCCCCGCTGATCCTCAACACGGGGGCCCCACAAGGGTGCGTTCTGAGCCCTCTCCTGTACTCCCTGTTCACCCACGACTGCGTGGCCACGCACGCCTCCAACTCAATCATCAAGTTTGCGGACGACACAACAGTGGTAGGCTTGATTACCAACAACGACGAGACGGCCTACAGGGAGGAGGTGAGGGCCCTCGGAGTGTGGTGTCAGGAAAATAACCTCACACTCAACGTCAACAAAACTAAGGAGATGATTGTGGACTTCAGGAAACAGCAGAGGGAACACCCCCCTATCCACATCGATGGAACAGTGGAGAGGGTAGCTAGTTTTAAGTTCCTCGGCATACACATCACAGACAAACTGAATTGGTCCACTCACACTGACAGCGTCGTGAAGAAGGCGCAGCAGCGCCTATTCAACCTCAGGAGGCTGAAGAAATTCGGCTTGTCACCAAAAGCACTCACAAACTTCTACAGATGCACAATCGAGAGCATCCTGGCGGGCTGTATCACCGCCTGGTACGGCAACTGCTCCGCCCTCAACCGTAAGGCTCTCCAGAGGGTAGTGAGGACTGCACAACGCATCACCGGGGGCAAACTACCTGCCCTCCAGGACACCTACATCACCCGTTGTTACAGGAAGGCCATAAAGATCATCAAGGACATCAACCACCCGAACCACTGCCTGTTCACCCCGCTATCATCCAGAAGGCGAGGTCAGTACAGGTGCATCAAAGCTGGGACCGAGAGACTGAAAAACAGCTTCTATCTCAAGGCCATCAGACTGTTAAACAGCCACCACTAACACTGAGTGGCTGCTGCCAACACACTGTCATTGACACTGACCCAACTCCAGCCATTTTAATAATGGGAATTGATGGGAAATGATGTAAATATATCACTAGCCACTTTAAACAATGCTACCTTATATAATGTTACTTACTGTACTCTACATCATCGACTGCATCCTTATGTAACACATGTATCACTAGCCACTTTAACTATGCCACTTTGTTTACTTTGTCTACACACTCATCTCATATGTATATACTGTACTCGATACCATCTACTGTATGCTGCTCTGTACCATCACTCATTCATATATCCTTATGTACATGTTCCTTATCCCCTTACACTGTGTATAAGACAGTAGTTTTGGAATTGTTAGTTAGATTACTTGTTGGTTATCACTGCATTGTCGGAACTAGAAGCACAAGCATTTCGCTACACTCGCATTAACATCTGCTAACCATGTGTATGTGACAAATAAAATTTGATTTGATTTGATTTGGTATTCATTGTGCCCTGCACAGATTCAAGGCACCCTGTGCCAGGTGCAGCAAAACATCCCCAAAACATAAACAAGCCTCCTCCATGTTTTATTGTAGGTATGGTGTTCTTTTCTTTGAAAGCTTAATTTTTTCATCTGTGAACATAGAGCTGATGTGACTTGCCAAAAAGCTCCACTTTTGACATCTGTCCAAAGGACATTCTCCCAGGCGAATTGTGGCTTGTCGATATGAATTTGAGCAAATTCCAGTCTGGCTTTTATATGTTTTTCTTTCAAAAGTAGAGTCCTCCTGGATATTCTTATATGGAGCCCACTTTTGCTCAAAAAACGATGGATGGTACGATCATAATCTGACGTACCTTCACCTTGGAATTCAGCTTGTATCTCTTTGGCAGTTATCCTCGGTTCTTTTTCTACCATTCACACTATAATTCTGTTCAATCTGGGGTTGATTGTCCTCTTGCCCAGGGAGGTTGGCTACAGTTCCATGGAGTTCCATATTTTCTTTCTGATCTCCTCAGACAAATCACTCCTTTGCTTTCTCTGGTCCATGTTCAGTGTGGTGCACACAATGATACCAAACAGCACAGTGACTGCTTTGCTTTATTCTATGACCTACCAAAGGCATGCAAGTATAAATGATAAAATAGCTTTTCATTTCATTACTTTTCAGGATGAATTAAGAATTATTTCAATGATCTTTAAGGGTAACAACAAACTTGAGCATGTCTGTACTATCCAAATAGAAGACATCTCCTTGAAATGTTAATATTTGACAGCATTCTTAATTCAATATACGGTTAGTCTACGAATTAATGATTAATATGTTGGATTCACGTCTCCATCTCAACCCAAAAGAATTGAAGTAAAAAATAGCACTAAATCAAATCAAGCTTTAAATGCACTTCAAATAAAGTTAGATTTTACTTTAATCCTATTCAAATTAGATTATTGGTTGAGATGGAGGTGAATACAACATTAACTTGAAGTTTCAATTTGAACTCAAACAAACATCCTTATTCGTTTTGATGATACCAACATAAACAAGTATACCATCTACATGTACGGAAGGGTGAATACTTGTAACAACATTTGTGGAATTATCTTCCAGAGTTTGGTGGTTTTGTAGAGTCGTTCTGATATTGTTCAGTGGTGTACCTGTCACGATCGTCGTAGTGAGGAGACCAAAGCGCAGCGTGATGTGAATACATCTTTTAATGAAAAGACGGAACACGAAGCAAGCAAGCAAACTAAGCAAGCAAGCAAAACAACAAACAAAACAACAAACAAAACAACAAACAAAACAACAAACAAAACAACAAACAAAACAACAAACAAAACAACAAACAAAACAACAAACAAAACAACCACTATCAAAACTGAGTGCAAACATGCAACATCACGTAGACAATAGCCCACGAAATACCCAAAGAAGATGGCTGCCTAAATATGGTTCCCAATCAGAGACAACAATAAACAGCTGCCTCTAATTGAGAACCAATCTAGGCAACCATAGACATACATAAACACCTAGATGGTAAACAACCCCATAAACCTACAAAACCCCTAGACAGTACAAAAACACATACATCACCCCTGTCACACACTGACCTAACCAAAATATATAAAGAAAACAAAGAATACTCAGGTCAGGGTGTGACAGTACCACTAATGGTAATATAATGGTAATATAATAAACAAAGCCCGTGGGCTCCTAAGCCTGTGGCCTCCTCGCTTCCAGCCAGCTGTGCTTTAATGCAATTGGTCTATTATTTACTAATACGTGTGGAGCTGGAACAGCCTTCCCTCTGGGCACACACTGGTTGAATCAACATTGTTTCAACGTAATTTGTCAACGTATTGTGACATGGAATCGATGCAAAAAATGAATTGGATAACAAAAAAGTCATCAACCAGTACTCTTTTCATTTAATGTCAACCAGTGTTCTAAACATTGAAATGAGTGTGAACCTTCAACTTAAAACCTGTTAAAGATAGGGCTGACTACTGCCCCCTTTGGAGGAATTGCGTGCCCATAGTAAACAGAAAACAAATCTGTCCAAAATTGCTAATATATGCATATAATAATTATAATTGAATAGAAAACACTCTAAAGCTTCTAAAACCGTTCAAATTATGTCTGTATGTAAAGCAGAACTCTCAGGGCAGCCATTCTCCCAAACTCTCTCTTATCATCATGAAAGTTGGGCCAACTTTGACGTCATCGCCCCTACCCTTCCCAACCAGCTACGGATCTGAGAACAGTTTCTGTCTCTTCAGCGTGATGTCTGCTTTCAGTGGGGCCTGCCATTGTGAGAATCACACGCTCCCTCCACTTTTGGCGGACTGAAACCTTCGGGTCACGCGAAAATACATGTACTTTCATGCGCGCGTCGGGTCCAGAGCTCTCTTTCCTCCAGGATTGACCAAACAATGTCGGTTTGTCTGTTCGAGCTAAGGATTGTTTTGCACGTTCAGAACATGCTAAAGCTTGATTCTGCACTTAGTTTGACCAGTTTCGTCGACATATAATATGTAATTTTGAAGTTTTGATGCGCATCCACTAGAATTTTGGCTGCATTTCAGACGGACTTTGTCGTGTTTGATAGCCCAAAGACACAGACTTGAAAACCAAGCGCAGTTTTTGGTAAGTATGACTCCTTCCACGGCTTCTGATCGAAGAACATCAAAGGTAAGGGAATATTTATATGGTTATTTTTGTGTTTCTGTGGAGTCCAACATAGAGGAGACATAATGCTAATGTGTGAGCGCCGTCTCATATTATAGCCTAGTGGACGAATTCTGTAACGTTAAAAATAAATGTAACACAGCGGTTGCATTAAGAAGAAGTGTATCTTTCTATCTATATGTAGAACATGTATATTTAGTCAAAGTTTATGATGTGTATTGCTTGTTATCTGACATTATCTGGTGGAGCTATCATCATTTCTCCGGACATTTAAGTAGCATTCTTTCAACATGGCCGTCATTGTAAACAGAGATTTATGGATATAAATAGCATATTATTGAAAAAAACATAAATGTACTGTGTAACATGTCCTATTACTGTCATCTGATGAAGATTTTCAAAAGGTTAGTGAATTATTTTTCTTTTAATCCTGCGTTTGTTGATTGCATTTTTTGGCTATTCAAATGAGCTGTGTCTTTGGTGGTGGTTTGACATAAATATGTGCTATGTTTTCGCCGTAAAACATTTTAGAAATCTGACTTGCTGGCTGGATGAACAAGGTGTTTATCTTTCATTTGAGCTATTGGACTTGTTAATGTGTGGAGGTTAAATATTTCTAAGAATATTTTTGCATTCCATGCGCCACCGTTCCAGCTGAACGTGGGAGGGGTCGTTCCCAAAAGGAAACCATACCCCGTCAACATACATTGATTTAACCTGGCTATCAGATTATTACATTAATCTAATCTAAACATAATCAAAGGAACTGTGTATATGTTTAATATTTCACAAATATTCTTATATTCACTGGGTGGTGGAAATTATGTTGAATTTAATATTTGATAAGACATTTTATTTGGCCTTGTTCCAATGTTGATATCAAAATGGTATGTTTTGAATCAACATTATTGTTTCAACGTCATGCCATCAACCTAAAAAAATAGTTATATTGAAAATAAAATGTGAAGCGGCAGTCCAACGATTCCTGCCTGAACAGCGATTCTTGCTGGTATATGAGGGGTAATGCACTTCAGTGAGAGTCTAGTATGGAAGTTGACATTGATCAGCTTCCATACTCATCTGCGTAGACTACCTAAATTACATTGAATAGTTAAAAGTAACTAACTTTTCTTACCCAAGCTGTATGTGAAAGTAAATTAGGAGGTTGGGTCTACAATGACATTTGATTTGCCCAACAAAGGACACCATCATTCCAATGTGTAACTAGGTATACTATTATTCATCAATGGTTTGTTGGATCTTTGGAAGTTTAGAAGTCATTACACTTTTAGTCATTTTATTTTGATCATTACTATTGTATTATTGATGTTATACCTTTCAATGTCCATTGCTGGTTCCTGTCCCATAATCTTGTTGTGCTCCGTAACTGCAAAGTGTGTCTGCTCCCTCATGCTTGTGTACCCAAAATGCCTCGACTTTGGGATTTTTTCAACAGGGCACTGCGGAATGACTCCAGATAACCTACGTTTTACAAAAAGAAAAGGTAAAAAGAGAAGAGGGGTACACTAAATTGATGACATGGTCTGGAAGGTACTCTGTGGTCCTCAGGCTGCCTCTTACCACCTGTAACCCCATAACACAAACACAAACCATACAAACACTACCCAATTCATGTTTATGCCATGCTTATTGTAAACTGAGCTATAAATATTAGCCGTCAGCTTGTTAATATTTTGGACAACTTACCTTCACCAAGTGCAGAGCTAGAGGTTGGAAGCACATGTTGTTGGAATCAGATTCTGTGCCACCTACAACAAAATACAGAACAATGCACAATTTAACCAACCCACTAATTGTATTGATCTCCTATTAGACTGGCTAGCTAAGCATACCTAACACAGACATTTCAATATTGTCAGCTTGCTATTAGCTAACTATCATCACTAAATTGGCAGCAAGATTGCTAGCCAGCTGGCTGGGAACCAACTAACCAACCATTTTCAATTTATACATATTCATTATTGCTACCAACACACAGAGTGAGTTAGATATCTTGCCAATTCTATTTTTAGTATGTGTGTTTTCCAAACAAAGGTGTAATATATGCCTACCAAATGGAGATACCAAATAAGAGTAACATGTGACATTAGCTAGCTTACATTAGCTAATGTCAGTGAAAGATAGAACAAACAAACAAACATGTTCCCAATCAGTTCTGCCTGAAAATCCCTTTGATAGTCTTTGGTCACTGAATTTTTCTTGATAGCTGCAAGCCATTAGCAGAATCAGGGTGAATCTCTGGTAGGTAGAACGGTGAAAGGTAAGACATTTCCATACTTGTTTTAATTAACACAGCCAGGCACAGAACCACACGGCATGATTACAAACACTAGTGACAAACAAACGCTTTGAAAAAAATCTTGCCTCGGGAGGTTCTGAGATTACTGATTATTATTGAAGTTTGTGGGCATGCCCCTTCTACCTAGCGGGCGGTATCAGCATTCACTAGGAATGCCGGACTTTATGGTTCACAGCAGACCAATAGACAGTGACTCGAAACTTCATGATCCTACCAGTGAAATTAAAATGTGCAAGTTCTAGCTTGTGGTTTGGGTAATTGTAATGTTTATGACAAAAAGGTAATGTTGTTATAGTAATCACTATATGGCAGAGCCAGGGTGAAATTCCCCTTTAAGGCAATCATCCTACCAGCACAAATATGTCCCAGGAAGTTTGCCACAGAATCAAATGTTTGGTTGGTATTGTCATCAGACCCTGCAACAGTGTGAACGTAAGCCCTGGTATTTACAACAAGTAACTAGCTAGCTAACTACGTTAAATATGAAGTTGTCGCTCAACAGCAAGCTTACCAAGTATCAGCTGTTAACCCTGTAGCTAATGTCACTGTTCGGACAGTCAGCTATAACTTCAAGTCCTACTAAAGCACTTAGCTTTTAGCTAAAGGTACGGCAGGCTGCAAATAACAAACTGTTTTCAAAGATGTACAATTAAAAAGTCAATCATTTTAAGGAGAACAAAAAGCTTCTTCAAGTAAATTTTTGTTCACTTTCAGAGAGAACTATCAAATCTTGAAGAAGCCCTTTTATCCGGTTCAAATCAAAATTGCACTGAACAACCTTACAGTGAAATGCTTTCTTACGAGCCCCTAACCAACAGTGCAGTTTCAAAAAATACGGATAAGAATAAGCGATAAAAGTAACAAGTAATTAAAGAGCAGCAGTAAAAAAATAACTATATACCGCTTGCCGGGGTGTCGGTACAGAGTCAATGTGCGGGGGCACCGGTTGGTTGAGGTAATATCTACATGTAGGTAGAGTTATTAAAGTGACTATGCATAGATGATAACAACAGAGAGTAGCAGCAGTGTAAAAGAGGGGGGGAATGCAAATAGTCTGAGTAGCCATTTGATTAGATGTTCAGGAGTCTTATGGGTTGGGGAAGCTGTTTAGAAGCCTCTTGGACCTAGGCTTGGTGCTCTGGTACCGCTTGCCGGGCAGTAGCAAAGAGAACAGTATGACTAGGGTGGCTGGAGTCTGACAAATTATTTGGCATTCCTTTGACACTGCCTGGTATAGAGGTCCTGGATGGCAGGAAGCTTGACCCCAGTGGTGTACTGGGCGGTTCGCATTACCCTCTGTAGTGCCTTGCGGTCAGAGGCTGAGCATTTGCCAAACCAGGCAGTGATGCAACCAGTCAGGATGCTGTCGATGGTGCAGCTGTATAACCTTTTTAGGATCTGAGGACCCATGCCAAATCTTTTCAGTCTCCTGAGGGGGAATAGGTTTTGTCATGCCCCCTTCACTACTGTCATGGTGTGCTTGGACCATTTTAGTTTGATGGTGATGTGGACACCAAGGAACTTGAAGGTCTCAACCTGTTCCACTGCAGCCCCGTCGATGAGAATGGGGGCATGCTCGGTCATCTCTTTCCTGTAGTCCACGTTCATCTCCTTTGTCTTGATCACTTTGAGGGAGAGGTTGCTGTCCTGGCAGCACACGGCCAGGTCTCTGACCTCCTCCCTATAGGCTGTCTCATTTTTGTCGATGATCAGGCCCACCACTGTTGTGTTATCGGCAAACTTAATGATGATGTTGGAGTTGTGCCTGGCCGTGCAGTCATGCAGGGGGAACAGGAGGGGGCTGAGCATGCACCTCTGAGGGGTCCCCGTGTTGAGGATCAGCTTGGTGGATGTGTTGTTACCTATCCCTACCACCTGGGGGCGGCCCGTCAGGAAGTCCAGGATCCAGTTGCAGAGGGAGGTGTTTATTCCCAGGGTCCTTAGCTTATTGATGAGCTTTGAGGACACTATGGCGTTGAACGCTGAGCTGTAGTCAATGAATAGCATTCTCACATAGGTGTTCCTTTTGTCCAGGTGGGAAAGGGCAGTGTGGAGTGCAATAGAGACTGCATCATCTGTGGAGCTGTTGGGGTGGTATGCAAATTGGAGTGGGTCTAGGGTTTCTGGGATGAGGGTGTTGATGTGAGTCATGACCAGCCTTTCAAAGCACCTCATGGCTACATACATGAGTGTTACGGGTCAGTAGTCATTTAGGCAGGTTACCTTAGTGTTCTTGGGCACAGGCACTATGGTGGTCTGCTTAAAACATGTTGGTATTACAGACTTGGACAGGGAGAGGTTGAAAATGTCAGTGAAGACACTTGCTAGTCGGTCAGCGCATGCTCGCAGTACATGTCCTGGTAATTTGTCTGGCCCTGCGACCTTGTGAATGTTGACCAGTCTGAAGGTCTTACTCACATCGGCTGTGGAGAGCATGATCCATTACAGCTGGTGCTCTCATGCATGTTTCAGTGTTATTTGCCTCGAAGCAAGCATAGAAGTAGTTTAGCTCATCCGTGTCACTGGGCAGCTCTCGGTTATGCTTTCCTTTGTTGTCTGTAATGATTTGCAAGCCCTGCCACATCCGATGAGCGCCAGAGACGGTGAGGTACGACTCGATCTTATTCCTGTATTGATGCTTTGCCTGTTTGATGGTTTGTCGGAGGGCATAGAGGGATTTCTTCTAAGCTTCCGGGTTAGAGTCCTGCTCCTTGAAAGTGGCTGCTCTAGACTTTAGCTCAGTGCAGATACTGCCTGTAATCCATGGCTTCTGGTTGGGGAATGTACGTACGGTCACTGTGGGGACGACGTCATCAACACACTTATTGATGAAGCCAATGACAGATGTGGTGTACTCCTCAATGCCATTGGAGGAATCCCAAACATATTCCTGTCTGTGCTAGCAAAACAGTCCTGTAGCTTAGCATCTGCTTCCTCTGACCACATTTTAATTGATCTAGTCACTGGTGCTTCCTGCTTAAATTTTTCCAGTGCATTGTGTTTGTAATATTCCCGAAATGTGTACAGTGTGTAGCAAATTCTACTAGATGAAAAGCCAAAATTACTATGATATCTGGACATTTAAACCATGCTTGATTTTCAAGAATTGACATACTATAAAACGTTATATTTTTGCATACGCAAACAGCTTACACATTAGGACATATAGGCTCACCCTTACTTAGAATGTGTCATCAAACGCACGATTGCATTGTTTACTGCAATTAATATATTTCAGTAGCACATCCCCATATCTTATTATCAGCTGAATTACAGCTCTTGTCAGACACACATGGGTCTCAAAACACATTCTCTTCCTCAATAGTGTGACGAGAATTCTACTAGATGAAAATCCGAAATGAGTATGATATCCTGACATTTAAAGCATACTACATTTTATAAATGTCAAACTATATATTTTTTTAAATACGTACCCAAAATCCATACTATTTAGAATGCAATATTCTACTAGATGAAAAGCCAAAATGAGTATGACATCCTGGCAGTATCGCAAGTAGTTATAAAATAATTCCACATTTGTAGTGTTTAATAATAAGTAGCATAGTTTCATGCTGTACAACACCCTTGATTTACTTTACCACTAGGCTACTCGTAAAATGTGCTTATGGGATAGGGTTATGCAAACATTGAAACTGATTACCCTGGAATTCAGAATCCTGTATGTTTTATTTACTTCAAGTCCCTTCCAATAATTCTTATAAATGTCTTGATGAAAAAGGTCAATATTGGCCAGAATGATTTGAATTATCCATGTGATAATAGCATGTCCTTTTACAGTGCAAAACAGCCATTTACCCCCACCAGTCAACCTAATACAACTCTGCTGTATCCATCTGGCCCTGACTGTAGCCATCTGGTGTAGATTGCAGGCTCCCACTGTCACAGGAACATTGATATGGATTGTTTTATGAAGACCTCTGTGCCATGGAGAGGGCAGTGAACCGTAAAAAATTAAAGGTCCCACCTACTGCTAATTTATTTAAACAGAGGCTTTAGCTCCCGGTGCTGAATTAAGTCCATCTGTTTTGGGGGCAGGTAATGTCTGGAGAGAGAGCGCTAATCACTGTACCATTCAAAGTCATTACAGCCAGGATTGATTATGGCTCAACATGCATCAATACACAGATGTGGGGGCTAATGTTTATGCATGCTAGGAGAGACCTGAAATATCTGGGTAAGGTTGTCATGCATTTCTATATGAATGAACAGACCTACAATTTTGATTCATTGATAAGCATGTGGAATGTGTCGTAGAGACATTTTGATTCTAAGATACTAATGATCGTGTAAGATACCAATGCTATTACATTGTGTTACAGCCTGAATTCAACATGTATTAAATATATTTTTCTTTTCACCCCCCTACACACAATGAAAACATGGTTTTAGACATTTTTGCAAATGTATTGAAATGAAATGCAGAAATATCTAATTTACATAAGTATTCACACCACCTAGTCAATACATGTTGGAATCCCCTTTGGCAGTGATTACAGTTGTGCAAAGCTCTTAGAGACTCACATCTGGATTGTGCAACATTTTGCAATTATTATTTTCAGAATTCTTCAAGCTCTGTCAAATTGGTTGTTGATCAATGCTAGCCATAGATTTTCAAGCAGATTTATGTAAAAAGTCAACTCAGGAACATTCACTGTCTTCTTGGTTAGCAACTCCTGTGTACATTTGTCCGTGTTTTAGGTTACTGTCCTGCTGAAAGTTGAATTCATCTCGCAGTGTCTGGTGGAAAGCAGACACAGGTTTTCCTCTTGGATAACATGATGCAGCCACATCTATGCTTTGAAAATATGGAGAATGGTACTCAGTAATGTGTTGTATTGCAGTGCCTTGTTGCAAACAGGATACATGTTTTGGAATATTTGTATTCTGTACAGTCTTTGTGAGGATCGATGCTGGAGACGAGAAGCAGGTATAGGGAGTGAACATTTAATAAACAGAACAGGAACAGCATCTGGACAGGGGAAATAAAGACATCAATGATGACACAGGGAACAAACTGAAGATCAGACAGATATAGAGAGGATAATCAGCAAAGTAATGGAGTCCAGTTGAGTCCAATATTGCTCAGCTGCATGTAATGATGGTGACAGGTGTGCATAATGAAGGGCAGCCTGGTGCCATCGAGCGCCAGAGAGGGAGAGCGGGAGCAGGCTGACGAGGTGTCCCACCTGGGCAGAACTGACGAGCCGGCCGGCCGAGGCATGGGCACTGGACAAGCTGGCTGAGGTGTAGAAGCCCTATGACCCAGCAGAGTGGGAGCCTGGCGAGCCGCCTGAGGCGTGGGAGCCAGACAAACCCACTGAGGTGTGGGAGCCTGACAGGCTGGCTGAATCATGACGTGGGGGGGGGCACCTGCCGAACCAACCCAAGGCAAGAAGACCTCTCGAGTCAGCTAAGGCAAGGAAGCCTGATGAGTTAGCTGAGGCACCCGTGGTTCCATCGGCAACAGCACCCAGACCCGAGGCTACCAACCAAAACAAAAGCTCCTTGATGCTTCCTTTAGTGGTGTCAACATTCTGTGAGGATCTACGCTGGAGACTAGAAGCAGGTACAGGGAGTGAACATTTAATAAACAACGGACATGAAACAGAACAGGAACAGCGTCTGGAGGGGGAAAAATTGCGACATCAATGCTGTCACAGGTAACAAACTGAGGAGCAGACAGATATAGAGGGGGTAATCAATAAAAGAATGGAGTCCAGGAGAGTCCAACATTGCACAGCTGCACGTAATGATGGTGATAGGTGTGCATAATGAAGGGCAGCCTGGCGTCCTCGAGTGCCAGAGAGGGAGAACGGGAGCAGGCGTGAAAAGTATTGTGGAGGAATTACAATGTTGATCCATCCTCAGTTTTCTCCTATCACAGCCATTACTCTGTAACTGTTTTAAAGTCACCATTGGCCTCATAGTGAAATCCCTGAGCGATTTCCATTCTCTCAGGCAACTGAGTTAGGAAGGACGCCTGTATTTTTGTAGTGACTGGGTGTATTGATACACCATCCAAAGTGTAAATAATAACTTCACCATGTTCAAAGGGATATTCAAGGTCTGCTTTATTTATTTTTTTACCCATCTACCAAATAGGTGCCCTTCTTTGCGAGACATTGGAAAAGATCCCTGGTCTTTGTTGTTGAGTCTTCAGAAATCATGTTAAACACTATTATTGCACACATTGTCACGTCCTGACCTTAGTTCCTTTTTATGTCCCTATTTTAGTTTGGTCAGGGCGTGAGTTGGGGTGGGCATTCTGTTTTTGTTCTATGTTGTGTATTTCTGGTTTTGGCCTGGTATGGTTCCCAATCAGAGGCAGCTGTCAATCGTTGTCTCTGTTTGAGAACCATACTTTGGGCAGCCTGTTTTCCCACTATGGGTTGTGGGTAGTTATTTTCTGTTTTGTGTTGCTGCACCTTACAGGACTGTTTCGTTTTCGTTTCACTCTCTTTGTTATTTTGTTTAGTGCTTCTGTTCCAATAAATAACATGAACACTTACTACGCTGCGGCATTGGTCCGATCCTTCATAATCCTCATCAGAAGAGGAAGAAAATTGTTACACTTATTATGTGGCCTGTTATGCACATTTTTACTCCTGAACTTATTTAGGCTTGCCATAAAAGGGGTTGAATACTTACTGACTCAAGACATTTCAGCTTTTCATTTTTTATGAATTTGTAAAAATTAAGAAAAACATAATTGTGACTCATTTCAGGAGACTATGTCGCGGGTCACTACTTCACAGGGGAGCCATTTGAACGTAAACATTTCAGCAGAAATGCCTTCTGGAACATGTGAACTTTCATGTGCCTTAAAACCTTTTAGGGATAGGGCTGTCTACTGCCCCCGCTGGAGTAATTGCGTGCCCATGGTAAACATAATTATTTTTTGTCAAAAGTTGCTAATATATGCAAATAAAAAATATTATTGAATAGAAAACACTCTAAAGCTTTTAAAACCGTTTAAATTGTGTCTCTGTGTAAAGCAGAACTCTCAAAATATGCATTCTCTCAAACTATCTCTTCTCATCTGAAAACTTGGGCCACCTTTGACGTCATCGCAAACACCCTCCCCAAACAGTTACAGCTCCAGGAACAGTCTCCACGTGTTCAGCGTGATTGAGCACGTGGTATGCTCCCAGTCAATCAAAAACAGCTGTCAATTTTTCTGTGCGCAGTGGTCAAGTCCTCTCTTTCTTCCAAGATCGATTGAACGGTGCCTGTGTTTCTGTTTGTTCTCAAAATTGCTGTACACCTTTATAACATGTTAAAGCTTGATTATGAAGTTAGTTTGACAAGTTAACTAGACATATAATATATAATTTCAACGTTTTGGTGCGCAACCACTTCAATTTTGCGTAAATTTCGACCGAAATGTGGGTATTTTGAGAACCGAAAGACGTAGACTTGAAAACTAAACGCTGGTTTGGTAAGTATAATCCCTTCCAGGTCGTTTGATGGAAAACAACAAAGGTAAGGGAATATTTAATGTATTAATTTTGGGTTTCTGTCGACTCCAAGATAGAGGAGTCATTATGCTACTGTGGGAGCGCCGACTCCATATTATAGTCTAGTGAACGCAAAATGTAACGTTAAAATTAAATGTAACAATGCAATTGCATTTAGAAGAAGTGTATCTTGCTATACATATGTAAAAAGTCGCTCTGGATAAGAGCGTCTGCTAAATGACTTAAATGTAAATGTAAATGTAAAACATGCATATTTAGTCAAAGTTTATGATGTGTATTCCTTGTTAGCTGACGTTATCTGCCGGGTCTATCGTCATTTCTCAGGACATTTGGGTAGCATTTTTTTGAACGATGCATCATTGTAAACAGAGATTTATGGATATATATAGCATATTATTGAAAAAAATTAATGTATTGTGTAACATGTTATATTACTGTCATCTGATGAAGATTTCAAAAGGTTAGTGAAATGATTTTTCTTTTAATCCTGCGTTTGTTGATTGCATATTTTTTCCTACTTGGCTATGCTAATGAGCTATGTCTGCGGTGGTGGTTTGACATAAATATGTGCTATGTTTTCGCCGTAAAACATTTGAGAAATCTGACTTGCTGGCTATATAAACAACTTGTTTATCTTTCAGTTGAGCTATTTTACTTGTTAATGTGTGGAGGTTAAATATTTTTAGGAATATTTCTTGCGTTCCCTGCGCCACATTCCAGCTGGGGGGGTGGGGGCGCGTTCCCAAATAGGAACTGGTGTCTCTAACAGGTTTTAATAACAAACGTGTATGCCATCTGTAAATATGAATAAAATTGTTAAACTAAGAGCCTAGTTGGTTTAGCCACAGAAAAAGAAGCAACCTTCCCGCTAGCCATGATTGGTTGAGATAATGAGTGGGATGACATGCCGAGAGATGAGTTTGGATTGGACTGCCATGTAGCACGCTTCTGTCTATAACATGGACTAGTCAGTAAGTGTTGGTAATCCTTTCTAATGCGGCTTTATTTTTAAGATATCAAGTAGTTGAACTGCATAAGTGTTGCTCTCCGCTTTCTGGTGGACCGAGTTTTGAAATCAGTGAAATTAGAGTATGTTAGATAAGGAGATGGAGAAAATTCTAGTGTTTGATGGCAAATATGCAGACGGAGTCAAAAAGAGAACACACAGAAGGCTGTTGTATGAAACACCTGTCTCCGGATTACATCTTCAAATTAAGAGCAACCATGGCATCCGTGACAGAGAGGGAGAAGTGTCCATCCATGTATATGGATGGGTAAGATAGTCTACCTAGCTACATTTTCAGATATTACACATTTCTAATTTTGTCTAACACTAGAATCGTACATTTTATCTGGAGTGCCAGTGTGCTCTGGACATTCGTAAACTGAGAGCATTGTCAGACTGGCCGAGGGGTTGGGTTGATCTGAGCATTCTCACCTAACAGCAGTCAAGAACCCAAGCTAACTGGCCAACGTTGGCTAGCTTGCTAGCTACTGTCTAGTGTGTGCCCTGCTAGGGAAAGTAAAATGGTCAGAGTGAGTGAGATTTTCTAAATATGCTTTTCAACCATAGCTACACAAGCATTTGTGTAAGAGTATTGATAGCTAGCATAACATTAAGCCTAGCATTCAGCAGGCAACATTTTCACAAAAACAAGAAAAGCATTCAAATAAAATCATTTACCTTTGAAGAACTTCAGATGTTTTCAATGAGGAGACTCTCAGTTAAATAGCAAATGTTCATTTTTTCCAAAAATATTATTTGTGTAGGAGAAATCACTCTGTTTTGTTCATCACGTTTGGCTAAGAAAAAGAAAATTCAGTCATTACAACGCCAAACTTTTTTCCAAATTAACTCCATAATATCGACAGAAACATGGCAAACGTTGTTTAGAATCAATCCTCAAGGTGTTTTTCACATCTATTCGATGTAGTCGCTCTGGATAAGAGCGTCTGTAGTCGCTCTGGATAAGAGCGTCTGCTAAATGACTTAAATGTAATGTAAATGTAATAAATCATTTGTGGCAGTTGGGTTTCTCCTCGGAAGCAAATGGAAAAATACACGCAGCTGGAGATTACGCAATAATTGCGACGGAGGACACCAAGCGAGCACCTGGTAGATGTAGTGTAAAATGGTCAATCTTCCAATGATATGCCTACAAATACGTCATAATGCTGCAGATACCTTGGGGAAACGACAGAAAGTGTAAACTCATTCCTGGCTCATTCACAGCCATATAAGGAGACATTGGAACACAGCGCCTTCAAAATCTGGGGCACTTCCTGTTTGAAATTTCATCTTGGTTTCGCCTGTAGCATCAGTTCTGTGGCACTCACAGATAATATCTTTGCAGTTTTGGAAACGTCAGAGTGTTTTCTTTCCAAAGCCGTCAATTATAAGCATAGTCGTGCATCTTTTCGTGATAAAATATCTTGTTTAAAACGGGAACGTTTTTTTATCCAAAAATTAAAAGAGCGCCCCCTATATCGAAGAAGTTAAAGAGAGCGGTGGGGCTAAAGCAAAAGAGGGTGTGAATGATGCTGAATGAGTGTAGACAAAGAAGGGCTCTCCAGTAGGTGTACCAAAATATTCAAGGGCCATTTTTTTAAGTGAGGTTACATTCTTATCTACTTTCAAAGCAGAATTACTTAACCATTGTTAATCAACTGTAGTTTATGATATACAATTTTCTAGCTCTGAGTCTCTACTTTTATCCAATGTAAAAAACAACATTTCTAATTTTGCTACATAAGACTGAATCAACCTGGTTGGTCACAATTCCACTTTGACATTATGGGGTATTGTATGTAGGCCACATGTGACACAGAATCTAATTTGATCCATATTAAATTCAGGCTGTAACACTAACAAAATGTTGAAAAAAATCAAGGGGTGTGAATACTTTCTGAAGGCACTGTATGCCATGGCATGCATGCCAAAAAGTACGTTAAAAAAAAGTTAAAGAAATGTAACCAGTATATCCAAACTTTTTCAGTCATATTCACCCCATCTAGGATCACATATTGTTATGCAGGTGAGTGAGGACCCAAAAGCGACTTAACAGAAACAGAGTTTATTCAAGTCCAAACAGAAAACGACAAATCCTGAATCCTTAACAGGAAATGTCCAAACGGGGAATAACAGAAATCCTCTAGTCTGTAGAGGGGAATAACAGGAGAAGCGGCCACAGACTGCAGGTCGCTTCGGGTAGGCGCAGGCCGTAGCTGACAGAGACACCTGCTCACTCGCAGCATCTGATGAAGGCAAAAACACGACAGGACGGAACAAGAACACAGCACAGCAAACAAGGATCCGACAAGGACAGAAGCAGAAACAGAGAGAGAAATAGGGACTTAATCAGAGGGCAAAATAGGGGACAGGTGTGAAAGAGTAAACGAGGTAGTTAGGAGAATGAGGAACAGCTGGGAGCAGGAACGGAACGATAGAGAGAGAGAGAGAGAGAGAGAGAGAGAGAGAGAGAGAGAGAGAGAGAGAGAGAGAGAGAGAGAGAGAGAGAGAGAGAGAGAGAGAGAGAGATAGAGAGAGGGAAAGAACCTAATAAGACCAGCAGGGGGAAACGAATAGAAGAGAAAGCACAGGGACAAGACATGACAATCTATGACCAAACATGACACATATGTACTTTCTACTGACTATGATCCGAAATCTAATCCCTCCACTCAAGTGGGCCCTTTTTAAAATGCAGTGTATGATATTGTCAGATTGGGTTTGCATGATTATACTGAGGCAATTATCTTGATCAAAGAAAGCCTCATTGGAATTTAATTTGCTCTCAGGACAGTAGCATTCGATCTCCTACTGTAAACTATTTGGAGGACTGAAATACTCAGATTAATAGAAGGAAAGATCATAGCGTTTTAGGATTATGAATGCTGTGGTCACAGGATAAGTGGATAATATTCATACTATGTCAGTCACCTCAATTAACTCAAAGATCAACAACTGCCCTTGTTGACACAGCCACCTCATTCTTCTATCTGCAGAATGTTAAAACACAATACAAAGACATGTCTACAAAATTCCCCTGCAAAGGGCTACTATTGACAATGATCTGAATAATCTGTCAAAGTCAATGGGCTGGGTGAGGTTTACAGACAGAACTTTGAGATGATGAAAGGGCTTTTAATTGTGTATGGTTGTGCTTAGATAGTAATAGTATTGTTGTGTATGAGAGCGATTGAGGTGCTATTTCTCCTCAATCTCCCATACATCTTCTTTACTCCACCCAGCCCATTCACCTTGTTAACTGATCTTTCCTCTCAAAAGCTGTTCCCAATGTCTCCTCATTGTCCCTAAGCAATAAGCTAGCTGGTACCTTTCAGTTGATACCTTTACATCTCTTCCATAAATAGTGTAAAATGCAAACACCACAACCATGTCTGCCAGGAGATGTGCAGTCGAGGTTAGAGTCCCGCTTCTTGAAAGCGGCAGCTCTATCCTGGTTGGGGTATGTACAGTCAGGTCCATACATATTTGGATCTTGACCAAGTTATTATCAATTTGGTTCTGTACGTGATCACAATGGAAGTACAGACTTTAATTTTACCTTTCTGGTGCAGGGGTCCCGCTAGTGACCCACCTCGACAACATCCAGTGAAATTGCAGAGTGCCAAATTCAAAATACAGAAAACGTAATATTAAATCTTCATGATAATACAAGTGTCATACATGAATCTTTAGCTTAGAATCTTGGCAATCTAAACTCATCGTCGGATTTCAAAAAGGCTTTACGGCGAAAGCACAGCATTTGATTATCTGAGGTCAGCGCCCCACAACAGCATATTATCCAAACAAGCACAGGCGGCACTAAATCCCAAATAGCAATAAAATAAGTGACTTACCTTTGAAAATCATCCTCTGGTCGCAATCACAAGAGTCCCAGAAACACAATGAATGGTCGTTTTGTTCGATATAGGTCGTTTAGTAGGTTTCATTGAGTTCAGTAAATCCACTCGTTCAGAATGCAGACATAGGAGTTCCAAAAGTTACCAGTAAAGTTTATCCAAACAAATCAAACAACATTTCTAATCCATTATTAGGTACTCTAATATATAAATAAACAATAATATTTCACACAGAGCTAACTATTTTCAATAGGAAAGGAAAAGAACGCGTTGCGCTCCTTCGGTCACGCGCTCAATGAGACTTGTTTTGCCATGGGACTTCCTGAGGATAAACAACTATTCCTTGTTGCTTTTTCAGAATACAAGCCTGAAACCATGAATAAAGACTGATGACATCGAGTGGAAGCCATAGGAACTGCCATTTGGGAGGTGGAATTCTTTGGTTTCAATAGCTTACGCTTGGAATTGGCTGGCAGGTCTACAGAAAAATTTGTATTTTACACGAGAGTCACTCTGGGAGCCATCAGGTGACCAGTTGCGCAATGTAGCCGCTTACAGGTATTCTTCAACATAAATGCGTAAAACTACGTCACAATGCTGTAGACACCTTGTGGAATACAGAGAAAGAGTAATCTGGTTGTTAGCCCATTCACTGCTCAATAGGGACACATTGGAACGCAGCGCTTTCAAAACATGAGGCACTTCCGGATTGGATTTTTCTCAGGCTTTCGCTTGCAACATCAGTTCAGTTATACTCACAGACAATATTTTTACAGTTTTGGAAACTTTAGAGTGTTTTCTATCCTAAACTGTCAATTATATGCATATTCTAATATCTTGTCCTGACAAAATATCCCGTTTACTACGGGAATGTTATTTTTCCAAAAATGAAAATACTGCCCCCTAGTCACAAAAGGTTCAAAGTTTATGATGTGGTTGTTGCTGACAAGAAGCACATGGCTGAGCTCTTTAATCACCACTTCATTAAGTCAGGATTCCTATTTGAGTCAGCCATGTCTCCTTGCCAATCCAACATTTCCTAATCTCCCACCCCTTTTAATGTGATTAGCCCCGATGCTCCTCCCTCTTTTCCCCTGCCCCGCTACAAAGTTTCTCCCTGCAGGCGTTCACTGAGTCCGAGGTGCTAAAGGAGCTCCTTAAACTTGACCCTAAAAATAAAAAACATCTGGGTCCGATGGTTTAGACCCTTTCTTCTTTAAGGTTGCTGCCCCTATAATTGCCAAGCCTATCTCTGACCTTTTAAACCTGTCTCTCCTCTCTGGGGAGGTTCCCATTGCTTGAACAGCAGCCAGAGTTAGTCCTTTTTTTAAGGGGTGAGATCAACTGTTATAGGCCTATTTCTATTTTGCCATGTTTATCAAAAGTGTTGGAAAAACCTGTCAATAATAAACTTACTGGCTTTCTTGATGTCTATAGTATTCTCTCTGGTATGCAATCTGATTTCTGCTCAGATTATGGATGTGTCACTGCAACCTTAAAGGTCCTCAAGGATGTTACCATTGCCCTTGATTCTAAGTAATATTGTGCTGGTATTTTTATTGACTTGGCCAAAGCTTTTGATACGGTAGACCATTCCATTCTTGTGGGCCTAGCTAAGAAGTATTGGTGGTTCTGAGGGGTCTTTGGCCTGGTTTGCTAACTACCTCTCTCAAACAGTGCAGTGTATAAAGTCTGAGCATCTGCATCTCAGCCACTGCCTGTGGCTGAGGGGTAGGCAAAAGGCAGGTCGGGAACAGGAGAGAGTTCATAAACCAGGTCAGAGTCCAAACAGTACCAGGCCATAGGCAGGCTCTAGGTTAGGACAGGCATGTGTTCAGTGAACATGTCTGAGTCCAAACAGTACCAGGCCATAGGCAGGCTCGAGGTAAGGACAGGCAGGGGTTCAGTGAACAGGTCCGAGTCCAAACAGTACAAGGGGATAGGCAGGCTCAAGGTCAGGAAAGGCAGAGTGGTCAGGACAGGCAAGGTTAAAAACCAGGAGGGCTCGGAAAAAACAGAGACTGGGAAAGATAGAAGCTAAGAGAAATGCTGGTTGACTTGGCAAAACAAGACGAACTGGCACAGAGAGACAGGAAACACAGGGATAAATACACCGGGGACTAATGGGGAAAACAGGAGGCCCCTGGAGGTAGATGGAGACAATCACAAAGATAGGTGAAGCAGATCAGGGCGTGACATTGTGTGAGAGATTGTACCGCGTTTTTTCACAATCAGAACGATTTGGAACTATTTCAAGCTGGGAAGATTTTTACATGACATGGGACCCCCTAGCGGCCTGAGGCCGTAAGTGACCGCTTATGTCGCTTATGCCTGGAGACGGCCCTGCTGCTGTCTGTATATAAATGGGCGGACTGTAGGTTGATTCTGCTGGTTCGATTCACCCCATGCATGACAATTCTCATTGCATGTTCTGCTCTGATTATTTAGATGCTGCCAGCGGTTCCGTGTCAGTGGGCATGATTGTGGGCATGATCCAATCCTCAAATATCCAAGGACATCGGAGATGTCATCAATTCCTTAAATCTCACAAATGTCAGCATTGGAAATACTGACCAACATTTTTCTACACTTTAGTCCTTTTTGGGAATATAATTGATGTCTATGACTACTATCGGTGCCACATAGGCCATGTTCAACTTTTCAACTTTTCAACTTTTCATTTACATTTACATTTAAGTCATTTAGCAGACGCTCTTATCCAGAGCGACTTACAAATTGGTGCATTCACCTTATGACATCCAGTGGAACAGTCACTTTGCAATAGTGCATCTAAATCTTAAAGGGGGGGGAGAGGGAATACTTATCCTATCCTAGGTATTCCTTAAAGAGGTGGGGTTTCAGGTGTCTCCGGAAGGTGGTGATTGACTCCGCTGTCCTGGCGTCGTGAGGGAGTTTGTTCCACCATTGGGGGGCCAGAGCAGCGAACAGTTTTGACTGGGCTGAGCGGGAGCTGTACTTCCTCAGTGGTAGGGAGGCGAGCAGGCCAGAGGTGGATGAACGCAGTGCCCTTGTTTGGGTGTAGGGCCTGATCAGAGCCTGGAGGTACTGAGGTGCCGTTCCCCTCACAGCTCCGTAGGCAAGCACCATGGTCTTGTAGCGGATGCGAGCTTCAACTGGAAGCCAGTGGAGAGAACGGAGGAGCGGGGTGACGTGAGAGAACTTGGGAAGGTTGAACACCAGACGGGCTGCGGCGTTCTGGATGAGTTGAAGGGGTTTAATGGCACAGGCAGGGAGCCCAGCCAACAGCGAGTTGCAGTAATCCA
Source organism: Oncorhynchus gorbuscha (assembly GCF_021184085.1). NCBI lineage: Eukaryota > Metazoa > Chordata > Actinopteri > Salmoniformes > Salmonidae > Oncorhynchus > Oncorhynchus gorbuscha. The sequence continues at coordinate 46,575,939 of NC_060186.1, forward strand.
GACGGGAGATGACAAGTGCCTGGATTAGGACCTGCGCCGCTTCCTGTGTGAGGCAGGGTCGTACTCTGCGGATGTTGTAGAGCATGAACCTACCAATGTCACCTCAGACCAATGTCTGAGGTGACATTGGTGATTTTATTTTAAAGGCAGACATTATTCATCTCTGTCAGGCACCTTTGCAGTTAGAATTCAAATAAATTAAACTACCTTACATCCTCAAGGGAGTGATTAGAAAGTGAGTCACTGATTTTACCTAAACTAATGACTCTGCTGGCCCGAGTCTCATAGGAATTCATGTTTTAATCGCAAGAATAGTGTGGGTAATACATTTGCACTGAATGTTCTCAAGGACGTCCTACAGTCGTTTACTGCTAGCGTAACACATAAATCTGATTGGTGTGGTTGAAATATCTTGTACTTCATCCAACCTCACCATGACTGTGTTTGAAATTCATTCCACTTACTTCAACATACTTTTCAATGCAGCATGGAGAGATATTCTGACGTGATATTTGATGAGAATAAAATGCTGACTAACATTTTAAAGTATAATAGTATCCATTTTTTGCAGTGATTTGTCAGAATATTGTTAAATAAGATGATTTATTGCCCAACGCCATCTTGGCAGCACATCAAAAAATCTTTAGGATTCAGTCCAAGTCAGGATTTAGTCCAGAATGTCTAAAGGATATATTGGGTCCAGTTTGGACTGACAGATGTAAATGCAGCTTACACTGCAGATCTATGCATTAAAAGAAAGAGTTTAGTTCAGTTTTATTTTGCATACCACAATGAAATTCATGAAATGAAATCATTAACATCTTGAAAGCTTTCCCTAATGGAAATGCATGTTAAAGCCACTAAGGTACAACAAGGCCGAAGTTAAATGCCTACATCAAACACCAAAAGTTATGAGAGCATAAACAACCACCCGGCAAATGCAAACTATGCAGGACAGAACAGAAATAAAATGGATAAATCAAAAGGGTTTACTAACAATAGTCAAAGATGCATGGCAGACAAAGAAAATCAAATCAAACAATTGCTGAAATCAGGAATTACACAGGAAGACTCGGTCAGCTTGATCCCCCTCTGTCGAAGAAACTTGGAACTTATTTTTGATATCTTCAGTGATATTGTTAACAAACATTTAAAAAATGAGAATTTAAAACAAGTTCAGCCACTGGTTCGACCATGATCTTGCAGCGTTTCTCCACCTCAAGAATTGCATTTGGCGAAAGGCTTGGCACACGCATACTCAGGCTGACTGGCTCTCGTTCAGGCAAATGAGAAATAAGTGCACTCAGGGCTATCCGGGAAGGCCAAAGTTAATTATTTTAAGGAGCCGTTTTCTCTGTGGGTCTAACCCCAAGAAGTTCTGGAAAACGGTTAAAGACCTGGAGAATAAACCCTCCTCCTCACAGCTGCCCATGTTGTCCCTTAACTTCTTATGGCTTGGGGGCAATATTTCGACATCTGGATGAGAAACGTGCCCAAAGTAAACTGCCTGTTACTCATGCCCAGGAACTAGGATATGCATATAATTGGTAGATTTTGATAGAAAACACTCTAACGGTGACTCCGGTCATGCCGAACTAGCGACATTCCGGATAGGCTTACAGAAAGATTTTAAAACCATTTTCACAAAAAAGTCCTTTTTTCTTCTTCATATTCGTGACCTAGAAACGGTGACCCCGGTCATGACGAGCAAGCAGCATTCCAGATAGGTCAAAAGAAGATTTTAACCTCTCTTGTGTAGGGGGCAGTATGTTTACATTTTGGATGAATGAGGTGCCCAATGTAAACTGCCTGTTACTCAGGCCCAGAAGCTAGGATATGCATATGATTGGTAGTATTGGATAGAAAATACTTTAAAGTTTCAAAGTGCTAAAATAATTTCTGTGATTATAACAGAATTGAGAACTAACATTTCAAGGCTTTTCAGTGAAAGCAATTGATGCTATTATCTGAGGATAGCACCATAGTAAACAAAGAGAGAGAAGCATATTTCAACCCTGCAGGGGCGACATAAAACGCAGAAATAAAAATATAATTCTTGCCTTACCTTTGAGAAGCTTCTTTTGTTAGGACTCCAATATGTCGCATAAACATCACAAATGGTCCTTTTGTTCGATTAATTCTGTCGATATATATCCAAAATGTCAATTTATTTGGTGCGTTTCATCCAGAAAAATATTGGTTCCAACTTGCGCAACGTGGCTACAAAATATCTCAAAAGTTACCTGTAAACTTTGCCAAAAGATTTCAAACTACTTTTGTAATACAACTTTAGTTTTTTTACGTTAATAATCGATAAAATTAAAGACGGGATGATCTGTGTTCAATACAGAGGAAAACAAACTGTAGCTAGCTTTCTTGTCACAGTACACTTCAAGATACCCTCGTTCAAGATGGCCATACTTCTTAATTTCAAAGGAAAAATCTCAACAAATTTCTAAAGACTGTTAACATCCAGTGGAAGTGATAGGAACTGCAAGAAGGTCCCTTAAACATCTGGATTCCCAATGAAAACCCATTGAAAGGAGAGTGACCTCAAAAAAGAACATCTGAATGGTTTGTCCTCTGGGTTTCTCCTGCTAAATAAGTTCTGTTATACTCACAGACATGATAAAAACAGTTTTAGAAACTTCAGAGTGTTTTCTATCCAAAGCTAATAATATACATATCTTATCTTCTGGGGATGAGTAGCAGGCAGTTGATTTTGGGCATGCATTTCATCCGGACGTGAAAATACTGCCCCCTGTCACCAAGAAGTTAAGGATCATATCACCTCCACCTTACCCGGCACCCTAGACCCACAACAATTTGCATACCACCCAACAGATCCACGGATGACGCAATTGCCATCGCACTGCACACTGCCCTATCCCATCTGGACAAGAGGAATACCTATGTAAGAATGCTTTTCATCGACTCCAGCTTAGTCTTCAACACCATAGTGCCCTCCAATCTCATCACTAAACTCAGGGCCCTCGATTTGAACCCTGCCCTGTACAACTGGGTCCTGGACTTCCTGACGGCCCTATCCCAGGTGGTGAAGGTAGGCAACAACACCTCCTGTATGCTGATCCTCAACATTTGGGCCCCACAAGGATGCCCCTTCTGGTCCCTCCTGGACTCTCTGTTCATCCATGACTGCGTGGCCACGCTCGTCTCCACCTCAATAATCAAGTTTGCAGACGACACAACAGTGGTTTTTAATGTAAAAGTTGCGCCAAACTGGAGCACAGCTTGCAGGGTGCCGCAGGATTCCATGGCACATTATTTAAGTGTCAGATATTGTTGCCATTAATGCTAGTTCATCCTAGTTTGACCACCAGAGGGCATATTTGAAAAGTTAAATTATAGAAATTACATGGAGCTGTAGACCTAAGAGTCCTGTTTACTGTAGCTGTTTTAGCATAACTTATATATTGGCGTACAGGCCTACTTCAATATACAGTATATCAACCAATCATTAATTAATTTGTGCATGTCATTACACAGCATACAAGTCATAAATGAATTGAAATACATTAAAGCATTTTAGTTGTAAAATGAAATAACAATGGAGCCTTGAATATATAAACAAACTGGTGTTGAAATAGTTGACCACACACGGGTACCCTATTGCTTCAAATCCTAAGATAACAATTGGATGACTTTGGGAGTTTCAGTAAGCAACAATTTGTTTCCTTCATTAGCCTACTTTATTCCAATATTTCTGTTACTCAGTGATATTTATTCCCATAGTAATTTGTTATGGATCCATCCAGATGTGGTTAGAAAACAATGCATTTTGTGGGCTATGCAAAAGTATGGGAGAAGTGACATGCCTCGGAAACACCCATGAATACATTTAAAGTCCCTAGAACTCAGCAAGAGACTATTGTCTTGCTGATAGCCCATAATGTGTGGAAGGCTTCTTTTCTATTCTTAAAAGAACTCCAACACAGAGAAGAACAAGGAGCCTTAAATAATTAAACAATGAATAAACTGTAACATGTCAGCTAAAACGATTTAATTCACAAATGCATTTGACTGTTTTTAATATTGGCCATCATCCAAAAACACAGCATCTACCATGGTAGAAATAGGTTTTTTAATTTGATGTATTTTTTTTACGATTTCAAAATGCATGTGTTTATTAGGCTACTGTGCAGTGTCTTTAAATACAATGCTCCCCCTACCCTCCTTTACTATTGTCCTGCTAATAGCCCATCATGGATGGATGGCTTCTTTTGTATTCCAATGTGTTGAATGAATGTATTAAATACAGACATTTACCATTCTCAGTCTCAGAGTGGAAACATTGTCTGCAGAGTTCACAACCTGCTACACTTGTGTGAAAAACAAGTGTTTGAGAAAATGTTTTCAAAATGCCCCCAGCTGTCCATCACTACCGTAAACAGAGAACTGTATTCTAAAAATAGAAACGCAGCATCTACAGTGGTAAAAATATATTATTGAATTGGATTTTAAAAAACAGTTTTAAAATGTATATGTTTATTAGGCTACTGTGCAGTCTGACAAAATCAACAGGACAATGAGAATAGGCAACAGAAGCAGGAACAGCATAGGTCTAAGTGACTTACACGTTCCTGGCTTTTGTTCAAAATAAGTTATATTATTTAAACGGAGTCTGGTGCTCTCTAATGTGTGGATAGGCCACTGGGAGTAAACAGATACCGGACTGCACTCTAGTCAAAGAGTGATGACGGACACAGAAGCCCAGTCTAGGAGGTTAATGATGATCCAAAGTATACATGTGTTCTGTGTACAGAGGAAAACAGGATAAAAAAGTAGAAAATTATTACAATGTAAATCCAATAAAAAATATTACATGAAACATTAATGTTAACAATCTCTATACACAATTGACAATTGAAGAAAAAAACACACCATAAATCCTCTCAGGAGAATTACCATTATAATTGTTAGGCTAATCACACAATTGTACAAAGTGGTAAGAGAACTGGTGAAGAAAGGTACCCCTCTACATACAGTGGGGCAAAAAAGTATTTAGTCAGCCACCAATTGTGCAAGTTCTCCCACTTAAAAAGATGAGAGAGGCCTGTAATTTTCATCATAGGTACACTTCAACTATGACAGACAAAATGAGGAAAAGAAATCCAGAAAATCACATTGTAGGATAAGTATTTGGTCACCTACAAACAAGCAAGATTTCTGGCTCTCACAGACCTGTAATTTATTTTTTAAGAGGCTCCTCTGTCCTCCACTCGTTATCTGTATTAATGGCACCGGTTTGAACTTGTTATCAGTATAGAAGACACCTGTCCACAACCTCAAACAGTCACACTCCAAACTCCACTATGGTCAAGACCAATAAGCTGTCAAAGGACACCAGAAACAAAATTGTAGACCTGCACCAGGCTGGGAAGACTGAATCTGAAATAGGTAAGCAGCTTGGTTTGAAGAAATCAACTGTGGGAGCAATTATTAGGAAATGGAAGACTTACAAGACCACTGATAATCTCCCTCGATCTGGGGCTCCACGCAAAAATCCCAGAACCACACGGGGGGACCTAGTGAATGACCTGCAGAGAGCTGGGACCAAAGTAACAAAGCCTACCATCAGTAACACACTATGCCACCAGGGACACAAATCCTGCAGTGCCAGACGTGTCCCCCTGCTTAAGCCAGTACATGTCCAGGCCCGTCTGAAGTTTGCTAGAAAGCATTTGGATGATCCAGAAGAAGATTGGGAGAATGTCATATGGTCAGATGAAACCAAAATATAACTTTTTGGTAAAAACTCAACTCGGCGTGTTTGGAGGACAAAGAATGCTGAGTTGCATCCAAAGAACACCATACCTACTGTGAGGCATGGGGGTGGAAACATCATGCTTTGGGGCTGTTTTTCTGCAAAAGGACCAGGACGACTGATCCGTGTAAAGGAAATAATGAATGGGGCCATGTATCGTGAGTGAAAACATCCTTCCATCAGCAAGGGCATTGAAGATGAAACATGGCTGGGTCTTTCAGCATGACAATGATCCTAAACACACCGCCCGGGCAACGAAGGAGTGGCTTCGTAAGAAGCATTTCAAGGTCCTGGAGTGGCCTAGCCAGTCTCCAGATCTCAACCCCATAGAAAATCTTTGGAGGGAGTTGAAAGTCCGTGTTGCCCAGCAACAGCCCCAAAACATCACTGCTCTATAGGAGATCTGCATAGAGGAATGGGCCAAAATACCAGCAACAGTGTGTGAAAACCTTGTGAAGACTTACAGAAAACTTTTGACCTCTGTCATTGCCAACAAAGGGTATATAACAAAGTATTGAGATAAACTTTTGTTATTGACCAAATACTTATTTTCCACCATAATTTGCAGATAAATTCATAAAAAATCCTACAATGTGATTTTCTGGATTTTTTTCCATTTTTTTCGCATTTTGTCTGTCATAGTTGAAGTGTACCTATGATGAAAATTACAGGCCTCTCTCATCTTTTTAAGTGGGAGAACTTGCACAATTGGTGGCTGACTAAATACTTTTTTGCCCCACTGTACATATTTGTTTTATTTACATAAACAATAGCAAGAGGAATATAATTCTAGGGGAATAAGTATTTGTTCTGACTTTCATCTTGTCAAAAATACACAAATATCCCTACAAAGGAAAGCGGTCTGATCCCCACAAAAACCAGCCTAAGAAATATATTTAATTGGTTGCCATGGTGAATAATCCAATAATAATTGGTAGGAACACATAAAAGCAAACATCAAAGAGTTTACCAGAATCTCTAAATGAAAATACTGGCACACTGTAAAAAAAAGTCTAAATAACTTATTTAATGTCATGTTTTGTCATTTATTATCTTGTCTTGTCCCTGTGCTTCCCATTCTATTCGTTTCCCTCTGCTGGTCTTATTAGGTTCTTTCCCTCTTTCTATCCCTCTCTCTCCCCCTCCCTCTCTCACTCTCTCGCTCTCTCTCTTCTCTCTATCGTTCCGTTCCTTCCCAGCTGTTCCTATTCCCTAATCATCATTTAGTCTTCCCACACCTGTTCCCGATCCTTTTCCCTGATTAGAGTCCCTATTTCACTCCTTGTTTCCCGACCTGCCCTGTCGGATCCTCATTTATAATTCACCGTGCTGTGTCAATGTTTTGCCCTGTCGTGTCGTGTTTCCCTCAGATGCTGCGTGGTGAGCAGGTGTCTGAGTCTGCTAGGTTCAAGTGCCTTCCCGAGGCAACCTGCAGTTCTCGATCAAGTCTCCAGTCTGTTCTTGTCTTTACGTGTAGTATTATGCTTTTTGTTTTGTAAAGTTTATTCTGGATTAAATACTCTGTTTTCGCCAAGTCGCTTTTGGGTCCTCATTCACCTGCATGACAGAAGGATCCGACCAAGGAATGGACCCAGCGACTACAGACGCCGTAACACTGCCGTCGAGATCCAAGGAGCCATGCTCGGCAGACACGAGCAGGAATTGTCTGCTGCTCGCCATGCCGTGGAGAACCTCAGGTTTCAACCTCTCTGGACAGTTCCAGAGTCTTCGTCTCGTGCCACCTGTTACTTCCTGGCCTGCCGAGCCTCCAGAACCTAGGGTTAATAACCCACCTTGCTACTCCGGGCAGCCCACTGAGTGCCGCTCCTTTCTCACCCAGTGTGAGATTGTGTTCTCTCTCCAACCCAACACATACTCTAGAGAGAGAGCTCGGGTTGCTTACGTCATTTCACTCCTTACTGGCCGGGCCCGAGAGTGGGGCACAGCTATCTGGGAGGCAAGGGCTGATTGTTCTAACAATTACCAGAACTTTAAAGAGGAGATGATTCGGGTTTTTGACCGTTCAGTTTTTGGTGGGGAGGCTTCTAGGGTCCTGGCTTCCCTATGCCAAGGTGATCGATCCATAACGGATTACTCTATAGAGTTTCGTACTCTTGCTGCCTCTAGTGACTGGAACGAGCCGGCGCTGCTCGCTCGTTTTCTGGAGGGACTCCACACAGTGGTCAAAGATGAGATTCTCTCTCGGGAGGTTCCTTCCTGTGTGGACTCTTTGATTGCTCTCGCCATCCGCATAGAACGACGGGTAGATCTTCGTCACCAGGCTCGTGGAAGAGAGCTCGCATCAACGGTGTTTCCCTGCTCCGCATCGCAACCATCTCCCTCCTCTGGCTCTGAGACTGAGCCCATGCAGCTGGGAGGGAATCTCGACTAAGGAGAGGGAACGGAGGATCACCAACCGCCTGTGCCTCTATTGCGGATTTGATGGACATTTTGTTAATTCATGTCCAGTAAGAGGCCAGAGCCCATCAGTAAGCGGAGGGCTACTGGTGAGCGCTACTACTCAGGTCTCTTCATCTAGATCTTGTATTAATGTCGGTCCATCTACGCTGGACCGGTTCGGGTGCTACATGCAGTGCCTTGATTGACTCTGGGGCTGAGGGTTGTTTCATGGAAAGCATGGGTTCGGAAACATAACATTCCTTTCAGACAGTTAGACAAGCCTACGCCCATGTTTGCCTGGTAGTCATCTTCCCAGTATCAAATTTGAGACACTACCTTTAACTCTCACAGTATCTGGTAACCACAGTGAGACTATTTCTTTTTTGATTTTTCATTCACCTTTCACACCTGTTGTTTTGGGTCATCCCTGGCTAGTATGTCATAATCCTTCTATTAATTGGTCTTGTAATGTGAAGTGCTTAATGTCTGCCATCCCTCCCATTTCTTCTGTCCCCACTTCTCAGGAGGAACCTGGCGATTTGACAGGAGTGCCGGAGGAATATCATGATCTGCGCACGGTCTTCAGTCGGTCCCGAGCCAACTCCCTTCCTCCTCACCGGTCGTATGATTGTAGTATTGATCTCCTTCCGGGGACCACTCCTCCTCGGGGTAGACTATACTCTCTGTCGGCTCCCGAACGTAAGGCTCTCGAGGATTATTTATCTGTGTCTCTTGACGCCGGTACCATAGTGCCTTCTTCCTCTCCGGCCGGGGCGGGGTTCTTTTTGTTAAGAAGAAACTCTGCGCCCCTGCGTGGATTATCGAGGGCTGAATGACATAACGGTTAAGAATCGTTATCCCCTTATGTCATCAGCCTTCGAGATTCTGCAGGGAGCCAGGTGCTTTACTAAGTTGGACCTTCGTAACGCTTACCATCTCGTGCGCATAGTGGAAAATAACACTCCGTTAGGGCATTTTGAAGTACCGGGTTCTGCCGTTTGGTCTCGCCAATGCGCCAGCTGTTTTTCAGGCATTAGTTAATGATGTTCTGAGAGACATGCTGAACATCTTTGTTTTTGTCTATCTTGACGATATCCTGAACCGTCACTCGAGATTCATGTTCAGCACGTTCGACGTGTTCTACAGCGCCTTTTAGAGAATTGTCTCTACGTAAAGGCTGAGAAGTGTTCTTTTCATGTCTCCTGATCTCGGTTCCGTTACGCTGAAGGCATTCAGAACCAGGTCCAAGCTGTCAGTGAAACGTGTCGAGTTGCAGCGCTTTTTAGGTTTTAATTTCTATCGGCGTTTCATTCGTAATTTCGGTCAAGTTGCTGCCCCTCTCAACTTCTGTACGTGTTTTAAGTGGTCCGGTTCCGCCCAGGGAGCTTTTGAATAAAAGAACGTTTTGTCCGCTCCTAGTTACTCCTGACGTCAAGACAACATTGTCGAACGCTTCAAGCCATTCTATCCCAGCGCTTCCAGTCTTCAGGTTCATCATTTTTCTCATCGCCTGTCGCCATCTGAGCGCAACTATGATGTGGGTAACCGTGAACTGCTCGCCATCCGCTAGCCCTAGGCGAATTTGCCAAACGACTTAATGCCCGTCAAGCTCGTTGGGCGTTGTTTTTCGCTCGTTTCGAGTTTGTGATTTCTTACCGTCCGGGTAGCAAGAACACCAAGCCTGATGCCTTATCCCGTCTGTTTAGTTCTTCTGTGGCTTCTACTGATCCCGAGGGGATTCTTCCTTATGGGCGTGTTGTCGGGTTGACAGTCTGGGGAATTGAAAGACAGGTTAAGCAAGCACTCACGCACACTGCGTTTCCCGTACCTGCCCTGTCGGATCCTCATTTATAATTCACCGTGCTGTGTCAACGTGTTTCCCTCAGATGCTGCGTGGTGAGCAGGTGTCTGAGTCTGCTAGGTTCAAGTGCCTTCCCGAGGCAAAGTCTTGTCTTTACGTGTAGTATTAATAACCTGCATATTTAATCTATTCAAGTCAACTAAATGTGCAAAATGTGTTGATTTGACAAATCATGTTAAGTTGACTTCAACTCAACAAAAGCTGTAAACATAAAAAATCAAGTTCAGTTAGCAAAGAACAATTTGCTCAGTCAACTTTCAAATCAGAACTAATAAGTCAAATAAACTAAAACAAGATCCTAGTTGTGTTGACGAAGAATGGCAAGTTATAATAACTACAAGTCAATACATTGTCTTAACTTACAAAATCAAGTTGAATCAGCTTATTAACTGTGTTCACTCAACTTTCAAATTAGATACAATAAGTCAAATTAACTAAATAAAGACAACACTTGTCTTGGCATTAAATGTAAAGTCAGGATAAATACAAATCTGTACATTTACTTAACTTACAAAATTAAGTTAAATCGGCTAAGACCTATGTGTTCATTGAACTTTTAAGTCAGAACCAAGATTTCAAATCAGTGGTCTCTGCAACTGCCTCCATTGCACATGTACTGTTGTATGGGTTTGAGTCTGGGTTTTGAACTTTTTAATCATTGCCCTAATTGTGTACCTATTGTTTAATAGTGGAAACCATTTTTATTTTATTTGTTTTTGCCTTACCACATTGTGATTGATGAAAAATGCATATTCCATGCATGTTACCATATTTTTATACCCCAGTTAAAGGGAGCCATGGAAAGCCACAATACAGTAAGTAAGAATCGCTATAGGGTGCCAACAATTGTCACAATTGTAATTTTGTTGATTGGTTTGTTTTAAATGGAATTTGATGGTGCGACTTTGCTGGAGTGACTTCCCCATTATTCCTTGCAGACAACAAATTAATGTTTTTTCTGTGAAGGCAAAGATCACATGCAATATCTAATTTTCTAATTTCTGACACCAACGCAGCAAATGTTAAATAATATGGAGCCACATAGCATTAACTGTGTCAATTGTATGAGCTATGGGTTCATATTGTGTTAGCTGAGGGTAACAGGTTTTTACTGCATGTCTACACATGTCCTGCTGTTAACATATTTCTACCACGGTAGATGTTGTGTTTTTGGTTGATGGCCAATAGTAAAAACAGTCAAATGCAATCGTGAATTCAATCGCTTTAGCTGACATGTTGCGGTTTACTCATTGTTTAATTATTTAAGGCTTATTCCTGTAAGACTAACTGTAAGTTGCTCTGGATAAGAGCGTCTGCTAACTGTGTAAACTATAGGAGAATAATTTACATATACTATTTCTCGATGTATGCACATGTATTAGGGATCCTAATATTGGGCCTAAGCTTTCATGGATAGCCATCTAATTATTCCTGTTTGGTGAGGCCAATGTAGTGAAAGTAATATGTGTAATGTTACAATTGGTTATAAAAGAGATTAACTTCAAAAAATACTTGGAATGCATCAGCTCACCTCCCATTGTGTGATGTTTGTGTAGAGTTTGCTCCTTGTTTGCGCATTGATAGGGGATATAGATCAAACTTAATTTGGTTTTGCACTTGCTCCTTGTAATTCTAGTAATCAATTATTTCTTAATTAAAACTGTATAATCTTTAGAATCAAACATGTTTTTTATTTACTTAAGCCTTGTCATACGAGCACAATTTATTTTAGAACTCAGTGTGAATTTATAGGCGGCGGAGCATTTCAGGAAGTCATTCGCGCACGTGACGTGTCCGGTCTGGCAGCATGTTAGAGAGATATGATTTTTACACCCAGCCTAACATGCTGACCAGACCGGACATGTCGTGTGCGTAAATTTAGAAATCCATGTTATTCAATTATTGCACCCACTAGGCTCGCGTGCGCCAACAAGCATCTGCATTGTCAAGGGATAAAATAGAAGTAATTCTGATTTCTAACGCAGGAGTAATTCCTATCCCTGCCTCTCCAATCTCCTCATTGGTTTATACAAGCAGGTACCCACGTGCCATCTCCTGATTGGTTATACTCACATGGGTGATTGAAAGATTAACTTTTTTGCCGGTCGTCGTGTAAATACTATGAAAGTTTAGATGCAAATCACCATATAAGTTCAAAGTTGAAAAAGCCTGGAAGGAGGAGAAGTGACTAGAAATGATTTGGTTGACCGTTTTATGTGTGGATTAAACAATGCCGTCAGATCAGGCCACATCTGAGTGGAATGACCTCAGACACAGAACTCGTCTTTTTCAAGTCCTTCGGTCAACCATACGGTAATCTCTGTGAGTATGTGGGCCAGATATTTGCAGAGTTTGGCATTGGAAGTAAAGTAACCTTCGGTACAATTCAACGAAGCGTTGCCACATTGAACTTTAACCAAGGGTCGGTTACAGACCGGGAAACTGTGGCTGACCATATGTGTCACTCTCTGGAAACGCGGACACGATACTACAAATTACCCACTCCCGAATCGGTGAGGTAGTGATAAAAAATAACAATACAGGACTATTTTGAGGCCCTGTAATTGGAATGAGTACACTTTAAATCATTTAACGAGGATCCAATGGAGGGCAAGTCTGGTGCCAGCAGTAACGGTAATTCCAGCTCTAATAGCGTATCTTAAAGTTGCTGCAGTTAAAAAGCTCGTAGTTGGATCTTGGGATCGAGCTTGCGGGTCACCGCAAGGCGAGCTACCGCCTGTCCCAGCCCCTGCCTCTCGGCGCCCCCTCGATACTCTTAACTGAGTGTCCCGCAGGGTCCGAAGCGTTTACTTTACCCGGGTACCCAGCGCCCAATCTTATTTCGTGACGGAAGGCATCTACCTCCACCTCACCCCTTCAATACAAATGGGTTACCAGGTGCACAGAGAAGGACCAGGAGCCAGAGTCCAGAGTCCGGAGGCCCAGAGAGAGAGTGGGCAAGCGGAATAAGGAAGGTGGGTACCTGGCTGAAAAGTACCACCGACACCTTGTAACCCAGAGTCTGGAGTCCAGAGTCCAGAGTCCGGAAACCCAGAGAGAGAGTGGGAAAGCGGACTATGGAAGGTGGGTACCTGGCTGAAAAGTACCACCGGCTCCTGGTAACCCAGAGTCCGGAGGCCCAGAGAGAGAGTGGGCAAGCGGACTAAGGAAGGTAGGTACCCGGCTGAAATTTACCACCGGAACCTGATAACCCAGAGTCCAGAGTCTAGAGTCCGGAAGCCCAGAGAGAGAGTGGAAAAGTGGAATAAGGAAGGTGGGTAACCGGCTGAAAAGTACCACCGACTCCTGGTAACCCATAGTCCAGAGTCCGGAAGCCCAGAGAGAGAGTGGGCAAGCGAACTAAGGAAGGTGGGTACCCGGCTGAAAAGTACCACCGGCACCTGGTAACCCAGAGTCCGGGGGCCCAGAGAGAGTCCGGAAGCCCAGAGAGAGAGTGGAAAAGCGGACTAAGGAAGGTGGGTACCTGGCTGAAAAGTACCACCGGCACCTGGTAACCCAGAGTCCGGAGGCCCAGAGAGAGAGTCCGGAGGCCCAGAGAGAGAGTCCGGAAGCCCAGAGAGAGAGTGGAAAAGCGGACTAAGGAAGGTGGGTACCTGGCAGAAAAGTACCACCGGCACCTGGTAACCCAGAGTCCAGAGTCCAGAGTCCGGAAGCCCAGAGAGAGAGTGGAAAAGTGGACTGAGGAAGGTGGGTACCTGGCTAAAAATTACCACCGGCTCCTGGTAACCCAGAGTCCGGAGGCCCAGAGAGAGAGTGGGCAAGCGGACTAAGGAAGGTGGATAACCGGCTGAAAAGTACCACCGGCACCTGGTAACGCAGAGTCCAGAGTCCGGAAGCCCAGAGAGAGAGTGGGCAAGCGGACTAAGGAAGGTGGGTACCTGGCTGAAAAGTACCACCGGCTCCTGATAACCCAGAGTCCAGAGTCCGGAAGCCCAGAGAGAGAGTGGGCAAGCGGACTAAGGAAGGTGGGAACCCGGGTGAAAAGTCCCACCAGCACCTGGTAACCCATTAGCGACCAGGTGACCAGGTGCACATGGGCCTTTTTAGGTAACCAGGTGCACGACGTCGGGTTTTGGTCACCAGGTGCACGCGGTTCATAACAGCGCGGCTATATGCTTTTTTGTCAGAGGAAGGGTGCTTAAGTGTGGGTGCCCTGGTTCACCTGGTATGCGAGGTTGTGGAGGTGGGGGGTGTCCCCTGCTGGAATCATCCCTGGAAATAGAGGGGTGTTACCTGGGTGGTGATGGAGGGCCTATAGGCCTGGAGGTCCATAGCTTCAGGGGGTAAGCTCTACTCTCATGCCCGGAAATAGAGGGGTGTTCCCCGGGTGGTGAGTGAGGTCCTACAGGACTGGAGGTCCATTGCTCCAGGGGGAAAGCTGTACTCTCATGCCCGGAAATAGAGGGGTGTTCCCGGGTGGTGAGTGAATGCATATAGGCCTGTATGTGTACTTTCATGCCCGGAGAGAGAAGGATGTTCCCGGACAGGGAGTGAGGGCTTATAGGCCTGTATGTGTCCTCTCATCCCCGGAGAGAGAGGGGTGTTCCTTGATAGCGAGTTAGGGCCTGTAGGCCTGTATGTGTCTTCTCAAACCCGAGAGAGAGGGGAGTTCCCGGACAGTGAGTGAGGGCCTATAGGCCTGGAGGTCCATAGGTCCAGGGGGTAAGCTCTACTCTCATGCCCAGAAATAGAGGGGTGTTACCCGGGTGGTGAGTGAGGGCCAATTGCCTGTATGTGTACTTTTGTGCCCGGAGAGAGAAGGATGTTCCCTGACAGGGAGTGAGGGCTTATAGGCCTGTATGTGTCCTCTCATCCCCGGGGAGAGAGAGGGGTGTTCCTTGATAGGGAGTTAGGGTCTGTAGGCCTGTATGTGTACTCTCATTCCCGGAGAGAGAGGGGTGTTCCCGGATAGGGAGTTAGGGCCTATAGGCCTGTATGTGTACTCTCGTGCCCGGAGAGAGAGGCGTATTCCCGGACAGTATGTGAGGGCCTATAGGCCTGTTCCCGGACAGTGACTGAGGGCCTATAGGCCTGTATGTGTACTCTCATGCCCGGAGAGAGAGGGGTGTTCCCGGATAGGGAGTTAGGGCCTATAGGCCTGTATGTCTACTCTCATGCCCGGAGAGAGAGAGAGGTGTTCCCTGACTGTGAGTGAGGGCCTATATGCCTGTATGTGTCCTCTTTTCCCCGGATAGAGAAGGGTGTTCCCGGGTGGTGAGTGAGGGCCTATAAGCCTGTATGTGTACTCTCATGCCCGGAGAGAGAGGGGTGTTCCCGGGTGGTGAGTGAGGGCCTCTAGGTCTTTTCCCAGACAGTGAGTGAGTGCCTATAGGCCTGTATGTGTCCTCTCTTCCCCGGGGAGAGAGAGAGAGGTGTTCCCGGATTGTGAGTGAGAGCCTATAGGCCTGTATGTGTACTCTTATGCCCGGAGAGAGAGAGAGAGGTGTTCCCGGACTGTGAGTGAGAGCCTATAGGCCTGTATGTGTCCTCTCTTCCCCGGAGAGAGAAGGGTGTTCCCGGGTGGTGAGTGAGTGCCTATAGGCCTGTATGTGTCCTCTCTTCCCTGGAGAGAGAGAGAGGTGTTCCCGGATTGTGAGTGAGAGCCTATAGTTCTGTATGTGTACTCTCATGCCCGGAGAGAGAGGGGTGTTCCCGGGTGGTGAGTGAGGGCCTATAGGCCTGTTCCCAGACAGTGAGTGAGTGCCTATAGGCCTGTATGTGTCCTCTCTTCCCCGGAGAGAGAAGAGTGTTCCCTTACTGTGAGTGAGAGCCTATAGGACTGTAGGTGTCCTCTCATCCCCAGAGAGAGAGGGGAGTTCCCAAACAGTGAGTGAGGGCCTATAGGCCTGGAGGTCCATAGCTCCAGGGGGTAAGCTCTACTCTCATGCCCGGAAATAGAGGGGTGTTACCCGGGCGGTGAGTGAGGGCCAATTGCCTGTATGTATACTTTCATGCCCGTAGAGAGAAGGATGTTCCCGGACAGTGAGTGAGGGCCTTTAGGCCAGTATGTTTACTCTCATTCCCAAAGAGAGAGGTCTGTTCCTTGATAGGGAGTGAGGGCCTATAGGCCTGATGGTTCGTAGCTCCAGGGGGTAAGCTCTACACTCATGACCGGATAGAGAGGGGTGTTGGCCCGGGCAGGGATGGAGGCCTAGATGGTGCACCCAACCCGGGCATGGACCTCCATCACCCCCCTGAAGCCATTAAGAACCATCCCAAAATATAGACATGGTGACCCGTTCAATCACCAGGTGCCCGGCTGGACAGTTTTCTGAAAAGTAAGACATAATGCATTTTCTGAGATGTGTGGACTCGTTTTTCACCACATTTTTTCGAACCTTCCATTAGTCACCAATGGCGCCCTCAAGTGACTTCTCCCGGGAGTGACTTGCTCCCAAACGGGCAGTTATGCCAGGAACACACCTAATGATTAAAAATACTTCCCGAGGGGCTAGAGGTCCCAAATTTCGGCTCATACCCTCTCTCGTGATGGGCAACCATTACACCATGTTTAAAAAAGTTAGCATTCACAGGAATCTATGCGCCCTGTAAACTGAACTTTTTTTCTGAAACTTAAAACACGATTTTCCATGATAAATTCTTATAGAAACAGAACAGAAATGCTTGTCTATGTGTGCCCTTCCGTGCAAAAACAAATCCCCGTCCATATTGGAGTTGTACTTTTTGAGTTATTAAGGTTAAAGTATATTTTCGTGTCCCGGGACTTTTGTCACATACGGCGCAGCACACTAAAACCCTGTGATTGACATTTTTTGGGTCATCAATGAACATGGTTCTAGTCCTATGAAGGTGACCATTCCATCGGTGTTCCACCAAATGCAGTGAACCATTCTCTGAATCCCAGTCAGAGTGCCTCTTTGCAGGCATCTGTCTAATGTGTACAGCCCTATATGCATATGGAAGTACCAGGCCAGGGCAGTGGCTTTTGTCCCAATATAGGCCTGTGGTCCTTGGGCATGGTTGCATAGGGACATAGGGTCATTAAGGGAGTAAGCCACTCTCTGAATCACAGTCAGAGTGCCTCTTTGAAGGCATACTATCTAATGTGTATAGCCCTATATGCATATGGAAGTACCAGGCCAGGGCAGTGACTTTTGTCCCAATATAGGCCTGTGGTCCTTGGGTATGTTGGCATAGGGACATAGGGTCATTAAGGGAGTAAGCCACTCTCTGAATCCCAGTCAGAGTGCCTCTTTGAAGGCATACTATCTAATGTGTATAGCCCTATATGCATATGGAAGTACCAGGCCAGGGCAGTGACTTTTGTCCCAATATAGGCCTGTGGTCCTTGGGCATGTTGGCATAGGGACATTGGGATTCAGAGAATGGTTAATGACCCTATCAGAGTGCCTCTTTGCAGGCATACTATCTAATGTGTATAGCCCTATATGCATATGGAAGTACCAGGCCAGGGCAGTGGCTTTTGTCCCAGGTCAGGGCAGTGGCTTTTTGGCCTATGGGCCTTTCGGGCCGGTGGTCCATTTGGGTTACCAGGCCCGGTGAAAAAAAATTGATTACCGCAGGTGGGTCTCGAATAATTAGCAGCTGATTGTAAGACTCGTGCGCTACCCATAAAGCCAAATGTCCTTTGATGAACAAAGAGGCAACGAGGTGAGGTTTCTGGTCAAATTCTTCTTCCAATCCAATTAGTCCCATATTGGCCCACAGCTGGGGCTTATTAAGTCCTTGTTTAGGGTTAGGGTTTGAGGGTTAGGGTTAGGGGTTAGGGTTAGGGTTAGGTTGTTTGGTGGAGCAAACAAAGAGACACGCAGGAAGGCAGGAGAGAGAAGCTATGAGCAGCAGACAAAGACGCGACTGTGGGCTTTGTTCCAAGCAGAATATTGTGTGGCTAGACCGACATTTCAAGTCTGTCCATGCACTTACGTCCGGCACTATGGAATGGATGAATGCTATGCAATCTAGCCGGGTTTCGACTGAGAGACAGCAGCCCGAATCAGGGCAGTATATGCAGCCTGACAATGTTGTTGAACCGCGGCTGAGGAACCCTGTGTTTTTGCAGTGTGTTGAAAGTGTTGTCCGTGGAGCAGCAGCTGGTGGACGAGGGTGAGCAGGCGGCGAGTGTGTCGGCAGCGGTGCAGACAACCAGTCAGGTCGGTAGTGAACCATGCTTGGAACCGAGGGAGCAAGGCTGCGTCGTGGTGACTTCCACAGAGAGCAAGAGTGATGAAGGAGGCGGTGTGTCGTCCAGAATTGAGGTTTGGAGTAATGCAATTTTGACTCAATATGAGCACTATATTACGGGTAGAAACCCTTCAGTTAAACGAATTGACAATAGTCGCACCAGTATATCCCGAGTACGGGAATTCCTCTGCATTATGTCAGAGGGCAAGGCCGATGAAGGACTGTGTTCTCTGGATAACTACAGACGTGTGTCTGAGTGGTATGGCCAATGTGACGGCCGTGGTTTGGCACCATCCACGTTAAAAATGTACTGAGCCGAAGTTCGAAGTTTCCTGAAAAATCTTACTCAGTTCCGGCAGAATAGTCTGCAAGCTAAGGTCAGTGGAATTTGAAAGTTGTTACTCTGCTTGGCTAAGGTGGATAGGGATTCGCGGCAGAGCAAGGCAACGCACAGGGCAACATTTCGCAAACGCTGCAGGGACGAGGTGCTCAGCGCTGCGGAGTTAAGCCGGTTTGTTGAGCTAAGTAACCAAGCAATTCCTTCAGTTCTCAGTAGGCTGGAGGTCCGTGCCACCTGCTCTGACAGACGTAGGTTTGCGGCTCTCATGTCCAGCCAGTTGGCCATATTTAATGGCACTCGACGATCCCCAGTCACCATGTTCAGTGAGAGGGATTTTACTGAAGTAACCTCGGAAAGTGGGGGTTATCAGATGTGTGTTGCAACCCACAAAACAAACTATAGCTTCGGGGAGTGCAGAATTGTTATATGTCAGGAGGAATACACTTGGCTTAAACGATTCCATCAGATCAGGCCACATCTGAGTGGAATGACCTCAGACACAGAACTCTTCTTTTTCACATCCCGCGGTCAACCGTACGGTAATCTCTGTGAGTATGTGGGCCAGATATTTGCAGAGTTTGGCATTGGAAGTAAAGTGACCTTTGGTACAATTCGACGGAGCTTTGCCACATTGAACTTTAACCAAGGGTCGGTTACAAATCAAATCAAATCAAATGTTATTTGTCACATACACATGGTTAGCAGATGTTAATGCGAGTGTAGCGAAATGCTTGTGCTTCTAGTTCCGACAATGCAGTAATAACCAACGAGTAATCTAGCTAACAATTCCAAAACTACTACCTTATACACACAAGTGTAAAGGGATAAAGAATATGTACATAAAGATATATGAATGAGTGATGGTACAGAGCGGCATAGGCAAGATGCAGTAGATGGTATCGAGTACAGTATATACATATGAGATGAGTATGTAAACAAAGTGGCATAGTTTAAAGTGGCTAGTGATATATTTTACATCAATTCCCATCAATTCCCATGTGGCTGGAGTTGAGTCAGTGTGTTGGCAGCAGCCACTCAATGTTTGTGGTGGCTGTTTAACAGTCTGATGGCCTGAGCGCTGACCGATGTGTGCATTTATCAGACCCAAAACCCATGCAGGCCAATCTCGGTTTGGTGACTCTAGATAACTTCGAGACAATCGCGCGCCCTTTGTGGCGGTGAGAATGTCTGCCCTATCAACTTTTGATGGTACTTTCTGTGCCTACCATGGTGACCACGGGTAACGGGGAATCAGGGTTCAATTCCGGAGAGGGAGCGTGAGAAACGGCTACCATATCCAAGGAAGGCAGCAGGCGCACAAATTACACTCCCGACTCGGTGAGGTAGTGACGAAAAATAACAATACAGGACTCTTTCCAGGCCCTGTAATTGGAATGAGTACACTTTAAATCTTTTAACGAGGATCGATTGGAGGGCAAGGCTGGTGCCAGTAGCAGCGGTAATTCCAGCTCCAATAGCGTATCTTAAAGTTGCTGCAGTTAAAAGCTCGTAGTTGGATCCCGAAACAGCCCCTATGACACCAATTATGGCACTTCCGGCTGGCACAGGAAGCTAAAGGTAAACACATATCCTCAATGGGGTATGCTGTTACAGAATCCTGAGTTTTAAGTCTTTACGTTAAGAACTGACTGATTTATACAGGGTTGAATGCACTATTTCCATCAACCATCAGGTTGGGTATGGAAAAACACTTTTAGGGTGATTTTAACCACTTCTGGATGCTTCAGGAAGCTTAGAATCGACACATGTAGACCTCATAGTGGCCTGATTGTCATCGAAGACATAAGGCATTATTAACCCACATAGGCTTCAGGTTAAATTTAGAGTGAGCAGGCAATGCATTCCTATAATGAGAGATGTCATTGTAATCTTTGAGATCAAAAAAACCCGATTTACTGTTTAGGGTTAATGCCACATGGTCAAGGTTAGGCTTGCACAGATCCGGAGGACCTCAGGAACAAACATGAGGTCGAATTGTGCTTCTCACCCTAACGGTTCTCTCACTGTCACCCAAAAGCAAATTAAATTTAGGGCCAGGCTTCATTTTGGGCCTGCTTTTTTCACTGTTGCTGCACTCAGAGTGAGCTACGGTCAAGCGGGGCGTCTCATTGAACTCAGCACGGTCTGGAGAATATGGAAATACCATTGCAGGCTCTGTGTGTCTTTAAGCACCGCATTTTGTCACTCCATCCTTGCTGTGTGTGTGTGTGTGTGTGTGTGTGTGTGTGTGTGTGTGTGTGTGTGTGTGTGTGTGTGTGTGTGTGTGTGTGTGTGTGTGTGTGTGTGTGTGTGTGTGTGTGTGTGTGTGTGTGTGTGTGTGTGTGTGTGTGTGTGTGTGTGTGTGTGTGTGTGTGTGTGTGTGTGTGTGTGTGAGAGAGAGAGCTTTTCTTTGACATCTGTTGGGAGAAATGACTGACTTACAGTTCATGACGGTTGCCTAATCACACATATGAAGTTTTGAAAAGATCTGATCTTTTTAATCCTTCACCAATTTGACATTGTATGATTTCTCTTAAATGACAATAGATAAATGTCTGGTTCTTTTTTTATTGACACCGTAGGTTCCTTTACTTTGACGTGAAGTGGAAAAATTGTTGCTCTATTTTCATTTTGGACCTTTAATCCCAGAAAAATGCCCATAACTCAAAAACCGTTGAGGCCGACACGCCATCTTGTTCGGGGCCATCTGCCCATTATGCCAAACCTATGCTCACTCAAGTTTCGGCCTCGAATATGGAAAAGTGTTTATTTCTGTATTTCAATGTTGCAACTTGCTGAAAATTGTCCACAGTGTTCCTATCATCTAGTTGAAACAGCAATGCAAAAAAATGTACTTACAGTGTTCATCAAACATGAATTAGACCTTGTTTACGGAAAAGTGTTTATTTCTGTATTTCAATGTTGCAACTTGCTCAAACTTGTCCACAGTGTTCCTATCATCTTGATTAAACAGTACTGAAAAAAATATTTACTAACAGAGTGCATCAAACATGATTTAGACCTTGTTTATGGAAAAGTGTTCATTTATATATTTCAATGTTGCAACTTGCTGAAACTTGTCCACAGTGTTCCTGTCCTCTAGTTTAACAGATCTACAGAAAAATGTACATCCAGAGTGCATCAAACACGATTTAGACCTTGTTTTTGGAAAAGGTTGTATTTCTGTATTTCAATTTTGCAACTTGCTGTAAAATGTCCACAGTCTTCCTATCATCTAGTTTAAACAGTGCTGCAAAAAAAATCATTTCAGAGTTCATCAAACATAATTTAGACCTTGTTTATGGAAAAGTGTTTCTTTCTGTATTTCAATGTTGCAACTTGCTGAAACTTGTCCACAGTGTTCCTATCATGTAGTTGAAACAGTAAGGCAAAAACAATGTACTTACAGTGTTCATCAAACACGATTTAGACCTTGTTTATGGAAAAGTGTTTCTTTCTGCATTTCAATGTTGCAACATGCTGAAAATTGTCCACAGTGTTCCTATCATCTAGTTTAAACAGATCTACGAAAAAATCTACATCCAGAGTGCATCAAACACGATTTAGACCTTGTTTATGGAAAAGTGTTCATTTCTGTATTTCAATGTTGCAACTTGCTGTATATTGTCCACGGTGTTCCTATCATCTAGTTTAAACTCTACTGCCAAAAAATTACATTGAAAGTGCGTCAAACATGATTTTGACCTTGTTGTGTTTATTTCGGCTCAGCATATGTGAGGACTCCTTCAAGATTGTTGGAAAAGCATTCCAGGTTAAGCTGGTTGAGAGAATGCAAAGAGTGTGCAAAGCTGTCATCAAGGCAAAGGGTGGCTACTTTGAAGAATCTAAAATATATTTTGATTTGTTTACCACTTTTTACTACATGATTACTGCATGGTTAGTACATGATTCCATATGTGTTATTTCATAGTTTCATGTCTTCACTATTATTCTACAATGTAGAAAATAGTAAAAATCAAGAAAAACCCATGAATGAGTAGGTGTGTCCAAACGTTTGACTGGTACTGTATATCTCATGAATGTTTTTACATTCAGTTACATGAAGTCACTTTCTTATCACTCCTTCCTTCGGGAAACATGTAAGGAAAGCTTTTTTTTAAATCAAAAGGGATGCTGTCAAAAATGTATTGAATTCAAATGGATTTACCCAGTCTACAAAGCACTACAGCCACTCTGTGATGACCAGTTCTGATCTTATATGATATATTAGTTATATATTAGTTTTATTAGGTGGAGGTTTCATTCAGGTCTCTGTTTAATATAATATTAATATAATATTAAACTTTTATGAAATAAATGAAAAATCAAATTTTGTTTCCTGCGTTGCACACTCCAGTCAGCGATGTGTGCCTTTTAGGTTCAGGCGATGCTGCCAGGGTGACGTATAATCTAGTGGACGGGTCGCTCCTTCAATAACAACAGCTTTTCAGACACCTTGGTAGCTTTCTGGCAAACATAGCTACAACATTCACGTTATTTACACTGTTTGGTGTATATTAGTCGATGTGTATTAAACACACTTCTGTTGTATGTACTTGTTGGCCCATTTAATTATAGATTTACGTTGTTTGTCAGCTAGCTGGTTTGTTAAGTTAGCTTAGATCTAGGCTACTCTCTAATGCTAGATAGCTAACATCTCCGACCATGAGTTCACTAAGCTACTCTCCTCCTGCTAAAGAGGGGGTCGTCTGCTGGACTGAGAAAGAAGCTCTCGTGAAAGAGGAGGAGGAAGAGAAAGATGTCACACTACAAAAACAAGTAGAGGGTGAGGCTGTTACCGTGAAAGAAGAAGAGAAAGACGTTACAGTGAAAGAAGAGGAAGACGCGTTCAGAGTGAAAGAGGAGGATGTTACAGTAAAAGAAGAGGAGGATTCAGTTTTTGGAGTGAAAGGGGAGGAGGGGGAGATGACTGTCACATTGGATGAGGAAGAGGAGGTTGGAGATCTGTTTAACACCAGTAAGTACGGTCTCTGCAGTCGTTGAACCAATATGCAGTACAGGGGTTCTACACTTTAATGTTGTTCTGTAGGAATGGCTGAAGCTACACTGTAACGTGTAGAACATCACGAGTGGACCATCAACAAAACGTTAACAATTGATCAAATGCATCCAATGGCAATGCCTAAAATACTGTATTCCTCAATATCTTCTATTAGATTAGCCCAATATGTTCTCTTAAAGGGGCCATCAGTAGTTGTTACATCCGTTTTGGGACTGATACATTAATAATACCCATATTTTCTTTAAGAATTCCCTTTTAAATGCATCATGAGCTTAGTTCGACTGTCTTTTTTATTCCAATGTTTGTCAGTAAATATAAACAAACACTGTATATCCTCAAAACATGGTTAAAACTATAATGTTGATATCATGGATGGTTGCATTTCTCCATCCCTCAGATTTTTACCGAAACGGCAGGGAGTACGCTTTGTTATTGTTTCTACTGCAGATTTCTGCCCCCGTTACTCTTCCAGGTCCAAGGACTGTATGTTATTTTCAGAGGTAGACTAGCTCTGGCAGGCTCTTTACCTGGTGGCTGGTAAATGCCACCATGGGATGGCAATGTTTCAAATAGACCTAGCTTGTGTATCACTATCACTTGCTATCACCAGATATACTTTAAGAAATTAGGATATTGGATTCGTATTTCGATTCGTATTAACAGCTTAAAGAAAATAACATTGGCATGAATTACCCTCTGTGAACAAGAAGCACAACATTACAAATATTTTCAGAGATGTGAGATAATTAACTTGTTCTCTGTAATATCGTGTAGCTTTGCAATCGTAACATTACATACTTTCAAGTAAAATAGGCATGTTTCTCCACTCATACCCTGACTTTAAAAAGGGATTTAGTGAGAAATAGTTCAGGAACTGCGTGTCACAGCATGACAATATGAACGTGATTGGTCGACAGTCTCTTGGACGGGCGTTATATACGCTTTGACATTTTCTGGAATAGTTTTTATTTGAAAACGTTTTTGTTTACTTGCCTGCCTATTGAATTTGGAATGCACTCTACTGTTCATCTCTGAAACTCACTGAGATAATTCCTTTGATACAGCAGTAGCAATACAGGGATATAACATCTACAGAAAATACAGGAATGATGGGGGAGGTGTTGCTGTATACAGTGCATTCGGAAAGTATTCAGACCCGTTGACTTTTTCCACATTTTGTTACTTTAAAGCCTTATTCTAAAATTGATTTTAAAAAATATTATTTTCCCTCTTTCATTTAACTAATTTATTGGCACACCTGCATTTGGGGAGTTTCTCCCATCCTTCTCTGCAGATCCTCTCTAGCTCTGTCAGGTTGGATGGGAAACATTACTGCACAGCTATTTTCAGGTCTCTCCAGTGATGTTAGATCGGGCTCAAGTCCCAACTGCGTTGTCCCCAAAATCATCTTCTAGTGTCCCCACCTAAAGTAAATCTTGGTCAACCAAGAGTCGCCTGTTCTTTCTACCAAACAAATGGTTGACATGTTATAACGTGTATTTTTTCATTTATAGACACATCCCCAAAAAATCAACTATATGTATTGAACTGGTCTGATGCTTTAAGCAGGCTGTTTGATTAAATAATTAAGACACACAAATGACTCGGGAGCCAGAGCTCAAGATAACCTAACCAGATGGAGAAAGATTCTGCTGTTGTGATCATGAAGTTTCTGGTAATGGGCTACACCAGCGGTCTGCAACATTTTCCACTTGGAGTGCCAAGTTAACTTAGTTAATTTCTACCAACCAGTTACGATTTTCATAGGTACAATTCCGTGGAACAGATTCATTCATTTATAATAGTATCTCAAAATCATTGTTTGTGATTAAGCTACATTCTATCTAAATGAAAATTATACAAATCTAAAAGTAACTTTTATTGCCATTGACAACTATGTAAAAATAGCCTACATAAAGCCCACAAATAAAAACATTGCAGCCTGCAGGTAGAAAATATCCTGATAAAAATAAATATTTCACATTTGCTGCACATGGCCTTTCTACAACAAACTTGAAACATTATATCAACTATCAACTGGGTCAGCCCAAAACTCAAGATAGCGAGCTTGCAACATTGTAAAAAATATTCTGGTATAGTTCCCCGCGCCAGTGAGTTTGGGACAGACACAGCTGTCGGCTATTTGCGCAAGGAATAAGAAGTAATCGGGTATTTTATGACATTTCCACTGGATCAGAGCATCATTATATCTTTCCCTTTTATGCCGAGTGGTTATCGAAAGGGAAATATTTTATGAAAATACTTTGAGGAACTATTGTCATTCGCAATTGATTTCGATTAGACTTTGTTTACTTGCTGTTTGAGGTGAAGAAAAATGACTTTGAGAAACTCCACAACTCATTAGTGGTGGTGCGTTAAGACAATCATAAATACTATCAGACATCCCCAAATGGGCACATTTATAGGCCTACATTTGCGCGCAGGCCAGGTAGACTAGTCCTACTTCTATCAAATCCAAATTTATTTGTCACGTGCCCCAAATACAGCAGATGTAGGTAGACCTTACATTAAAATGCTGACTTACAGGCTCTAACCAACAGTGCAATTTCTAAGTTAAAAAATGCTCTCGAACTATGTAAAATTTAGTGGCTATTTATGTTACGCTGGGAAAATAGTTTTCATGGGAACAGAAATTCTAAATAATTTCAGAGTTTGCTAAATCCAATGGTTCTAACCGAGAGTCACCTTAACTTTATAGACAACACCCAAATGGATACTGTCATTAACACGGTTCTTCAATAATTAGACATTCTTAATACTGTAGCTGTTTAGTTACAGTCACATGTTCAACTATCATCACCTGATCTAGGAAATCATTTTCTGAATGACAGTCAAATGACAAACATCACGATATGCAACAACAACCAAAGTGCCGTGCTCCACGTTGGATCCAACATCCCTAACAAATTGATGTTTATAATGTGTTATTGTCTGCTTGATTTACAGTAGGGTCTCGTTAGTCTGTTTGAACACAGAGAGTCTTAGCTCATAAGCAACCTGGAAATGGAGGCTATATTTGATGTCAGCCTATGAGAACTCCCCTGAGTTTTCCCCCACAGTGGTGAACTAGTGAATAGATACAGAGCTTAATGTGAGTTTCACTCCTGGTCTTGTGCTGATAGTGTGCTGTAATATTCAGAATTCATTGTGAAAATTTAAAATCTTCGCTCACCATTTTTTCTCCAAACAGATATACTAAATCCAGAAATAGTGGTTTCCTCATTAGCAGATATACTACATCCATTACTAGTGGTTTCCTCATTAGCAGATATACTACATCCATAACTAGTGGTTTCCTCATTTGCAGATATACTACATCCATAACTAGCCGTTTCCTCATTAGCAGGGGGGAGTTTCTGCAACCAAATTGTGTGTACTTTGCCCTCATGCCGCAATTTTAGCAAACACAGAAAGTGGCCTATATTGGAAACCAAAAGTAATCTGGCACACTGCTTAGAGTTTCAACAACATGAATAACTAATTTCAACACATAATCATCAATGTTACTACTATTGTGAAATCAAGACAAAATATGACTATTGTTGCTAACTTGACTGTCTTCATTGTAAAATTTAACAGATGTCAATTGTTGTAGAACTTCATGGGTATGCTCTGGGCATCACCATTTACCTCAAATAAACAGTGGATTTCTGCTGTTGTGGGCCTTTAACCATCTGTCTGACTTTGTCATTCACACAGGAGAGACACAGGACTATCGTGGATCCTCTTGGGAGGCTCAACAACATCATGATTCTGACAAGGCAGAGAAGAGTCTCTTCAGATCAGAACTCCTCAAGAAACACCAGCAGAGACCCACAGAGAAGAAATCTCATTGCTGCTCTGACTGTGGGAAAATATTAAACTCTTCACCAGACCTTAAAATACATCAAAGAATTCACACTGGAGAGAAACCTTACGGCTGTGATCAATGTGGGAAGAGTTTTTCTCAACTAAAAACCCTGAAATCACACCAGAGAATACACACTGGAGAGAAACCTTTTGGCTGTGATCAATGTGAGAAGAGATTTATTTGGCTGCAAACCCTGAAAACACACCAGAGAATACACACTGGAGAGAAACCTTACGGCTGTGATCAATGTGAGAAGAGTTTTACTCAGCTAAACAACCTGATAGTACACCAGAGAACACACACAGGAGAGAAACCTTATAGCTGTGATCAATGTGGGAAGAGTTTTTCTACATCTAGCTATTTAACTATACACCAGAGAATACACACTGGAGAGAAATCTTTTGGCTGTGATCACTGTGGGAAAAGTTTTATTTGGCTACAATCCCTGAAATCACACCAGAGAATACACACTGGAGAGAAACCTTTTGGCTGTGATCAATGTAGGAAGCGTTTTACTCAGCTAAACAGCCTTATAGTTCACCAAAGAACACACACAGGAGAGAATCCGTGCTGTGATCAATGTGGGAAGAGATACTCTGATAAAAGATCTCTGATTAAACATCAGAAAATACATGAAGTAGTTGTTTCATGATATCAATGAAATAATGTCACAATGTAGAATGTTTTTAACATTGTGGAAGTATTTTAATAATGTCACAATATAGAATGTATTAACATTGTAGGAGTATTTTAATGAACGTCAGAATGTAGAACCATAAACATTTGCCCAATTTTCAATTGATTTTAGTCTCAGGGGAAAAATCCAGGCTTCTTAATTGAAAGAGTACTTTTTATGAGATTCAACAAAAAGTGACTAACAAAAATAGAGTTGTGTTACATTTACCATGTTGGTTACTCACTTGAATCAAAATGCAACTCTTCAATGTTTAGGTTTTCAATATATCCCAAACTGTTTCTGCATATTGGTTATTGATTTGGACACATTAAAACTATGTCTTGACATTGCGCTATTCTCACCTACCAAAATGTAATTCAAAAGACGTTGAAAAGAAGACTATGCCCGACGTCCAATTTATGTTCGGTTGTAAGTTGAAAATGTGTTTTCGGGTAGTTTTTTCAATGATTTGAAAACAACTTAATTTCAATGTACTTGCAGCCTATACATATGGACGCAGTATAATCAATTGGTCTATAATGAATTTTATTAACAATCTTACATTACTCCATTATTTCTTGACAACATCCAAGTGCTAATTGTCTTTATTCCACTACTGAAGAAGCATGTCTCAAATCACCTAGTCACATTTCAAACATCCAGCCTGACAAAATATACATTTTATTATTCCATGCCTCACCACTAAGTTAATTATTGGCAATACATATTAACAAAGGGGTGTACATTTGGTTTTGATATTTCATATTTACAATTCATGTAACATTTAGTACTAATTATTTATGCAACCAACTGACAATTGTTGGGTACAATTATATTGACATTGTTCTTGCTTTTAGACTATCAGGGATCATTCTCAGATGTGCCAACCCAAATGTACTAGAGCATGACATTGGGGACTGGGCCCAGATCCAACAACATGCCTATCGAGTGAACCCTGAAAAGAGAGAGAAGCTCCACAGTGAGGTGGAAAGTTACTACGGATATCGCAGGAGTTTCCTCTTGAAATCAGACATGTCTGTGGTAAGGTCAACTTGCTTGCTGATTGTCTCAAGAGTCGGCAGTCCAATTTTTTTTTTTAACTGCACTGTTGGTTAGGGGCTCGTAAGTAAGCATTTCACTGTAAGTTCTACACATGTATTCAGCGCATGTAACTAATACAATTTGATTTGAGTTTTGTTTGGGCTCGTTCCAAGGGGACGAGAGTTCTAGAAGCTAGAGAGTTCTAGAAGAGTTTTAGGATTCTATAGAAAGAAAAGGGAGAAAATAATGATACGATTGTATTTTATTATTTATAAATACGTGTTTTTTCTTGTTTTTAGTTGTTGACAGCAAGTAGACACCATGTATTGGTGAATCATTGTAGTTGATAATAATGTGAAATGGAAGTTGTTTTCTGTTGGTGGTCCGCAAACTTGTCCAACAAAAATATAGGAAATATTTGTTGTCTTAAAGGGGAAGGGTGTTACAGGCTTTGGTTTTTCCATTTATGTTTTGAGGTAGGACTTTAGCACGTATAGCCCGTTAGCACGTATAGCTCGTTAGCACGTAGGATGCACTGACTGGTGTCACCTCGTTAGTCAGTATGTGTTACACCTGTGCTGGCTTGTCCATCTCATTAGTGGGAAGGTGTTTCACCTGAGCTGGTCAAGGTTCTATTTAAGAGTGTCTGGCTCAGTGCTCCAGTTGTCTTAATAGATGTGGAGAGTCAACACCTTTAGTTGCTCCACCTTTTTTGATTTGCTTCCTGTTTATAAGTTTGAGGTGGTGGGACGGGTGCGCCATCATCCGTGAGGAGATGGCGCAAAGTACATCTGAACCGTCGGTTCCGGGGATTGGACTGGTCAACACGGTGCGCTTTTCTTGACGGGGAAAAGAGATGGAGACTTGGGGGAGAGAAACCTTCGGGAGGAACATCCTGATGGGGCACCTAAAATTGAAGGTTAAAGATGTTCTATGCCTTCAGGGGAACCCAATGGAGAAGGGGTTTGATGTAACCCTATATTTGGAAGAAAAACACAATGAGATTATGAAGACGGTGACAGAAGGGAAAGAAGAAGGTCCCCTGTGTCATTACACGGTGACCAGCCTGGCAAGAAACAACTTCAGGGTGGTCACCGTAACCATGTACAATCCGCACGTGAAGGACGAAGAAGTGAGGGCCTTTCTGGGGAGGTACATGGACAATGTCTCCTCAGCGAGGTACCTCAGGGACTCCCTGGGTTTCTGGAATGGGAAGAGGTTTCCAGGCGTTACTCAGGGAGTCCCCGAAGAGTGTGGATGGCTACCTCCATCCTCCGGCAATGTTCTCCCTGGGGGCTGACAGGGGAACACTCTACTATGCACGTCAGCCCCCGCTCTGCAGGCGTTGTATGGCCTACGGCCATACCCTGGCCTCGTGCAGTAACAAGAAATGTCGGTTTTGTGGGTCGGAAGAGCACGAGGCCAGGGAGTGTGACGAGCCCAAGGCTTGCCACGGGTGTGGCTCCAGAGAACACCTGTGGCGTGACTGCCCGGCTCGTCACAGGTCATATGCGTCTGCAGCTGGGGGGGGGATAGGGGGAGGAAAGAAAGGACGCGTGCGGATTGTACGGATGGCACAGGGGAAAAGGCAAGAGAAGAGGATGGAAAGAAGGAAGAAATGAGAAGAAAGAGGCGTGAAGAAGGAAAGAGTGGAAAAGAAGAGGAGAAGGAAAAGAAGGCAGAAGAACGTAAAGGAGCGGTGAAGGGGACAGTGGTGGGAGAAGGGTTTGAAGAGGGAACGGGGACAGTGACTGAGAAGGAGGGAGGAGTGGAGGTGGGAGGGGGGAGGAGTGGGGGACAGCCTGCCAGGCTTCCTCGAGGTCGAAATGAGGGATTTGGTGGAGGATTTAGCAGGGATGGGACGTTGTGTCTCCCCGCTACCTCCTTCACCAAAGAAGAAAGAGATGAAGAGGGTGAGCTTGGCAGGAAGTGAGAGGGAGGGGGTGGAGGGGAGGGGGCTAAGAGAGTGGCGGGGGGGGGGTAATTTGTCCTCCCGTTTTGCCTCAGCCCCTTGCATTTTAGTGGATGTCTCCAGTGAGGGGTCGGTGGGCTGTTTGCTAGAGGGATCCCAACTCCTGTTTGAGGAGATGGGGTCCCCTACATGCAGCCCCGAGGCAAACAGGGAGGGGGGGATGGTGGGTGGGGAGGGAGGACCCAACACACTGCCTGGGTCATGGGTTGGGATGGAGGACGGGGGGGCGTCAGGAGAGGAGAGGACGTCCCCGCCGGTGGAGATGGACCAGGGGAGCATCGGGTGAGTCTGTTTTTTCTTTGATTTTTGGGGTTTTTATTTGTTGTTAATAATTAAATGAATAGTTCTGTTTCTTTTTTTAGTCTAAATGTTAGGGGGTTAAGGAATAATGTTTAAAAGGAGGGCGGTTTTTTGTTATTTAGAGGGTGTGGGGTTTGATTTCTGTTTTTTACAGGAGGTTCACCTGAGGGATGGTGGGGATGTGTGTAGATTTAAGAGAGAGTGGGATAAGGGGGAATCTTTTGGGGGCATAGGAGGGGTGCAATCAACAGGAGTAGGGATTTTGTGTGGGCATAGAGAGGTTAAAATAGAGAACACTTTTGTAATAATGCAGGGTAGAGTTTTGGGGATAGATGTTAAGTTTAGAGAAGCTAGATATAGGTTAATTGGGGTGTATGGGCCACAGGTGGCGGCAGACAGGAGGGAGACGGTGGACTGTTTGGCGCCCCTGTGTGTTACAAACAGGCACTTGGTGATAGGAGGAGACTTTAATATAGATTTAGGGGTAGGCGGTGATAGCAGTGCAGGTGCATCTCTGGGCTAATGGCTTGCCATGGTCTGGTTGATGGTGGCCTGCACACTACTCCGGCAATGGTCGGTCCTACATGGCGCAACTCCAGGGGGGTTGCGCGGAGGCTCGACTACATTTTTGTACCCAGGTCTTTGGGTCAGTTGTCTGGGTGGCTGTTGCCTGTTTTCTTCACGGATCACGACGGGGTGTTCCTGCAGGTGGGGTCGCCAGTCTGCCTCTTCGGTAGGGGGTACTGGAAGTTAGATCGGGATATACTGGAGGAGCAGGCTTTTGTTGACGCATTTTTTTTGTTTCTTTCGGAGGCTTGACGGCCTCCGGTCCATGTGCGAGGGGGTGTTAGAGTGGTGGGATTTAGTTAAGGGGAGGATAAGGGCTTTTATAATAGGATATTGTAGAAGGAAAAAAAGGGAGGAAAGGAGGGAGGTGGATCGTGTCCAAAGGTTAATTGAACTCGAGTACGAGGCAGGCAACCTCGGCGGGTCGATTGACTGGGAGAGATTCGCAGCCCTAAAGGCGCAGCTCAGGGAGCTGCAGGAGCAGAAGGCTCGAGCTTTCCTGGAGTGTGCGCATATTGGCTTTCTAGAACATAATGAGACTTGTTCCGCTATGTTCTTTAAGTCGGTTAGGGCCAGGCAGAGTAGGAAGGTAATGCATGGAGTTAGGGAAGAAAATGGTAGTATAGTAAGTAAACCAGAGGAAATGGTCAGGGTGACAACTGATCATTTCCAAGGTTTATGTAAGGAAAGGGAAATAGATGTAGAGCAGGGAAACATGTTTTTAGAACACTTGTCCCGGCGGTTGCCAGAGGACATTAGAGACGTGATGGAGGCCCAGATCTCACTAGAAGAGGTTGAGAGCGCTCTTAGGAGGATGGGAAAAGGGAAGGTGCCTGGGATGGATGGGCTGCCGGCTGAGTTTTACCTCACGTTTTGGGGTATACTTGGACCAGTGGTTCTCGAAGTCTTGAAGGCCATCCTTGAGACGGGGGTCCCGGGGGGATCAATGGCTGTTGGTGTGCTGTCACTTCTTTATAAGAAGGGGGAAGCAACTGACCTTGGCAACTGGCGGCCATTGACCATGCTGTGCGTAGATTACAAGATTCTTGCAAAGGTTTTAGCAGACCGGTTGCGCACAGCCCTTCCCTACGTCGTCCACGAGGATCAGACGTGCGGGGTAGAGGGTCGCTCTATAAGATGGAACCTACAGTTGATCAGGGATTCCATCGCTTGGGTTGAAGATAGAGGGCTGCCTTTAATGGTAGCAGCGCTAGATCAGGCGAAAGCTTTTGATCGCGTGAATAGATCTTTTCTATTCAGGGTGTTAGGTAGATTAGGATTTGGGGAGAAGTTTATAGGATGGATCCGTACTTTGTCTGAGCGGGGTGTCGAGTTAGTGTAAATAGTCACTTAGGTGACGTTTTTGACCTCTCTTCTGGGGTCAGGCAGGGATGCCCACTCTCGGCACTCCTCTTCGTTCTGTACATGGAGCCTCTGGGGGCTGCCATTAGGGCAGACACAGGGGTGGAAGGCTTGTTGATCCCTGGAAGTGGTGGGCTGCGTGTTAAGATGACGCAGTACGCCGACGACACTTCCTTGCTGTTGTGCAAGGACTCGTGCCTGACAAGGTCCCTTGCCATCTTTGGGGATTTTACCCGAGTGGGTCGCCAGGGCACGCATGATCTGTCCCATCAGGGAGGGAGGTAGGGGGGTACCACATTTCCCCCTCAAGCTGGACTCAATTTTTGTTTCTTTCTTGTTAGCGGAGCTTGCTCAGCCAGTGATACACCCGTCCGGTTACCTCCTGCGGGTGTGGTGTGGTCTAACGCGGGTCCTTGGGCGGAACAGCTGCCGTGGCACTTTGGTCATGCGGCCAAGTGGCTGCGTGCGCACCCCGAGGTTGAAGTTGCCCGAGTAGGTTTAGACCACAGGCACCTGTACGAGGAGGTCAGGCAGGCAGGGAGTCCTGCGCCCGTAGCGGGCATCTCGTCAGTGGTCTGGGAGGGAGTGCAGGCGCGGGGCCTGGACAACGGGCTCAAGGACCTGAATTGGTTGAGCCTTCATAAGCGTTTGCCGGTACTTTCCATCTTGTACCGGTATAGTTTGGTGCAATCCCCCACCTGTCCAAGATCCTCTTGTGGCAGGGAGGAGACTGTGCGCCATGCCTTCTGGGACTGTGCCTTTGCCAGACTAGTCTGGGCTAGGGCACGGGTGATGCTAGGTGTGGTTAGGAGTGATTTTGTTTTGACATGGGCTAGGCTAGAGAGAGGTGTAGGGGGAGCAAAGGGAACGGATAGGGACAGGTTTCTGCTCTGGCTTCTCATGAGTCTCTTTAAAAAGGGACTTTGGGAAGCCAGGCAGAATTTAGTCAAGACAGGGAGAGTTCGGGGGGGTGGAAGGGATAGTGAGAAGGGTGGAAGGTGATTTGAGGGGGGAGGATGAAGAGGGAGGAGAGGAAGTGGGGGAAGCATGCGGCACGGGAGAGGTGGAAAGGGGGTTTAGGGCTGGGAGTGTTAGAGTGAGTTTGGTAAGGGGATAGATTAGGGAAGGGGAGATAGGGAAAGGGTTAGGTATTGGTTAGGTATGACGGGGAGGGACGATGCTCCCTTGAGGTTTGTTTTTGTTTGGTGTTTGGTGATTTGGTTTTGTAAATATAAGTAATTAAGAATGAATGAGAGATATGATTTTGTAAAGTGTGAATGGTATTGATTGTAAATAAATTATTTTAACCATCACCTTTGAAGTTTGCTTCCTGTCTTTAAGTTAGGTGTGGGTTTTTCTTTTGTTTGACTCTTCTTGGGCAGATTTAGTGGGTCTCATGTTGGGTGTCTTTTAGGTCCCAGTTGTTGTTACGAGTCAACTTTCAGTGGACACCCCCATAGTGTCTATCAGAACCCCTCCTACAAAACAAGCTTGTAATTTGGTTGGATAATTTAATATTTTAATCAATGGCATTTCCTTAGGATGCTCATTAGTCTTTAAGTTGTTATTATTGTTTTTAAGTCTCTTTTAGGTCCCAGTTGATGTTACCAGTCAATTTTCAGTTGATGCCCCCGTAGTGTCTTTTAGAGCCTCTCCTAAAAAACAAGTTGTTTTGGGTTGGATATAGCATCCTATTGTTAATATTTTAATCAATGGCATTTCCTTTCAATGCTCATTAGTCTTTTAGTTGTTGTTCTGTTTTTTTATTCATATGTTTGTGTACTAAATATTTCTGTTTATTTTCTTTATTTTTTCCTGTGAAGCCATTGTGTTGCATCCATGTCTGAAATGTGCTGTATAAATAAATCTTGATTTTAACAAATTAACCCAATGACTGACCAATCAACATACTCTTTGTCCATCTTAGTATGAAAAACAGTATCAATCCCACTTTTCAAGCCTGCTGAAGGCGTGGTGGAGTGGTAAACACCACCCCCGGCTCTACCAGGGGCTTGAGGTGGTCTCCCACAGCTCTGCTTATGTCATGTTTTGTGGCCTTGCTGTTCCATTTCTTGACTGTCCCTGCAACACAGAAACACATTTAGTCATATTATATAACACACAAAGTAAATTTATAATTTTGCACGCCCAATTTTTCAGTTTTTGATTTGTTAAAAAAGTTTGAAATATCCAATAAATGTCGTTCCACTTCATGATTGTGTCCCACTTGTTGTTGATTCTTCACAAAAGATACAGTTTTATATCTTTATGTTTGAAGCCTGAAATGTGGCAAAAGGTCGCAAAGTTCAAGGGGGCCGAATACTTTCGCAAGGCACTGTAGGTGTGCATGCATATGTAAAACTACAGATGAATATTTGTTCTGTTCTTTGTTAATTGTATGTGTATTAATATTTTCTTACTTTTGTATGCACAGATACTGTGTTCTGGGGATAAGAGAAGTTGGGGTGAAGTTACCAGGGCCGGTCATAAAGATGGCAAACTTCCTAACATAACTAAGTGGATATGATATACACACTAAAGCTGAAAAATCTGTATTTAGCATCAAGTCTACAATAACGCTAGTTTACCTATGCTTAATGTTGTATGCATGTTGTTTTTCTTGTACATCATTATTTTTATTTTTTTTAATGTCATGAAAATCACTAAACAAAGTAAATGTATTATTTGTTATGGTCTGACATTGCAATTTTGTAATGTGTTTTGTTTGGTGAATTGTTTTGTAAATATTAATTCATATTTGTGGTGCCACTAAATAAACAATTCATTATTTAAATCAATATTGTCAATATTGGTATTAGTATTATTAAAATATGTTTGTATAATAGAAGGAGGGTGGACAGGGAGTTTAAAAAAAAGGTTCTTAGAGGAACCATGATAAGGGGTTCTTCGAAGAACTTATAGGGGTTCCCCCACAGTTTCAATTTGAAGAACCCCTAAAGGATACTCCAGGAATCTTTACTTTTTAGAGGGTATATTGATAAAAGTCACCTTGTCCGAGAAACATTTACATAGTTATACACAGCCCAATATGGGATGACTATTTTGGGGCGAAATAGCAGCCACAACAGACAGACCTGATATCGGCCATAATTTAACGTCATTGGACGTCACGTGCTGAGTGTGTATGACCAAAGTTATTCTATTTAGCTACACTTTGTAGTACATTTTTACACTATAATAAATGTTTCTTATGCCACATCGCCCGTTTTCAAAGGGAGTCGATGGCTTTTAGTGGCTTTTTAGCTTTTTGTCTGAATGTATTTTCTCAACTGCGATACCAACTCCAGTCAGCAGATGGCGATGTGCGTCTTTCAGGTGATTCTGCCACTGTGACATATAATCTAGTGGACGGGACGCTTCTTCAACAGCTAGTCAGCCACCTTGGTTCACTCTAACTTTATGGAAAAAGGTTTATTCAATAAATCTTGCAACTCTTCTCATACTTCTCATTCCAAGATAGCGTAGCAGTAACTCGTCCTGTCGTATCGTCTCTCTGTAAATATCGTCTCTTTTTAGTTTTAGATATTTTAGATATTTTTTTCTTCGCATATCTTTAAAAACATTTTGCTAAACCTAAGCTTCCAAATACTCTTCTGCAACCCGCCAATGTAGCTACTTTTCCTAAAGTAGTTATATTTACTTCAAAACCGAAACCGGAACCCTTCAACTGAAGCTAGCCAGCTATGCTAGCGGTCTTCAGCTAACCTTTAGCTCGGAAAGCTCTCGCCAGTTCGAACAACGCGACGCTAACCAGAGCATAACGGACCTATTTATTTTTTATTTTTTACCCCCGGATTCCCACCACAAACGGAACATTCTTCAGCTGGATCTTCACAACTAGCTATCGAGCTAAACAGCAACCCTGGTTGATTACTCCTGGCTAGCGTTTCCACCCACGTAGCTTGAAGCTAGCCCGGCCAGAGCTCCTAGCATACTCCTGGGCTACAATACCTTGACTATGACCGGTCTATCGATGTCACCGCATGAAGAGGAATAAACAGACTCACCCCATCGCAATGTCCTCCAAAGGCTAACTCTCTAGCCCTCGCTATCTCCTTGCTTGCTAACTCGGCATGCTAACTGCTAGCTTGTTTAGCCCAGAACACACCCAAGAACCTCCAGAAGCTAACCAGCTAGCTACAAGCTATTTAGCTACCAGCTAGCTAGCTACAAACTATTTAGCTACCAGCTAGCTAGCTACAAGCTACTTAGTCATTGTTAGTTTTCTTAACCTGGATAACACTCGCCAGCCCCCCTGCCCCTGGACTCTGATCACTTGGCTACATAGCTGATGCACGCTGGACTGTCCATTAATCACGGTACTCGATTCTGCTTGTTTGTTTTCTGTCGGCCCCGTTGCCTAGTCAATGCCATTTTACCTGCTGTTGTTATGCTAGCCGATTAGCTGTTGTCTCACCCACTGTTTTAGCTAGCTTTCCCAATTCAACACCTGTGATTACTGTATGCCTCGCTGTATGTCTCTCCCAAATATCAATATGCCTTGTATACTGTTGCTCAGGTTAGTTATCATTGTTTTAGTTCACTATGGAGCCCCTAGCCCCACTCCTCATACCCCTGATACCTCCTTTGCCCCTCCAACATATGCGGTGACCTCACCCATTACCACCAGCATGTCCAGAGATAAAAAAATCTCTCATCATCACCCAGTGCCTGGGCTTACCTCCGCCATACCCCTGTCTGCGCATTATGCCCTGAATATATTCTACCATGCCCAGAAACCTGCTCCTCTAATTCTCTGTCCCCAACACTCTAGGCGACCAGTTTTGACCAATTTTGATAGCCCTTAGCCGCATACTACTCCTCTGTTCCGCGGGTGATGTGGAGGTAAACCCTGGCCCTGCATGTCATAGACGTCATCCTGACCAACTGGCCCTCCAAATACACCTCCGCTGTCTTCAACCAGGATCTCAGCGACCACTGCCTCATTGCCTGTATCCGCTACGGTGCCGCAGTCAAACGACCACCCCTCATCACTGTCAAACGCTCCCTAAAACACTGTGAGCAGGCCTTTCTAATCGTATCCTGGAAGGACATTGACCTCATCCCGTCAGTTGAGGATGCCTGGTCATTCTTTAAGAGTAACTTCCTCACCATTTTAGATAAGCATGCTCCGTTCAAAAAATGCAGAACTAAGAACAGATACAGCCCTTGGTTCACTCCAGACCTGACTGCCCTCGACCAGCACAAAAACATCCTGTGGCGGACTGCAATAGCATCGAACAATCCCCGCGATATGCAACTGTTCAGGGAAGTCAGGAACCAATACACGCAGTCAGTCAGGAAAGCTAAGGCCAGCTTCTTCAGGCAGAAGTTTGCATCCTGTAGCTCCAACTCCAAAAAGTTCTGGGACACTGAAGTCCATGGAGAACAAGAGCACCTCCTCCCAGCTGCCCACTGCACTGAGGCTAGGGAACACGGTCACCACTGACAAATCCATGATTATCGAAAACTTCAACAAGCATTTCTCAACGGCTGGCCATGCCTTCCGCCTGGCTACTCCTACCTCGGCCAACAGCCCCGGCCCCCCCGCAGCTCCTCGCCCAAGCCTCTCCAGGTTCTCCTTTACCCAAATCCAGATAGCAGATGTTCTGAAAGAGCTGCAAAACCTGGACCCGTATAAATCAGCTGGGCTTGACAATCTGGACCCTCTATTTCTGAAACTATCAGCCGCCATTGTCGCAACCCCTATTACCAGCCTGTTCAACCGCGCTTTCATATCGTCTGAGATCCCCAAGGACTGGAAAGCTGCCGCAGTCATCCCCCTCTTCAAAGGGGGTGACACCCTGGACCCAAACTGTTACAGACCTATATCCATCCTGCCCTGCCTATCTAAGGTCTTCGAAAGCCAAGTCAACAAACAGGTGACTGACCATCTCGAATCCCACCGTACCTTCTCCGCTATGCAATCCGGTTTCCGAGCCGGTCACGGGTGCACCTCAGCCACACTCAAGGTACTAAACGACATCATAACCGCCATCGATAAAAGACAGTACTGTGCAGCCGTCTTCATCGACCTTGCCAAGGCTTTAGACTCTGTCAATCACCATATTCTTATCGGCAGACTTAGTAGCCTCGGTTTTTCGGATGACTGCCTTGCCTGGTTCACCAATTACTTTGCAGACAGAGTTCAGTGTGTCAAATCGGAGGGCATGTTGTCCGGTCCTCTGGCAGTCTCTATGGGGGTGCCACAGGGTTCAATTCTCGGGCCGACTCTTTTCTCTGTATATATCAATGATGTTGCTCTTGCTGCGGGCGATTCCCTGATCCACCTCTACGCAGACGACACCATTGTATACACTTTCGGCCCATCATTGGACACTGTGCTATCTAACCTCCAATCGAGCTTCAATGCCATACAACACTCATTCCGTGGCCTCCAACTGCTCTTAAACGCTAGTAAAACCAAATGCATGCTTTTCAACCGATCGCTGCCTGCACCCGCTTGCCCGACTAGCATCACCACACTGGATGGCTCCGACCTTGAATATGTGGACACCTATAAGTACCTAGGTGTCTGGCTAGACTGCAAACTCTCCTTCCAGACCCATATCAAACATCTCCAATCGAAAATCAAGAATCCGCTTTCTATTCCGCAACAAAGCCTCCTTCACTCACGCTGCCAAGCTTACCCTAGTAAAACTGACTATCCTACCGATCCTCGACGACGTCATCTACAAAATTGCTTCCAACACTCTACTCAGCAAACTGGATGCAGTTTATCACAGTGCCATCCGTTTTGTCACTAAAGCACCTTATACTACCCACCACTGCGACTTGTATGCTCTAGTCGGCTGGCCCTCGCTACATATTCGTCGCCAGACCCACTGGCTTCAGGTCATCTACAAGGCCATGCTAGGCAAAGCTCCGCCTTATCTCAGCTCACGATGGCAACACCCATCCGTAGCACGCGCTCCAGCAGGTGTATCTCATTGATCATCCCTAAAGCCAACACCTCATTCGGCCGCCTTTCGTTCCAGTACTCTGCTGCCTGTGACTGGAACGAATTGCAAAAATCGCTGAAGTTGGAGACTTTTATCTCCCTCACCAACTTCAAACATCAGCTAGCTGAGCAGCTAACCGATCGCTGCAGCTGTACATAATCTATTGGTAAATAGCACACCCATTTTCACCTACCTCATCCCCACAGTTTTTATTTATTTACTTTTCTGCTCTTTTGCACACCAATATCTCTACCTGTACATGATCATTTATCACTCCAGTGTTAATCTGCAATATTGTAATTATTCGCCTAACTCCTCATGCCTTTTGCACACATTGTATATAGACTCTCCTTTTTTTCTCTGTGTTATTGACTTGTTAATTGTTTACTCCATGTGTAACTCTGTGTTGTCTGTTCACACTGCTATGCTTTATCTTGGCCAGGTCGCAGTTGCAAATGAGAACCTGTTCTCAACTAGCCTACCTGGTTAAATAAAGGTGAAATAAAAAAAAATAAAAAAAATAAACTGGGAAGAACCTTAGGGGCAGTTTTATTTCAAATGTAGTACCCGGACGGAGAAAATCCAATAAGCGTGTTATAGTTACATCGTTAGGGTAACTTACCCTAAAGTCTAGACATTCCCATCAGTTTCTGAGACTGCCCAGACTTTGCCGACAGTCTAATAATGCTTAAACCTCATCTTTATCAAATGATCCATTAAAGAAACCAACTGAAAACCTACGTTCGTCGACATATGGATTGTTTAAATTGTATATAATTATATTCCCAGTATTACTTCATCAAATCTCTATTAATCGATTATACACACATACAATTGATCATATTTTCAAATATTCACAGAATCCATATAAAACGTAAGAAATTCTCAAGTACTCACGAAATCCATTCCATTTGCTTTATCAAGGACTCTCCATAGCTACGAAGAAGCTCTCCAAAATCCCAGCAGAACAAAAAATAACCTGTTTCCCGGACAATGACCATGGGATCCCCAACATTTCTCTAACCTCCCAGAGACCACGGCAAAAATCAAGCCTCCCAGGAACTATAGACCTTCCGCTGCTTTCTAAAATATCATCCCGCTTATTATCCAAATTTCAATCATCTGATTAAGCATATTTCTATATGTTACTATCCAAATGTCAGATTAAGATTCATTTCCACAACTCTCATATCAGTCACACAGCTCTCATATCACAGTCAAACAATGCTATTCCCAAACATAACTAATCAATTAGTTGTTTTTCAACAATATTTTAACCTGCAGGAGTATTTTCTCATTTGTATCTCATGGTTAGTTCCTCTGATAATGCAACTCATACATTTACATCTTTCAATACTTCTAAAATGGGGTACATGTTTAAAATAATTACAGGTCCACCTTACTAGCTTATACTATATCATAAATAGTCTTAAATAGTAAACACAGATTCTAGTTTTCATCCAGTTCACACAGATAGCTGACTCGGCCCTGTTTTACACCTCCAAGGTGCCCCCCACACACAAGAAAACACACTCAGAGCCAACAAAGCTTTTCTAAAAACTCCACTTTGCGCGTTTCGCTCACCTCTTTTTTTTTTTTACTGTGTTTGAGATGTGGTATCAACTCGGCTCACTGCCTCTCAGATCAAAGGTGGGTCCATCTGCTCCTTTCCTGAAGTGTGATCTCCCTGAGATCCCAAGTTAGAGGATATCCCTCGTGCACGATTTACCCAGGTCGTCAGGAGCCGTCACCAAGTTAAGATTCACATCCCCGGTGCCAAATGTGGTGGTTAATTGTTTTTATATCAAATGAGAAGAGACAAACTTATCACACAAGTCAGAGTTATTCTTAAACTAAATCTTTATTCAATTATTAATAAGGGAGCAGGTCCATACAACGCACACATGTAAAGTGAATCAATTGAGTGCGCTACGATAATGATGGCTGGTCGACCCACGGGAAAAAAGTACAAAGGTCTATTATAGCCAAGATACACCCCTTTCAACCTACATGACGAACAACAGATGTATAGAACAGGTCACAAGTTTAGATTTGTATTAAAGATACTTAAAACTCTCAGCAGACAGTATCTGCTGTAAAAACAGTACTCTTTGTGTAGAGACCAGGGTCTGGCCCTGGGGTCATCTCTCCCTGGTACCATATAGAACAGAAACATTAACTCATCCTCTGGAATGTGGTCTCTTTAGGTTTTATCACCCAAAAGACATTGTCAGTGTTATCTCCCAGAGGCCCATCCTCAGTAGAACACACAGACACAATAGTTCTAAGAACCCTCTATTCTGTTGCATAAAACAACCATTTGATGCAATAAAAGTATTAAAAAAATATTTCAGTTTTGCTCTCAGTGTCCACTGAAAGTTGACTAGTAACAACAACTGGGACATAAAAGACACCCATCATGAGACCCACTAAATCTGCCCAAGAAGAGGCAAACAAAAGAAAAACCCACACCAAACTTAAAGACAGGAAGTGGTTAAAATAATTTATTACCATCTATACCATTCATACTTTACAAAATCATAATTCTCATTCATTCTTAATTAATTCTATTTACAAAAACATCAAACAAAAACAAACCTCAGGGGAGCATCGTCCCTCCCCGTCATACCTAACC
Source organism: Oncorhynchus gorbuscha (assembly GCF_021184085.1). Taxonomy (NCBI): domain Eukaryota; kingdom Metazoa; phylum Chordata; class Actinopteri; order Salmoniformes; family Salmonidae; genus Oncorhynchus; species Oncorhynchus gorbuscha. The sequence continues at coordinate 46,618,939 of NC_060186.1, forward strand.
AATACCTAACCCTTTCCCTATCTCCCCCTTCCCTAATCTATCCCCTTACAAATCTCACTGTAACACTCCCAGCCCTAATCCCCCCTTCCACCTCTCCCGTGCCGCATGCTGCCCCCACTTCCTCTCCTCCCTCTTCATCCTCCCCCTCAAATCACCTTCCATCCTCCTCACTATCCCTTCCACCCCCCAATCTCTCCCTGTCTTGACTAAATTCTGCCTGGCTTCCCACAGTCCCCTTTTAAAGAGACTCATGAGAAGCCAGAGCAGAAACCTGTCCCTATCCGTCCCTCTCGCTCTCCCTACACCCCTCTCTAACCTGGCCCACGTCAATACAAAATCCCCCCTTTACCAAACCTAACAACACCCGTGCCCTAGCCCATACTACTCCAGCAAAGGCACAGTCCCAAAAGACATGGCACACAGTCTCCTCCCTGCCACAAGAGGATCTTGGACAGGTGGGGGATTGCACCAAACTATACCGGTACAAGATGGAACGTACCGGCAAGCACTTGTGGAGGCTCAACCAATTCAGGTCCTTGAGCCTGTTGTCCAGGCCCCACGCCTGCACTCCCTCCCAGACCACTGACGAGATGCCCACTACGGGCGCAGGACTCCCTGCCTGCCTGACCTCCTCGTACAGGTGCCTGTGATCTAAACCTACTCGGGCAACTTCAACCTCAGGGTGCGCACGCATCCACTTGGCCGCATGACCAAAGTGCCACGGCAGCTGTTCCGCCCGAGGACCCGTGTTAGACCACACCATTATGCTTCTCGCCTGATACGAGAAAAACACCCGCAGGAGGTAACCGGATGGGTGTATCACTGGCTGAGCAAGCTCCGCTAACAAGAAAGAAACAAAAATTGAGTCCAGCTTGAGGGGGAAATGTGGTACCCCCCTACCTCCCTCCCCGATGGGACAGATCATGCGTGCCCTGGCGACCCACTCGCACCTGCCACTCCACATAAACTGAAACACAAGCCTCACTAGAGGCCTCGTCAGACAAGCCGGCAATGGGTAGATGTACGCCAAATACAAAAGAGACGGCAACACATCCACCTTTAGGACCAGGACTTTGCCCATAAAAGACAAATACCTAGCCTTCCACATTGCTAGCTTCCTCTGTACCACTGCGATACACATGTTCCAGTTTAGCGTCGCTGAGCCGGAGGTCTCAAAATGAACCCCGAGAATCCTCAGGGCCCCTTCACAGAGAGATAACTCCCCAGGCACATCCGTTCTACCATCTTCCGAAAAACTTGACGGAAGACTTTGCATGGTTCAGAACTGCTCCCGACGCTCGGGTGAAATCCCCAAAGATGGCAAGGGACCTTGTCAGGCACGAGTCCTTGCACAACAGCAAGGAAGTGTCGTCGGCATACTGCGTCATCTTAACACGCAGCCCACCACTTCCAGGGATCAACAAGCCTTCCACCCCTGTGTCTGCACTAATGGCAGCCCCCAGAGGCTCCATGTACAGAACGAAGAGGAGAGCCGAGAGTGGGCATCCCTGCCTGACCCCAGACGAGAGGTCAAAAACGTCACCTAAGTGACTATTTACACTAACTCGACACCCCGCTCCGACATATAAAGTACGGATCCATCCTATAAACTTCTCCCCAAATCCTAATCTACCTAACACCCTGAATAGAAAAGATCTATTCACGCGATCAAAAGCTTTCGCCTGATCTAGCGCTGCTACCATTAAAGGCAGCCCTCTATCTTCAACCCAAGCGATGGAATCCCTGATCAACTGTAGGTTCCATCTTATAGAGCGGCCCTCTACCCCGCACGTCTGATCCTCGTGGACGACGTAGGGAAGGGCTGTGCGCAACCGGTCTGCTAAAACCTTTGCAAGAATCTTGTAATCTACGCACAGCATGGTCAATGGCCGCCAGTTGCCAAGGTCAGTTGCTTCCCCCTTCTTATAAAGAAGTGACAGCACACCAACAGCCATTGATCCCCCCGGGATCCCGGTCTCAAGGATGGCCTTCAAGACTTCGAGAACCACTGGTCCAAGTATACCCCAAAACTTGAGGTAAAACTCAGCCGGAAGCACATCCATCCCAGGCACCTTCCCTTTTCCCATCCTCCTAAGAGCGCTCTCAACCTCTTCTAGTGAGATCTGGGCCTCCATCACGTCTCTAATGTCCTCTGGCAACCGCCGGGACAAGTGTTCTAAAAACACGTTTCCCTGCTCTACATCTATTTCCCTTTCCTTAAATAAACCTTGGAAATGATCAGTTGTCACCCTAACCATTTCCTCTGGTTTACTTACTATACTACCATTTTCTTCCCTAACTCCATGCATTACCTTCCTACTCTGCCTGGCCCTAACCGACTTAAAGAACATAGCGGAACAAGTCTCATTATGTTCTAGAAAGCCACTATGCGCACGCTCCAGGAAAGCTCGAGCCTTCTGCTCCTGCAGCTCCCTGAGCTGCGCCTTTAGGGCTGCGAATCTCTCCCAGTCAATCGACCCGCCGAGGTTGCCTGCCTCGTACTCGAGTTCAATTAACCTTTGGACACGATCCACCTCCCTCCTTTCCTCCCTTTTTTTCCTTCTACAATATCCTATTATAAAAGCCCTTATCCTCCCCTTAACTAAATCCCACCACTCTAACACCCCCTCGCACATGGACCGGAGGCCGTCAAGCCTCCGAAAGAAACAAAAAAATGCGTCAACGAAAGCCTGCTCCTCCAGTATATCCCGATCTAACTTCCAGTACCCCCTACCGAAGAGGCAGACTGGCGACCCCACCTGCAGGAACACCCCGTAATGAATCCGTGAAGAAAACAGGCAACAGCCGCCCAGACAACTGACCCAAAGACCTGGATACAAAAATGTAGTCGAGCCTCCGCGCAACCCCCCTGGAGTTGCGCCATGTAGGACCGACCATTGCCGGAGTAGTGTGCAGGCCACCATCAACCAGACCATGGCAAGTCATTAGCCCAGAGATGGCACCTGCACTGCTATCACCGCCTACCCCTAAATCTATATTAAAGTCTCCTATCACCAAGTGCCTGTTTGTAACACACAGGGGCGCCAAACAGTCCACCATCTCCCTCCTGTCTGCCGCCACCTGTGGCCCATACACCCAATTAACCTATATCTAGCTTCTCTAAACTTAACATCTATCCCCAAAACTCTACCCTGAATTATTACAAAAGTGTTCTCTATTTTAACCTCTCTATGCCCACACAAAATCCCTACTCCTGTTGAGTGCACCCCTCCTATGCCCCAAAAAGATTCCCCCTTATCCCACTCCCTCTTAAATCTACACACGTCCCCACCATCCCTCAGGTGAACCTCCTGTAAAAAACAGAAATCAAACCCCACACCCTCTAAATAACAAAAAAACGCCCTCCTTTTAACATTATTCCTTAACCCCCTAACATTTAGACTAAAAAAAGAAACAGAACTATTCATTTAATTATTAACAACAAATAAAAAAATTAAAAACCAAAGAAAAAACAGGAGACTCACCCGATGCTCCCCTGGTCCATCTCCACCGGCGGGGGACGTCATCTCCTCTCCTGACGCATGACCCAGGCAGTGTGTTGGGTCCTCCCTCCCCACCCACCATCGCCCCCTCCCTGTTTGCCTCGGGGCTGCATGTAGGGGACCCCATCTCCTCAAACAGGAGTTGGGATCCCTCTAGCAAACAGCCCACCGACCCCTCACTGGAGTCATCCACTAAAATGCAAGGGGCTGAGGCAAACCGGGAGGACAAATTACTCCCCCCCACCACTCTCTTAGCCCCCCCCTCCACGCCCCCTCCCTCTCACTTCCTGCCAAGCTCCCACTCTTCATCCCTTTCTTCTTTGGTGAAGGAGGTAGCGGGAAGACACATCGTCCCATCCCCGCTAAATCTTCCACCTAATCCTCATTTCGACCTCGAGGAAGCATGGCAGGCTGTCCCCCCACTCCTTCCCCTCCATCTCCCTCCCACCCCCTCCCCTCCCACCTCCCACCTCCCTCCTCCTCCGTCACTCTCTGTCCCCGTTCCCTCTTCCACTCCTTCTCGTACCACTGTCCCCTTCCCCCTCTTCTCTGCTCCTCCACATTCTTTTTAATCTCTCCTTCTTTTTCTTTCTTTCCATCTTCTCTCCTCTTTCTTTTCACATCTTCCTTCTTCCCTTCTTCGTCCTTCTCCGTCCTTTCCCCTGTGCCATCCGTACAATCCGCATGCGTCCTCTCTTTCCTCCCCCATCCCCCGCTCCCCCCCAGCTGCAGACGCGTATGACCTGTGACGAGCCGGGCAATCACGCCACAGGTGTGCTCTTGAGCCACACCCGTGGCAAGCCTTGGGCTCGTCACATTCCTTGGCCTCGTGCTCTTCCGACCCACAAAATCGACACCTCTTGGCGCTGCACGAGGCCAGGATATGGCCATAGGCCATACAACGCCTGCAGAACGGGGGCTGACGTGCATAGTATAGTGTTCCCCTGTCAGCCCCCAGGGAGAACATCGCCGGAGGATGGAGGTAGCCATCCACACTCTTCGGGGACTCCCTGAGTAACGCCTGGAAACCTCTCTTTCCGTTCCAGAAACCCAGGGAGTCCCTGAGGTACCTCGCTGAGGAGACATTGTCCATGTACCTCCCCAGAAAGTCCCTCACCTCTTCATCTTTCACATGCGGATTGTACATGGTTACGGTGACCACCCTGAAGTTGTTCTTCGCCAGGCTCGTCACCGCATAATGGCACAGGGGTCCCGTTTTCTCCGCTTCCTTTGCCATCTTCATTACTTCGTCATGTTTTTCTTCTTTGTGAAATGTCACATCGAAAGCCTTCTCATTCAGGTTCCCTTGAAGGCAGCGCACTTCCTTCACCTCTATCCTGAGGCATCCCATCAAAATGGTCCTTCCAAATGTCTCTACTCCACGGCTCCATCTCCTTTTCAATCCAGGCAAATCGTAAGGTATTTGCCATACCAATCCCCGGAAACGATCTTGTTTGCTTGTATTGATTCATTTTAAAAAAAATAAGCTCTCTTCAGAAAGAAGCTTCAACCTGAAATGAAAAACATCTTTAATAGAAAAAGGTGGAGCAACTAAAAGGTGTTGACTCTCCACATCTATCAAGACAACTGGAGCACTGGGCCAGACACTCTTAAATATAACCTGGACTAGCTCAGATGAAACACCTTCCCACTAACGAGATGGACAAGCCAGCACAGGTATAACACATACTGACTAATGAGGTGACACCAATCGACCAATTGGTGCACTGAAGACACATTCCAGTACAACTGACTAGGTATCCCCCTTTCCTACGTTCTAAAATCAAACCTCAAATATAAATGGAAAAACCAAAGCCTGTAAAACCTTCCCCTTTAAGACAACAAATATATCCTATATTTTTGATGGACAAGTTTGCTCACCACCAACAGAAAACAACTTCCCATTTCATATTATACTCAACTACAATGCTTCTCCAATATGAACATGGTGTCTACTGGCTGTCAACAATAAAAAACAAGAAAAAACACATATTTCTGAATAATAATATACAATCCTATCAGTTCTATAGACTCCTAAATCTCAATAGCTTCTAGAACTAACCAATATAAACATAATCAACTACAATGATTCACCAACATAAACTGGCCGTGTACTGGCTGTGAACAATTGAAGACATGAAAAAAAACATTACTAAATATATATATTTTTCTTATTTTTTGAAAAACCTCACTAGCTTCTCTAGAACTCTCGTCCCCTTGGAACGAGCCCAAACAAAACTCATCTCCAATAAATTGTGATTCATGGCAACGCACTGGCTAAGTGCAAAACACAAATATTTGACTGCCCACCCTTGAGACAATCAGCAACCTTACCACAGACATGATTGATTTCAAGAGGAAACTCCAATATCCGTAGTAATTTTCCACCTCATTGCAGAGCTTCTCTCTCCTTTCAGGGTTCACTCGATAGGCATGTTACTGGATTGGGGCCCAGTCCCAATGTTATGCTCTAGTACATTTGGGTTGGCACATCTGAGAATGAACCCTGAAATTATTAAAGTAGGGCACCAATGTCAATATAATTGTACCCCAAAAATGTCCGTTTGTTGGATAAATAATAATTATGACTAAATGTTACATGAATTGTAAATATAAAATATCACCACCAAATGTACACCCCTTTGTAAATATGTATTGACAATAATTCACTAACCTCTTTAGGATACGCCCCTTTTTTCCCAATTTTCACCTAAAATCTACACCCAAATGGAACTGCCTGTAGCTCAGGCCCTGAAGCAAGGATATGAATATACGTGGTACTATTTGAAAGGAAGCACTTTGAACTTTGTGGAAATAAGAAAGGAATGTAGGAGAATATAACAGAATAGGTCTGGTAAAAGATAATACAAAGAAACAACCAACCGTTCTTTTGTATTTTTTGTGTAACATCATCTTTGAAATGCAAGAAAAAAGCCATAATGGATTATTCCAGCCCAGGTCCAAATTAGATTTTGGCCACTAGATGGCATCAGTGTATGAGAAACGTTTTAGACTGATCCAATGAAACATTGCATTTCTGTAAAAATGTTGTATCAAGACTGCCCAAATGTGCCTAATGTTTAATTAATAACTTTTTATGTTCAAAATGATGCACTCTCCTCAAACAATAGCATGGTATTCTTTCACTGTAATAGCTACTGTAAATCGGACAGTGCAGTTAGATTTACAAGAAATTAAGCTTTCTGCCAATATCAGATATGTCTATGTCCTTTCAAATGTTTTTATTACTGACAAACTCATGTTAATCGCATTAGTCTACGTTAGCTCTACCGTCCCGGTAGGTGAGTAGGTGATTTGAGACATGCTTCTTCAGTAGTGGTTAGAGCGTTGGCCCAGTAACTGAAAGGCTGCTGGATCGAATCCCGGAGCTGACAAGGTAAAAAAAAATATTTAAAAAAAATAATAAATAAATAAATAAAATAGGTCATTCTGAGCAAGGCTGTGGACGTCATTTAGACAACCCCCCACACCTCCGTTAATATTAAATACAGAAGATGCATTCAGTTGAACAACTGACTTCCCTGAAGACAATTAGTGTTTTCATTTTGTCAAGAAATACTGGAGTGACTACTAATAAAATTGATCATGGGGCAATTTATTATTCGGCGTCCATGTGTATAGGCTGCAAGTACGTTGAAATTAAGTTGTTTTAAAGTCACTAAATGACATCTTTTCAACTAAAACCAAAAATATATTGGTCAAAAACATTTTGCTATTTTGATGGGATAGCCCCAATGTCAAAACACAGTTTTAATGTGTCCAAATCAATAACCAATATGCAGAAACAGTTTGTGATATATTGAAAACCTAAACATAAAATGTGCAATTAACACAAACATCTGCCACAATAATCATATTACTTGTATTTTTTAAACAAGCACCTTATAAACTGCACAAGCACCAGAAACCCTGTTGTTTTGACAAGTAGCAATAAATCACTGATTTTGATTAGGTGGGAAATCAGGTTGTACATGTCAACACAACTATAAAAAACTTATGGAAATTGGAGATATGATACTGGTTAGGACAACCTGCAGAAGACAGTCAGCTACAATTTGGAGAGATGGAACACTTACTTGTCATCGCTCAGGAGATGAGGTTGCACGTCTGTAACTGCATTTGTCTGTTGAATGAAGAAAGTCGGACCGAAATGTAGCGTGTAGGTTACTCATGACTTTAATGAACAGAATAGCGGTACATGAAATAACTGAAATACAAAAACAACAGAACGGACCGTGAAACTAATTACAGCCTATCTGGTGACTACAACACAGAGACAGGAACAAACACCCACGAATTACAAAGTGAACTCAGGCTACCTAAATACGGTTCCCAATCCGAGACAACGAGAATCACCTGACTCCAATTGAGAACCGCCTCAGGCAGCCAAGCCTAACTAGACACACCCCTAATCATACACAATCCCAATGCTAATAAAACCCCAATACGAACCCAACACATAAACCCATGTCACACCCTGGCCTGACCAAAATATATAACGAAAAACACAAATACAATGACCAAGGCGTGACAACGTCCTGTTAAAACTAACAGCTCTAACAACTTTTTGTCAGACCAAATAAATAGTACTCTTCAATTCAGAGCCTGGATTTTACACCTGAGGCTAATATCCATATCATGCTGAAATCAATAGAACAGGGGATAAACGTTTAGGGTTCTACATTGTGACATCATTAAAATACTGCTACTACAATGTTAAAACATTCTACATTGTGACATTAATTCATTGATATCATGAAACAACTCCTTCATGTATGTTTTTTCTGATGTTTGATCAAATATCTTTTACTAGAGTACCTCTTGTCACATTGATCACAGCTATACCGTTTCTCTCCTGTGTGTGTTCTCTGGTGTATAGCCAGACTGCTAGATGTAACAAAACTCTTCCCACATTGATCACAGCTATAAGGTGTCTCTCCAATGTGTGTTCTCTGGTGTGATATCAGGCTGAATGACTGACTAAAAGTCTTCCCACATTGGTTAAAGTTATACGATTTCTCTCCTGTGTGTGTTCTCTGCTGTTTAGTCAGACTGCTAGATGTAACATATCTCTTCCCACATTGATCACAGCTATAAGATTTCTCTCCTGTGTGTGTTCTCTGATGTGATTCTAAACACCCTGAAGAAACAAAACTCTTTCCACAGTCAGAGCAGCTAAAAGGTTTCTCTCCTGTGTGTGTTCTCTGGTGTTTAGTCAGACTGCCACATGTAAGATATCTCTTCCCGCATTGATCACAGCTATAAGGTTTCTCTCCTGTGTGGATTATATGATGAATTGTAATGCCTGCTGAGGAGGTGAATCTCTTCCCACAGTCAGAGCAGCAATTCGTTTTTTTCCCTGTGGGTCTCTGCTGGTGTTTCTTGAGGAGTTCTGATCTGGAGAGACTCTTCTCTGCCTCGTCAGCATCATGATGTTGTTGAGGCTCACCAGAGGATCCACTATATTCACCTCTCTCTCCTGTGTGAAAAACAAAGTTAGACAGATGGTTTAAAGGCCCACAACAACAAAAAACATTGTAAAAGGTGATGCCAACAGCGTAGCCATGTTGTACAACAATTGACTGTGTAAATTATTTGACAATTGTCTTAAGACAGTCAAATGAGAAAGTCCTATTTTGTCTTGTTTTCACATCAGTAGAAACATTGATGATTGTAGGCTAGAAGAAAGTTATTCAAGTTGTTGAAAAGAGGTTGTGATTGTGCATTTCACATTACTCTTGGATTACAATTATAAGTCTCGTTTGAATGTCCTGTACGTTATTGTTGCAAATCAACTGCTTTATACTTTAAAAAACACTTCAACCAGTAAAATGCTCTTTGGCTATCTTTTCCATCAGCCTGAAACTGATGGATTGTACACCAAGTGTATGCCAAATTGGCCCAAAACTTCACCCAACAACATAGACCTACTGTAGGACCCATAACTTCACCTAACAATAACATAGACCTACTGAAAGACCCATAACTTCACCTAACAACAACATAGACCTACTGTAGAACCCATAACACGGTATATACATTGGACTATATATCATTTATATTATTACTATATTATAATACCGTAGGAAATTGCTCCCAATGATGAACCAGACTTGTGGAGGTCTACCATTTCTTTCTGAGGTCTTGAATGATTTATTTAGATTTTCCCATGATGTCAAGCAAAGAGGCACTGAGTTTGAAGGTAGGCCTTCAGATACATCCACAGGTACACCTCCAATGGACTCAAATGATGTCAATTAATCTCTCAAAAGCTTCTAAAGCCATGACATAATTTTCTGGAATTTCCCAAGCTGTTTAAAGGCACAGTCAACTTTGTGTATGTAAACTTCTGATCCCCTGGAATTGTGATACAGTGTTGTATAAGTGAAATAATCTATCTATAAACAATTGTTGTAAAAAATTACTTGTGTCATGCACAAAGTAGATGTCCTAACAGACTTGCCAAAACTATAGTTTGTTAACAAGAACAAGTGTATATAAAATGGACAGACTATGTCTATACTGCTCCTACATGTGCAACAACACAGTGCGTTCGGAAAGTATTCAAACACGTTCACTTTTTCCAAATTTTGTTACGTTACAGCCTTATTCTAAAATGGATTTAAAAACTTTTTAAAAACTACATCTACACACAATATCCCATAATGACAAACCAAAAACACGTTTTTAGATTTTCTTTTGCTAATTTATTAAAATAAACTGAAAAATCTACATAAGTATTCACACGTTTACTACGTACTTTGTTGAAACACCTTTGGCAGCAATTACATCCTTGAGTCTTCTGGAGTATGACGCTACAAGCTTGGCACACCTGTATTTGGGGAGTTTCTCCCATTCTTCTCTGCAGATCCTCTCAAGCTTTGTCAGGTTGGAAGGGGAGCGTCGCTGCACAGCTATTATCAGGTCTCCGATCATGTTCTAGTCCGGGCTCTGGCTGGGCCACTCAAGGTTATTCAGAGACTTCTCCCGAAGCAACTCCTGTGTTGTCTTGGCTGTGGGCTTAGGGTCATTGTCCCTTTGGTAGGTGAAGCTTCAACCCAGTCTGAGGTCCTGAGCTCTCTGTAGCAGGTTTTCATCAAGGATCTCTCTGCACTCTGTTCATCTTTCCCTCGATCCTGACTCATCTCCCAGTCCCTGCCGTGATGCTGCCACCACCACACTTTATGCCAGGCTAGCCGCTTGGCAGTCAGGCCAACGAGTTCAATCTTGGTTTCATCAGACCACAGAAACTTGTTTCTCATGGTCTGAGAGTCTTTAGGTGCTTTTTGGCAAACTCCAGGTGGGCTGTCATGTGCCTTTTACTGAGGAGTGGCTTCCATCTGGCGATTCTACCATAAAGGCCTGATTGGTGGAGTGCTGCAGAGATGATTGTCCTTCTGGAAGGTTCTCCCATCTCCACAGAGGAACTCTGGAACTCTGTCAGAGTGAACATCGGGTTCTTGGTCACCTCCCTGACCAAGGTCCTTCTCCTCCGATTGCTCAGTTTGGCCGGGCGGCCAGCTCTAGGAAGAGTCTTGGTGGGTCCAAACTTCCATTTAAGAATGATGGTGGCCACTGTGTTCTTGGGGAACTTAAATTCTGCAGACATTTTTTGGTAACCCTTCCCCAGATCTGTGCCTCGACACAATCCTGTCTCTGAGCTCTATGGACAATTTCTTCGACCTCATTGCTTGCTGTTTGCTCTGACGTGCATTGCCAACTGTGGGACCTTATATAGACAGGTAAAATCATAAACAATATGATTTAATGTGGCACAAAACAAAAACACAAATTCTCAGTCAAAAATATAAGTCAGAATATAGCCTTTCTATTCTCTCATGTGATTTCAGGTTCTCTGACTGGGAAAATGCCCTTCCACACAGAGAAAGAGCAGTGACAGGGCTTTTTCAGTGTGTATTCTCTCATAATCCTTCAGGCTCCTTAACCAGATAAAACTCTTTCCACACTGGGAACATTGGAAAGGCTTTTCTCCTGTGTGTCATCTCTCATGAGCTTTAAAGTCCCCTACTCGTTTAAATCCGTTTTTAACGCTGGGAGCAGTGGTAAGGCTTTTCTCCTGTGTGTGTCCAATCATGCTCGTTCCGGCTCCCTAACTGAATAGAACTCATTCCACAGTGGGAACAGTGATAAGTCTGGTCCCTGTCCTACCAAAGACAGGGTATTTAGTTAAATACTAAAAAGAGAACTGAATTAAACCTCCATAAAATAAAACTGTCTTCCTGCGAGGCTAGAGTCCTCGAAAACCTTAAGTCATTTTTCAGAACATACCATAATTTTCATAACTTGGTGGCTGCCATTATAATTACAATGTACAACATAAAATCTAACCTTGCTTTCATGTTTATAGGTTGAGCAGAGCTCTATAATAGGGAATGGGAAAGGGAGATTCTTAGTCAGTTGTACAACTGAATGCATTCAACTGAAGGGTATCTTCCGCATTTAACCCAACCAATAAAACTCTTTCCACACTGGGAACATTGGAAAGGCTTTTCTCCTGTGTGTATTCTCTCATGTCCTTTTTAGGTTACCTAACACAATAAAACTCTTTCCACACTGGGAACATTGGAAAGGCTTTTCTCCTGTGTGTGTCCACTCATGAGCTTTTAGGTCCACTGATCGGGAAAATCTCTTTTCACACTGGAAGCAGTGGTAAGGCTTTTCTCCTGTGTGTATTCTCTCATGCCTTTTCAGGTTAGCTAACAGGGTAAAACTCGTTCTACACTGGGAAGCCTGGAAAGGCTTTTCTTCTGTGTGTGTCCACTCATGTGCCTTCAGGCTCGGTAACTAAATAAAACTAATTCCACAGTGGGAACAGTGATAAGGATTTTCTCCTGTGTGTATTCTCTCATGCTTTTTCAGATTAGCTAACAGGGTAAAACTCTTTCCACACGGGGGACATTGGAAAGGCTTTAATCCTGTGTGTGTACTCTCATGAGCTTTTAGGTCCCCTACTTGTGAAAACCTATTTTAACACTGGGAACAGTGATAAGGCTTTTCTCCTGTGTGCGTCCACTCATGCTCCTTCAGGCTTCCTAACTGAATAAAACTGTCTCCAAACTGGGAACATTGGAAAGTCTTTTCTCCTGTGTGTGTCCTCTCATGAGCTTTTACGTCGCCTGATCCGGAAAACTGTTCACATTGGAAGCAGTGGTATGGCTTTTCTCCTGTGTGTGTCCTCTCATGGCGTTTTAGGTTCCCTAACCAGCGAAAACTCTTTTCACAGTGGGAGCAGTGGTGTTGTCTCTCTGGTTTGGGAGTTTCTGGGTCTGGTTCCCGGGTATGGTTCCCCTGAAGGACTCTTCCTGCTGTCATAGTGAGAGTCTGCTCTTTCTCCTGTCAAAGACAAACAGTATCTAGTTATACAGAGACCTAAAGGAAACCTCCAAATGATAAAACTGTCTTCCTATGAGGTTTAATCTAAACTAGATCCCTCAATAAAAGAGCAGAACTGGTCATCACAGAGTGGCTGTAGTGCTTTGTAGACTGAGTAAATCCATTTGAATTCAATACATTTTTGACAGCATCCCTTTTGATTAAAAAAAGAAGCTTTCCTTACATGTTTGACTATGGAAGAAGTAGTAAAAAAGTGACTATTTGAAACTGAATGTAAAAACATTCTAAAGATATACAGTACCGGTTAAAGGTTTGGACACACTTACTCATTCATGGGTTTGTCTTTATGTTTTACTATGTTCTACATTGTAGAATAATAGTGAAGACATGACAACTATGAAATAACACATATGGAATCATGTAGTAACCAAAAAAGTAGTAAACAAATGTAAATATATTTTAGATTCTTCAAAGTAGCCACCCTTTGCCTTGATGACAGCTTTGCACACTCTTGGCAGTGTCTCAACCAGCTTCACCTGGAATGCTTTTCAAACAGTCTTGAATGAGTTCCCACATATGCTGAGCACTTGTTGTCTGCTTTTCCTTCACTCTGTGGTCCAACTCATCCAAACCATCTCAATTGGGTTGAGGTCGGGTGATTGTGGAGGCCAGGTCATCTGATGCAGCACTCCATCACTCTCCTTTTTGGTCAAATAGCCCTTACACAGCCTGGAGGTGTGTGGGGTCATTGTCCTGTTGAAAAACAAATTATAGTCCCACTAAGCGCAAACCAGATGGGATGGCATATCACTTCAGAATGCTGTGGTAGCCAGACAGGTGTGTGCCTTTCCAAATCATGTCCAATCAACTGAATTTACCACAGGTGGACTCCAATCAAGTTGTAGACACATCTCAACAATGATCAATGGAAACAGTATGCACCTGAGCTCAACTTCAAGTCTCATAGCAAATGGTCTGAAATAAGGTATCTGTTTTTTCTTTTTAATAAATGTGACATGTTTTCTACAAAACTATTTTAGCTTTTTTATCATGGAGGTATTGTGTGTACAGTCGTGGCCAAAAGATTTGAGAATGACACAACTTTTAATTTTCACAAAGTCTGCTGCCTCAGTTTGTATGATGGCAAATTGCATATACTACAGAATGTTATGAGGAGTGATCAAATGAATTGCAATTAATTGAAAAGTCCCTCTTCGCCATGCAAATTAACTGAATCCCCCCCCAAAAAACATTTCCACTGCATTTCAACCCTGCCCCAAAAGAACCAGCTGACATCATGTCAGTGATTCTCTCATTAACACAGGTGTGAGTGTTGACAAGGACACGGCTGGAGATCACTCTGTCATGCTGCATTGAGTTCGAAAAACAGACTGGAAGCTTCGAAAGGAGGGTGTTGCTTGGAATCTTTGTTCTTCCTCTGTCATCCATGGTTACCGGAAAACACGTCATCATTGCTTCGCACAAAAAGGGCTTCACATGCAAGGATATTGCTGCCGGTAAGATTGCACCTAAATCAACCATTTATCGGATCATCAAGAACTTCAAGGAGAGAGGTTCAATTGTTGTGAAGAAGGCTTCTGGGAGCCCAAGAAAGACCAGCAAGCACCAGGACCGTCTCCTAAAGTTTATTCAGCTGCGGGATCGGGGCACCACCAGTACAGAGCTTGCTCAGGAATGGCAACAGGCAGGTGTGAGTGCATCTGCACGCACAGTGAGGCAAAGACGTTTGGAGGATGGCCCGGGGTCAAGAAGGGCAGCAAAGAAGCCACTTCTCTCCACGACCATTCATGTGTGGGGTTGCTTCTCAGCCAAGGGAGTGGGCTCACTCACAATTTTTCCTAAGAACACAGCCATGAATAAAGAATGGTACCAACACATCCTCCAAGAGCAACTTCTCCCAACCATCCAGGAACAGTTTGGTGACGGACAATGCCTTTTCCAGCATGATGGAGCACTTTGCCATAAGGCAAAAGTGATAACCAAGTTGCTCGGGGAACAAAACATCGATATTTTGGGTCCATGGCCAGGAAACTCCCCAGACCTTAATTCCATTGAGAACTTGTGGTCAATCCTCAAGAGGCAGGTGGACAAACAAAAACACACAAATTCGGACAAACTCCAAGCATTGATTATGCAAGAATGGGCTGCCATTAATCAGGATATGGCCCAGAAGTTAATTGGGGAAGCCCTTCATGTTGGAGGGTGTTTCTACAGTACTATACTGGGGAAGCCCTTCATGTTGGAGGGTGTTTCTACAGTACTATACTGGGGAAGCCCTTCATGTGGGAGGGTGTTTCTACAGTACTACACTGGGGAAGCCCTTCATGTTGGAGGGTGTTTCTACAGTACTATACTGGGGAAGCCCTTCATGTTGGAGGGTGTTTTGCCTTTGACACTTCAGCAACTGGTTACAGTGTGTTAGTACAAGGTGTGGAGATGGGTTGCATGGAAGTTTATTTTTATAATGTGGAACTCGAATCTGATCTTATGTCTCATTCCGTTGTCGTTGGAGTGAGGCCTAGCCTACCAGTGAAGGGGGTCTCATTCATATTGGGAAATTCTTTGGCTGGAGGGAAGGTTGTGCCAAATCATGTCGTTTGTAAGGAACCCAGAATTGAGGAACCTGATGAGTTATCAGAAAAGTACCCTACAGTGTTCCCAGCATGTGCCGTTACACGTGCTATGTCTAAGAAAGTCGCCAGGGGCAAGTCTAGTGTTGAGGATGTCGGCAACCCCACCATGGTCTGTCTGAGACATTTATGGGTGATCCTGATTTCGGGAAACCTCCTGAGTTGACCTCTCCTTTGAAAACCCAAAGATGAGAGTTTGTAGAACCTCTGAATGAAGAGAGGATCCCTACAGTTGACACTTGGATGTCTAGGAAACAGCCGATTGATGAACAGAGTTAAAATGTTTCTAGGAAGCAGCTAATTGATGAACTGGTTGCATCACTGCTTGGAGCGAGCGGTCGCATCGGCACTTCGCTCCGCAGGTAGTATAACTTTTTCATTACATTTCATTATAGTACAACGGTTTGATTTGTCTAATCTTAGCAATTTCTTCTTAGCTAGCTACATAGCCGTCTTTGTATCAAAGATAATTGCGTAATTATCGTATTTCGTCGTCCTAACGTAGTCTTCACTGCTCTGCCCAGCAGCTAGCCAGCTAGCAAACGTCCACCGATTAGCAGCACTGTAGAAACTATTACACTCAACTGAATGACTTGATTAGTGTAGTGTTAGCTAGCTACATAGCTGTCTTTGCTGTCTTCGTATCCAAGATAATTGTGTAGTTTAGAGTGTGTAGTCTTAGAGTGATTATCTTAATTTACCGAGGTTAGCTAGCCAGCTATTTGTCGTCCTTAATGTAGGAGACTCTGCTAGCTAGCCAACAGCTAGCCAACGTCTTCCGAATAGAACTCAACAACCCGGTCGCATTCACAGGTAGTATCACATTTTCATTTCATTTCATTACAGTACAACGGTTTGATTTGTTTGATTGTAGCTAGCTACATAGCTAGCTACATAGCCATCTTTGTATCAAAGATAATTGTGTAGTCTAGAGCGATTTTCTAGGTTAGCTAGCCAGCTATTGTCATTCTTTTAACGCAACGTAACGTAATCAACACTGCTACCTAGCCAGCTAGCCCCCGAATAGCAGCACTGTAGAAACTATTACACTCAACGGAACGACTTGATTAGTGTAGTGTCAACAACGCAGCCACTGCCAGCTAGCCTACAAAGTCAATAACGCAGCCACTGCCAGCTAGCCTACTTCAGCAGTACTGTATCATTTTAATCATTTTAGTCAATAAGATTCTTGCTACGTAAGCTTAACTTTCTGAACATTCGAGACGTGTAGTTCACTTGTCATTCCAATCTCCTTTGCATTAGCGTAGCCTCTTCTGTAGCCTGTCAACTATGTGTCTGTCTATCCCTGTTCTCTCCACTCTGCACAGACCATACAAACGCTCCACACCGCGTGGCCGCGGCCACCCTAATCTGGTGGTCCCAGCGCGCACGACCCACGTGGAGTTCCAGGTCTCCGGTAGCCTCTGGAACTGCCGATCTGCGGCCAACAAGGCAGAGTTCATCTCAGCCTATGCCTCCCTCCAGTCCCTCGACTTCTTGGCACTGACGGAAACATGGATCATCACAGACAACACTGCTACTCCTACTGCTCTCTCTTCGTCCGCCCACGTGTTCTCGCACACCCTGAGAGCTTCTGGTCAGCGGGGTGGTGGCACCGGGATCCTCATCTCTCCCAAGTGGTCATTCTCTCTTTCTCCCCTTACCCATCTGTCTATCGCCTCCTTTGAATTCCATGCTGTCACAGTTACCAGCCCTTTCAAGCTTAACATCCTTATCATTTATTGCCCTCCAGGTTCCCTCGGAGAGTTCATCAATGAGCTTGATGCCTTGATAAGCTCCTTTCCTGAGGACGGCTCACCTCTCACAGTTCTGGGCGACTTTAACCTCCCCACGTCTACCTTTGACTCATTCCTCTCTGCCTCCTTCTTTCCACTCCTCTCCTCTTTTGACCTCACCCTCTCACCTTCCCCCCCCTACTCACAAGGCAGGCAATACGCTCGACCTCATCTTTACTAGATGCTGTTCTTCCACTAACCTCATTGCAACTCTCCTCCAAGTCTCCGACCACTACCTTGTATCTTTTTCCCTCTCGCTCTCATCCAACACCTCCCACACTGCCCCTACTCGGATGGTATCGCGCCGTCCCAACCTTCGCTCTCTCTCCCCGCTACTCTCTCCTCTTCCATCCTATCATCTCTTCCCTCTGCTCAAACCTTCTCCAACCTATCTCCTGATTTTGCCTCCTCAACCCTCCTCTCCTCCCTTTCTGCATCCTTTGACTCTCTATGTCCCCTATCCTCCAGGCCGGCTCGGTCCTCCCCTCCCGCTCCGTGGCTCGACGACTCATTGCGAGCTCACAGAACAGGGCTCCGGGCAGCCGAGCGGAAATGGAGGAAAACTCGCCTCCCTGCGGACCTGGCATCCTTTCACTCCCTCCTCTCTACATTTTCCTCCTCTGTCTCTGCTGCTAAAGCCACTTTCTACCACTCTAAATTCCAAGCATCTGCCTCTAACCCTAGGAATCTCTTTGCCACCTTCTCCTCCCACCTGAATCCTCCCCCCCCCCTCCTCCCACTCTGCAGATGACTTCGTCAACCATTTTGAAAAGAAGGTCGACGACATCCGATCCTCGTTTGCTAAGTCAAACAACACCGCTGTTTCTGCTCACACTGCCCTACCCTGTGCTCTGACCTCTTTCTCCCCTCTCTCTCCAGATGAAATCTTGCGTCTTGTGACGACCGGCCACCCAACAACCTGCCCGCTTGACCCTATCCCCTCCTCTCTTCTCCAGACCATTTCCGGAGACCTTCTCCCTTACCTCACCTCGCTCATCAACTCATCCCTGACCGCTGGCTATGTCCCTTCCGTCTTCAAGAGAGCGAGAGTTGCACCCCTTCTGAAAAAACCTACACTCGATCCCTCCGATGTCAACAACTACAGACCAGTATCCCTTCTTTCTTTTCTCTCCAAAACTCTTGAACGTGCCGTCCTTGGCCAGCTCTCCCGCTATCTCTCTCTGAATGACCTTCTTGATCCAAATCAGTCAGGTTTCAAGACTAGTCATTCAACTGAGACTGCTCTTCTCTGTATCACGGAGGCGCTCCGCACTGCTAAAGCTAACTCTCTCTCCTCTGCTCTCATCCTTCTAGACCTATCGGCTGCCTCCGATACTGTGAACCATCAGATCCTCCTCTCCACCCTCTCCAAGTTGGGCATCTCCGGCGCGGCCCACGCTTGGATTGCGTCCTACCTGACAGGTCGCTCCTACCAGGTGGTGTGGCGAGAATCTGTCTCCTCACCACGCGCTCTCACCACTGGTGTCCCCCAGGGCTCTGTTCTAGGCCCTCTCCTATTATCGCTATACACCAAGTCACTTGGCTCTGTCATAACCTCACGTGGTCTCTCCTATCATTGCTATGCAGACGACACACAATTAATCTTCTCCTTTCCCCCTTCTGATGACCAGGTGGCGAATCTCATCTCTGCATGTCTGGCAGACATATCAGTGTGGATGACGGATCACCACCTCAAGCTGAACCTCGGCAAGACGGAGCTGCTCTTCCTCCCGGGGAAGGACTGCCCGTTCCATGATCTCGCCATCACGGTTGACAACTCCGTTGTGTCCTCCTCCCAGAGCGCTAAGAACCTTGGCGTGATCCTGGACAACACCCTGTAGTTCTCAAATAACATCAAGGCGGTGGCCCGTTCCTGTAGGTTCATGCTCTACAACATCCGCAGAGTACGACCCTGCCTCACACAGGAATCAGCGCAGGTCCTAATCCAGGCACTTGTCATCTCCCGTCTGGATTACTGCAACTCGCTGTTGGCTGGGCTCCCTGCCTGTGCCATTAAACCCCTACAACTCATCCAGAACGCCGCAGCCCGTCTGGTGTTCAACCTTCCCAAGTTCTCTCACGTCACCCCGCTCCTCCGCTCTCTCCACTGGCTTCCAGTTGAAGCTCGCATCCGCTACAAGACCATGGTGATTGCCTACGGAGCTGTGAGGGGAACGGCACCTCAGTACCTCCAGGCTCTGATCAGGCCCTACACCCAAACAAGGGCACTGCGTTCATCCACCTCTGGCCTGGTCGCCTCCCTACCACTGAGGAAGTACAGTTCCCGCTCAGCCCAGTCAAAACTGTTCGCTGCTCTGGCCCCCCAATGGTGGAACAAACTCCCTCACGACGCCAGGACAGCGGAGTCAATCACCACCTTCCGGAGACACCTGAAACCCCACCTCTTTAAGGAATACCTAGGATAGGATAAGTAATCCTTCTCACCCCCCCCCCTTTAAGATTTAGATGCACTATTGTAAAGTGACTGTTCCACTGGATGTCATAAGGTGAATACACCAGTTTGTAAGTCGCTCTGGATAAGAGCGTCTGCTAAATGACTTAAATGTAAATGTAATGAACAGAGTAAAGATGTTACTAGGAAGCAGCAGATTGCTGAACAGAGCAAAGATGTTTCCCTCTAGCCTCTTTTTGCTGAGATACATCCAGAGGAGGAGTTTAATTAAGTTTTTGTTGGTAATTTTGAAAGAGATGTTGTTCTCATGAGGAAATGGTGTTCTAACGAGGAAATGGTGTTCTAACGAGGAAATGGCGTCCTAACGAGGAAATGGCGTCCTAACGAGGAAATGGTGTTCTCTCGCCACTTCTGGGCAAGATGATTAGCCCAGTTTATCTCAAATTGTTGTTCCAGTTGCGCTTCGACAAGAGATACTGAGGTTGGCTCACGATTGTAGTATGGCAGGTCATCTGGGGGTCAACAAGACGTCTGAAACAGGATGTTGTGGCTCACGATGGTAGTGTGGCAGGCCATCTTGGGGTCAACAAGACGTCTGAAACAGGATGTTGTGGCTCCTGATGGTAGTGTGGCAGGCCATTTTGTGGTCAACAAGACGTCTGAAACAGGATGTTGTGGCTCCTGATGGTAGTGTGGCAGGCCATCTTGGGGTCAACAAGACGTCTGAAACAGGATGTTGTGGCTCACGATGGTATTATGGCAGGTCATCTGGGGGTCAACGAGACGTCTGAAACAGGATGTTGCGGCTCACTGTAAATCCTGTGGCGTTTGCCAGCTTTCTTGCCAGGGAACGTCACAATGGATGTTAAAAAACACTTTCCTACATTTCCAAGCAGCATGCCAAGTAGTTCTATGCTCTGGTGGGCTCTCCCACATTATCACGACAGAGAAACCAGACATGATCATTGCTCACATGAAGCACTCCAAACAAAGACAATGAAAAAATTGACAAATGTTGTAAATGATGGCTCTGAAATAAACCAAAACTGGTTTCTCACAAGTGTAGCAGGTTTTGAACAGATAACGTTTCCACTCCGAGAATGACAACGGTAAAATGGCTGTAATTAATACATGCATTAACAGAAATGAATGTAACCAAATGACAGGAAGTAATGGTACATTTACTACTGGTGACATTTGTAATGGGGAATTGATATAATAAACTCAATCTAAAGTCAATCAATTCACACAATGAAACAATGAAGGAGCAAGAATTGGTGGAAGCCAGCGGAGGACATTCTGAAGAGAGACTCACCTATATCTTCACCAGACAACCCTCCCCTTCTTCTTGACTCAACATTTTTCAATTATATTCAATAGACTTTATATTCAAGAGACTTATCTTCACACATATTTGAGATAATTTTGCCAGGCCTAATGCCACACACACTGCCCAAATAGGTATAAGCCTACAAGCTGTTGATTTGAAACCATACACAGCTATTTTTTTTAAAGAAGCTAATTATCCCAAATTCCTCATTTGGGCAAATTAAATTTCATTTACTTCCGTATTGGACCCAGCACTATGTCATTTCTCTCCTGTTCTATTGGACCCACCACTATGTCATTTCTCTCCTGTTCTATTGGACCAACCACTATGTAATTTCTCTCCTGTTCTATTGGACCCACCACTATGTCATTTCTCTCGTGTTCTATTGGAGAACCACCACTATGTCATTTCTCTCGTGTTCTATTGGACCCACCAATATGTAATTTCTCTCCTGTTCTATTGGTTTTCATATCAACTTTATTTTGTTGTCCAGAAGCCAAAGGCACAATACTAGTTGTTGCAGACTACCCCTCTTTCTAAGTTTATAACAGAGATTTTCATCTGTCAGATATGAACCTCTACCAGGTGGACTGTATAAAACGATGTGTTCATCTCTGTCAGATATGAACCTCTATCAGGTGGACTGTATAAAATGGTGTGTTCATCTCTGTCAGATATGAACCTCTACCAAGGGACTGTTTAGAATGGAGTGTAAAAAAAACACAACAGGAGTTGTCTTCAGATTGCTATGCATATTCATGTCATGAGGCTAGTAGCTTAGCATCTCTCTCCATTAGAGGTCGACTGGAATGGCCGATTAATTAGGGCCGATTTCAAGTTTTCATAACAATTGGAAAACAGTATTTTTGGTCACCGATTTGGCCATTTAAAAAATATATATATATTTCACACCTTTATTTAACTAGACAAGTCAGTTAAGAACACATTCTTACTTTCAACGATGGCCTACGGTGGGTTAACTGCCTTGTTAGGGGGGAACGACAGATTTTTACCTTGTCAGCTCGGGGATTCAATCTTGCAACCTTACGGTGAACTAGTCCAACGCACTAACCACCTGCCTTACATTGCACTCCACGATGAGCCTGCCTGTTATGAGAGTGCAGTAAGAAGCCAAGGTAAGTTGCTAGCTAGCATTAAACTTATCTTATAAAAAACAATCAATGAATCATAATCACTAGTTAACTGCACACGGTTGATATTACTAGTTTATCTAGTGTGTCCTGCGTTGCATATAATCGATGCGGTGCGCATTCGTGAAAAAGGACTGTCGTTGCTCCAACGTGTACCGAACCATAAACATCAATACCTTTCTTAAAATCAATACACAAGTACAGTTTGGCAAAAAAGTATTTAGTCAGCCACCAATTATGCAAGTTCTCCCATTTAAAAGATGAGAGAGGCCTGTAATGTTCATCATAGGTACACTTCAACTATGACAGACAATATTAGAAAAAAAATCCAGAAAATCACATTGTAGGATTTTTTATGAATTTATTTGCAAATTATGGTGGAAAATAAGTATTTGGTCACCTACAAACAAGCAATATTTCTGGCTCTCACAGACCTGTAACTTCTTCTTTAAGAGGCTCCTCTGTCCTCCACTCGTTACCTGTATTAATGGCACCTGTTTGAACTTGTTATCAGTATAAAAGATATGACTAAATACTTTTTTGCCCCACTGTATATATTTTTTAAACCTGCATATTTAGTTAATATTGCCTATGTGCAGCAGTTTGGGCCGCCTGGCTCGTTGCGAACTAATTTGCCAGAGTTTTACATAATTATGACATAAGGTTGTGCAATGTAACAGGAATATTTAGACTTAGGGATGCCACCCGGTCGATAAAATACAGAATGGTTCCGTATTTCACTGAAAGAATAAACATTTTGTTTTCGAGATGATAGTTTCTGGATTCGACCATTTTAATGACCTAAGGCTCGCATTTCTGTGTGTTATTATGTTATAATTAAATCTATGATTTGATGGAGCAGTCTGACTGAGCGATGGTAGGCAGCAGCAGGCTCGTAAGCATTCATTCAAACAGCACTCTCGTGCATTTTGCCAACAGCTCTATGCAATGCTCCAAGCATTGCGCTGTTTATGACTTCAAGCCTATCAACTCCCGAGATTAGGCTGGTGTAACCGATGTGAAATGGTTAGCTAGTTAGCGGGGTGCGCGCTAATAGCGTTTCAAACGTCATTCGCTCTGAGCCTTGGAATAGTTGTTCCCCTTGCTCTGCATGGGTAACGCTGCTTCGAGGGTGGCTGTTGTCGATGTGTTCCTGGTTTGAGCCCAGGTAGTAGCGAGGAGAGGGACGGAAGCTATACTGTTACACTGGCAATACTAAAGTGCCTATAAGAACATCCAATAGTCAAAGGTATATGAAATACAAATCATATAGAGAGAAATAGTCCTATAATTCCTATAATAACTACAACCTAAAACTTCTTACCTGGGAATATTGAAGACTCATGTTAAAAGGAACCACCAGCTTTCATATGTTCTCATGTTCTGAGCAAGGAACTTAAACGTTAGCTTTCTTACATGGCACATATTGCACTTTTACTTTCTTCTCCAACACTTTGTTTTTGCATTATTTAAACCAAATTTTATTTGAAGCTAAATTGATTTTATTGAAGTATTATATTAAGTTAAAATAAGTGTTCATTCAGTATTGTAATGACCTGACTAGATCATAAAGGAACAATTGTCCAGACAGAGGCTTGAGTTTACGAATTGCCGGTTTATTAAACCAACTTTACACAGGCTACTGTTTGGCCGTAGCCCACGCCAAATACATGAAAGATAACCCACAAGCTAATTGTGACCTTGTCTTGTGAAGCCCAGCCGTAAGAGAGAGAACAAAGGCTAAACCTGGTCTTAACTTCCCATGCTCCATCCCCCTGCCCAACCACCCTCCACCAGCCGCCAGGATGCCGGGCATCAGAACATTCCAGGCATTCCCGTGATTGGCAGATAGCAGGTTGATTGGCATGTCGGACCCCGCGAACACCGGGTACTGGTAAGTACAACACAACCACCTACTAGCCTAACACATAACACACAGCTGTCTGTGCGGGTCGCGACAGTATTGTTGTAATTGTCATTATTACAAATAAATCAAAAATTTAATCGGCTGATTAATTGGTATCGGCATTGAAAAATCATAACTGGCCGACCTCTACTCCCCATTGAATACAGGCGGTTGACGTCATTAAAAATTTTTTTACAAAATTATTACAATAATAAGAAGTATCCACCAATCCAAAGAAAGGATAGGCGGAAGCTAGACAACCCGCAGTGCCACTTTATGGACAACGACTCCCCTTGTCAGGGCGGAGAGACTTCTTGTCAGTATATCCATAATCTTTGGTGTAGCCAACCCAACTCTCGCATGGCACTATTGGAGGGCACGGTGTGTAGTAAATCATCACTACATGAAAATCATTACATGCCGTGCCCCCCAGTCTGCGGTCAGCAGATAGACCATTCTCAAATACATATTTTGAGTCACTTTTTGGAAACGGAACGGAGAAAACAAGGGGTAGCTTGTTCTCTACGTCGTCTGATTCTAGACATATGAGTAATCATCCTTGTGCACCATTGTTCCTGTACCCAATATTTTTTTAATTTAACTAGGCAAGTCAGTTAAGAACAAATTCTTATTTACAATGACGGCATACCCCGGCCAAAACCGGACGATGCTGTGCTTATTGTGTGCCTGGATTCAAACCAGGGACTGTAGTAACAAATCTCGCACTGAGATGCAGTGCCTTAAACTGTTGCGCCACTCTAGAGCCCAGAAAGCAAAGGTAACTGAACTAAATCACTATCGCCCTATAGCACTCATCATGAAGTGCTTTGAGAGACTAGTCAAGGATCATATCACTGTCTACCTTACCTGATACCCTAGACCCACTTCAATTTGCTTACCGCCTCAATAGATCCACAGACGATAGAATCACTATCGCACTGCCCTATCCCATCTGGACAAGAGGAATACCTATGTAAGAATGCTGTTCATTGACTACAGCTCAGCATTCAACACCATAGTACCCTTCGAGCTCTTCATTAAGCTTGAGACCCTGGGTCTGAACTTGGGACTTCCTGACGGGCCACCCCCCAGGTGGTGAAGGTAGGAAAAACCACCTCCACGTCGCTGATACCCACAAGGATGGGTGCTGAGCCCCCTCCTGTACTTCCTGTTCACCCATGACTGCATGGCCATGCACGCCTCAATAATCAAGTTTGCAGACGACACAACAGTAGTAGGCCTGATTACCAGCAATGATGAGACAACCCACAGGGCGGGAGGAGAGGGCCCTGGGAGTGTGGTGCCAGGAAAATAACCTCTCGCGCAACGTCAAAAAAACAAAGGAGATGATTGTGGACTTCAGGAAACAGCAGAGGGAGCACCCCCTATCCACATTGATGGGACGCAATGGAGAAGGTGGAAAGTTTAAAGTTCCTCGTCGTACACATCACGGACAAACTGAAATGGTCCACCCACACAGAAACGCGGTGAAGAAGGTGCAACAGCGACTCTTCAACCTCAGGAGGCTGAAGAAATTTGGCTTGGCACCTAAAACCCTCACAAACTTTTACAGATGCACAATTGAGAGCATCCTGTCAGGCAGTATCACCGCCTGGTACGGCAACTTATACAGCCTGCAACTACACCAGTGATGCGGTCTGCCCAATGCATCACCGGGGGCAAACTACCTGCCCTCCAGGACATCTACAGCACCCGATTTCACAGGAAGGCCAAAAAGATAATCAAGGACAACAACCACCCGAGCCACTGCCTGTTCACACCGTTATCATCGAGAAGGTGTTGTCAGAACAGGTGCATCAAAGCTGGGACAGAGAGACTGAAAAACAGCTTCTATCTCAAGGCCATCAGACTGTTAAATACTGTTAAATAGCCATCACTAGCACATTAGAGGCTACTGCCTATACACATAGACTTGGAAACACTGGCCACTTTAATAATGTTTACATATTTTGCATTACTTATCTCGTATGTATATACTGTATTCAATTCTATTCTACTGTGTGTTAGTCTATGCATTACTCATCTTATATGTATATACTGTATTCAATCCTATTCTACTGTATCTTAGTCTATGCATTACTCATCTAATATGAATATACTGTATTCTATCCTATTCTACTGTATCTTAGTCTATGTAATTCTCATCTCATATGTATATATATTGTATTAAATCCTATTCTACTGTATCTTAGTCTATGCATTACTCATCTCATATGTATATACTGTATTCTATTCTATTCTACTGTATCTTAGTCTATGTATTACTCATCTCATATGTATATACTGTATTCTATTCTATTGTATTATACTGTATCAGTCTATGTCGCACTGACATCACTCGTCCAAATATTTATATATTCTTAATTCCCTTCCTTTAGATTGTGTGTATTGTTAGATATTACTTGTTAGATATTACTGGACTGTTGGAGCTAGAAACACAAGCGTTTCGCTACACCCGCAATAACATCTGCTAAACAAGTGTATGTGCCAAATTATTATTAAATAAAATGTGATTTGATGTATAGAGGTTTGGTGTTGGAGATCATTCCACATTCTGTGTTCTACAACCAGGTCTGGTGTTGGAGATTATTCTACACTCTGTGTTCTACTACCCAGGTCTGGTGTTGGAGATCATTCTACACTCTGTGGATCTCCTGCATGTATTTTCTGATGTTTAATCAGACCACTTGAATGAGAGTATCTCTTGTCACATTGATCACAGCTATAAGGTTTATCTCCTGTGTGTGTTCTCTGGTGTGATTTCAGGCTGTTTGACTGAGTAAAACTCTTCCCACACTGACTACAGCTATAAGGTTTCTCTCCTGTGTGTACTCGCTGGTGTACTACCAGCTGGCTTGATGTAGTAAAACTATCTGCACATACATCACAGCTATAAGGCTTCTCTCCTGTGTGTGTTCTCTGGTGTCCTTTAAGGTGTTCTATCTGAGAAAAGCTTTTCCCACATTGATCACAACTATAAGGTTTCTCTCCTGTGTGTGTTCTCTGGTGCTCTTTAAGGTGTTCTCTCCGCGAAAAGTTTTTCCCACATTGCTCACAGCTATATGGCTGCTCTCCTGTGTGTGTTCTCTGGTGTGATACCAGGTTGGTTGACTGGGTAAAACCCTTGCCACACTGATCACAGCTATAAGGCTTCTCTCCTGTGTGTGTTCTCTGGTGTGATACCAGGTGGCTTGACTGAGTAAAACTCTTGCCACACTGATCACAGCTATAAGGCTTCTCTCCTGTGTGAATTCTCTGGTGTTTTTTAAGTTCTGATGAAGATTTGAAACGTTTCCCACAGTCAGAGCAGCAGTGGGGTTTCTTTCCTGTGGGTCTCTGATGGTGTTTCTTGAGGTGTCCTGATGTGGAGAGACTCTTCTCTGCCTCGTCAGCATCATGATGTTGTTGAGGCTCCCCAGAGGATCCACGATAGGCCCGTCTCTCTCCTGCGTGAATGTCAAAGTCAGACAGTTAATATAGTGAATGTTTAAATGTTTTTACAAACTTTGACAAATGTCTTCTAAGTCTTGTTTTAGTTTGATTTTGATCCACTAGCCAGTGTGGTAGGCAGATTAAAGAATATACCAGCCACTGTAGCAGGCAGATGAAAGAATATACCAGCCACTGTAGCAGGCAGATGAAATAATATACCAGCCAATGTTGCAGGCAGATGAAAGAATATACCAGCCACTGAAGAAGGCAGATGAAAGAATATACCAGCCACTGTAGCAGGCAGATGAAAGAATATACCAGCCACTGTAGCAGGCAGATGGACGAATATACCAGCCACTGTAGCAGGCAACTTAAAGAAAATACACTCCACTGTGATTTTTTACCAGCCTCAATATTTTTTTGCCATGAATGATTACACCAAAAATCACAAGAAAATGAATGAGCAGCTTGGCAATGTTGGTAAAAACAAGAAATTGAAGTAAGAAGTAATGTGGCTCGAGTCTTTTAACCAATGTGTTGAAATAAATCATTTAGATACAATAGTAATGATGAACAGCTGTACAAGTGAAAATCAAGAATCAACAAAGTGCCTCCATAACAACACATCACTACACACCACACTGTCCTGACAGATAAAACGCTGCCTTATTATTATAGTTCAAATCAAATCAAAGTTTTGTCACGTGCGCCGAATAAAACAGGTGAAGGTAGACCTTACAGTGAAATGCTTACTTACAGGCACTAACGAATAGTGCGGAGGAAAAAAAGTATGTGTGTGTGTGTAGGTAAGTAAATAAATAAAACAACTAATCCATAGATTAGGGCCTAATTAATTCATTTCAATTTACTTCTATGAACTGTAACTCAGTAATATCTTTTAAATTATTGCATTTTGCGTTTATATTTTTGTTCAGTATAGTTAGGAACTGGGCAATTCCATGGTAACGGAATTACACCAGAATCTGATGTTTCACTTTAAAATGTATAAAAACAAAAACCATAGCTGCTTTAAAACCACGTTTGTGTACATCAGTTCAACCACTATAACGGAGTTTGTGCCCCGTTATTACACATTAGTATTTACTGGTGTTAATCTGACCTTCTGTCTCCTCCTCCTCCTTCCCTTCAAAAACTACATCCTCCTCTTTCTCCCCTTTTACTGTAACATCCTCCTCCTCCTTCACTCTGAACACGTCTTCCTCTTCTTTCACTGTAACTTCTTTCTCTTCTTCTTTCACGGTAACAACCTCACCCTCTACTTCTTGTTTTACTGTGACATCCTCCTCTTTCACGAAAACGTTCAGCCCCAGAGCTTCTTTCTCAGTCCAGCAGGCTCCATCTTCTTTAGCAGGAGGGGAGAAGTTTAGTGAGCAACTCATGGTAGGGGATAATAGCTAGCTAGCATTAGCGTAGTGCTAGGCTAATTTATCAAGCCAACTAAATTAGCTGACTAACAACAACTTAAATATGAAATGAAAAGTATATACGATATCATGCTGGTAATTACACAGTGGCTATACACCGACACAGTCCAAATAACTTCAATGTTTCGGCTGTTTTGCCTAGCAAGGTACCAAGGTGTCTGACTAGCTGTTGTTGTTGAAGAAGCGTTCCGTCCACTAGATTATACGTCCCAGTGGCAGAATCACCTGAAAGACGCACATCGCCATCTGCTGACTGGAGTTGGTATCACAGTTGAGAAAAAAATTAAGGACAAAAAGCTAAAAAGCGACTGCCCTTAAAAACCAACGACTCCCTTTGAAAACGGGCGATGTGGCATCAGAAACATTTATTATAGTGTAAAAATGTACTATTTCGCCCCAAAATAGTTATACACAGCCCAATATGGGATGACTATGTAAATGTCTCTCGGACAAGGTGACTTTTATCAATATACACTGTAAAAAGTAAAGGTTACTGGAGTATCCTTTCAGGGTTCTTCAAATTGAAACTGTGGGGGAACCACTAAAAGTAATTTG
Source organism: Oncorhynchus gorbuscha (assembly GCF_021184085.1). Classification (NCBI taxonomy): domain Eukaryota; kingdom Metazoa; phylum Chordata; class Actinopteri; order Salmoniformes; family Salmonidae; genus Oncorhynchus; species Oncorhynchus gorbuscha. The sequence goes on from NC_060186.1 coordinate 46,648,517, forward strand.
AATAACATTTAGTGGGAACCCCTATAAGTTCCTCGAATAAGCTTTTGGGGTTATTTTTTTTAAACCCCCTGTCCACCCTTCCTCATTATGAAAAAATGTTTTAATAATAATAACAATATTGATTTAAATAATCCATTGTTAATTTAGTGGCACCACAAATGTGAATTATTATTTACAAAACACATTACAAAATTGCAACATTTCTGCAGACCATAATAAATACTACATTTACTTTGTATAGTGCTTTTCATGACATTTACAACAAATTAAAAAATTATGATGTACAATAAAAACAACATACATTCAAAATGAATCATAGGTAAACTAACAATATTGTAGACTTGATGCTAAATATAGATTTTTCAGCTTTAGTGTGTATATCCTATCCACTTAGTTATGTTAGGGAGTTTGCCATCATTATGACCAGCCCTGGTAACTTCACCCCAACTTCTCTTATCCCCAGAACACAGTAACTTAAAAACAACATAAGTGTTTTTCTGACATTTTGGGGAAATAAATAATACAGCCCTAGCAGATCCCCAAGTCCCATGAGAACGTCCTCAAGGGCATGGATGTTCTCCCCATCAAAGGTCAGCGGGATTTCACTCTCATAGTGAAATGGATTTCCGCCGATGTGCAGTAAAGGAGTGAAGAGCGGTGAAATCGGTGTCAACAAAAGTAAAAAAAGATTAATACAGATTATATACAATTAACAAAGAACAGAACAAATGTTCAGCTGTAGTTTTATATAAGCATGCACACCTATGTTTATGAAGAAACAGATGATACATTGTCAAGGACATAAAGGACACTCGGGTCCTCATTGAAGAGGTAGGGCAAGAGCAGAATCGCTGCTGTGGTCTCCAGTCCTAGTAAAGTAAAGCAATGATCTTACTACACTTGCTAATTTTATTACAAAATACATTAGAAAAAGGGGAGGAATAAGAGCAAGTACCTCTTCTGTATTGTCCTTCAGGGACTGTCAAAATAGCAGGATGATGTCCTCACCCCTGCCTCACCTCTCTACCTCTGCTAGTCCTTGAATTCTCTTTTTGTCTATATCCATTCCATGGAATTGATTCATTTCTGAGAACATCTGAAAAGATCATTTGCACACATTTGTATGCTAATAGACTTCAGTTTGTATTGACCGCTATGTAGGTTAAATTGACACTTCAAATGAAAAAGAAAGAAAGGCCTCAGCCTCAGACGCTCCAGCTAGATTTCCTCATGAAGATCCTGCCCAACTACCATCACATGAAGAAGACTGTCAAAGGAACCTCCACCCCTGTCAGAAATTAACCTCTGACTAACCAAAGATCAGCGTTCCCTGACACTCACCAGACCTTAACAATGAAAGGTGTAGAGACTAAATGTATCCTAGACCTGATGTCCTAGACCTGTTGTCCTACAGCTATTGTCCTAGACCACGTAAGAAGTAGTTTCTCTCCTCTGAGGCATGAGTGCACATTCCTAGCTTTTCTCAATTCCCAATCATAAGAGAGAGAGCCCATATGCAGCACTCCATTGGGTCATTAGCTAAACCAATAGTAATACAGTTCCTGGTTTTGTTTCTTATTTGTCTATCTTGCTCTTTTTATTGTATCCAATTGTACCCAATTTGTAAGTCGCTCTGGATAAGAGCGTCTGCTAAATGACTTAAATGTAAATGTAAATGCAGCTGTCCTACAACATATCTGTACCTTCTTGATCCCAATTGCATTGTGTCCATGTTCTGTCCTATAAGAATTTCAAAGGAAGAGAAAATGTGTCAAAGAATTACAAGCATTAAAATAATATATATTAAGTAAATATTGAAAGATAAATGGCATCGACATACAATTGAATGCAAAATAGAAGAACATATTGGAGAAAGCACTAGCCAATACAGTACTGCCATACAGACCTAATATCACATTTCAAGATATCTTTGTACATAAATTGTTCAATATTTTATCAGGCTGACATGAAAGATTATACGCAACACTTTTCTGCGTGGCAATACTGCGTTTGGATTATGAAGGTTGTAAGTCGCTCTGGATAAGAGCGTCTGCTAAATGACTTAAATGTAAAGGTAATTTATACAAAAGAGGAAGTCTATACACTATTAATACCATTATGCATTTGAATCCCATCTACAGCTACCATATAAACTGTTAATTTCTCTCCACAAGGGGGCGGACATGTAACGTTTCCAAAATGGGATAGTATTGTACATGTAACGTTTCCAAAATGGGATAGTATTGTACATGTAACGTTTCCAAAAGGGGATAGTATTGTACATGTAACGTAATGCCCCCTTGTAAGTTAATAGTATAGCATGCTGTAGCAGGGTATATAAAGAGGAAGACATCCATTGACGATTCAGTTCGTTGTAACATCTCGTCTGGACTGGTCACCGTCCTTAGCATTACATGGGCTTGCTCCTACCTATCTCTCTGATTTGGTCCTGCCGTACATTCCTACACGTACGCTACGGTCACAAGACGCAGGCCTCCTAATTGTCCCTAGAATTTCTAAGCAAACAGCTGGAGGCAGGACTTTCTCCTACAGAGCTCCATTTTTATGGAACGGTCTGCCTACCCATGTGAGAGACGCAAACTCGGTCTCAACCTTTAAGTCTTTACTGAAGACTCATCTCTTCAGTGGGTCATATGATTGAGGGTAGTCTGGCCCAGGAGTGGGAAGGTGAACGGAAAGGCTCTGGAGTAACGAACCGCCCTTGCTGTCTCTGCCTGGCCGTTTCCCCTCTTTCCACTGGGATTCTCTGCCTCTAACCCTATTACAGGGGCTGAGTCACTGGCTTACTGGGGCTCTCTCATGCCGTCCCTGGAAGGGGTGCGTCACCTGAGTGGGTTGATTCACTGATGTGGTCATCCTGTCTGGGTTGGTGCCCCCCCCTTGGGTTGTGCCATGGCGGAGATCTTTGTGGGCTATACTCAGCCTTGTCTCAGGATGGTAAGTTGGTGGTTGAAGATATCCCTCTAGTGGTGTGGGGGCTGTGCTTTGGCAAAGTGGGTGGGGTTATATCCTTCCTGTTTGGCCCTGCCCGGGGGTGTCCTCAGATGGGGCCACAGTGTCTCCTGACCCCTCATGTCTCAGCCTCCAGTATTTATGCTGCAGTAGTTTGTGTCGGGGGGCTAGGGTCAGTTTGTTCCTTATAAACTGCACAAGTACTTCTCCTGTCCTATTCGGTGTCCTGTGTGAATCTAAGTGTGCGTTCTCTAATTCTCTCCTTCTCTCTTTCTTTCTCTCTCAGAGGACCTGAGCCCTAGGACCATGCCCCAGGACTACCTGACATGATGACTCCTTACTGTCCCCAGTCCATCAACCATGCTGGTCATTTATGAACATTTGAACATCTAGGCCATGTTCTTTTATAATCTCCACCCGGCACAGCCAGAAGTGGACTGGCCACCCCACATAGCCTGGTTCCTCTCTAGGTTTCTTCCTAGGTTTTGGCCTTTCTAGGGAGTTTTTCCTAGCCAGCGTGCTTCTACACCTGCATTGCTTGCTGTTTGAGGTTTAGGCTGGGTTTCTGTACAGCACTTTGAGATATCATCTGATGTACGAAGGGCTATATAAATACATTTGATTTGACTTAGTTGACACACCTAACCTTACCAAGCTTAACGAAGCTAACGTTAGCTAGTTCATTCTCACAAAAGTGAGAACTGCTCTAGATTGGAAACTTACGTTAATGAGTGTAAAGTCATGTTGGCTTTATGGAAACGATATACAATATATGGGAAATAATATAGTTCAGGAAATAATCCAAACCTAGTTCTGCCGAGTTAGGACATAATGTTAGCTAGCTAACAGTACTGTACTGTAGCTCATACAACACCTATGGTCAAACCCGGCTTTCTAATATTTAGGTTAATTAGCCATAGTAACGTTATGGAAACTATTCACAGAAAACCATCATTGTCTTCGTTATTCATTATTAGTATGTTATATTATTATATAAATTATTTCGATACATATTCAGAGCCAAACATCAACCCAACTTACCTTTTTAATTGTTGTCACATCCAAACTTGCCACCAGCGTTTTAAGTTGTAATTGCGAAGTTTCCGGAAGAAGTCCAGCAACAACGGAGGTTCCTCGATGAACCCACCTTCTAACAAGTCATTTGAAGAACCTTTTGGAACCCTACGGTTCTTAGGGGATCTGAGAACAACTCCAGTTGAACCCTTAATTTTTAGAGTGTAGTCAGCTCTAGTTACTCTCAGATTCAAATATGCTGATTAGCATCAACGATCAAGTCAGCTGCTGCTGCTGCTCCAATACTGTATGAGGTGAGACCGTGAACTAACGTTGAACTGGGAAGTCAGTCATTCATTCTGTACATTGTGGTGGAAATTCTAACCAATCAGGAGAGACTTTGTCATTTCTTCAAACAATCAACCTTTATTTGATAATAATTGCAATAATGTAGCTGATCAGTCCTACACTCTGAGGTGGAATGCCGAGAGCTCGATGTACAAGGAGTTAAGAAGCCTTATATCGTCAAACTATCTTGTGAATATAGAAAACACGTGATCTTGGAATGTGTACTTGTGTGGAGAACGAGACACAAACTAACTGTGAATTGGTCGTCTCGTTCTGTAGCAACAGCTAGTTGTTCTAGTCATCTAGTGAGGTGTCAAAACAACAGGAAATCACCCTAGACACAGTTCCTCTAAAATCGATCAATGATTCCTAGAATTGGGCCAAGCAAGCGCCTTTGGCCTGTCTGCCCAGAGGGTGTGTGGTTACACACCCACACAAACTTCTCAACCTTAAAAGAGATCCTTCAACACATTAGAAGTCATAAATTTAAAGAGGTTAACATAGATTTTTCCCTCACAACATTGGACAGAGATAAATAAGAACCAGATGGAACTGTGTGATGTAGTAGGGAGTTGTAGTTTCTCTAGAGATAAATCAGACCAGACTGAGCTGTGTGATGCAGTAGGGAGTTGTAGTTTCCAACAGGCCAATGCTCTACACTTCCAGCAGGCCAATGCTCTAGTGCATAAATGTAATTCAGTACAATGACCATATTTCATTGCCTTGTCTGTGTTTCTTTTACACCTGCTATGTAAGAGAGACGGAAGAATGCACGCTATCTGGGATCCTTGGGACATCCCTATCCTAAACCCTACCTTAACCCTTTTAAATGTCAACTTCAATGGGCTAGTGATATCCCAAAGATGTATCTCTACCTGAAAATACATTATCTAAGTGATGGATAGTTGGTATTCAGCAGTCATAAAGCCTGAATTACTTTAAATTAATCACTATTTTAGTAGTTCATTGTCAGACAGTGTAAACAGCAGCTCTACACATTATTGACTGACTGATCCATTCATCCTTCCTTCCTCTCCTCTGAAGACCCAGTGACGGTGGAGCTCAGTCAGAGAGCTGTTGAGGGACTGGTTAGGAAGAACACTTCTACAGCCAGAGAGGTGAGAGGTCACACATGGTTTAGATGGCAAATATTTGTGTTTATCACATAATGTAAGCAAAAGGGAGAATGTTCCATCATCTGTTTATTTACATTAGTACAAATTATCCACTGATATTGGTGTAATTTCTCACCCCTTTTGGCTTTATGAAAGTTAATTTCCTCTCAGGCACACACATTTGTTCTTTGATATTATGAAGGTCATTTGTGTATAATGTACTTTTCCCCACCCATTCACCCCATCTCTTTACACTACTGATGAATATGTGGTGGCCTGACTGCATCCAGACTATGTCAAAGGCCCATCCTGGTAGATCTGAAACTAATGCAGCTTGGAGTGGTCGGATGACAAAAGTCACATTTAGGTGCCAGGTGTAACTGAGGCCGTAGATGTGCCATATCCATTACTTTGAGTGTTTTATGAATAAATGTGTTTCTGTGCTGCAGGGGCAGTCAATAAATGGAACGGCAAGGCCACAGAACATGACATAATCAGAGCTGTGGGAGACCACCTCAAGCCCCTGGTAGAGCCGGGGGTGGTGTTTACCACTCCACCACGCCTTCAGCAGGCTTGAAATGTGGGATTGATACTGTTTTTCATACTAACATGGACCAAGAGTCTGTTGATTGGTTAGTCATTGGGTTCATTTGACTTACAATATGTTCAAATCAAGCTTTATTTATACAGCACATTTCAGACATGGATGCAACCCAATGGAAACAAGAAAAACAAAAGAAAAACCCACACCAAACTTAAAGACAGGAAGCAACCGAGCTGTACGTGCTAAAGTCCAACCTCAAAACCTAAATGGAAAAACCAAAGCCTGTAACTACCTTCCTCCTTAAGACAACAAATATATCCTATATTTTTGTGGACAAGTTTGCTTACCACCAACTGAAAACAACTTCCATTTCACATTCTAATCAACTACAATGCTTCACTTTCACCAATATCAACATGGTGTCTACTGGCTGTCAACAATTAAAAACAAGATAAAAACACGCACTTCTAAATAATAATATACAATCGTATCTTTTCTCCCTTTTCTTTCTATAGAATCCGAGAACTCTCGTCTTCCTTAAACTCACTAGCTTCTAGAACTCTCATCTACCTACAACTCACTAGCTTCTATTCCACTTGGAACGAGTCCAAACAAAACTCATCTCCAATACGGAAAAACGTGCAGTCAAAATAAATTGTGATCAAATGTACAGCCCTTTTATTATGTGTTGGCAATAATGAACTTAATGGTGAGGCATGGAATAATAAAAATGTATATTTTGTCAAAGATAATATTTTGAAATATGAGGTGATTTGAGTCATGATTCTTCAGTTGTGGAATAAAGACAATTAGCACTTGAATGTTGTCAAAAAATACTGGAGTGATGTAAGATTGTTAATGAAATTGATTATAGAGCAATTTATTATACTGCTTCCATGTGTACTTATTTATTTTAACCTTCATTTAACAAGCTGACAAGGTAAAAATCTGTCATTCTGCACCTGAACAAAGCAGGTAACCAGCAGTTCCCTGGTAGGCCGTCATTGTAAATAAGTCAGTTAAGACCTAATTCTGTCTCACAATGACGGCCCAACGCTCTAACCACTACAAACGCTACAACGCTACAAGACCATGGTGCTTGCCTACGGAGCTGTGAGGGGAACGGCACCTCAGTACCTCCAGGCTCTGATCAGGCCCTACACCCAAATAAGGGCACTGCGTTCATCCACCTCTGGCCTGCTCGCCTCCCTACCACTGAGGAAGTACAGTTCCCACTCAGCCCAGTCAAAACTGTTCGCTGCTCTGGCTCCCCAATGGTGGAACAAACTCCCTCACGACGCCAGGACAGCGGAGTCAATCACCACCTTCCGGAGACACCTGAAACCCCACCTCTTTAAGGAATACCTAGGATAGGATAAAGTAATCCTTCTCACCCCCCTTAAAAGATTTAGATGCACTATTGTAAAGTGGCTGTTCCACTGGATGTCATAAGGTGAATGCACCAATTTGTAAGTCGCTCTGGATAAGAGCGTCTGCTAAATGACTTAAATGTAAATGTAGAAGAAATCACTGAAATCACTGAAAAAAACTACCCGAAAATACATATTTTCAACTTTTACTTTCAACCGAACGTATATTGGACGTCGGGAATAGTCTTCAACGTCTTTTCAATTACATTTTGCTAGGTGGGATAGCCCGATGTCAAAACACAGTTTTAACGTGTCCAAATCAATAACCAATACGCAGAATCAGTTTGGGATAAATTGAAAACCCAAGCATAAAATGGGCTATAACCACAAACATCTGCAACAATAATCATATTACTTGTATTCATTTAAACAAGTTCCTTATAAACTGCACAAGCACCAGAAACGCTGTTGTTTTGACAAGTAGCAAGAAATCACTGATATCGATTAGGTTGTACGTGCTGTTAAAACTAACACAACTAAAAAAAACATGGAAATGGGAGATGTATTTTACCTCACTGATTAGAGGTCAACGTGCAGAAGACAGTCAGCTACATTTTGGAGTGATGCATTTAAACAAAGGAACGCAACACTTACGTCATTACTCATCGATATCACGTTGAAATCAATTGTGCGAGAGGGAGATGAGGTTGCACGTCCTGTTAAAACTAACAGCTCAAAAACCACACGGAATCTGGGAATAATGTAAACATCACTCGTTAGAGGACAACTTGTGGTAAACAGCTAGCTGCATTTTGATTCCAGTGAGTCACCAACGTGTTAAGTGTAACACAACAACTTTCAATTCAGAGCCTGGAATTTTCCCCTGAGGCTAATATCCATATCATGTTGAAATCAATTGATAAAGGGGCAAGTGTTTAGGGTTCTACATTGTGACATTATTAAAATACTCCTAGTACATTGTTATAACATTTTGCATTGTTACATTAATTCATTGATATCATGAAACAACTCCTTCGTATGTACTTTCTGATATTTGATCTGCAAGCTTTTATCCAATTATCTCTGGTCACAGCAAAGAGGTTTCTCTTCTGTGTGTGTTCTCTGGTGTTGTACCAGGCTGTTTGAGTAAAACTCTTCCCACATCGATTAGCTATACGATTTCTATTCTGTGTGTGTTCTCTGGTGTACTGTCAGACACGTAGATTAAACAAAACTCTTCCCACATTGAGTACAGCTAAATCATGTCTCTCCTGTGTGTGTTCTCTGGTGTACAGTCAGGTAGCCAGATGTAACATAACTCTTCCCACATTGATCACAGCTATAAGTTTCTCTGTTGTGTGTGTTTTCTGATGTTTAGTCAGATTGGAAGATGGAGTAAAACTCTTCCCACATTGCGTACAGCTATAAGATTTCTCTCCTGTGTGAATTAGCAGGTGTGTTTTCAATTAATATGATCTAGAGAAACTCATTCCACAATGAGAGCAGTGTTACGGTTTTTCTCCTGTGTGGATTCTCTGGTGGATTTTAAGTTCTGATTTAGATTTGCAGTTCTTCTCACAGTCAGAGCAGCAGTAAGGATTCTTCAATGTGGGTCTCTGCTGGTGTTTCTTGGGGTGTTCTGATCTGGAGAGACTCTTCTCTGCCTCTTCAGCATCATGATGGTGTTGAGACTCCCCAGAGGACCCAAGATACTCACATCTCTCTCCTGTGTGAACGAAAAAGTCAGACGGTTAAAGTCCCACAACAGCAGAAATCCACTGTTTATTTGAGGTAAAAGGTGATGCCCAAGAGCGTACCCATGTAGTTGTACAACAATTGACGCCTCTTAAATTAATCGACAATTGTCAATTGAGCAACAATTGTAATATTTTGTCTTGTTATCACATTAGTAGTAACATCGATAACTACTGGAAGATCCTAACAATAACATAGACCTACTGTAGGACCCATAACTTCACCTAACAATAACACACCTACATGTAGGACCCATAACTTTACCTAACAATAACATAGACCTACTCTAGGACCCATAACTTAACCGAACAATAACATAGACCTAATAACATAAACACTAAAGGAGAGTCTCACTCTTGAATCAAAAGAATTTGCAAACCATTTCGACAGAGGAGAGGGCGTACAAAAATCAATAAATTCTCTCTTTCAAGCACAGTTTCGCAAAAACCAAGCATTCTTGAATTTTTACTACCCTCTATTCAAAGTGATGTGAACAAATGAAGGGAATCATTCACAAACATTGGCACATAACATACGATGACAGTATCGGTAATGCGTTTCCAGACCCTCCCTTGGTCGTATTCTCACGGGGCAGAAATCTCAGAGATCAATTGGTAAACTCTCATATACCACCCCAAAATACTCCAGCACAATGTCTATTTGCGCCTCGGAAACAGATCCCAATCAAAGGTGTTATCACATGCACCACTAAGGCAGTTCAAATCAAATCAAATTGTATTTATCTTAGAATGTTTTGGAAGCAAACCCCTTGATTTCGTCCCTAAATTATATCGGCATCGAACCCGTCTCCCTCCCTAGGAGAGGGGGTGACCTCAACAATTTATTGGTAAAACGTGAGGTTGTCTGGATCTTTAATTTAAAGAGCCTTGCTCCTGTCGGTCTCAACATACATTATTGTAATATTGCTATTAATTGTAAATGTTTGTGGGTCTATGTAGCCAAATTGTATCTATGACCGTATGCTATCCATTTGTTTTTACACGTTCTACTTATATCTGTAAATTAACCAATGATATCAGGCCACACTCGGACATGATTACAGACACCTGTGTGTGTCCTTTGACACAAACCAGTTACCCGCAGTGTTTGTCATTATACCCTGATGAAGACAGCTGGTCTGTGAAAATATTGGTATCAGGTTATTAAATTATTGCATCTGAGCTCCTAGAGTGTGAGGTTCTCCTTTTCTTTTTCAGACCACCGTGGTCTGACAACTTGGATGGAAAATTACTGAGGATAATAGCAGATTAGGCTGCTGGTTAGGCAGTTTTCTTGTTAGCCAGAGCGTTGGTGACTGTAACTGTACTGCTGGAAAACACTTCTTTGCTCCTTTTTTGCCTACGTTTATTGACACCTGGACATTTTCAATGGGTGTTGAGCTAGTAAATTCATTATTCTGCCCTCTGGTACTCAGACGAGTGCGCTGAAATCGGAGTAGTTAGCCAGGCTAATTACTGAAAGCACCAAAATGTCCATTGAGAACGCACAACGACTATACCATTTAGCTAAGAATGACGGGAATAATCAAGTCAATAAACGTTGGGTAGTTAGATAGAATATAGTTAATATACTGGCAAGTTTGATGTTTAAGTAGACAACTAACGTTAGGTAGCAAGTTAACATACCGGTACATAATGCTGTAATAACATGCTAACAAATTGTTAGACAAAATAGCGTGTAAAGTAACTTATTTGAAAAGTTATTACTTTATTACGTTGCTCAACCTTTTCTTAACATTTGTCATGATTGGTTAAATCGATGAATTTGTATAGGCACACGTTGGACCTCAGCTGCAAATTTTCCGCCATTTTCTTGAAATCTGAAAAGTAGTTGAAGCTACGCCCATTTATGGAAGAATTGCATTATAGGCCCTAAAATACGTCATATTGTGGCGAATTTAGTACGACATCCGGGAACTTATGGCACACGACCTACAACCATACTATGACCAATAAGCATACTATATACTCAATTCCCGTCACAAATAGTACGGTTAGTATGAGTATTCTAACACTGCTAATGACTTATAAACAGCTCTAACAATTTTACCACCACAGGAAATCTACACTGGCAGTTATAGAAAGACCCAATTATTACATACCCATTGATTATTGAAGAATATAACTTATACATGCCTCAAATGTTTCAAAACATATTCATGTATAACACCAGTGTTGGTTAAAAAAAAGCACTGTATAGCCTCAAAACCTGATAATTTTTGACCTTTTTTTATTCATTTTACCTTTATTTAACTAGGCAAGTCAGTTATGAACAAATTCTTATTTTCAATGACGGCCTAGGAACAGTGGGTTAACTGCCTGTTCAGGGGCAGAATGACAGATTTGTACCGTGTCAGCTCAGGGATTTGAACTTGTAACCTTCCAGTTACTAGTCCACCGCTCTAACCACTAGGCTACTCTGCCGACCCTTATGGGCGTAGCCCTGAGCTGGACTGAAACCTGGGTCCAGCAACTGTCAAGCCAACACCTTATAACTGTTACGCCAAGATGTCTGAACTTCTTAACGAGGTCGCTAGGTTTTGAGTTACAGTTGCTACAATAGCTTTCTCTTTGAATTTGAGAGTAGTTACATTTATCCAGTCCTCATTCCTCAACTGTTTACCAAACCAAGTCTCAGGCTGACAATTTTTCGCTATTTAAATCCTAGGTTACCTCTATAAAATAGCCACACATCTATCAACCAATCTGCAGTTCATACAAAAACAAAGCCGTCATTCCACCACTTTTTTGGTAATAAGATGATGATGGGGCTGGAGAAATGTAACTACTCTCAAATTCATAGAAGTACCTACGGATGCAAGGACTGACCATCCATGATATCAACATAGTTTTAACCATGTTGAGTGTTTACAGTGTTTGTTTATCATTTAAATTGTTTACAAACATTGGGGTAAAAAAAGCCTATTTGGGGTTCTGATGGGGAAAAGAGTTGAACTAAGCTCATGAGGCATGTGTTATATTCTTCAAGAATCAATGGCTATAAATAAATAATTTAAAAAGTCTAAATATGGATGTAGCTATTGCATATTTCCCCTGTAACACCACACATCAGTTAAAAAAACGAGTTTGTGCCTCTGTTTTTAAGACAGTACTTACTAGTGTTAATCAGGGCCCGTTTATCGTTAGAACCATTGGATGCCTTAACATGCCATTGGGAAACCGAGCCCGGATATCCAGTTTCATCCTTGTCTTCTTCCAATGTGACTCATCTCCCGCTCCTCCTCTTCTTTAACAGTAACATCCTCATCTTTCACTCAGAACGCGTCTTCCTCTTGTTGAACTGAAACGTCTTTCTCTGCTTCTTTCACTATAACAGCCTCACCCTCTACTTGTTTTGTATTGTGACAGCCACCTCTTTCACGACAGCGTTCAGCCACATTCCCTCTTTCTCCGTCCAACAGACCTCATCTTCTTTAGCAGGAGAGTAACTTAGCGAGCTCATGGTAGGAGATGTTAGCTTGCTAGGCTAATGCTAACTTAACAAGCACGCTAGCTGACTAATAACAACACCGTATATATTACATTAAACGGATAACTAACTAGACGACAGAAGTGGGTTTAAAACACAGTGGCTAATATACACTAAAGAGCTTAATTGGTTCGGCTATTTTGTCTAGTAAGCTACTGAGGTGGCTGACTTAATGTTGCAGTTGTTGAAAGAAGCGTTCCGTCCACTAGAATATACGTCACACTAACAGCATCGCCTTAAAGCACCACACCAGACCTAGTCTGTTCATTATATACATCTACATGATGTATTGTTACACCATGTAGGAGAAGTATATACCTAGTCTGTTCATTATATACATCTACATGATGTATCCCGGGACCACCCATACGTAGAATGTATGCACACATGACTGTAAGTCGCTTTGGATAAAAGCGTCTGCTAAATGGCATTTATTATTATTATTATTATTATTATTATTATTACACCATGTTGGAGCAGTATAGACCTAGTCTGTTCCTTATATACATCTATATGAGGTGTTGTTACACCTTGTAGGAGCAGTATAGATCTACTGTAGCTAGCTGCTAATTTAGATGTAGTATGACTTAATTAATGAAACTGCCTTAAATATGCTGTGGTAAACATGTTTTATTCGCACTAATCAATCAACACATTACTGGCTGTGTATGTCTCAATATAATGGTATTATTTAATTAAATTCATTTAAAAGAATCTTTGTCTGAAAATAAAATATGATCCTCAACTGCGTTTCCCACTCCAGTCAGCAGACGGCGATGTGCGTCTTTCAGGCGATGCTGCTAGGGTGACGTATAATCTAGTGGACGTTTCTTCATAAACAGTTCGTCAAACACCTCGGTAGCTTACTAGCCAACATAGCCGAAATATTCCAGCTGTTTATACGCTTTCGGCGTATATTAGCTAATGTGTTTTAGACACACTTCTGTCGTATCTACTTGTTAACCTATTTCATTTAATATTACGTAATTTTTTATTAGTCAGCTATAGTAGCTGGCTGGGTAAGTTAGCACTAGCATGGTCACTAATGATAGCTGGCTAGCTAACATCCCCGAACATGAGCTCCCTAAACTTCTCCCCTCCTGTTAAAGAAGAGGAAGTCTGCTGGACGGAGGAAGAGGGTCTGTGGCTGAACGTCGTGGTGAAAGTGGAGGAAGAGGATGTCAAAATACAAAAACAAGTAGAGGGTGAGGCTGTTACAGTGAAAGAAGAAGAGAAAGACCCGTTCAGAGTGAAAGAGGAGGTTGTTACAGTAAAAGAAGAGGAAGAGAAAGAGGAGGATACAGTTTTTGGAGTGAAGAAGGAAGGGGAGATTACTATCACATTGAAAGATGAAGAGGAGGAGATTAACACCAGTAAGTACTGCCTTATATCGGTATTTAATTTAGGATATTCGGAGTTGGCTCGTCAATACCTCTTCAATGAAGGGCCCTAGGATGATGACGGATGTCTACAATCAGACGGCGTAGAGAGCAAGCTACCCCTTGTTTTTTCCGTTCTGTTTCCAAAAGGTGACTTAACATATATATTTAAGAAGGGTCTATCTGCTGACCGCAGACTGGGGGGCACGGCATGTAGTGATTTTTGTGTAGTGATGATTTACTACACACTGCCCACCAATAGTGCCATGTGAGAGTTGGGTTGGCTACACCAAAGATTATGGATATACTAACAAGATGTCTCTCCGACCAAACAAGGGGAGTCGTTGTCCACAAAGCGGCACTGCGGATTATCTAGCTCCCGCCTCTCCTTTCTTTGGGTATACTTCTTATTATTGTCATCCATTGTAATCCACAGACATGAACACACCGTTCTATACAGTCCACCTGGTAGAAGTTCATATCTAACAGATGAAAATCTCTTTTAGGAACTTAGAAAGAGGGGGAGTCTACAGCTGCAACAACTAGGATTGTGCCTTTGGCTTCTGGACAACGAAATAAAGTTGATATGAAAACCAATAGAACAGGAGAGAAATGGCATAGTGGTGGGTCCAATAGAACAGGAGAGAAATGACATGGTGGCGGATCTAATAGAACAAGAGAAAATTACATAGTGGTGGGTCCAATAGAACAGGAGAGAATTGACATAGTGGTGGGTCCAATAGAACAGGAGGGAAATGGCATAGTGGTGGGTCCAATAGAACAAGAGAGAAATGGCATAGTGGTGGGCCCAAGAGGTAAATAAATTTAGATACATTTGCCCAAATTCTATAATAATTCCTGTCTATACAGAAAGAAAGAAAATCCTTTACCAGAAAGTGTGACGTTGCCACAGAGGAATCAGGGATCATTAGCTTCTTTAAAAAAATAGCTGTGTATGGTTTCAAATCACAAGCTTGTAGGCTTATGCCTATTTGGGCAGTGTGTGTGGCAATAGGCCTCACTGATTACTGAGTTGCGGCTGTCAGTGAAAAGCATCTCAAATAGGTATGAAGATAATGTCTTTGAGTATAATTTAAAATGTTGAGACAAGAAGAAGGGGAGAGTTGTGTGGTGAAGATATAGGTGAGTCTCTTTAGAAAAATTGTAGTACTGTAGAAACACCCTCCAACATGAAGGGCTTCCCCAGTATAGTACTGTAGAAACACCCTCCAACATGAAGGGCTTCCCCAGTATAGTACTGTAGAAACACCCTCCAACATGAAGGGCTTCCCCAGTATAGTACTGTAGAAACACCCTCCAACATGAAGGGCTTCCCTGGTATAGTCTCGTAGAAACACCCTCCAAGGATAATTTGTCTTTCTGATTTTGAATTGTAAGACAAAATTATTAGTCCATACTGCTGTAACCCATAGTAACATATTAGATAACATTCACAACATGGAACAACAGTAACCATAGTAACACATTGGATAACATTCACAACATGGAACAACAGTAACCATAGTAACATTGTTTCCCCCAAAAAATCTAAAGGAAGTTTGTTCTGAAGTGTCTGTCCTCTATCTGAGAGAGAATAAAAAAATGTTTTTAACCCCTTATTTATGTCACTAAAGTCTTTCCACATTTTGTTACGTTACAGCCTTATTCTACAATGGATTAAATAAATACAAATCCTCATCAATCTACACATAATACCCCATAATGACATCACAATACCCCATAATAACAAAGCGAAAATAGGTTTTTAGAAATAAAATCACATTTATTATAAAGAAAAATCAAATACCTTATTTACATAAGTATTCAGTCCCTTTGCTATGAGACTCGAAATTGAGTTCAGGTGCATCCTGTATCCATTAATCATCCTTGAGATGTTTCTACAACTTGATTGGAGTCCACCTGTGGTAAATTCAGTTGATTGGAAATTATTTGGAAAAGCCCACACCTGTCTGGCTACCACAGCATTCTGAAGCATTTTCGCTACACTCGCATTAACATCTGCTAACCATGTGTATGTGACAAATAAAATTGGATTTGATTTTGAAGCGATACGCCTTCCCATCTGGTTTGCGCTTAGTGGGACTATCATTTGTTTTTCAACAGGACAATGATCCAATACACCTCCAGGCTGTGTAAGGGCTATTTGACCAAAAAATGAGAGTGATGGAGTGCTGCATCAGATGACCTGACCTCCACAATCACCCAACCTCAACTCAATTGAGATGAATTGGACGTGAAGAGTGAAGGGAAAGCAGACAACGAGTGCTCAGCAAATATGGGAACTCCTTCAAGACTGTTTGAAAAGCATTCCAGGTGAAGCTGGTTGAGAGAATGCCAAGAGTGTGCAAAGCTGTCATCAAGGCAAAGGGTGGCTACAAATGTATTTTGATTTGTTTACCATTTTTTTGGTTAATACATGATTCCATATGTGTTATTTCATAGTTGTCGTGTCTTCACTATTATTCTACAATGTAGAAAATAGTACAAATAAATAAAAACCCTTGAATGAGCAGGTATGTCTGTAACCGATGTGAAATGGCTAGCTAGTTAGCCGTGGTGTTTCAATCGGTGACTTCACTTGGTGACTTCACTCGCTATACTGTTACATTGATGCTGTTGACCCAGATCACTGGTTGCTGCGGAAAAGGAGGTCAAAAGGTCGGGTGAGTGTTAACGATGTGATATGGTTAGCTAGATTGCGGTTCTGCGCGCTTAAAGCGTTTTAATCGGTGACGTCACTTGCTCTGAAACCTTGAAATAGTGGTTCCCCTTGCTCTGAAAGGTGGAGCGATGGGTAACGATGCTTCGTGGGTGAATGTTGCTGATGTGTGCAGAGGGTCCCTGGTTCGAGCGAGGGGACAGAAGCTATACTCTTACATGTCCAAACTTTTGACTGGTACTGTATATCTCATTAATGTTTTTACATTTAGTTACAAAAAGTAACTTTCTTACCACTTCTTCCATAGTCAAACATGTAAGGAAATATTGTTTTTAAATTTAAAGGGATGCTGTAAAAAATGTTTTGAATTCAAATGGATTTACCCAGCCTACAAAGCACTACAGCCACTCTGTGATGACCAGTTCTGCTCTTTTATTGAGGGATATAGTCTAGATTACACCTCATAGGAAGATACTAGATACTGTTGTTCTTTGGCAGGAGAGAGACCAGACTCATTATGACAGCAGGAAGAGTCCTTCAGGGAAACCAGACCCAGAGACACCCAAACCAGTGAGACAACACCACTGCTCCCATTGTGAAAAGAGTTTGCTGGTTAGGGAACCTAAAACGCCATGAGAGGACACACACAGGAGAAAAGCCATACCACCGCTTCCAATGTGAAAAGAGATTTTCCAGATCAGGGGACTTAAAAGCTCATGAGTGAATTAGTGAATAGACACAGAGCTTAATGTGAGTTTCCTTGAGTTGGACTCCTGATCTTGCGCTGATAGTGCGCTGTAATATTCAGAATACATTGTGAAAATCTAAAATCTTCGCTCACCATTTTTGCTCCAGGCAGATATACTACATCCATAACTAGCGGTTTCCTCATCAGGAGGGAGGTGTTTCTGCAATCAAATTGTGTGCGCATCGCCCTCGTGCTGCAATTTTAGCAAACACAGAAAGGGGCCGATATTGGAGACCAAAAGTTGTCTGGCACAGTGCTTAGGATTTCAACAACTTGAATAACTTATTTCTGGCCTACAATCATCGATGTTACTACTAATGTGAAAACAAGACAAACTAGAACTTTCTCACTTGACTGTCTTAAGACAATTGTCAAATAATTTTAACATTCATTACAGACGTCGATTGTTGTACAACATCATGGCTATGCTGTTGGCATCACCTTTTACTATGGATTTCCGCTGTTGTGGGCCTTTAACCATCTGCCTGACTCTGTTCACACAGGAAAGAGAAGTGTCTATCTTGGATCCTCTGGGGAGCCTCAACAACTTCATGATGCTGACGAGGCAGAGAAAGGTCTCTCCAGATCCGAACTCCTCAAGAAGCACCAGCAGAGACCTACAGGGAAAAAATCTCACTGCTGCTCTGACTGTGGGAAGAGATTCACCTCCTCAGCAGGCATTACAATTCATCAAAGAATCCACACAGGGGAGAAACCTTATAGCTGTGATCAATGTGGCAAGAGATATCTTACATGTAGCAGTCTAACTAAACACCAGAGAACACACACAGGAGAGAAACTTTTTAGCTGCTCTGACTGTGGAAAGAGTTTTGTTTCTTCAGGATGTTTAGAATCACACCAGAGAACACACACAGGAGAGAAACCTTATAGATGTGATCAATGTGGGAAGAGTTTTGTTACTTCTAGTAGTCTGACTAAACACGAGAGAACACACACAGGAGAGAAACCATATAACTGTAAACAATGTGGGAAAACTTTTAGTCAGTCATTCAGCCTGATATCACACACAGGAGAGAAACCGTATAGCTGTGATCAATGTGGGAAGAGTGTTGTTACTTCTAGCAGTCTGACTATACACCAGAGAACACACACAGGAGAGAAACTTTATAGCTGTGATCAATGTGACAAGAGATACTCTAGTAAAAGATCTCTGATCAAACATCAGAAAAAACATACATGAAGGAGTTGTTTCACGATATCAATGAAATAAAACCTCAAAATATTGAATGTTTTAACATTGTAGTAGGAGTATTTTAATGAAGTCACAATGTAGAACCCTAAACGTTTGCCCCCTGTTCAATTGATTTCAGCGTGATATGGATATTAGCCTCGGGAAAAATCCAGGCTCTGAAATGGAAGAGTACTATTTATGTGGTCTAACAAAAAGTGACTAACAAAAAAAAGAGTTGTGTTGCACTTACCGCGTTGGCGACCCACTTGAATCAGTATGTAGCTAGCTGTTTTCTACAAGTTGTCTTCTAACCAGTGATGTACACATTATTCCCAGATTCCGTGTGGTTTTTGAGCTGTTAGTTTGAGTGATGACAAAGTGTTCCATCTCTCCGAAATGTAGCTGACTGTCTTCTGCAGGTTGTCCTTCAACCAGTGAGGTACCAAGGTAACTCTAATTTCCACGTGTTTTTGTTGTGTTAGTTAACAGCAGTACAACCTGATTTCCCCACTAATCGAAATCAGTGATTTATTGCTACTTGTCAAAACAAGTGTTTCTGTTGCTTGTGCAGGTTATAAGGTGCTTGTTTAATAAATAAAAGTAATATGATTATATTTTATGTTTTCAATATATCACAACCTGTTTCTGCATATTGGTTATTGATTTGGACACGTTAAAACTGTGTTTTGACATTGGGGCTATCTGTTGCAGGAATTAAATTCCTATATGTTTTAATACCCAATTAAAATGAAACACTGTCAATTTCTAAGAATTTGTAAGACTCTTATTTGCATAAAATGGACAGAGACCAGTCTCAAAATCAATCAGCAGCATTTATTCTCGAGAGTACTGAACATGATACAGTTTACCTCAGGTTATAAACTGAATTATTATGTAATTAATTTTTCATACTATCCCGTCTCATCTCCACTCCAGTACAATGGCTGTATAGTTCTCAAGCCTTCGTAGATAAGCATTCTAGCCAGTCAGACTATAAGTTCATTAATTTCTACCAAGGAACAGACAGTCATTGTTCTAATTCTTGATTATATTTGCACACATTATATTCAGTACAAGGATTAAAAGAAAATTCAGACATCTATACAGTAACATAATAGTATTCTGATTAGTCAGTCCTGATTGAAATGTATACATAAGTCAATATTGATTAAAACAAATCCCTTAACACTATCCCACCAAAATAGCTAAATGTTGTTGACCAATATACATTTGGTTTTAGTTGAAAAGATTTCATTTTGTCAATGACTTTAAAACAACTTCATTTCAACGTACTTGCAGCCTATACACATGGACGCAGAATAATACATTTGCCAATAATCCATCTTATTAACAATCTTATGCCATTACAGTATTTCTTGACAAAATTAAAACGCAAATAGTCTTCAGGGAAGTCCGTTGTACAACTGAATGAGTCTTCCGCATTTAACCCAACCCCTCTGAATCAGAGAGGTGTGTGGGGGGGGGGGGGGGGTTGCCTTAATCGACGTCCACGGCGAGTTAACTGCCTTGCTAAAAAAAATATATATTTTTTACCTGGTCAACTCCGGGATTCAGATCCAGCAACCTTTCGGTTACTGGCCCAACGATCTAACCACTGCCTCTACTGAAGAAGCATGTCTCAAATCACCTCATATTTCAAACATTCAGCCTGACAAAAGATACACAATTTCATTATTCCATGCTGCACCATACCACGGGACGGTTGAGCTAACCTAGGCTAATGCGATTAGCATGACTTTGCAAGTAACAAGAACATTTCCCAGGACATAGATATATCTGATATTGGCAGTTTGCAGTTAGATTAACAATAATTTAAGCTATGTCCAATTTACAGTAACTATTAAAGTGAAATAATACCATGCTATTGTTTGAGGAGAGTGTATAATTTTGAACATGAAAACTTCTTAATAAACATATTAGGCACATTTGGGCAGTCTTGATACAACATTTTTACAGAAATGCAATGATTCATTGGATCAGTCTAAAACTTTGCCCATACACTGCTGCCATCTAGTAGACATAATCTTGCATTTCAAAGATGTTGGTACAAAATAAATACAAAATAACGGTTGTTTTCTTCTTTGTATTATCTTTTACTATTCTGTTATATTCTCCTACATTCCTTTAACATTACCACAAATTTCAAAATATTTCCTTTCAAATAGTACCACGAAAATGCATATTCTTGTTTCAGGCCTGAGCTACAGGCAGTTAGATTTGGCTATGTCATTTTAGGTGAAAATTGAAAAAAAGGGTGTATCCTAAGTGAATTATTGCCAATACATATGAACAAAGGGGTGTACATTTGGTGTTTATTTTATATTTACAATTCATGTAATATTTAGCAATCATGATTATTTATGTAACCAACTGACAATTTTTGGGTGCAAATTATATTGACATTGTTGCCCTGCTTTTAGAATATCAGGGTTCATTCTCAGATATGCCAACCCAAATGTACTAGAGCATGACGTTGGGGACTGGGCCCCGATCCAACAACATGCCTATCTAGTGAACCCTGAAAAGAGAGAGAAGCTGTGCAGTGAGGTGGAAAGTTACTACAGATATTGCAGGAATTCCCTCTTGAAATCAGACCGTGGTAAGGACAACTTGGTTGCACAAATTCTCAATGGTGGGCAGTCAAAAATGTTTTGTGTTTAGCTAGTGCGTTGCCATGGATCACAATTTATTTTGACTGCACGTTATTCCGTATTGGAGAAGAGTTCTAGAAGCTAGTGAGTTTTTCAAAAAATAAGATTGTAGAAAAATAAAAAATATTAAAAAAAATGTTTTTTCTTGTTTTTAATTGGTGACAGCCAGGAGAAACCATGTTTATATTGGTGAAGCATTGTAATTGATTATAATGTGAAATGGAAGTTGTTTTCTGTTGGTAGTGAGCAAACTTGTCCAACAAAATATAGAATATATTTGTTGTCTTAAAGGGGAAGGTGTTACAGGCTTTGGTTATTCCATTTATGTTTCGAGGTTGGACTTCAGCACGTATATCACGTATAGCTTGTTAGCACGTATAGCTCGTTAGCACGTATCGAATCTCCATTGCCATTGTGTTGAACGATGTCTGAAATGTGCTGTATAGATAAAGCTTGATTTGAACATAAAACAAATTAACCCAGTGACTGACCAATCAACAGACTCTTGGTCCATCTTAGTATGAAAAACCGTATCAATCCCACTTTTCAAGACTGCTGAAGGCGTGGTAAACACCACCCCTGGCTCTACCAGGAGCATGAGATGGTCTCCCACAGCTCTGCTTATGTCATGTTCTGTGGCTTTGCTGTTCCATTTCTTGACTGCCCCTGCAACACAGAAACACATTTATTCATATTATATACACCACTCAAAGTAATGGATATGGAACATCTATGGCCTCAGTTACACCTGGCACCTAAATGTGACTTCTGTCATCTGATCACTCCAAGCTGCATTAGGTTCAGATCTAGCAGGATGGGCCTTTGACAGTCTGGATGCAGTCAGGCCACTGAATATAAATAAGCAACGTGAATGAGTGGGGGAAAGTAATAAATATAATAATATATGCCATTTAGCAGACGCTTTTATCCAAAGCGACTTACAATCATGTGTGCATACATTCTACAAATGACCTTCATGCTCTACCAACTAGCAAAGTACACAAAACAAATAGCAAAGTGTGTGTCTGAGGGGAAAATAGCTGTCATACAGGTGAAAGGGGTGAGATGTTATACAAATATCAGTGGACAATTTGCACTAATGTAAATAAACATAGATGGAACATATTCCCTTTTGCTTACGTGATGAACCACTAAGAGGACATAAAGATTTACCATCTAAACTCAGTGTGACCTCTCACCTCTCTGGCTGTAGAAGTGTTCTTCATAACCAGTCCCTCAACAGTTTTCTGACCGAGCTCCGCCCTCACTGGGTCTTCAGGGGAGAGGAAGGCTGAGGAGGGATGGAAGGATGAATGGATCCGTCAGTCAATAAAGTGTAGAGCTGCTCTCTATGCTGTCTGACAAAATCACAATTTTAGTAGTTCATTAAAGTACATGAGGCTTAATGACTGATGAATACCAACTATCAATCACTTAGATCATGTATTTTCAGATAGAGATACATCCCTGGGACGTTCCTAGCCCATTGAAGTTGACATTAAAAATGGATACGGTAGGGGTTAAGGTTAGAGTTTAGGGTAGGGATGTCCCAAGAATCCCAGATAGCATTGACCATCGTGCATTCTTCTGTCTCTTTTACATAGCAGCTGTAAAAGGAACACAGCCTAGACAAGTAGGCATGGAATGGATTATGGTCATTGTAGTTCATTAGGTTTTATGAGCTAAACTATGTTGAATATTGGCCTGTTGGAAACTACAACTCTACATCACATCACACAGTTCAGTCTGGATCTGATTTATCTCTAGAGAAACCACAACTCCCTACTACATCACACAGTTCAGGCTTGATTTATCTCTAGACACTCGCTTGTTTGCCCCAATTCGGGTAACCGTTGATCTACTTCAGAGGAACTGTGTCTAGAGTGATTTCCTGTTGTTTTGACACCTCACTAGAAGACTAGAATAACTAGCTGTTGCTACAGAACGAGACAACCAATTCACAGTTAGTCTGTCTCGTTCTCCACACACGTACTCATACCAAGATCATGTGTTTATCACGTGATATGCACAAGATAGTTTGACTATAAAAGGATTCTGAACTCCTTGTGTCATCGAGCTCTCGGCATTCCACCTCAGAGTGTAGGGTTGACCAGCTACATTATTGCAATTCTTATCAAATAAAGGTTGATTGTTTGAAGAAATGACAAAGTCTCTCCTGATTGTTTAGAATTTCCACCACAATGTGCAGTAACAATGTTAGACCAGACTCATAATACAGAATGAATGACTGACTTCCCAGTGCAACATTAGTTCACCATCTCATACTGTTTTGGAGCAGCAGCAGCTGACTGCCCGGTTCAACGTTAGTTCACCGTATCACCTCATACAGTATTGGAGCAGCAGCAGATGACTTGATCGTTGATGCTAATCAGCATATTTCAATCTGAGAGTAAATAGAGCCGACTACACTCTGAAAATGAAGGGTTCAACTGGAGTTGTTCTCAGATCCCCTAAGAACCGTAGGGTTCTTGGTCAATGAAAAACAGCCCAAAAGGTTTTTCAAAGAACTTGTTAGAAGGTGGGTTCATCGAGGAACCTACGTTGTTGCTGGACTTCTTCCGGGAACTTAGCAATTACAACTGAAAACGCTGGTGGCAAGTTTTGATGCGACAACAGTTAAAAAGGTAAGTTGGGTTGATGTTTGGCTCTGAATATGTATCGAAATAATTTATATAATAATATAACATACTAATAATGAATAACGAAGACAATGATGGTTTTCTGTGAATAGCTTCCATAACGTTACTTTAGCTAATTAACGTAAATATTAGAAAGCCGGGTTTGACCGTCGGCGTTGTATGAGCTACAGTACAGTACCGTTAGTTAGCTAGCTAACGTTATGTCCGAACGGTCTTGTTTTGCACACTATATGAATATTACACTAACTAGGCAGAACTAGGTTTGGATTATTTTCTGAACTATATTCTTTCCCATATATTGTATATCGTTTCCATTAAGCCAACATGGCTTTACACTCATTAACGTACGTTTCCAATCTAGAGCAGTTCTCACTTTTGTGATAATGAACTAACGACGGTGACCTGTCCAGACGAGATGTTACAACGGACTGAATCGTCAATGGATGTCTTCCTCTTTATATAGCCTGCTACAGCATGCTATACTATTAACTTACAACGGGGCATTATGTTACATGTACAATACTATCCCATTTTGGAAATATTACATGTACAATCCTATCCCATTTTGGAGACGTTACATGTATAATACTATCCCATTTTGGAAACGTTACATGTACAATACTATCCCATTTTGGAAACGTTAAATGTCCGCCCCCTTGTGGAGGGAAATTAATAGCTTAGATGGTAGCTGTAGAAGGGATTCAAATGCATAATGGTATTAAGTGTCTAGACTTCCTCTTTTTGTATAAACACCCTTCAGAATCCAAACACAGTATTGTCACGCAGCAAAAGTCAGCCTGATAAAATATTGAACAACTTGTGTACAAAGATATCTTGACGTGTGATATTAGGACTGTATGGCAGTACTGTTACTGTATGTCAGTACTGTATTGGCTAGTGCTTTCTCCATGATGTTCTTCTATTTTGCATTACATTGCATGTCGATGACATACATTTATCTTTCAATATTTATTTTAATATATATATATATATAATGTTTTAATGATTGTAATACTATTCTTTGACACATTTTATCTTCCTTTGATATTCTTATAGGACAGAACATGGACACAATGCAATTGGGATCAAGAAGGTACAGATATGTTGTAGGACAGCTGCATTTGAAGTGTACATTTAACCTACCTAGCAGTCAATACAAACTGAAGTCTATTAGCATACAAATGTGTATAAATTATCTTTTCAGATCTTCTCAGAAATGAGGAAATGTGGTTCTCGCGCCACTTCTGGACAAGACGATTGGCCCAGTTTATCTCAAATTATTGTTCCAGTTACGCTTCGACAAGAGATACTGAGGTTGGCTCACGATGGTAGTATGGCAGGCAATCTGGGGGTCAACAAGATGTCTGAAACAGGATGTTGTGGCTCACGATGGTATTATGGCAGGTCATCTGGGGGTCAATGAGACGTCTGAAACAGGATGTTGTGGCTCACTGTAAATCCTGTGACGTTTGCAGCGGACAGGTAAACCGAACCAAGCCGTACCGGTTGCACCTTTGCAGCCTATGCCTGCTTTTGACAAACCTTTCAGCAGGGTTCTGGTGTACTGCGCTGGTCCTTTGCCCAAAGCCAAGAGTGGTAAGTATTTCAGTTAACTAGCGATAGACTATTTATAATGCAGACATAATATAGCAGTTTATATGTATTACTGGTTGAGTGTACTCTTCTGTTTGAGAGACATTTTTGGCTTTCTTGCCAGGGAACATCACAATGGAAGTTTCAAAAAAACACTTTCCTACATTTCGGCACAGCAGGCCAATTAGTTCTATGCTCAGGTGGGCGCTCCCTCAACATTATCAGGACAGAGCAATCAGACACGCTCATTGCTCACAAGGAGCACTCCAAACAAAGACGATGAAAAAAATTGGATAAATCTTGTAGATGACGATTATGAAATAAACCAAAAGTTGTTTCTCACAAGTGAAGCAGGTTTTGAACAGACAACGTTTCCACTCCGAGAATGAGAACGGTAAATGATTGCAATTAATACATGCATTAACAGAAAGGTATGATAACCTATTGATATAATTAAACTCAATCTAAAGGCAATCAATTCACACAATGAAACAATGAAGGAGCAAGAATTGGTGGAAGCCAGCGGAGGACATTCTGAAGAGAGACTCATCAATATCTTCACCACACAACCCTCCCCTTCTTCTTGACTCAACATTTTAAATTATACTCAAGAGACATTATCTTCACACATATGAGCTGCTTTTCACTGACAGCCACAACTCAATAATCAGCTAGGCCTATTGCCACACGCGCTGCCCAATAGGCATAAGCCTACAAGCTTGTGCTTTGAAACCATAACAGCTATTTTTTTTAAAGAAGCTAATGATCCCTGATTCCTCTGTGGCAACGTCATGCTTTCTGGTAAAGTATTTTATTTATTTCTGTACAGACAGCAGTCATTATATCATTTGGGACAATTTATTTCAATTTATTTACCTGTTGGACCCACCACTATGCCATTTCTCTCCTGTTCTATTGGACCCACCACTATGCCATTTCTCTCCTGTTCTATTGGACCCACCACTATGCCATTTCTCTCCTGTTCTATTGGTTATCATATTCACCCTCTTTCTAAGTATCTCTGTCAGATATGAACCTCTATCAGGTAGACTATTTAGAACAGTGTTTTCCCCTGAATTGCATTTTATAAAATGTTTATGAAATGTTTTATTGTCCGTTTCATTACATGAGTTGCATGTGGTGCTGTGATTCATTACCACAATCGAATTGTTCTGTTGTGAATCATTACCATAATCTAAATGTTCTGTTGTGATTCATTACCCTTCACGGAAACCCTGGTAGCATTATAAATGGGTGTAGCCAGAGAGGAAGAGAGAGGCCGAACTGAAGGGAAAATCTGTCTCCCTCAAGCAGGTAGAGTTTATTCGTTGAGTCGCCCACCAAGCAATGACTTTTAGTATGGAGGTCAATGAGTATCTAATTTGGTCAACAACCAAATTAATGGCTTATTTGCAACATGAGGTTTACTTGATCCAACGGAAGTTTCGTAATGCTTAAGTTATGTGGACACGTGACATACCGACAACTTTGATTAAAAAAACACTGTAGGAGTTCTCTCCAGATCGCTATGCATATTCATGCTAGTAGCTTTAGCATCTCTCTCCACTGAATACAGGTGGTTGACGACAACAACCCTCATAGCATATAAACAATAGATTACAACAATAAGATGTATCCAGCAATCCAAAGAAAGGATAAGCGGGAGCTAAAGAACCCTCAGTGCTGCTTTGTGGACAACTACATCTTGTCAGTATATCCATAATCTTTGGTGTAGCCAACCCAACTCTCACATGGCACTATTGGGGTGCACGGTGTGTAGTAAAACATCACTACACGCAGTGCCCCCCAGATAGACCTTTCTCAAATATATATATGTTAAGTTACTTTTTGGAAACGGAACAGAGAAAACAAGGGGTAGCTTGCTCTCTACGTCTGATTCTAGACATAGTCATCATCCTAGGGCCCTCCGTTGAAGAGGTATTGACGAGCCAACTCCGAATATCCAAAGTTAAAAACCAATTTAAGGCGGTACTTACTGGTGTTAATCGGATCTATATCCACCTCTTAATCTTTCAATGTGACAGTAATCTCTCCCTTCTTGACGCCAAAACTGCATCCTTTTTCTCTTCCTCCTCTATCACAGTAACAACCTCTTCTTTCACTCTGAACGTATCTTCTTCTTTCACTGTAACAGCCTCACCCTCAACATCTTTTTTTACAGCGACATCCTTCTCTTCCTTTTCTTTCACGACAATGTTCAGCCCCAGAGCTTCTTTATCCATCCAGCAGACCTCTTCTTTAACAGGAGGCGAGAAGATTAGGGAGCTCATGTTTGGGAATGTTAGCTAGCTCGCTATCATTAGCGACTGGGCTAGTGCTAACAACCAGCCAGCTGACTAACAAAAACAACGTAAATATTACATAGATTAAGAAGTAGATACGACGGAAGTGTGTTTAAAAAACAACTAATATTGACCGAAAGCGTATAAATAGCTCGAATCTTTTGGCTATGTTGGCTAGCAAGCTACCGAGGTGGTTGACTAGCTGTTTATTTCGAACCGTCCACTAGATTATACCTCACGCTAGCAGCATTGCCTGAAAGACGCACATTGCCGTCTAGAGTGGGAAACACAGTTGAGGAAATATTTTATTTTCATTTTAAATGTATTTAATAAACTTTTTTTTAAAATTTTGGTTTACAGCGCATTCGTTAAGTATTTTAGACCCCTTGACTTTTTCGACCTTTTGTTACGTTAGTCTTATTCTAAAATGGATTAAATAAATAAAAATCCTCATCAATCTACACACAATACCCCATAAGGACAACATGAAAGCAGGTTTTCAAAATTATCGGGAAATTATTACAAATAAAAAACAGAAATACCTTATTTACATAAGTATTCAGACCCTTTGCTATGAGACATATTACAAACATATTCAAGCTTTCTGTCCCCACATGCTTCAAGATATCCACCATTGTTCCTGTACCCAATATTTATTTTTATTTAACCTTTATTTAACTAGGCAAGTCAGTTACGAACAAATTCTTATTTACAATGACGGCCTAACCCGGCCAAACCCGGAGGATGCTGGGCCAATTGTGCGCCTCCCCATGGGACTCCCAATCACGGCCAGATGTGATTCAGCCTGGATTCAAACCAGGGACTGTAGTGATGCCTCTGTTATGTTTGTTCCTTATATAATGACAAATGGGGGCGTAGGTTTAACTACTTTTAATGAACATATACTTCAGCTAGAAAACTCCATGTTTAGCAATGCAAGTCATTCTTTAACCATCCGCCTCCCGAATAGCCTGCTGGGAAACGTAGTCTAAATGTTAACACATAACAACACATCTTTCCTTTAAAAGAAAACTACTTTTCTATGTAACTACACATGTCACATCACATCTGTTTACTCAACCTGCATAACATGCCATTTTCAATAACACACATTTCTTTCCCCAAATTTCTTTCCTTAAAACTAAAATTGTTTTTCAACTAAATATAGTCTGTCCAACAATACTCTATTGTGGCTCTATTTCTTTTCACAATAACAAAACATTCAGTCCAGGTTCCCCTTTTTAGATTATTTTTAAGCAATTCTCCATAAGCCTTTCAGGGGATCTGACAGTCCTTTTTGGTCGTTCTGCTGAAGTGCTTCCTGAAACAGTTGGACAGCGTTCATTGTCAGTCAGGGTGTTCTGACTGACTTGTCAATTTCTAAAGGCATTTGACGCTTCAGCAGTATCCTCCTGATGACCCTCAGTCCCTTGAGTGAATGGCTGATGCCTTAGATCCACTCGGTTTAGTCTCAGGCGTTTCAGTAGTCTCTGATCCATGCTCCGTTGGGATCTCGTGGGATCACGGTGCAACTTCTCTCTGCACACACCCTTGCTGCATCCAGGTTCCTGTAGTGATGTCTCGGTGTTGTACATGATCTCCAGGTTTCAGTTCAGGTAAGTGTCTTGCACTTTTGTTGCGTCGCTGTTTTCGTTTGGCTTTCTGTTTTTTCTTTGCAAGTTTGACTTTATGAGCAAGTCCTCATGGATGGGTAGGTTGGTTCTGATGCGACGTCCCATCAACATTTGTGCAGGTGAAAGTCCATTCTGCAGCGGTGCGCTGCGGTAGATCATCAGATTTTTTTGGAAATTCTCCTTTCCATCATGTGCCTTTTTCATCAGACCTTTTGAGAATTTTGTAGTAGGGTCTGTTGGGTACTGGATGATGCATTAGCGGCTCTGCTTGCTGCTTTGGCCTGTAGGTCATCTTGGCCAGTACATTACTTCTCGTGCTCGTCGTTTGCATTTTTCCTCACCCAAGTGGCCCTCGTGTATTTTCTGTAGCATTTCTTTGCATAGTGTCATGGGAATGACAATCTTGTTGCCTTTGAACACTATGTCATCCACAACGGTGAGCTCTGCTCTGCACATCCAGTAATCCTGTATTATCCTTGTTTTTCTGGCCATCCTGTCAGTGTAGTTTCTATCAACTCTGTCATTGTTTGGTCAGCTGCGGTCTCTCTTTTGATCTGCTCCATTCTCTCAGAAGACACAGGAAGTGAAGCTACAGTCATGTCAACATAGGCCTGAATCTCAGTGTTGTTCTGTGTGTCGAAGCTCTCCTTCTTGTCGACTGCTCGAGAAAGAGTGTCGGCGGCGAACATGAACTTTCCCGGGGTATAGATCATCTTCACATCATACTTTTGCAGTCTGATCAATATTCTCTGGATTCTCATTGGACAATCATTCAGTGGCTTCGAAATAATTGACACCAATGGTTTGTGGTCGGTTTCTACTTCGAAGTCTCGTCCGTAGACGTATTGGTGAAATCTTTCGCAAGCGTATGTGCTTGCCAGTAGTTCTTTATCTATTTGTGCATACCTTGTCTCTGCGCCTATCAAGGCTCTGGACACAAAAGCGACGCTTGCCATGTGTCGTCATGCTGTTGCAGAAGAACTGCTCCCAGGCCAAACTGTGACGCGTCTGCAGAAATCCTTGTGCTTTTCTCTGGATCATAGAATCTGAGCACAGGCTCTTCTGTGATTGTCTTCTTTAGGTTTTTGCATCTGTTTTCCTGTTCATGGGACCATTCCCATTCCTTTTTCAGTTCCAGAAGACATCTGAGTGGAGTGGACTGTGCTGACAGTTGAGGTATGAACTTTGCAAGGTAGGTGATCATGCCCATGAAGCGTCTCACATCGTCCTTGTTCTTCGGGCGCTCCATGTTGTTGATGGCTGATGTTTCCATTGAGTTTACCGAGTCTGTAGGTACATTTTTGTGATGACGTCCATCTTTTCCATGTGTCCGAGTTCCTCTTTGAAGGAGGGGAAATGGGATTTTTCTGCATGCATGTACAACTGAAGTAATGTCATCAGTACATATGTTTTATTCTCCTGGTAAACATCCAAGACCCTCAAACACATCCTCATACTCAGCCAGTATTGATTCTTGGTCATTTTCAGTCTGATGTCACTACATACAGTCTTTTCAACAAATTGAGCTTTTCACATGCAACCATTCCTAGAATAGGCTGTACACTCTTTTCCACAATCAGCAGCTGTGCTCTGAACTGTTTTCCTTTATGCTGTAAAGTTACTATGCAGCTACCTTTGACTGGTATGTTCTCCCCAGTATAACCAGTAACCTTGATTTTCACCGGGTGTATTTTGCTCTTCACCTTCAGTGTTTTGTAGTCATCCAGCGATAACAGGTTTAACTGTGCTCCAGTATCAAGCTTGAATGGCATTAGTTTCATTCACAGTCAATGGCACAATCCATTCAGCATTTTCCACATGTAGTGTTTTGATTTCTCTCTTTTGCTTGTTTTTGTTTTGTAAGGCGTTGCGTGTATTGCTCCTCTCTTTTTATTGCATACACTGACGTCTCATCCCTGCACAGCTCTTTAGCTTGTGCTCTGGTGGTTTCAGCTGTGACACATCTTCACTGCTTTATCCAAAGTTAAATATTGCTCAAACAGCAATCTCTCCTAGAGTCCATTATCAAGTATGCCACAGACTATCCTGTCTTTCACTAGTGAGTCTTTCAGATATTCAAATTCACACATTTTGCTCAGTGTGTTCAGCTCAGTCAAATACTGGTCAAAACTGACTCCTTGTTTCTGATCATGAGAGAAAAACGTGTCTCTCTCAAACGTGACGTTCTGGCTTGGTACAAAGTACTCCTCAAATATTCCCAATAGCACAGTCAATGTCAAATTTGCTTTGTCTTTCTGAAAGCTATTGTAAATGTCCAATA
The DNA here is from genome assembly GCF_021184085.1 of Oncorhynchus gorbuscha. Taxonomy (NCBI): domain Eukaryota; kingdom Metazoa; phylum Chordata; class Actinopteri; order Salmoniformes; family Salmonidae; genus Oncorhynchus; species Oncorhynchus gorbuscha. The sequence goes on from NC_060186.1 coordinate 46,680,288, forward strand.
CATCCTCTCCAATAACATGCAGAAAAATGGACGCTTTCAATTTGTCATCATCTCCCCTTGCACCACTGGCTGCTAGGTAGATATTGAATCTCTGCTTGAAACGTTTCCAATTGTCCGCTAAATTGCCTGTTAACTGCATAGGGGTAGGAGGACTAAGCCTATCCATGACGGAGAACGGGAACAGTGTCAATTTCTCTTACTTCAGTATGTTACTCATCAACTTCCTCGTCAACAGATTCCAATGCAGCCTCGCTCTCGCTGCTGCGGCTCGTTGTCCTCGCTACTCACGTCACTTGACTTGTGGTAGGATGTTCAATTTTCGTCGCGGAAATTTGCGGAGTTACTCCTTTTCTCTGTCTCGTCATAGCGACTACCAATTTGACATCATGTTATGTTTGTTCCTTATATAATGACAAACAGGGGCGTATGTTTAACTACTTTTAATGAACATATACTTCAGCTAGAAAACTCCATGTTTAGCAATGCAAGTCATTCTTTAACCACTTCCCGCGCCCGCATAGCCTGCTGGGTAACGTAGTCTAAATGTTATTAAAACATAACAACACTAACAAAGTTAGTTAACGAAGCTAACGTTAGCTAGTTCATTCTCACAATAGTGAGAACTGCTCTAGATTGGAAACTTACGTTAATCAGTGTAAAGCCATGTTGGCTTTATGGAAACGATATACAATATATGGGAAATAATATAGTTAAGGAAATAATCCAAACCTAGTTCTGCCGAGTTAGGACATAATGTTAGCTAGCTAAACGGTACTGTAGCTCATACAACGCCGACGGTCAAACCGTTTCTAATATTTACGTTAATTAGCTATAGTAACGTTATGGAAGCTATTCACAGAAAACCATAATTGTCTTCGTTATTCATTATTAGTATGTTGTATTATTATATACATGATTTCGATATATATTCAGAGCCAAACATCAACCCAACTTACCTTTTTAACTGTTGTCGCATCCAAACTTGCCACCAGCGTTTTCAGTTGTAATTGCGAAGTTCCCGGAAGAAGTCCAGCAACAACGGAGGTTCCTCGATGAACCCACCTTCTAACAAGTCATTTGAAGAACATTTCGGAACCCTACGGTTCTTAGGGGATCTGAGAACAACTCCAGTTGAACCCTTAATTTTTAGAGTGTAGTCGGCTCTATTTACTCTCAGATTCAAATATGCTGATTAGCATCAACGATCAAGTCAGTCATTCATTCTGTACTATGAGTCTGGGCTAACATTGTTACTGCACATTCTGGTGAAAATTGTAACCCATAAGGAGATACTTTTCTTCAAACAATCAACCTTTTCAATAAGAATTGCAATAATGTAGTTGGCCGAGAGCTCGATGACACACGGAGTTCAGAAGCCTTATATAGTCAAACTATCTTGTGCATATAGAAAACACGTGATCTTGGTGTGTGGAGAACAAGACAGACAAACTGTGAATTGATCATTTCGTTCTGTAGCAGCAGCTAGTTATTCTAGTCTTCTCGTGAGGTATCAAAACAACACGAAATCACTCTGCACAGTTCCTCTGAAGTAGATCAACGGTTCCCGAATTGGGGCAAGCAAGCTCCTTTGGCCTGTCTGCCCAGAGGGTGTGTCTAGAGCTAGTCTGGAGATAAATCAGATCTAGGCTGAACTGTGTGATGTAGTAGGGAGTTGTAGTTTCCAACAGGACAATATGCGACATAGTTTGTCATATAAAACGTAATTAACTACAATGACCATAATCCATTGCGTGCCCACTTGTCTTGTTTCTGTTTATTTTACACCTGCTATGTAAAAGAGACAGAAGAATGACCCCAACCGTAACCATTTTAAATGTCAACGTCAATGGGCTAGGGACGTCCCAAGGATGCATCTCTACCTGAAAATGCATGATCTAAGTGATTGATAGTTGGTATTCAGCAGTCATAAAGCCTCATTTACTTTTATGAACTACTAAAATAGTGATTTTGTCAGACAGCAGCTCTACACTTTATTGACTGACTGATCCATTCATCCTTCCTCAGCCTTCCTCTCCTCTGAAGACCCAGTGAGGGTGGAGCTCACTCAGAGCTGTTGAGGGACTGGTTAGGAAGAACACTTCTACAGCCAGAGAGGTGAGAGGTCACATGGTTTAGATGGTAAATATTTATGTTCGCTTAGCAGTTCATCACGTCAGCAAAAGGGATTATGTTCCAATATCTATGTTCATTTACATTAGTGCAAATTGTCCACTGATAGTGGTGTCATTTCTCACCCCTTTTGGCTGCATGAAAGTTCATTTCCCCTCAGGCACACACATTTGTTCTTTCCCAAGCCACTACCTGTTTAGCCCGCTATCATCCAGAAGTCGAGGTCAGGACAGGTGCATCAAAGCTGGGACCGAGAGACAGAAGCTGTTTTTCAATCTCAAGGCCATCAGACTGTTAAATAGCCATCACTAACACAGAGGCTGCTGCCTACATACAGACTTGAAATCATTGGCCACTTTAAGGAAGGGAACACTAGTCACTTTAATAATGTTTACATATCTGGCATTACTCATCTCATATGTATATACTGTATTCTATCCTGTTCTACTATATCTTAGTCTATGTAACTCATCTCATGTCTATACTGTATTCTATCCTATTCTACTGTATCTGTCTATGCCGCTCTGACATTGCTCATCCATATATTTATATATTCTTATTCCATTACTTAGATTAGTGTGTATTAGGTATTTGTTGTGAAGTGGTTAGATATTACTGCACTGTTGGAGCTAGGAACACAAGCATTTCACTACACCTGCAATAACATTTGATTTAATATAATAATAATAATATATGCCATTTAGCAGACGCTTTTATCCAAAGCGACTTACAGTCATGTGTGCATACATTCTACGTATGGGTGGTCCCGGGAATCGAACCCACTACCCTGGCGTTACAAGCGCCATGCTCTACCAACTGAGCTATGAAGATCACTTGTGTAAAATGTACTTTTTCCCACTCATTTTTTGATATTGCTTATGCATATTCAGTGGCCTGACTGTATCAAAGGCCCATCCTGGTAGATCTGAACCTAATGCAGTTTGGCGTGGTCAGATGAGAGAAGGTGCCAGGTGTAACCGAGGCTATAGATGCTCCATATCCATTACATTGAATGTTTTATATAATATAACTAAATGTGTTGCAAGGGCAGTTAAGAAATGGAACAGCAAGGCCACAGAACATGACATAATCAGAGCTGTGGGAGACCACCTCAAGCCCCTGGTAGAGCTGGGGATGGTGTTTATCACTTCAACAGGCTTGAAAAGTGGGATTGATACTGTTTTTCATACTAAGATGGACCAAGAGTCTGTAGATTGATCTGTCATTGGGTTAATTTGTTTTGCAAAATGTTCAAATCAAACTTTATTTATACAGCACATTTCAGACATGGATGCAACAATGGTTTCACAGGAAAAAACAATGAAAGAGAAATATTTAGTACAAACACAAGAGGATAAAAACTAAAAGACTAATGAGCATTGAAAGGAAATGCCATTGATTAAAATATTTTAAATATGATGCTAAATCCAACCCTAAATATAACTTTTTTTTTAGGAGAGGCTCTAAAAGACACTATGGGGGCATCAACTGATAATTGACTGGTAACAACAACTGGGACCTAAAAGACATCCACCACGAGACCCACTAAATCTTCCCAAGAAGAGGCAAACAAAAGAAAAACCCACACCAAACTTACAGACAGGAAGTAAACCAAAAAGGTGGAGCAACTAAAGGTTGACTCTCCACATCTATCAAGACAACTGGAACACTGGGCCAGACACTCTTAAATATAACCTGGACCAGCTCAGGTGAAACACCTTCCCACTAACAAGATGGACAAGCCAGCACAGGTGTAACACATACTGACTAGCTAGGTGACACCAGTCAGTGCATCCTACGTGCTAACAAGCTATATGTGCTAAAGTCCAACCTCAAAACAAAAATGGAAAAACCAAAGCCTGTAACACCTTACGAGAACAAATATATCCCATATTTTTCTTGGACAAATTTGCTCCTACAGAAAACAACATTTCACATTATAATCAATTACAATGCTTCACCAATATAAACATGGTGTCTACTGGCTGTCAACAATTAAAAACAGGAAAAAACACGTCTAAATATATGTATTTTTTCCACAATCTTATTTTTTGAAAAACTCACTCGTTTCTAGAACTCTCGTCTTCCTAAAACTAACTAGCTTCTAGAACTCTCGTCCCCTTGGAACGAGCCCAAACAAACATCATCTCCAATATGGAAAAACATGCAGTCAAAATAAATTGTGATCACAACACAAATCTTTTTGACTGCCCACCCCAGAGACAATCAGCAACCAAGTTGTCCTTACCACAGACATGTCTGATTTCAAGAGGAAACTCCTGCAATATCTGTAGTAACTTTCCACCTCACTGTGGAGATTCTCTCTCTTTTCAGGGTTCACTCGACAGGCATGTTGTTGGATCGGGGCCCAGTCCCCAATGTCATGCTCTAGTACATTTGGATTTGCACATCTGAGAATTAACCCTGATATTCTAAAAGCAGGGCAACAATGTCAATATAATTGTATCCAAATAGTGTCAGTTTGTTGCATAAACAATTATGATTACTAAATGTTACATGAATTGTAAATATGAAACATCAAAACCAAATGTACAGCCCTTTGTTAATATGTTTTGGCAATAATTAACTTAATGGTGAGGCATGGAATAATAAAATATGTCTTTTGTCAGGCTGATGTTTGAAATATGAGGTGATTTTAGTTATGCTTCTTCAGTAGTAGAATAAAGACAATTTCCACTTGAATGTTGTCAAGAAATAGTGGTGTTGTAAGATTGTTAATACAATTGATAATAGACCAATTTCTTATACTGCGTCCATGTGTATAGGCTGCAAGTACGTTGAAATTAAAAAAGTTGTTTTCAAGTTATTGAAAAAACGACCAGAAAAACATCTCAATTTTCACTTTCAACTACAACCGAGCATGTATTGGGCATAGTCTTATTTTCAACGTCTTTTCAATTACATTAAGTGGGGTGTCCAAATCAACAACTAATATGCAGAAACAGTTTGTGATAAATTGAAAACCTAAACATTAAATCTACTATTTACACATATTACCTTTTAAACTGCACCAGAAACGCTGTTGTTTTTGACAAGTAGCAATACATCACTGATATCAATTACGGGGGAAATCAGTTCTACATGCTGTTGAAACTAACACAACTAAACGGGAGATATCTTTTACCTCACTGGTTAGAGGACAACCTGCAGAAGGCAGTCAGCCACATTTTGGAGTGATGCATTTAAATGTAGGGGTCGCTAAACAAAGGAACACAACACTTATTTGTCATCACTCATCGAGATCCCGTTGAAATCAATTGCACGAAAAAGGGGGAGATGAGATTGCACGTCCTGTTAAACCTAACAGCTCAAAAACCACATGAAATCTGGGAATAATGTGTACATCACTGGTTAGAGGACAACTTAGTAGAAAACAGCTAGCTACATTTTGAAGTGTTGCATTTTGATTCAAGTGGGTCACCAACGTGGTAAACAGCTAGCTACAGTTGAAGTCGGAAGTTTACATACACTTAGTTTGGAGTCATTAAAACTCGTTTTTCAACCACTCAACACATTTCTTGATAACAAACTATAGTTTTGGCAAGCCGGTTAGGACATCTATTTGGTGCATGACACAAGTCATTTTTCCAACAATTATTTACAGACAGATTATTTAACTTATAATTCACTGTATCACAATTCCAGTGGGTCAGAAGTTTACATACACTAAGTTGACTGTTCCTTTAAACAGCTTGGAAAATACCTGAAAATGATGTCATGGCTTTAGAAGCTTCTTATAGGCTAATTGATATAATTTGAGTCAATTGGAGGTGTGCCTGTGGATGTATTTCAAGGCCTACATTCAAACTCAGTGCCTCTGCTTGACATCATTGGTAAATCAAAAGAAAGCAGCCAAGACCTCAGAAAAAAATTGTAGACCTCCACAAGTCTGGTTCATCCTTAGGAGCAATTTCCAAATGCCTGAAGGTACCACGTTCATCTGTACAAACAACAGTACGCAAGTATAAACACCATTGGACTACGCAGCCGTCACACCACTCAGGAAGGAGACACGTTCTGTCTCCTAGAGATGAACGTACTTTGGTGTGAAAAGTGCAAATCAATCCCAAAACAACAGCAAAGGACCTTGAAGATTTTGGAGGAAACAGGTACAAAATAATCTATATCCACAGTAAAACGAGTCCTATATTGACATAACTTGAAAGGCCGCTCAGCAAGGAAGAAGCCACTGCTCCAAAACCGCCTTAAAAAAGCCAGACTACGGTTTGCAACTGCACATGGGAACAAAGATCGTACTTTTTGGTCTAATGGAACAAAAATAGAACTGTTTGGCTATAATGACCATCGTTATGTTTGGAGGAAAAAGGGGGATGCTTGCAAGCCGAAGAACACCATTCCAACCGTGAAGCACGGGGGTGGCAGTTTCATGTTGTGGGGGTGCTTTGCTGCAGGAGGGACTGGTGCACTTCACAAAATAGATGGCATCGTGAGGTAGGAAAATTTGGTGGCAATATTGAAGCAACAAGACATCAGTCAGGAAGTTAAAACTTGGATAGAGAACCTGCCCAGGACAGAGCTCAAGCTTGGTCGCAAATGGGTCTTCCAAATGGACAATGACCCCAAGCATACTTCCAAAGTTGTGGCAAAATGGCTTAAGGACAACAAAGTCAAGGTATTGTAGTGGCCATCACAAAGCCCTGACCTCAATCCTATATAAATTCTTTGGGCAGAACTGAAAAAGTGTGTACGCGCAAGGAGGCCTAGAAACCTGACTCAAGTTACACCAGCTCTTTGACGTGGAATGGGCCAAAATTCACCCAACTTATTGTGGGCAGCTTGTGAAAGACTACCCAAAACATTTGACCCAAGTTAAAACATTTAAGGGCAATGCTACCAAATACTAATTGAGTGTATGTAAACTTCTGACCCACTGGGAATGTGATGAAATAATTCAAAGCTGAAATAAATCATTCTCTCTACTATTTTTCTGACATTTCACATTCTGAAAATAAAGTGGTGATCCTAACTGACCTAAGACAGGGAATTTGAATTAGGATTAAATGTCAGGAACTGTGAAAAACGGAGTTTAAATGTATTTGGCGAAGGTGTATGTAAACTTCCGACTTCAACTGTACATTTTGAAGTGTTGCATTTTGATTCAAGTGGGTCACCAACGTGGTAAGTGTAACGTCACTTTTTGTTAAATCATATAAATAGTACTCTTTCAATTCAGAGCCTGGATTTTTCTCTGAGGCTAATATCCATATCATGTTGAAATCAATAGAACAGGGGACAAACGTTTAGGTTCTACATTGTGACATTATTAAAACAACTCTTTCATGTATGTATTTTCTGATGTCTGATCAGAGATCTTTTATCAAAGTATCATTTGTCACATTGATCACAGCTATAAGGGTTCTCTCCTGTGTATGTGTTCTCTAGTGCGATTTTAAATCACTTAAGCTAACAAAACTCTTGTCGCAGTCAGAGCAGTGTTAAGATTTCTCTCCTGTGTGCGTTCTCAGGTGTACTTTCAGGCAGCTTGCCTGTATAAAACTCTTCCCACATTGAGTACAACTATATGGTTTCTCTCCTGTGTGTGTGCGCTGGTGTAATATCAGTCCATTTGGCTGAGTAAAACTCTTCCCACATTGATTACAGCTATATGGTTTCTCACCTGTGTGTATTCTCTGGTGCATTTGCAGGGAGCTTGATCGAGTAAAACTCTTTCCACATTGGGTACAGCTACATGGTTTCTCTCCTGTGTGTGTTCTCTGGTGTACCTTCAGAGAGCTAGATGTAGTAAAACTCTTCCCACATTGATTACAGCTAAATGGTTTCTCTCCTGTGTGTGTTCTCTGGTGTACTGTCAGAGAGCTAGATGTAACATAACTCTTATCACATTTATCACAGCTGTAAGATTTCTCTCCTGTGTGTGTTCTCTGGTGTAAAGTCAGATAGCTAGCTGTACCATAACTCTTCCCACATTGATCACAGCTATAAGGTTTCTCTGTTGTGTGTGTTTTCTGGTGTTTAGTCAGATTGGAAGATGTAGTAAAACTCTTTCCACATTGAGTACAGCTATAAGATTTCTCTCCTGTGTGAATTAGCAGGTGTGTTTTCAATGAATATGATCTAGAGAAACTCATTCCACAATGAGAGCAGTGGTACGGCTTTTCTCCTGTGTGGATTCTCTGGTGTATTTTAAGTTCTGATGAAGATTTGCAATTCTTCTCACAGTCAGAGCAGCAGTAAGGATTCGTCAATGTGGGTCTCTGCTGGTGTTTCTTGAGGTGTTCTGATCTGAAGAGACTCTTCTCTGCCTCTTCAGCATAATGTTGTTGTTGAGACTCCCCAGAGGACCCAGGATACTCACATCTCTCTCCTGTCGACTCCCCAGAGGATCCACGATAGTCCTGTCTCTCTCCTGTGTGAACGACAAAGTCAGACAAGTGATTAACCTGTTGAGTGTAGGGGGCAGTATTTTGATGTTTGGATGAAAAACGTACCCAAATGAAACTGCCTATTTCTCAGGCCCAGAATCTAGGATATGCATATAATTGTCAGATGAAGATATAAAACACTCTAACGTTTCCAAAACTGTCAAAATATTGTCTGAGTATAACAGAACTGATATTGCAGGCGAAAACCAGAGGAAAATCCAAAATCCAGGAAATGCCTAAGAGAAACGAATCTCCCTGTTCCATTGCATGCCTCCCCTCCATTTAAAGGGATATCAACCAGATTCCTTTCCCTATGGCTTCCACATGGTGTGAACAGTCTTTAGACATAGTTTCAGTCTTTTATCATGAAAAGTGAGCGAGAACGATCACATCGCGTCAGTGGATGGCTGGGTACCAGCAGAGTTTTGCATGCGCAACAGCTTGGAGCAGACATTTTCTCTCTCTCCTATTGAAAAGGCTACGGTCCGGTTGAAATATGATCAATTATTTATTGTAAAAACAACCTGAAGATTGATTATAAAAAAACATTTGACATGTTTCTACGAAATTTACGGATACTATTTGGAATTTTTGTCTGCCCATCATGACCTGCACGAGCCTGTGGATTTCTGAACAAAACCCGCTAACCAAATGGAGGTTTTTGGATATAAAAATAATCTTTATTGAACAAAAGGAACATATATTGTGTAACTGGGAGTCTCGTGAGTGCAAACATCTGAAGATCAAAGCTAAGCAATTCATTTTTATTGCTTTTCTGACTTTCGTGACCAATCTACTTTGCTGTCATCTATGTTTTGTCTGCTGAGAGAGATGTCCTAACATAAACGCTTGGATAGCTTTTGCTGTAAAGCTTTTTTGAAATCTGACACGCTAGGTGGATTAACAACAAGCTAAGCTGTGTTTTGCTATATTGCACTTGTGATTTCATTAAAATTAAATATTTTTTGTAATTTACTTTGAATTTTGCACTTTGCAATTCAGCGGATGTTGACGAAAATGATCCCGCTAACGGGATGTGTGCGCCAAGAAGTTAAAGTCCCACAACTGTAGAAATCCACTGTTTATTTGAGGTAAAAGTGATGCCCAGAGCATACCCATGAAGTTGTACAACAATTGACGTCTGTTAAATTATTTGACAATTGTCTTAAGACAGTCCTGTGAGCAACAAGTCATATTTTGTCTTGTTTTCACATTATAGTAACATCGATAACTACTGGAAGATCCTAACAGTAACACAGACCTACTGTAGGAGCCATGACTTCACCTAAGAACAACAGACTCTAAAGGAGAGTCTCACTCTTGAATCAAAAGAATTTGCAAAAAACAATTTGACAGAGGTGAGGGGGTACAAAAATCAAGAAATTCTCTTTCAAGGACAGTCTCGCAAAAACCAAGCGTTCTTGCGTTCTTACTACCTGCTATTCAAAGTAGAGGTCGACCGATTATGATTTTTCAACGCCGATACCGATTATTGGAGGACCAAAAAAGCCGACACCGACTCAATCCTGGGTCCAGCGACTGTCAAGCCAACACCTTATAACTGTTACGCCAAGATGTCTAAACTTCTTGACGAGGTCGCCAGGTGTTGGGTTACGGTTAGAGGTCGACCGATTATGATTTTTCAACACCAATACCGATTATTGAAGGACCAAAAAAAAGTATTCTGCCGATTTTTAAACTGTATTTGTAATAATGACAATTACAACAATACTGAATGAACACTTATTTTAACTTAATATAATACATAAATAAAATCAATTTAGCCTCAAATAATGCAAAAACAAAGTGTTGGAGAAAAAAGTAAAAGTGCAATATGTGCCATGTAAGAAAGCTAACGTTTAAGTTCCTTGCTCAGAACATGAGAATATATGAAAGCTGGTGGTTCCTTTTAACATGAGTCTTCAATATTCCCAGGTAAGAAGTTTTAGGTTGTAGTTATTATTGGAATTATAGGACTATTTCTCTCTATACGATTTGCATTTCATATACCTTAGACTATTGGATGTTCTTATAGGCACTTTAGTATTGCCAGTGTAACAGTATAGCTTCCGTCCCTCTCCTCGCTCATACCTGGGCTCGAACCAGGAACACATCGACAACAGCCACCCTCAAAGCAGCGTTACCCATGCAGAGCAAGGGGAACAACTACCCCACGTCTCAGAGCGAGTGACGTTTGAAACTCTATTAGCACGCACCCCGCTAACTAGCTAGCCATTTCACATCGGTTACACCAGCCTAATTTCGGGAGTTGATAGGCTTTAAGTCATAAACAGCGCAATGCTTGAAGAATTGTGAAGAGCTGCTGGCAAAACACACGAACGTTCTGTTTGAATGAATGCTTACAAGCCTGCTGGTGCCTACCATCGCTCAGTCAGACTGCTCTATCAAATCACAGTCTTAATTATAACACAATAACACACAGAAATTCGAGCCTTAGGTCATTGATATAGTCAAATCCGGAAACTATCATCTCGAAAACAAAATGTTTATTCTTTCAGTGAAATACGGAACCGCTCCGTAAGTCATCCATAAGTCTAAATATTCCTGTTACATTGCACAACCTTCAATGTTATGTCATAATTACGTAAAATTCTGGCAAATTAGTTCGCAACGAGCCAGGCGGTGCAAACTGTTGTATATACACTGACTCTGTGTGCAATGAACGCAAGAGAAGTGACACACTTTCACCTGGTTAATATTGCCTGCTAACCTGGATTTCTTTTAGCTAAATATGCAGGTTTAAAAATATACTTCTGTGTATTGATTTTAAGAAAGGCATTGATGTTTATGGTTAGGTACAGTCGTGCAACGATTGTGCTTTTTTAGCAAATGCGCTTTTGTTAAATCATCCCCCTTTGTCGAAGTTGGCTGTCTTTGTTAGGAGGAAATAGTCTTCACACAGTTCGCAATGAGGCAGGCGGCCCAAACTGCTGCATATACCCTGACTCTGTTGCAAGAGAAGTGACACATTTCCCCTAGTTTAAAGAAATTCATGTTAGCAGGCAATATTAACCTCATGAAACTCTGGGGGCAGTATTTCATTTTTGGATTAAAAACGTTCCCGTTTTAAACAAGATATTTTGTCACGAAAAGATGCTCGACTATGCATATAATTGATAGCTTTGAAAAAGAAAACACTCTGACGTTTCCAAAACTATTGATATGGTCTGTGAGTGCCCCAGAACTAATGCTACAGGTGAAACCAAGATAAAATTTCATACAGGAAGTGAGCCAGATTTTTGAGGCGCTGTGTACCAATGTCTCCTTATATGGCTGTGAATGCGCAAGGAGAGAGCCTACACTTTCTGTCGTTTCCCCAAGGTTTTTGCAGCATTGTGACGTTTTTGTAGGCATATCATTGGAAAATTGACCATAAGAGACTACATTTACCAGGTGTCCGCTGGGTGTCCTCCGTCGAAACTATTGCGCAATCTCCAGGTGCGCGCATTTTCTTCCATTTTGAACAGAGGAGAAACCAAACTGCCAGGAGTGACTTATCATCGAATAGATATGTGAAAAACACATTGAGGATTGATTCTAAACAACGTTTGCCATGTTTCTGTCGATATTATGGAAAAAAGTTTGTTGTTATGACTGAATTTTCTGGGTTTTTTCTCAGCCAAATGTGAAGAACAAAACAGAGCGATTTCTCCTACACAAATTATCTTTTTGGAAAAACTGAACATTTGCTATCTAACTGAGAGTCTCCTCATTGAAAACATCTGAAGTTCTTCAAAGGTAAATTATTTTATTTGAATGCTTTTCTTGTTTTTGTGAAAATGTTGCATGCTAAATGCCAAGCTTAATGGTATGCTAGCTATCAATACCCTTACACAAATGCTTGTTTAGCTATGGTTCAAAAGCATATTTTGAAAATCTGAGATGACAGTGTTGTTAACAAAAGGCTAAGCTTGAGAGCTAATATATTTATTTCATTTCATTTGTGATTTTCATGAATAGTTAACGTTACGTTATGGTAATGAGCTTGAGGCTATAGGGTAGCCTAGTGGTTAGAGCGTTGGACTAGTAACCGGAAGGTTGCAAGTTCAAACCCCCGAGCTGACAAGGTACAAATCTGTCGTTCTGCCCCTGAACAGGCAGTTAACCCATTGTTCCCAGGCAGTCATTGAAAATAAGAATTTGTTCTTAACTGACTTGCCTGGTTAAATAAAGGTTTTTAAAAAAGGATCCCGGATCCGGGTTTGCTCGTCGCAACAGGTTAACTAAATAGGCAGGTTTAAAAAGATATACTTGTGTATTGATTTTAAGAAAGGCATTGATGTTTATGGTTAGGTACACGTTGGAGCAACGACAGTCCTTTTTTCGCGAATGTGCACCACATCGATTATATGCAACGCAGGACACGCTAGATAAACTAGTAATATCATCAACCATGTGTAGTTAACTAGTGATTATGATTGATTTTTACAAGATAAGTTTAATGCTAGCTAGCAACTTACCTTGGTTTCTTACTGCATTCGCGTAACAGGCAGACTCCTCGTGGAGTGCAATATAAGGCAGGTGGTGAGAGCGTTGGACTAGTTAACCATGAGGTCCTTCTGTAGCTCAGTTGGTAGAGCATGGCGCTTGTAACGCCAGGGTAGTGGGTTCGATCCCCGGGACCACCCATACGTAGAATGTATGCACACATGACTGTAAGTCGCTTTGGATAAAAGCGTCTGCTAAATGGCATATATATATATAGGTTGCAAGATTGAATCCCCCGGGCTGACAAGGTAAAAATCTGTCGTTCTGCCCCTAGTTAAATCGGCCATTCCGATTAATCGGTCGACCTCTAATTCAAAGTGCTGTGAACAAATTCAGGGAATCGTTCACAAACATTGGCACATAAGATACGATGACAGTATCGGTAATGTGTTTTCAGACCCTCCCTTCGTCGTATTTCGTATTACAAGTGTAATGGCTGCGCTGAATGCAATGGCACTTACAAATATAGATCCTCCAAAAACACCCCCAAACACGGAAACAGATCCCAATCAAAGGTGTTATCACATGCACCACTAAGGCAGTTATTTATCTTATAACATTTTGGAAGCGAACCCCTTGATTTCGTCCCTACATTATATCAGCATCGAACACATCACCCTCCCTAGGAGAGGGGGTGACCTCGACAAATTATTGTTAAAACGAGAGGTTGCCTGGATCTTTAATTTAAAGAGCCTTGCTCCCGTCGGTCTCAACATAGCCATTATTGTAATATTGCTATTCATTGTAAATGTTTGTAGGTCTATGTAGCTAAGTTGTATCTATGACTGTATGCTATCCATTTATGTTTTTACACATTCTACTTATATCTGCAAATTAACCAATGATATCAGGCCACATTCGGACATGATTACAGACACCTGTGTGTGTCCTTTGACACAATATAAACCAGTTACCTGCAGTGTTGGTCATTATACCCTGATGAAGACAGCTTGTCTGTGAAAATGTTGGTTATTAGGTTATTAAATTATTGCATCTGAGCTCCTAGAGTGTGAGGTTCTCCTTTTCTTTTTCAGGCCACCGCTGTCTGACAACTTGGATGGAAAATGACTGAGGATAATAGCGGACGACATTGCCACTCCTATTTGCCATATCTTAAATATAAGCCTACTGGAAAGTGAGAAAACCCTACCTTGTCACAACACAACTGATTGGCTCAAACGCATTAAGGAAAGAAATTCCACAAATTAACTTTTAATTATGAATTTTCTGTGACAAATGGTGAATTAATTATTGATTTATACCGCTTTTAAATGGCACTTTAGATTTTATGTATTTCTATAACATCAAAACTGGAATTTTTATTCAAAACAAAAGTTGTAAAAGTATGCTAGACATTTATAGAATTAATGATACCCAGTTTGATGTTTCTGTGACAATCAGTGAATTAGTTATTGATTTATACCATTTTAAATGGCTTTTGGCCAATGTCTGTTGAACGTCTGAATGTGTGACTATAAATCCAACTTTACCTAGGTCTTAACTTTCATTGTCTAGGTCTCATTTTTAGCCATCTTACTCATTGCTATAGCCAGGACAATGTTTTTGATTAGGAAACTATGAGAACCACACAAAGTCCAGGGGGTGATCATGCTCTACCACTAAACGTCAGTTTAGTTGGAGCAACTTAAGACCGTCTCATGTTCCAATTGTTTGTTTTAGTAGTATGAATTGTTCCTGTTCACACCGAGGTGAAGAGCGGAATAATTTAAGGAATGAATCTGAGCCTGACGCTCATCACCTGTGGAATGCGGGACTTCCAGCCAGGCGTGGATTTCATTGGCCTTTTCAGGTGTGATTTTAGATCCTTCAACCGAAGTCACGACTCCCCATAGAATGTTGTACCAAAGTTGACTGACCCTTAATAAGGGAACTACACTGCCATAAATACAAGGAAAGTCAAGTAGTGTTATATAAAATATATATATACAAATCCGGCAAGACACCAACATTGAGAAGGGTTGAAAACAAAGGTTTCAAACAATTCTTAAATGTCATTGAATGTAAGTATTTTTCGCCTTTAATGTAATAGCATTGAAAAAAGGCAAATAGCTGTGATTGAATACCCATGCTAACATACTGTAACTACATACTTAATGAGTATATACTACATACTATTAGTTAATTGTAGTATACTGTAACTACATACTTAATTAATATACACTACCTATTATTAGTTAATTGTAGTATTTTGTAAATGAACCGTATCCTTTCAGTTGAGCGCTCTTCTCCTGTCTACCTGAAGTTTATGCTGTTGCTATGCAACCTCTTGCTAGCTAGTTAGCATAACACATTATTAGTTAGACATTTTATGACTTCGGGGGTGTTTTTAAATTCAATCTTGAATGCCAAAGTGCTTCATAAATTCAGAGCGTTGTCAGATTGTCTGTTTGTAAATTCAGCCCGCTTCGCTTTCGGAGCCACTGGACCCCCCGGCCGAGGAGTTGGGTTGATTTGACCGTTCTGACCTTAGCTAGCTAGCTACTTCCAGACACATCCGGGAACTTTTGGCATACTAACTACATCATACTATGACCAATAAGCCTACTATATACTCAATTAACATAACAAATAGTACAGTTAGTATGAGTATTCTAACACAGCTAATGACTTATCAACAGGTCTAACAATTTGACCCACACAGGAAATCTACCCTGGCAGTTATAGAAACACCCATTTACTATATAATCATTGATTCTTGAAGAATATAACTTATAAATGCATCAAACATAAGCTCTTGTAACACCACTGTTTGTGAACAAGCACTGTATAGCCTTGAAATCTTGTTAAAACGATCATTTTGACCTCGTGGATGGCCAGTCCTTGTATTCATAGTGTAGTGTATTCAGGGGGTAGCCCTGAGCTGGACTGAAACCTGGGTCCAGCGACTGTCAAGCCAACACCTTATAACTGTTACGCCAAGATGCCTGAACTTCTTGACGAGGTCGCTAGGTTCTGGGTTAACGTTGCCACAACAGCTTTCTCTATGAATTTGAGAGTGGTTACATTTCTCCTGCCCCAATCCTTCAGCTGTTTACCAAACCATGTCTCTGGGCAGCCATTGTGTTGCTGTTAACATCCTAGGTTGTCCCTTTAAAAAAGGCCCCAACCAATCTGCAGTTGAAACAATAACAGAGCTGTAATTCCACCAGTGTTTTGGTAATAAGATGATGGATGGGACTGGAGAAATGTAACTAGTCTCAAATTCATAAACAGACATACGGATGCAAGGACTGACCATCTATGATATCAACATTATAGTTTTAACCATGTTTTGAAGCTTTACAGTGTTGATTTACATTGTTTCTAAACATTGGAGTAAAAAGCGCTTATTAGAGTAATAAAAAAAGCTTATTTTCGGTTCTGGTGTGGTAGGGCCGCTTGAACTAAGTTCATGAGGCGTGTTATATTCTTCAAGAATTAATGGCTATAAATAAACACATTAAAGTCTAAATATGGATGTAGCTATTGCATATTTCCCCTTTAACACCACACATCAGCTCAACAACTGCAGAGTTTGTGCCTCTGTTTTTAAGACAGTACTTACTAGTATTAATCAGGGCCCGTTCAACTTTAGAGCCATTGGATGCCTTAACATGCCTTTGGGAAACCGAGCCCAGATATCCAGTTGCCTCCTCTTTTTTCAATGTCACAGTCATCTCCCCCTCCTCCTCTTTCACTCGAAAACATGCATCATCCTCTTCCTCCTCTTCTTTTACTGTAACATCCTCTTCCTCTTTCACTCTGAACGCGTCTTCTTCTTCTTTAACTGAAACGTCTTTCTCTTCTTCTTTTACTATAACAGCCTCACCCTCCACTTGTTTTTGTATTGTGTACTCCTCTGCCTCCTCTTTCACAACAACGTTCAGCCACAGTCCCTCTTTTTCCGTCCAGCAGACCTCTTTTTCAACAGAAGGGGAGAACCTTAGTGAGCTCATGGTCGGGAATGTTAGCTAGCGAGGCTAATGCTAACTTAACCAGCCCGCTAACTGACTAATAACAACAACACCGTAAATATGAAATTAAATCGGATAACTAACTAGACGAAGGAAGTGGGTTTAAAACTCAGTGGCTAATATACACTAAAGCGTCTAAATAGATGTATTGGTTCTGCTATTTTGTCTAGCAAGCGACCGAGGTGGCTGACTAACTCTTGCTGCTGTTGAAAGAAGAGTTCCGTCCAATAGATTATACGTCACACAATCAGCATTGTAACACTATCACCAGTGTAACAACACAGAGTGTTTTAGGACTTAGTTGTAACTTGTGACTTAGTTGTAGTCACGATCTGGTTACCTATGAGTACAAGCAGTTATGTTTTTGAATTATTACATATTTCTTAATTTATTTCTGAATATCTTCTAATCTACCCACAATGCACTTTTTCTCAACGTCATATGGATGTTCTACTCTGTGCTGCGGAGTTTGTATACTGGTTTAGTATCAAGCTCAAGCTCAAACTTGCAAACGTAGCCACACCTCGTGTTTTTCATGAACTGTGTGGTTGTGTTATCTAGTGGGAACTCGTTAGCACGGTAGGCTCTGGTGCCTTCTTGCCATGGGCTCAAAATGAAAGGTAGAATCATACCTGCTTGATTTATAACCTTGGCTTACTGCTAGCGTGTCATTTTGTATGTTTTTGCTCTTTTGTTCTGCAGTCATGTTTTATTTGGGTTTGTTATTTGGGTTCTAACTGGTCTCCGGTAGTTGGGCTCCAGCTCGCTGACCATAGCTAGTTGTCTAAATAGCTCATGTTAGCTGGCTGGCTAAGATAACTGCATATAGCAAACATTCTTTGATATTTGGTTAGATGGCGTTATGTATTTCCAAAACGTCGGTTTACTTTAATCACTCATGTCATGAGTGCAAACGATTGGTTTAATTTGAAGTTCTACATTTGAAGTTATTTCTATTGTAGTTTACATCATAGGGAATAGGCTGGTCCTCCATATTACTTCACACCTGACTTTGTCATTCTTCTGAATTCTGATTAGTTTTATGTAATGACTCAAAATAGAACAGTGAGCTGTTACTTTGCATTGGGAATAAAACAAATAATATATTATTTTATATTGTACAAACAATACGAAACATACAAATGACAACACCATAACATTAACTACATCAGTGATTGCAAATGTTTTTAAAAAACTGAAATATCACATTGATGTACAGTTGGGACACACCTACTCATTCAAGGGTTTTTCTTTATTTTTACTATTTTATACATTGTAGAATATTATGAAGAAATCAAAACTATGAAATAACACATGGAATCCTGTATTAACCAAAAAAGGGTTAAACAAATCAAATATATTTTATATTTTTGAGTTTTCAAAGCAGCCACCCTTTGCCTTGATGACAGCTTTACAAACTCTTGGCATTCTCTCAACCAGCATAAGGTGGAACCTGGAATGCATTTCAATTAACAGGTGTGCCTTTTGAAAGTTAAAATTCAGGGTCTGAATCAAACCAAATTCCACCTGGCACACTGGCAGGGTCTGTATCAAACCTAATGCCACCTGGCACAAGGCAGGAACTGTATCAAACCAAATGTGAAGGGGAGGGAAGATTGGTCAAGAGGGTAATGATTATTGTTGTTCTACTGCATGATTGTTATGCAAAAGCTTTGTTAAATAACAATAACTGTTATTCACTGCTTTAATTGACAACTTTTCAATCCAAAATGGATCTCCGTCAGGTGAAACAGACTTGAGTGCTCACATCCCAAAATATACACATTTCACCTCACATGACCATTATGCACATGACCACATGACGCATGGTGGGGGCTAAAACAATCTAGTAATGTGATATCAATGAGATGGGCACATGTAGTAGTTCCAGACAATAATATACTGTATATGTATAAAATGACCAAGTGGAGACCTGCAAGGAAAGACACATCAACGTGACATATTCATGTTAGAAATGGTCTGATATCAAACTGTTGGTTCAGACCTCTAGGAGACATGGTCCACAAATGGTCTGATATCAAGCTCTTGGTTCAGACCTCTAGGAGACATGGTCCACAAATGGTCTGATATCAAATTATCTTCTCAATTATAGATTATCAGTATCCCCCCCCCCCCACTCCCCTCCCTGGAGTCTTAACATGTTCGATACCAATGTATCTCAGGGAGCTGATGTTGTGACGAGCCTCCATGAAATGTGCAGCCACAGGCTTTCTCTGGTCAAGGGTCCTGATATTACTGCTGTGATCTGCTATCCTTGTTTCTCTGGTCAAGGGTCCTAATATTACTCCTGTGTTCTGCTATCCTTGTTTCTCTGGTTTTCAGAGCTCGTTTATTTTTTCCTGAAACAGCATAGACCACAAATACACTTGATCAGGTGGATCACATTTTTTGTGGAACATGTAATGATGCCCTTAATCTCAATGGTGTGGCCTGTAATATGATGATTTAACTCTGTACATTAGTTGGTAAAGTTACACTGGGTACATGGGCCACATCTATAATTATCATCCGGCACATTGTCTAGGAAGGTACTACGTGGGACTGGTGGAAGATCAGACTTCACCACCATTTGACTGGGGGCGTGTCTGAAGACTACCCTCTGGGGTTCTTTAAATGTCTTCTCCAGTTGTGGATCAGTGATCAAGATGTACCAGTGTTTTTAATTATGTGGTAAAACTGTTTACCAAGTGGAGAGTACTGAAGGAAGCATTGAACGTGTTGGTCTGGAGGGAGGGGAGGATTGGGTAGTACTGAAGGAAGCATTGAATGTGTTGGTCTGGAGGGTGGTTTGGGGAGTACTGAATGAAGCATTGAACGTGTTGGTCTGGAGGGAGGGGAGGTTTGGGTGCTAGAATGGGTGGGGTTATATCCTTCCTGTTTGGCCCTGTCCGGGGGTGTCCTCGGATGGGGCCACAGTGTCTCCTGACCCCTCCTGTCTCAGCCTCCAGTATTTATGCTGCAGTAGTTTATGTGTCGGGGGCTAGGGTCAGTTTGTTTATCTGGAGTACTTCTCCTGTCCTATTCGGTGTCCTGTGTGAATCTAAGTGTGCGTTCTCTAATTCTCTCCTTCTCTCTTTCTTTCTCTCTCTCGGAGGACCTGAGCCCTAGGACCATGCCCCAGGACTACCTGACATGATGACTCCTTGCTGTCCCCAGTCCACCTGGCCATGCTGCTGCTCCAGTTTCAACTGGCCTGGGCCCTAGGACCATGTCCCAGGACTACCTGACATGAGGACTCCTTGCTGTCCCCAGTCCACCTGGCCATGCTCCTGCTCCAGTTTCAACTGTTCTGCCTTACTATTATTCAACCATGCTGGTCATTTATGAACATTTGAACATCTTGGCCACGTTCTGTTATAATCTCCACCCGGCACAGCCAGAAGAGGACTGGCCACCCCACATATGCTCTCTCTAATTCTCTCTTTCTTTCTCTCTCTCGGAGGACCTGAGCCCTAGGACCGTGCCCCAGGACTACCTGACATGATGGCTCCTTGCTGTCCCCAGTCCACCTGACTGTGCTGCTGCTCCAGTTTCAACTGTTCTGCCTTATTATTATTTGACCATGCTGGTCATTTATGAACATTTGAACATCTTGGTCATGTTCTGTTATAATCTCTACCCGGCACAGCCAGAAGAGGACTGGCCACCCCACATAGCCCGGTTCCTCTCTAGGTTTCTTCCTAGGTTTTGGCCTTTCTAGGGAGTTTTTCCTAGCCACCGTGCTTTTACACCTGCATTGTTTGCTGTTTGGGGTTTTAGGCTGGGTTTCTGTACAGCACTTTGAGATATCAGCTGATGTACGAAGGGCTATATAAATACATTTGATTTGATTTGATTTGATTAGAATGGATTGTTAGGGCTGACAAAGACTTTCTTCTCAAACAACCCGTCTACTTGTCTTGTCTGTGTTTCTTTTACACCTGCTATGAAAAATGCCTAATGGTCAATGCAATCTGGGATCCATGGGACATCCCTACCCTAAAACCCTGACCTTGACCCATACCTTAACCATTTTAAATGTCAACTTCAATGGGCTAGGGATGTCCCAAGGATGTATCTCTACCTGAAAATACATGATCTAAGTGATTGATAGTTGGTATTCAGCAGTCATAAAGCTTAATTTACTTTAATGAACCACTAAAATAGTGATTTTGTCAGACAGCATAGACAGCAGCTCTACACTTTATTGACTGACTGATCCTTCCATCCCACCTCAGCCTTCCTCTCCTCTGATGACCCAGTGAGGGTGGAGCTCAGAGAGCTGTTGAGGGACTGGTTAGGAAGAACACTTCTACAGCCAGAGAGGTGAGAGGTCACACATGGTTTAGATGGTAAATATGTATGTTCCCTTAGCAGTTCATCACCTAAGCAAAAGGGAATATGTTCCATCAGCTATGTTTATTTACATTAGTGCAAATTGTCCACCGATATGGGTGTAATTTCTCACCCCTCTTGGCTGTATGAAAGTTAATTTATCTTCAGGCACACACATTTGTTCTTTGATATTATGAAGGTCATTTGTGTCATGTAATTTTCCCCACATCTCTTTACATTGCTTATGCATATTCGGTGGCCAGACTCAAATTCCGAACGCAATGCCCATCCTGGCAGATATTAACCTAATGCAGCTTGGAGTGATCAGATGACAGAAGTCACATTTTTGCTTATCCCAGTCTGCTGTTCCCACATGCTTCAAGAGGGCCACCATTGTTCCTGTTCCCAAGAAATCTAAGGTAACTGAGCTAAACGACTACCGCCCCGTAGCACTCACTTCCGTCATCACGAAGTGCTTTGAGAGACTAGTCAAGGACCATATCACCTCCACCCTACCTGACACCCTAGACCCACTCCAATTTGCTTACCGCCCAAATAGGTCCACAGACGAAGCAATCTCAACCACACTGCACACTGCCATAACCCATCTGGACAAGAGGAATACCTATGTGAGAATGCTGTTCATCGACTACAACTCAGAATTTAACACCATAGTACCCTCCAAACTTGTCATCAAGCTGGGACCCTGGGTCTCGACCCCGCCCTGTGCAACTGGGTACAGGACTTCCTGACGGGTCGCCCCCAGATGGTGACTAGTCGGAACTAGAAGCACAAGCATTTCGCTACACTCGCATTAACATGTGTATGTGACGAATAAATTTGATTTGATATTTAGGTGCCAGGTGTAACTGAGGCTGTAGATGCTCCATATCCATTACTTTGTGTTTTATATAATATGACTAAATGTGTTTCTGTGTTGCAGGGGCAGTCAAGAAATGGAACGGCAAGGCCACAGAACATGACATAATCAGAGCTGTGGGAGACCACCTCAAGCTCCTGGTAGAGCCGGGGGTGGTGTTTACCACTCCTTCAACAGGCTTGAAACGTGGGATTGATACTGTTTGAGCCATTTGTTTCCGTTTTCAGTAGTTGAACGCTTTTACATGGGATTGATACTGTGAACTGTGAAGGACCTCGGCGTTACTCTGGACCCTGATCTCTCTTTTGAAGAACATATCAAGACCATTTCAAGGACAGCTTTGCACACACAATTTGATTGCAGAAACTCCTCCCTGCTAATGAGGCAACCACTAGTTATCAAATCAAATGTATTTATATAGCCCTTCTTTCATCAGCTGATATCTCAAAGTGCTGTACAGAAACCCAGTCTAAAACCCCAAACAGCAAGCAATGCAGGTGTAGAAGCACGGTGGCTAGGAAAAACTCCCTAGAAAGGCCAAAACCTAGGAAGAAACCTAGAGAGGAACCAGGCTATGAGGGGTGGCCAGTCCTCTTCTGGCTGTGCCGGGTGGAGATTATAACAGAACATGGCCAAGATGTTCAAATGTTCATAAATGACCAGCATGGTCAAATAATAGTAATCACAGTAGTTGTCGAGGGTGCAACAAGTCAGCACCTCAGGAGTAAATGTCAGTTGGCTTTTCATAGCCGATCATTAAGAGTATCTCTACCACTCCTGAGTTGAAAACAGCAGGTTTGGGACAGGTAGCACGTCCGGTGAACAGGTCAGGGTTCCATAGCCGCAGGCAGAACAGTTGAAACTGGAGCAGCAGCATGGCCAGGTGGACTGGGGACAGCAAAGAGTCATCATGCCAGGCAGTCCTGAGGCATGGTCCTAGGGCTAAGGACCTCTGAGAGAGAGAAAGAGAGAATTAGAGAGAGCATACTTAAATTCACACAGGACACCAGGTATAAGACAGGAGAAGTACTCCAGATATAACAGACTGACTCTAGCCCCCCGACACAAACTATTGCAGCATAAATACTGGAGGCTGAGACAGGAGGGGTCAGGAGACACTGTGGCCCCATCCAATGATACCCCCAGACAGGGCCAAACAGGCAGGATATAACCCCACCCACTTTGCCAAAGCACAGCGCCCACACCACTAGAGGGATATCTTCAACCACCAACTTACCATCCTGAGACAAGGCCGAGTATAGCCCACAAAGATCTCTGCCACGGCACAACGCAAGGGGGGGCGCCAACCCAGACAAGAAGACCACGTCAGTGACTCAACCCACTCAAGTGACGCACCCCTCCTAGGGACGGCATGGAAGAGCACCAATAAGCCAGTGACTCAGCCTCTGTAATAGGGTTAGAGGCAGAGAATCCCAGTGGAGAGAGGGAAACCAGCCAGGCAGAGACAGCAAGGGCGGTTCGTTGCTCCAGAGCCTTTTCGTTCACCTTCCCACTCCTGGGCCAGACTACACTCAATCATATGACCTACTGAAGAGATGAGTCTTCAGTAAAGACTTAATTAAAGGTTGAGACCGAGTCTGTGTCTCTCACATGGGTAGGCAGACCATTCCATATAAATGGAGCTCTATAGGAGAAAGCCCTGCTTCCAGCTGTTTGCTTAGAAATTCTAAGGACAATTAGGAGGCCTGCGTCTTGTGACCGTAGCGTATGTGTAGGTATGTATTGCAGGACCAAATCGGAAAGATAGGTAGGAGCAAGCCCATGTAATGCTTTGTAGGTTAGCAGTAAAACCTTGAAATCAGCCCTTGCCTTAACAGGAAGCCAGTGTAGAGAGGCTAGCACTGGAGTTACAAACGCTCCACACCGCGTGGCCGCTGCCACCCTAATCTGGTGGTCCCAGCGCGCACGACCCACGTGGAGTTCCAGGTCTCCGGTAGCCTCTGGAACTGCCGATCTGCAGCCAACAAGGCAGAGTTCATCTCAGCCTATGCCTCCCTCCAGTCCCTCGACTTCTTGGCACTGACAGAAACATGGATCACCACAGATAACACTGCTACTCCTACTGCTCTCTCTTCGTCCGCCCACGTGTTCTCGCACACCCCGAGAGCTTCTGGTCAGCGGGGTGGTGGCATAGGGATCCTTATCTCTCCCATGTGGTCATTCTCTCTTTCTCCCCTTACCCATCTGTCTATCGCCTCCTTTGAATTTCATGCTGTCACAGTTACCAGCCCTTTCAAGCTTAACATCCTTATCATTTATCGCCCTCCAGGTCCCCTCGGAGAGTTCATCAATGAGCTTGATGCCTTGATAAGCTCCTTTCCTGAGGACGGCTCACCTCTCACAGTTCTGGGCGACTTTAACCTCCCCACGTCTACCTTTGACTCATTCCTCTCTGCCTCCTTCTTTCCACTCCTCTCCTCTTTTGACCTCACCCTCTCACCTTCCCCCCTACTCACAAGGCAGGCAATACGCTCGACCTCATCTTTACTAGATGCTGTTCTTCCACTAACCTCATTGCAACTCCCCTCCAAGTCTCCGACCACTACCTTGTATCCTTTTCCCTCTCGCTCTCATCCAACACTTCCCACACTGCCCCTACTCGGATGCTATCGCGCCGTCCCAACCTTCGCTCTCTCTCCCCCGCTACTCTCTCCTCTTCCATCCTATCATCTCTTCCCTCTGCTCAAACCTTCTCCAACCTATCTCCTGATTCTGCCTCCTCAACCCTCCTCTCCTCCCTTTCTGCATCCTTTGACTCTCTATGTCCCCTATCTTCCAGGCCGGCTCGGTCCTCCCCTCCCGCTCCGTGGCTTGACGACTCAATGCGAGCTCACAGAACAGGGCTCCGGAAGGCCGAGCGGAAATGGAGGAAAACTCGCCTCCCTGCGGACCTGGCATCCTTTCACTCCCTCCTCTCTACATTTTCCTCCTCTGTCTCTGCTGCTAAAGCCACTTTCTACCACTCTAAATTCCAAGCATCTGCCTCTAACCCTAGGAAGCTCTTTGCCACATTCTCCTCCCTCCTGAATCCTCCCCCCCCCCCCCTCCTCCCTCTCTGCAGATGACTTCGTCAACCATTTTGAAAAGAAGATCGACGACATCCGATCCTCGTTTGCTAAGTCAAACAACACCGCTGGTTCTGCTCACACTGCCCTACCCTGTGCTCTGACCTCTTTCTCCCCTCTCTCTCCAGATGAAATCTCGCGTCTTGTGACGGCCGGCCGCCCAACAACCTGCCCGCTCGACCATATCCCCTCCTCTCTTCTCCAGACCATTTCCAGAGACCTTCTCCCTTACCTCACCTCGCTCATCAACTTATCCCTGACCGCTGGCTACGTCCCTTCCGTCTTCAAGAGAGCGAGAGTTGCACCCCTTCTGAAAAAACCTACACTCGATCCCTCCGATGTCAACAACTACAGACCAGTATCCCTTCTTTCTTTTCTCTCCAAAACTCTTGAACGTGCCGTCCTTGGTCAGCTCTCCCGCTATCTCTCTCAGAATGACCTTCTTGATCCAAATCAGTCAGGTTTCAAGACTAGTCATTCAACTGAGACTGCTCTTCTCTGTATCACGGAGGCGCTCCGCACCGCTAAAGCTAACTCTCTCTCCTCTGCTCTCATCCTTCTAGACCTATCGGCTGCCTTCGATACTGTGAACCATCAGATCCTCCTCTCCACCCTCTCCGAGTTGGGCATCTCCGGCACGGCCCACGCTTGGATTGCGTCCTACCTGACAGGTCGCTCCTACCAGGTGGCGTGGCGAGAATCTGTCTCCTCACCACGCGCTCTCACCACTGGTGTCCCCCAGGGCTCTGTTCTAGGCCCTCTCCTATTCTCGCTATACACCAAGTCACTTGGCTCTGTCATAACCTCACATGGTCTCTCCTATCATTGCTATGCAGACGACACACAATTAATCTTCTCCTTTCCCCCTTCTGATGACCAGGTGGCGAATCGCATCTCTGCATGTCTGGCAGACATATCAGTGTGGATGACGGATCACCACCTCAAGCTGAACTTCGGCAAGACGGAGCTGCTCTTCCTCCCGGGGAAGGACTGCCCGTTCCATGATCTCGCCATCACGGTTGACAACTCCATTGTGTCCTCCTCCCAGAGCGCTAAGAACCTTGGCGTGATCCTGGACAACAAACTGTCGTTCTCAACTAACATCAAGGCGGTGGCCCGTTCCTGTAGGTTCATGCTCTACAACATCCGCAGAGTACGACCCTGCCTCACACAGGAAGCGGCGCAGGTCCTAATCCAGGCACTTGTCATCTCCCGTCTGGATTACTGCAACTCGCTGTTGGCTGGGCTCCCTGCCTGTGCCATTAAACCCCTACAACTCATCCAGAACGCCGCAGCCCGTCTAGTGTTCAACCTTCCCAAGTTCTCTCACGTCACCCCGCTCCTCCGCTCTCTCCACTGGCTTCCAGTTGAAGCTCGCATCCGCTACAAGACCATGGTGCTTGCCTACGGAGCTGTGAGGGGAACGGCACCTCAGTACCTCCAGGCTCTGATCAGGCCCTACACCCAAATAAGGGCACTGCGTTCATCCACCTCTGGCCTGCTCGCCTCCCTACCACTGAGGAAGTACAGTTCCCGCTCAGCTCAGTCAAAACTGTTCGCTGCTCTGGCTCCCCAATGGTGGAACAAACTCCCTCACGACGCCAGGACAGCGGAGTCAATCACCACCTTCCGGAGACACCTGAAACCCCACCTCTTTAAGGAATACCTAGGATAGGATAAAGTAATCCTTCTCACCCCCCCCCCCCCTTAAAATATTTAGATGCACTATTGTAAAGTGGTTATTCCACTGGATGTCATAAGGTGAATGCACCAATTTGTAAGTCGCTCTGGATAAGAGCGTCTGCTAAATGACTTAAATGTAAAATGTAATGTAAATGAGTAATATGATACATTTTTGGGGTTCTAGTCAGGATTCTAGCAGCCGTATTTAGCACTAACTGAAGTTTATTGAGTGCTTTATCCGGGTAGCTGGAAAGTAGAGCATTGCAGTACTCTAATCTAGAAGTAATAAAAGCATGGATAAATTTTTCTGCATCGTTTTTGGACAGAAAGTTTCTGATTTTTGCAATGTTACGTAGATGGAAAAAAGCTGTCCATGAAACAGTCTTGATATGTTCGTCAAAAGTGAGATCAAGGTCCAGAGTAACGCCAAGGTCCTTCACAGGTTTAGAGGCCATGATTATTTTCAGCATTGTGTCAAGAGATATAGTACTAAAACACTTGAGTGTCTCTCTTGATCCTAGGTCCTGGCATTGTTGTGCAGACTCAGGACAACAGCTTTGGAGGAATACGCAGATTTATGGAGAGGAGATTTTTTTTTAAGTAGGAAACAATATGTCATGTTTTACTCGTATCTCAGGCAGCATTGTAAATGGTTATGAAATAATATGTCATGTTTTACTCATACCTCAGCCAGCATTGTGAATGGTTAGGAAATAATATGTCATGTTTTACTCGTACCTCAGCCAGCATTGTGAATGGTATCTGATGCAGTGACATACAGTGATCCTCTTCTTATTTCCGGTCACAACTTGCAGACTTGTTTACGTGTTGCTGTGCGTTTTGTTGCCAAACTTACTTTGCTACCTGACAACTTTACAGTTTTTACTTTTTAATTACGTTTATATTTTTAGTTTTTCCCTCACTCAACTTTTTTTTCAGTCAACTTTTTCACTCCGGACGCTTTATCTGGACATGGTTCGTCAGGACCTCCAACAGCCGAAGCTAAGTAGTAACATTAACATGATGCCTTCTAATTGCAGTCGCTGTGCTCATAATATACAGGAGAACGATCGCCTTATGACAAGGATAGCTGTGCTGCAAGCCCAGCTTCAGACGCAATCGTTAGGCAAGGGTAATTTCAGTGTCGGAAAGGATGAAACAGCATCTGCCACCAGTAAGTACAGATAGTAACGTTAGTATAACGCACGGTCCCAGCAGCCGGACAACTTTCTCATAGCTTCTGGGGGGAAATGCTGTAGGAATTGCTAAACCGGTGTCGCTCATTCAGCCAACAGAAACTTTCAAAAGGTTTTCCCCCTCTTACAGCTACCCCTCTACTTTTTTCAATTTCCTCCTGAAGACATTCCCAAATCTAACTGCCTGTAGCTCAGGCCCAGAACCAAGGATGTGCATGTTCTTGGTTTCATTTGAAAGAAAGAACTCTGAAGTTTGTGTAAATGTGAATTGAATGTAGGAGAATATAACACAATAAATCTGGTTTAGATAATACAGTGAAAAAACCATACGTTTTTTATTTTTGTATCATCATCTTTAAAATGAACAAGACAAAACAAACATTCAGATAGGATGATTGGGACAATTTCAGTGAAAAACATAAGAGGGCAACAGTACTTGTGCAAAGTTTCAGAATGATAACTTCCTAAATGAGTGTGCTACATGACATGTATCATGAAGTCACCCAGGTGTCCCACACAATTAGCCTAAATGTACCCAAGTGGACAAATTGGTGAAGTTATACATTTTGAATGGAATATCTATATACAAAATACCAAAATTGTATTCTAACACACACCCCCCCAAAAATGGAGAAAAAACATGAAAAATATATATATACATTTACAAAATAACACTTTCAATATTTGGAAGAACCTCAGTCCTCTACACAATATTGTGCTGATGATGCCAGGTGCCATAGCAGTCTCTTTCTGCTGTAAAGCAGAGGGTCACCAAGCATGTGGTGCAGGTGATGGGGGACTTCATTTTGCAAAGAACACAGCGACGCCTTTGGCCCTGAGGCACATCCATGCCTGCAGAAATACATTTGGTCAGATGAACACCACTTGTGGCAGGAGCAGAAGGGACAGAGGTAGAGGGGCCAGAACGTGGTGCAGTGATGCTGTGGTGCTGTAGCCAGCAAGCTCCTTGTTGAGCAGCTCTCTGAAGGCTGGCTGTGAGATCGGGGGCTTTCCACAGCTCTTGGCCATTTCCTTGTGTAGGATGAATGCATTCACCACAGCAATGTCGATGAAATGATAGAAGAAGGTCTTGTACCATTTCATCGTCTTATGGAGAACATTGTAATAGTCTATCAGCGCATCTGACAGGCCCACACCTCCCATCCTCTTGTTGTAGTCCTTTATTGCAGTTGGAATGGAGACATTTTTTGCGGTCCATGCCCCAGTAGCGCTGAGACAACAGGTGTCCGGCTGGATGAACCAGCTTCAGTGGGGAATGGACACCTTGGCACTGGGGGCTCCCATTCGGAGTCAGTGTCACTGGGAAAGAAAATGTTCAGTTACAATAGTTTTACATATGAGCCCTGTATCAACAGGTATAATAAACATTATATATATATATATATATATGAGTACAAGGAACATAAGGTTGAATATATTATTATAGACCTGCTAGATCTACTGTCTCATTTATATTATGACAGACCAGCTAGATCTACTGTCTATTTTATATTATGACATTTCAGCTAGATCTACTGTCTCCATTATATTATGACAGACCAGCTAGATCTACTGTCTTTATTAGATTACAACAGACCAGCTGTATCTACTGTCTCCATTTCACTTCGGCCATTGTTGTGGGCCTGCCCTCCCCTCAAAAACCTCAAATAGGCTATTTCATGTGGGGGTGAGGTGGGGTGGAGCGGCAGACATGCATCTCGGCCATGCTCCCTCTAATCCACAATATGTACTGTATATATACACACACAAACATAGGCTATGGGTCATACACATACATACAAACATAGGCTATGGGTCATACACATATATACAAACATACCCCCACCCACAATGTAGAGACATCGTGTACTTTACACATTTCATTACATTTTTAAAATCACAAAGAATATTTTATATGATTAATTTCAAACAACGGCATTAGCATGAGAAGAACTTACCAGTCAAAAACGATGTCCTCTCTGTTGAAAAAATATTCCTCCATTTGGGAATCAAAGCTATGCTAACTGAATGAATCGTCCTCCAACAATCTCTGTCTCACTTTCCCGATCAATTTCATCTAAAATTGTGTGTACATCTGTATATCTAGACTTAGATTTAGCTTTCCCTGACTTAGTCGCCATACAGATTGATATATAAACAGCTGAAGATGCGCTTTACCAAAATAGTGCTGTGAGTAATATGCATGGCTCCTTCCAGTATAAATCTTCAATGGCGAATGACCCTCTTTACGCCGGAGTTTACTACATGGGTTGGTTTTCCAACACATAACCATTACATATTGCCGTTTACCTCAGCTCATTGGCTATCGACCAAGCTAGATTTCAAGGCGATCAGTGGACATTGGGTTAAAATACAGTCAATCAACAAAACAGCGGTCATATCATTGGTGCACAATGATGTCATTACTTGTTGTCTTCAAATCAGTTTCTTTCAGTCAATACGCCCCGCAAAATAACCCATCAGGTTTGGTTGTGTTACAAACAACTAGTTGATTGCAATGAAACCAAACATGACTGGATAAACTCACATTTAGTGTGTGTATTTACATCGAATGTGTCGTCGAAAATTGAATGAGACGGAATTTACGACACAAGCGGTTCACAAAACGTTTCATGTTAGGCTATAAAAATGGATTTTATCAAACAAAAGACCATTCATTTTGTAACAATGAGCATTGGGATTGCAAACAGAGGAAGATCGTCAAAGGTAAACTATTTATTTTATTGCAATTTGTGATTTTGTTACGCCTGTGCTGGTTGAAATAGTTTTTTTGGGGGGCTCTGTCAGATAATCGCATCGTATTCTTTCGCAGTAAATCATTTTTTAAATCTGACAACGCAGTTGGATTAGCAAGATTCTAGGCTTTCGAATCATGTGAGACACTTGTATTTTCATGAATGTTTAATATAACTATTTATGTAGCGATCACCGTATGCTGTCAAATTTAATCCCGCTAACGGGTTTGTTCTGCAGAGAGGTTAAGCAGCGAGTCGAGCCTTCTCTGGTCTCTACTCCTCCCGTTACGGGGTCTGAGACACCGAATGCTCCCACCATTAGCTCTGACAAATTGAAAACTCTAGGCTATCGCGACACCATTACTCGCAGTATTAGACTTAAAACGAATCATCCAGCGATCATACACTGTTTACCAGGGGGCAGGGCTACCGACGTTCAGGCGAATCTGAAGATGGTGCTGGCTAAAGCTAAAACTGGCGAGTGTAGATCGTATAGAGATATTGTTATCCACGTCGGCACCAACGATGTTAGGATGAAACAGTCAGAGGTCACCAAGCGCAACATAGCTTCAGCATGTAAATCAGCTAGAAAGATGTGCTGGAAACGAGTAATAGTCTCTGGCCCCCTCCCAGTTAGAGGGAGTGATGAGCTCTACAGCAGAGTCTCACAACTCAATCGCTGGTTAAAAACTGTGTTCTGTCCCTCCCAAAATATAGAATTTGTAGTTAATTGGCCCTCTTTCTGGGACTCACCCACAATCAGGACCAAGCCTGGCCTGCTGAGGAGTGACGGACTCCATCCTAGCTGAAGGGGTGCTCTCGTCTTATCTACCAACATAGACAGGGCTCTAACTCCTCTAGCTCCACAATGAAATAGGGTGCAGGCCAGGCAGCAGCTTAGTGGAGTCTGCCACTAGCACAGTCAGTGTAGTCAGCTCAGGACCTAGGTTGGGCAAAACTAAACATGGCGGTGTTCGCCTTAGCAATCTCACTAATAAATAAAGACCTCCTTCATTCCTGCCATTATTGAAAGAGATCGTGATACCTCACATCTCAAAATATGGCTACTTAATGTTAGATCCCTCACTTCAAAGGCAATCAATGAACTAATCACTGATCATAATCTTGATGTGATTGGCCTGACTGAAACATGGCTTAATGTGTGAAAATTACATATTTGTAAAAAATATTTTGAATTTCGCGTGCTGCCTTTTCAGAGGAAGGTTAACTGACATTTTACTTTAACATAGCAAATGGCTGAAGTAGCAAGGATGTTAACTATGTTTTATTTTTGTCCAACAGGCCATTTGTCCAGAGTGGATTTGCCATACATACATTTTTCAGCATTAAAAATGTATTAAAAGATTATCTTTTAATTAAATCTCTCCTTTCTGTCCTCATGTTCACATTAATTTGATGTGTTCTATCATCATTTACAATGATGCTACAATGCCTCTGGATTGCTTTACGTTACAGACAAGTATATATTATACACCTATATTCAATATTAGACATTACAAAAACATATTTTTGTGCATTTTGGATGTCCTACTTACTTACAGACAAGTATATTTTATACATATATTTAAAAATAATAATAATAATTTTACTTATTCCATAGACAGAACGAAATATATTTAGATGCATTTTGAATTTTTATTTTACTGTACAGACAAGTATATTTTATACATATATTTAAAAATAATAAGAATAATTTTTTTGTCACGTGTTTATGCCCATTTATGTACATCCTGTAACAGCGTTCTTCGTTTGTAGAAAGAGTCGGACCGAAATGCAGCGTAGTGGTTACTCATGACTTTAATAGAAAAAGTGACACATGAAATAACGATACATAAATACAAAACAACATACGGAACGTGAAACCTAATTACAGCCTATCTGGTGAAACTACACAGAGACAGGAACAATCACCCACGAAATACAAAGCGAAACCAGGCTACCTAAATACAGTTCCCAATCAGAGACAACGAGAATCACCTGACTCTGATTGAGAACCGCCTCAGGCAGCCAAGCCTATACAACACCCCTAATCAGCCGCGATCCCAAATACTACAAACCCCAATACGAAAATACAATAACATAAACCCATGTCACACCCTGACCTGACCAAATATATAACGAAAACACAAAATACAATGACCAAGGCGTGACACATCCTGTATACACCTCACACACATTGTCAGTGGCTTTAAAAAGAAGACAACAGTAACATGTCAGATATAATTTAAATGTAATATAAATTCATTGTTGAGTTTGCACCCCAATATGACACTTTAAATATTTCACAGAAGAATGAAATGTAACAAAACACCTATTGTGTTTATTGAGATGTACACTGAGATGCTCAGTTGGTCAATATTCCCCTCCAGTGATTCCCCAACATCTTGTCAACATGGGCCTCAAAAATTATCTCCAATATATTGTCCATGTCACGACTTCCTCCGTCGTCCCTCTCCTTGTTCGGGCGACGTTCGTCGGTTGACGTCACCGATCTTCTAGCCATCGCCAATCCACCTTTCATTTTCCATTTGTTTTGTCTTGTCTTCCCACACACCTGGTTTCAATTACATAAATTACATGTTGTGTACTTAACCCTCTGTTCCCCACATGTCCTTGTCCGGTATTGTTTATTGTAAGTGCTTGGGCACATTATGTCTGGGGTTTTGTCCCATTATGATTATTGTGTTTTGTTCACAGTGATTTTTATCATTAAACTGCACCGTTGGAAAACAGTCTTTGCTCTCCTGCGCCTGACTTCTCTACCGCCAGTACACATGCCTTACAGTCCATGTAAAAAAAACTGTCTGATTAGAATTAATCATGTTCGACAATATCTTTTTAATTCTATTCGCTTAAACATTTTGCATCACAACACTGAATGTAAGGGGCCTCCAATTTTTTATGGACTGGATCTTTATTTTTACCACTTTGAATCCTGTTTCAGTAATAATGAAGGAGTGGGTAAAACATGGTAATAATGGTCCTCTGAGTATATCAAAAAAGGTTTATCAGAGTTATTGACCTCACAAGAAGTCAGATTCGAGTAACTTACATTGTGGTGCTGAAACTTGAAGCAGCAGCCACGGCACAATCAATCTGAAATGGACAGCTCATGGTGCTGAAAGTATGCAAATTTGACTAAACATTATTCATTTTAAACGTATTCATTTTAATTAGGGATATGTGTTGGAGCCTATTTCCTCCTATTTAAGATATAAGAGGTAGGCCTACCTGTTTGACAGATGAAATTAGGCTATAGGCTGCTATATCCATAGATATGTTAGTCAATTCCTCCACCCGCCATGCACTCTTTAAAATAGCCCACCTCTCTGTCTGTTATAAGACTTGAAGTTAGTATGAAACAGTATGCCATAGGCCTACATTTTCTTAAAGAAAAGGGCAAAAAGTACACTGTTAGTTTAATATTTTGAGGAAAATTAAACGCATGTGTTTATATACAGTTATCTATAACAGAGCTTTGGTCCGCAATACTTAATGCCAGAAACAAGCTGTGAAATAGGGCTACCCGGGAAAGACGTGACTCTGATGCATATGGGGATATCATTGTTTAATTTGCTTAGAAAATAATCTAATTCTGTCACCATCAATTGATTAAGTTATTCACGTTCTGTTCAATGAAATACATTTAAACCCACACAGCTTTTAGAGAAACACACTGACCTCTCGTTGGGTTAAGCCAAGGAAGAAGATTAGCCAGCAGTTGTTGTGGAC
Source organism: Oncorhynchus gorbuscha (assembly GCF_021184085.1). Classification (NCBI taxonomy): domain Eukaryota; kingdom Metazoa; phylum Chordata; class Actinopteri; order Salmoniformes; family Salmonidae; genus Oncorhynchus; species Oncorhynchus gorbuscha. The sequence continues at coordinate 46,715,015 of NC_060186.1, forward strand.
GATTGTTTCCATTCTTCACAGGGACACTGGCTGTGAGGAGGATCTCCTCACTGTGTGCAGGGACGCTGGCCGTTGGGATGATTCCCTCCCTCTGCGCAGTGACACTGTCCATCAGGAGGATCAACTCCCTCTGTGCAGGAATGAGGCCTGATGCTCGGAGGATCTTCTACTTTCGTACAGTGACAATAGCTGCTGGAAGAATCCCCTCCCTCTGTGCAGGGACACGGGCTGTGAGGAGGATCAGGGATCTCTTCAGGGATGAGGCCTGATGCTTGGAGGATCTCCTCCCTCTGCGCAGTGATGCTAGCAGCTGGGAGAATCCCCTCCCTCTGTACAGGGACACTGGCTGTTTGGAGGATCCCCTCCCTCTGTGCAGGGACACTGGTTGTTTGGAGAATCCCCTCCCTCTGTGCAGGGACACTGGCTGTGAGGAGAATCCCCTCCCTCTGTGCAGGGACACTGGCTGTTTGGAGAATCCCCTCCCTCTGTGCAGGGACACTGGCTGTTTGGAGAATCCCCTCCCTCTGTGCAGGGACACTGGCTGTTTGGAGGATACCCTCCCTCTGTGGCGGGATGAGGCCTGATGCTCGGAGGATCTCCTCCCTCTGCACAACAACTCCCCTAGTCATTCCCTAAACAAATAAACCACTGGATTATATAACATCCTTGACACATACACTGAGTGTATTAAACATTAAGAACACCTTCTCTTTCCATGACATAGACTAATCCGTTGAAAGCTATATTCCCTTATTGATGTTAATTGTTAAATCTTCTTCTCAGTGTAGATGTAGGGGAGGAGACAGGTTAAAGATGGATTTTTAGACAATTGAGACATGGATTGGGTATGTGTGTCATTCAGAGGGTAAATGGGCAAGACAAAAGTTTTAAGTCCCTTTGAACAGAGTATGGTAGTAGGTGCCAGGTGCACCAGTTTGTGTCAAGAACTGCCATGCTGTTGGGTTTTTGAGCTCAACAGTTTTCCCTGAGTATCAATAATAACTCAATAGGAAGGTGTTCTTAATGTTTTGTTCACTCAGTGTAGATCAATCCCTAGCATACACTTTCATTTGTATGTGTAGTGATACTGTAAATACACAAATTATATTAATGTTATCTACAATATATTATAATACCGTAAGCCTCCCTGCTGCAGCGGCATTTCCTCCTACAATTTTGAGCTGATTTTCTTCACTTTTGTAACGAAAGTTGTTGTAAGAATCGGACCAAGGCACAGTGTACGTAGAGTTCCACATGTTTAATCAAATGAAATTCATAAAAACAACAAAGAAGAATAAACGATACATGACGTTTTGTAGAGTTCACAGGCATCAACACGAAAACAAGATTCCATAGCTTATTATTAGTGTAAATAAATTGTATTTCAATGGTTGCAGTCCTCAAAGATTGAATTGCATTGAATTGAATTGATCAGATCCAATGATTTACAGCCAGTGTCCCCGTAGGGTGGGGTACCGCTAGTCATCATTATTATAATCACCATCTCAATCATTATCACCATACCGTCATAGACTTATTCTTCTGTATCTGATACTCACCTGACACTACCTTAGACATGGCAGTCTGCAACTCAATACACTGCACCTGCATGGTGTTCAGCGTCCCCTGCATGTGGTTAATCGAATGCTTGACATCGTTCAGCAGGATCTGAATCTCAAGCCTGCAAGAAATCAGGTGGGCCCACATACTGATATGACGAGAGGCTTCAGACCATGCCCATTGGACCATCTTTAGGATTCTTTCTCACTTAACTTCTTTGGGGTACCCCCCCTTCTTCTCAATTTCTATCTAAAGACATACCCTAATCTAACTGCCTGTAGCTCAGGCCCAGAAGCAAGGATATGCATATTATTGGTATCATTTGAAAGGAAACACTCTGAATGTTGTGGAAATGTGAATCGAATGTAGGATAATATAACACAATAGATCTGGTAGAAGAAAATACAAGGAAATAAACATACATTTTCTGTTTTTTATTGTTGCATCATCTTTCAAATAAAGAAGAACATCCAAACATACAGATAGGATGCTGGGGATGATTTGAATGGAGAGCATAAGATGGCAACAATAGCTGAGCAAGGTTTTAGACAGATAACTTCAAAAATGAGCAAGCTACATGACATTGAGCATGAAGTCACCCAGGTGTCCCACACAAATGTACCTAAATGGTGAATTGGTGCAGTGATACATTTTGAAGGAAATAACTATATACAAAATACATACATGCTATTCTAACACCCCCCCCCCATAAAATATATGTAAAAAAATATTTTTTAAATAATAATAATAATAATAATAATTAAACAAATAACAAGGGTAACTATTTACACATTTTCTATTTACAATATTGTGAAGACCCTCAGTCCTCTACATAATATTGTGCTGCTGGTGCCATGGTCCACAGAAGTCTTTTTCTGCTGTAAAGCAGAGGCTTACTGAACAGGTGTGCAGGTGATGGGGAATTTCCTGTGACAAAGGGCATCCGGCTACCCGGATAAAGCACTAAATAAACTTCAGTTAGTGCTAAATACGGCTGCTAGAATCCTGACTAGAACCAAAAAATTTGATCATATTACTCCAGTGCTAGCCTCTCTACACTGGCTTCCTGTCAAAGCAAGGGCTGATTTTAAGGTTTTACTGCTAACCTACAAAGCATTACATGGGCTTGCTCCTACCTATCTCTCTGATTTGGTCCTGCCGTACATACCTACACGTACGCTACGGTCACAAGACGCAGGCCTCCTAATTGTCCCTAGAATTTCTAAGCAAACAGCTGGAGGCAGGGCTTTCTCCTATAGAGCTCCATTTTTATGGAACGGTCTGCCTACCCATGTCAGAGACGCAAACTCGGTCTCAACCTTTAAGTCTTTACTGAAGACTCATCTCTTCAGTGGGTCATATGATTGAGGGTAGTCTGGCCCAGGAGTGGGAAGGTGAACGGAAAGGCTCTGGAGCAACAAACCGCCCTTGCTGTCTCTGCCTGGCCAGTTCCCCTCTTTCCACTGGGATTCTCTGCCTCTAACCCTATTACAGGGGCTGAGTCACTGGCTTACTGGGGCTCTCTCATGCCGTCCCTGCAGGGGGTGCGTCACCTGAGTGGGTTGATTCCCTGTTGTGGTCATCCTGTCTGGGTTGCCCCCCCCCCTTGGTTTGTGCCGTGGCGGAGATCTTTGTGGGTGGTTGAAGATATCCCTCTAGTGGTGTGCGGGCTGTGCTTTGGCAAAGTGGGTGGGGTTATATCCTTCCTGTTTGGCCCTGTCCGGGGGTGTCCTCGAATGGGGCCACAGTGTCTCCTGAACCCTCCCGTCTCCAGTATTTATGCTGCAGTAGTTTGTGTCGGGGGGCTAGGGTCAGTTTGTTATATCTGGAGTACTTCTCCTGTCCTTTTCGGTGTCCTGTGTGAATCTAAGTGTGCGTTCTCTAATTCTCTCCTTCTTTCTTTCTCTCTCTCGGAGGACCTGAGCCCTAGGACCATGCCCCAGGACTACCTGACATGATGGCTCCTCGCTGTCCCCAGTCCACCTGGCCATGCTGCTGCTCCAGTTTCAACTGACCTGAGCCCTAGGACCGTGCCCCAGGACGACCTGACATGATGACTCCTTGCTGTCCCCAGTCCACCTGACTGTGCTGCTGCTCCAGTTTCAACTGTTCTGCCTTGTTATTATTCGACCATGCCGGTCATTTATGAACATTTGAACATCTTGGCCATGTTCTGTTATAATCTCCACCCGGTACAGCCAGAAGAGGACTGGCCACCCCACATAGCCTGGTTCCTCTCTAGGTTTCTTCCTAGGTTTTGGCCTTTCTAGGGAGTTTTTCCTAGCCACCGTGCTTCTACACCTGCATTGCTTGCTGTTTGGGGTTTTAAGCTGGGTTTCTGTACAGCACTTTGAGATATCAGCTGATGTACGAAGGGCTATATAAATAAAATTTGATTGATTGATTGATTGATTGAGGAGGTTCTGTACGAAGCGGCAACAGTGAGAGGCTTATTTCTGGAAAGGTGAATTTTTAAAAGTAGAAGCTCGAACTGTTTGGGCACAGACCTGGACAGCAAGACATAACTCTGCAGGCTGTCTCTGCAGTAGACTGCAACTCCACCCCCTTTGGCAGTTCTGTCTTGGCGGAAAATGTTATAGTTAGGGATGGAAACACATACATAAAGGCACTTTTCAGCTATGATTTTAGCACTCAGAATCCAGAATGGATGTGACAATGGGGCCAGCACAGGATGTAATACACAATTACAACAATCTACATTTTGTTCTTCTTGACTTGTTATCTGGTAAACTGCTACTATGTGTCAAGAGAATTGCCCCAATTAGGGGTTAGCTTACTCCAGTAAAAAAGGGCTGGTTTAGATTAAAAACTATTGCCCTGTGTCCCCGTTCATAGGGGACACAGGGCCTATGAACGGAGACTAGTCAATGGTAGAATTGAGTTGCCACTTTATTGGCCCAAACACCTATAGACCCACAAGGTTGAGGTTACTCGTTGTTACGGAGTCTAGTTGATAGGTAATCGACTAGCCGGACTGGTCCCCGACTCCAGTTGTAGCCATTCGTACAATGCACAAACAAGGCTATTGAACCTGACATTGGTGTCTGTCGTTATTCCTTTATCTAACATATCATACTGAAACATGGTGTCAGAAGTGGGATCGTTTCAGTGCTTGGTTCAGATGCTTTGGGTCGATGCAGACCCTCAGCTTCTCTGTTTTTTTCACTATGACCATATTGCTGATCCAGTCAGTTGGTTCAGTCACAGATGTCATGTGGCCATCGGCCTCATACTTGTCCAGCTGGGCCTTCACAGCCACTTTCATTGCAATGGGCACATTTCGAGGAGCACACTGGATTGGAGTGATGCTCTCATCCACTTCAAAGTGTACCTCCCCAGGCACAGATTCAACGGGCATGTTGAATACATCGTCATATCTGCTAAGTAGTTGTTCTTTGGACAGGGGTCCATGCTGGACATGATCCACAATGTGCAGGTCATTTGGTACAGTGAACTGCATCAGTCCCAGGCGTTCGCATGTAGAGCCTGAGAGGAGAGGTGGCTCCCTCTATCGTCGCAATCGGGTGGATCTGCGCGTAGCAGAGCAGACAAACCAGAACACGCCATACACTCACCTAGATGAGCTGGATCACAGTCCAGCCCTAAGGGTAAGGGGTGCAGAATTGAGACATGGGCCAACTGAAGGCGAGGCTTCTACCCCACCAAGCTCTCCAGCTCGTGCCCCTAATCCTACCCCTGTCAGAGCCAATACTTATTCACGGGTGGGTCGGCTGTGCAAGCCACCGGACAGGCTTACTCTGTAAACAAGGGACTGTTAACTTGCCCTCGGTTAATTAAAATCTATATTTGTTCTTAAATAATTAAATTGAAATTAAAAAAGGAAGATGACAACTGAAGTAAAAAAGAAAATGTAATGCTTTTTCTATTGTTATGACCTGACTGTTAAGAATTTAATGTTATGCCTTTATGTTTGCACTTTCTATTGAAAATGATGATGTTACGGAGTCTAGTTGATAGGTAATCGACTAGCCGGACTGTTCCCCGGACTTCAGTTGTAGCCATTCATACAATGCACAAACAAGGCTATTGAACCTGACATTGGTGTCTGTCGTTATTCCTTTATCTAACATATCATACTGAAACACTCATGGACAGTAATTAATAATACATTATTTTTTTGCATTGATGCATTGTGTCTTCTAACTATCGAAGAATAGGATCCGAAGTGTTAGGAAATATCTGTTCCCATATATACAAAGGAGGATGTCTCCTCATACCTCTGGCACTTTAGTCAGACTGCCAGACTGTTCACCACAGAGCCAATCAGGAGAGAATACATACAGGTCAACGGTGCGAATTGAAAGTCAAGGGGTGTGTCTGTGCCTTTTGGATTACTCTCTCTTTACAGAGAACCCCTGTGGTTCAAGTCTGCTCTGCGCATGTCTGAAAGTGACAGAGGCAGCAGCCAAGAGAGTTTTTCACAGTATGTCATAAAAAAGTATTACACTTATGAATGTATGTAAAATGCTAATATGTATTAGATCCAGTACAATGGAATAACTAAGATCTGAATTTGAATGCAGCGTGTTCCGATTCCTCCTTCTCTTTCTGCCCAGCAGGGTCAACAAAAAACACTTGGCCTGATGGTTCATGCAGATACTGGGGAAGCAATATAGAAATGTATCGATCCCTTAAAATGATTTTACTATTGAATTACCCATATCACAACCCTCATACCTCTTCACAAAAATGTACCTAAATCAATTTTGGAAAAATGATTTTACTCACAAAAGATGTAGGAATTTATTTTCCCAGTTAGAAATAGTAGGAATTTATTTTCCCAGTTAGAAATAGTAGGCCATGCATCAAATAACTATTTTCATGAGAAAAACGAACCCTCAAATGCAATATTGCATTTTGTAAGTTGTCTGCAGGTGGCTTGTTGTGAATGCACTCAAATATCAAGTCATTATCAGGTTATGTAAACTGAGTTCTAATACTCAACATAGAAGGATTTGTCTTAATGTACAGTATATGAAAGTGATGCTATGAAAAGGATTCTATCATGATATCAAGCTCACTGTGACTGACAAATAACTGCCTATTACTATGATTAAAAAGAGCATATGAAACATTGTTTTTCATGAGGCCTACCCGTTCGCCTTCCTTTAAGCACCTCTGTTCGAACACCTCTCCTGTCCTTGATACATACCACATACAGCCATTTGCGGATCTTTTCAGCGTCCATGTAAAAGATAGTTATTACAAGGATGGAACATTTGTTTGCTTAAAAACATATAATTTAACACCCATGTAAAATGAAGGCCTGCAAAACTTACAGATTTAAGTCTAATAGCATGATATGAATCAGAGTGTGCGTTATGAAGGTATAGTCAGTGGACATTCTGAACCTTGTTTGAGGTCAGTAGGTCACATGAACAAGGAAATTCTTTATTGAAATTCTACATTTTGAAAAATTAATGTAAAACCATGTGAGATAAAAATGGACAAACTAAAGGGTGTGCAATGTGCGTCTATGCCATCTGGTTAGCTACAACCAGTTTTGAAAGTGTTTGGAATAATGGTTAGAAAGCTATTGAAATTTGAACATTTTTATTTGTCACTATGTTGACAGTCTCTAACTGCAGTTGGTGGACGTCAGGAAAACTAAAGGCGAATATCCGTCACATATCCAACCTGAAACTGTCTTTACCTCGGTTCGACTGAGGTGGCCGATTAGCTGTTACTGTTGAAGAAGCGTCCCGTCCACTAGATCATACGTCACACTCAGGCAGCATCGCCTGAAAAATGCACATCGCCATCTGCTGACTGGAGTGGGTAATGCAGTCCAGGGAAAAAGTTTCACTTTCAACCTTTGTTTTCATTTAATGAATATTATATAACATTATATGAAACGTACATAGAGGGAAACATACATTGATTAAAGCAAATTCAAAGTGATAATTTGAAACATTTAAAGTTTACAAACCAATTACAAGCACATACACACACCAGTCCACTATGTGTGCTGAGTAGAAGGATTTGACTAAAGCAACATCATTTAATCCATTTTAGAATGAGGCTGTAAGTAACAAAACGTGAAAAAAATTCAAGGGGTCTGAATACTTTCCAAAGGCACTGTATCAACTGTTTATTAACTATTTATTTTTGTACTGTATTTATGAAATGTATTTATTTATGTATGAACGGTATCCTTGACCAGGGCATACCCCCAACATGTAGCCTCCTCCGACCAGGGCATACCACCAACACATAGCGTCCTCCGACCAGGGCATACCACCAACACATAGCGTACTCTGACCAGGGCATACCACCAACATATAGCGTCCTCCGACCAGGGCATACCACCAACATGTAGTGTCCTCCGACCAGGGCATACCACCAACACGTAGTGTCCTCCGACCAGGGCATACCACCAACACGTAGTGTCCTCCAACCAGTGCATACCACCAACATACAGTGTCCTCCGACCAGGGCATACTATCGACATGTAGCGACGTCCGACCAGGACATACCACCAACACGTAGCGTCCTCCGACCAGGACCCGTTGGCAGGCATACTATAACGTCTGGTAAAATATCTTAGTCTGGGGAGGATGGATGTGATGTACTGTAATGGGTCTGTCATGTAGCTTCAATCATTTGATCATAAACTAGGTTAAATTAACTGAAGGGGGGGCATGATAAATACAAAGAAACAAACAGGAAACTAGCCACAATCAACCAGAATATCAGAATTCACCAACTCATCAAGACAGTCATATTTGTCATCAGAAGTTCTGAGAAACACGTCCATTCCTCTGTGACCAGGTATCTCACCAAATCCCTGAAGTGACCAAAAGACACCAGGGAGTGTAATTTGAGAGGATTCTGACATTCATTTCATGCGGTGAGGAAAAACTAAAGATTAAAATAAAGTTGACGTCAATCAGGAAAGATAATGAGTGTGAATAACAACCCCTCCAACACAAACACACTTTTTTCTAAATGTCCAATATAGAATGCTCTGCGCAAGTACTATATAAAAACCTCACAATCTGTGTTCTACTACCCAGGACTGGTGTTGGCAGTCATTCCACAATCTATGTTCTACTACCCAGGACTGGTGTTGGCAGTCATTCCACAATCTGGATGTATGTTATTATGTTTATTCAGATCTCTTAAATCAGAATATCTCTTCCCACACTGATCACAGCTATAAGGCTTCTCTCCTGTGTGGGTTCTCTGGTGTGATTTCAGGTGACCTGACTGAGTAAAGCTTTTCCCACACCGATCACAGGTATAGGGCTTCTGTCCTGTGTGTGTTCTCTGGTGTGATATCAGGTTGTTTGACTGAGTAAAACTCTTCCCACATTGATCACAGCTATAAGGTTGCTCTCCTGTGTGTGTTCTCTGGTGTAGGAGTAGTTCCCTTGAAGTGATAAAGCTCATTCCGCAGTCAGAGCAGTGGTAAGGCTTCTCTCCTGTGTGTATTCTCTTGTGTGCAGTCAGGTTAGCTGAGGTAGCAAAACTTTTCCCACATTGATCACAGCCATATGGTTTCTCTCCTGTGTGAATTCTTAGGTGTGATTTCAATGAATATGATCGAGAAAAACTAATTCCACACTGAGAGCAGCTATAAGGTTTCTCTCCTGTATGGATTCTCTGGTGTATTGTAAGTTCTGATGAAGAAGAGCATCTCTTTCCACATTGATCACAGTTGTAAGATTTCTCTCCTGTGTGAATTCTCTGGTGTACTTTTAGTGAATCAGATCTTGAGTAACTCTTCCCACAGTCAGAGCAGCAGTGAGGTTTCTTCCCCATGGGTTTCCGCTGGTGTTCCTTGAGGTGTTCTGATCTGGAGAGACTCTTCTCTGCGTCGTCAGCATCATGATGTTGTTGAGGCTCCCCAGAAGATCCACGATAGTCAAGTCTCTCTCCTGTGTGAACATCAACGTCAGATAGTCAATAGAGTGAATGTTAAATGTTTTTACACACGTTGACAATTGTCTTCTAAGTCTGTTTTTGGTCCACCAGCCAATGCGGCAGGTAGATGAAAACCCCCCACAAAAGACGAATAAGCTTTGTAATGTTTCTAAACCCAGAAATGTATTAGTAGTAAGAAGTAATGTGGGATATTTGCTCCATATAATGTTTTTTTTGACCTGTCTCTTTTAACCAATGTGTTAAAATAATTAATTTAGATACAATAGTAATGAACAGTGGTACAACTGAACATCAAGAATCACCAAAGTGCCTCCATAACACATCACTACACACCACACTGTCCTGACAGATAAACTGCTGATCACTACCCACCACACTGTCCTGACTGATAAACTGCTGATCACTACCCACCACCCACCACACTGTCCCACTACCCACCACACTGTCCTGACAGATAAACTGCTGATCACTACCCACCACACTGTCCCACTACCCACCACACTGTCCTGACAGATAAACTGCTGATCACTACCCACCACACTGTCCTGACAGATAAACTGCTGATCACTACCCACCACACTGTCCTGACAGATAAACTGCTGATCACTACCCACCACACTGTCCTGACAGATAAACTGCTGAGTTTATGGCTCTACGCTGACATTTATTACAAGGAGTACATGTGCTCCTAAGTTTATATTCAGGAGCACATTAATATATTCATTACAAGGAGTAAATGTGCTCCTAAGTTAAGAACGCACAAATACATTTAGGAGCACAAGTATTGGAGTCTTCTAGAAGGTTTTGTGAGTGTTCCATGTTCAATGAAAGTATTGGAGCCATTAGGGCTGTTACCGTGGTAACAGGGCGCTGGGTGTCTGTGATGTGTTATTTTGATTTCCCACTTGTCTTCTGGGCAAAACACGCCCACTGAAGCTGAGGTGCTGCGTTTGGTTACTCACCGCTAGTCTCGATAATACTCCTGATTGGCTAGCTGAAGAGAGCACCAGGCTCCATGATATAGCTTGCTTGCTAGGTGCGTTAATGCCATAGAGAATGATAAAGGCCTCTAGTGGCCAAAAGAGCATATTAGCATGGGCAGAGCCATTGAGGGCTTCCACCATTTTAATGTAGGCAACTGGGTGGGACTTCCAACTTCAATGGCTGATCCCTCCTGGAAGACCCTGTTGGAGTCATGTCCTACCATCAGGAGGGATCAGCCAATTATGATGAAGAAAATTGACTAATTTAAAATGGATATTGTCCATGCGGTCACAGACTCTATAATGGCACAGATATAAAGATGAGTCCTCTATCCATCTCTATGGTTGCAGCCTTCCTACTAGAGACCACTAATAAACTCAGAGGGGTCAGGCAGACTGATTTATTTTCTCCTTGCCGACAGACACAACATGTCTATTATAATAAGCATTCTGCCTATGAAATACTTACTTTGGAGAGCAATGCGTTTTATAGCTTTCTTCCCCCTAAACAATAAACACACAGATCAATACCTCCGCTGGCTCAGATGGTTTATACGAGTCCTAAAATGCAGTTCCTTCCAACACTTATGGAAGCCAAACATCCCATCTTTCTAAGGAAAAATGTCTACCTTGAAGTTGCACACAACAGTGGCAGAATATAGTAGCAAATGCAGTAGGCCCTGTTACATTCTGTCCACCAATACCACAGCCATTCATTGACTGATCTGAGACAGCAATGCCACTCATACAAACACATTTTTAATTTAACATGTAAATTATATATATAAATTATATCAAACTAACAAAGCATTGACACATTGACATTTAAAAAACGTAATAGGATCAATTTATTTTGCAATGTCACATGAATCATGAAATACATACTGTACATTCATTATGTGGATCAATCAACTGTACAACGTTCCATTAGTGCCGAAATAAATACTTAGAGGTATTTACACAGACTCTGCTCCCACAGGGTTCTGGAATCCCTAGCTATCTCAACTATGACCCTAAATAAACTGCTCTGGGAGCTTCTGGTAGAAGTACAGCATTGGTCCGTTGGGAGTGGATCTTTTCTATGGGGTCGGGGGTTTCGTCTTTCATCTTGGGAAAACAAGTTAGACAAAACAGACCACTTTTGAACAACTTTTAAATGGAAGAAAAATAATATGGTGACGTCAACATGACATGGATCTGAATAAATAGCCTCATATATTCATGTCAAACACGTTTAGCCTACAACTACCATGATGCTCTAGGGCCTTTATTTAGGATTTTGGGAGACTTAGTCACTACCACAGTGTGCCTGGCTGTCAAGGGCTTTACTCACTACCACAGTGTGCCAGGTTGTCGAGGGCTTTACTCACTACCACAGTGTGCCAGGTTGTCAAGGGCTTTAGTCCGACTTTCTTCTGCTGTCTACGATTGTATATCCTCCAGGTTCATGTTTACTATGTAGATCAGGTGAGGACCAGTTCTCTAGGTACATGTCTACTATGTAGATCAGGTGAGGACCAGTTCTCCAGGTACATGTCTACTATGTAGATCAGGTTAGGACCAGTCCTCCAGGTACATGTCTACTATGTAGATCAGGTGAGGTCTTCACTTCAAAACACAAGTCATCCATCCGTGAAGCATTGAATAGCTAGCGACTCCTTGACTCTGTAACCTAGCGTTGAATAACAAATACCTAGCTAGCTAGCGACTCATTCACTCTGTAACCTAGCGTTGAATAAAAAATACCTAGCTAGTGCCTAGCATTGACTAACAAATACCTAGCTAGCTAGCTAGTGACTCATTCACTCTGTAACCTAGCGTTGAATAACAAATAGCTAATTAGTGACTCATTCACTCTGTAACCTAGCGTTGAATAACTAATACCTAGCTAGCTAGTGACTCATTCACTCTATAACCTAGCGTTGAATAACTAATACCTAGCTAGCTAGCTAGTGACTCATTCACTCTATAACCTAGTGTTGAATAACTAATACCTAGCTAGCTAGTGACTCATTCACTCTGTAACCTAGCGTTGAATAACAAATAGCTAGCTAGCTAGTGACTCATTCACTCTGTAACCTAGCGTTGAATAACTAATTCCTAGCTAGCTAGCTGGTGAATCATTCACTCTCTAACCTAGTGTTGAATAACAGCTGGTAACTAGTTTACCAAAACAGAAAATAGGACTCAGAGGATATATCAACATTATGACATTGTCTGTGTCCTATCTGAGTCCTCCATCTTCACCAGCTCACGGGAAAAACCATCTGAAGTCAGTCTGGTCAGTTTCACTCTCTGATTTCAGGGGCAGCAGGCAAAGCGCTCGAAGGCAGTCTGGCAGGGCTAACGACCAGCAGCCAATCACAGAACTTCATCTTCAGTGGGGGCGTGTCTTGTCCAGAATACGAGCGGAAATCAAATTACGCGTCTGTGATTGAAAGACGAGAATCTGATGTCTCTTCACCAGCAGCAGACAGCGAGAGCAAACTCCAACATTGAAAAACAACAATGATAGCACTTTATGTAGCTAGTCCCCCCATTTGGAGAAGTCATACGTCTTTGGAAAAATAGTCAAACCTTAAGCTTGTGAATACAAACATGTTGCATGCACTTGCAGGTTGTGTTTTGCCCATAGGAACTGAATGAACGGTCATTTAAAGTTACTTTTATTTTCAGTCAGAATATAAGATGTTTCTGAACAGTACCATGATGCTTATGGATAATCATTAATTCATTAATGATGAGTGACAAAGTTAGATGCACAAAGTTCAAACACCCCCAGCTTTCTCACTCATCATTCATGGTTTTTCTTAGTCATGGGGCGATTCCACGACAGGACAGCCATGCTTTTTACATTTAAATCAGAATCAATGTTGACCGAAGTGGGCAACCCACAACTGTTTCGGTAATAGGATGAGGGATGTGGCTGGAGAAACGTAACCACTGTGGATCCAAGGACCGACCATCCATCCATCCAACATTATAGTTTTACTCTGTTTTTAGGATATAGGCTACAGTGTTTGTTTCCACATTGTTTACAAACATAGGAGTAAAACACCCTATTTTGGATTTGATGGGGGTGCGACAGTTGAATTTAGCATTTATAAGTTACTTTGTTCAACAATACATGGCATTGGTATATATACATTAATGTAGGAAGTGCATAAAGCCGTTTTAAAACCACACATCAGTTCCACAACTGCAGAGTTTGTGCCCGTTATTGAGATTAGTACGTAATGGTGTTTATCTGACCTCTCTCCTCCTCTTCTTCTTCCTCCTCTTTCAATATGACAGTTATCGCTCCCTCCTCCTCACTCTCTACTTCTATTTTTACTGTGACATCCTCCTCTTCTTTCTCCTCTTTCACGACAATGTTCAGCCCCAGAGCTTCTTTCTCCGTCCAGCAGACCTCCTCTTCTTTAACGAGTGAGTAGTTTAGGGAGCTCATGGTCGGGATGCTAGCTAGCCAGAATTAGCGGCTAGTGCTACATTAACGAGACAGCTGGTGTAGCTGACTACCAACAACAACGTAAATATTAAATCAAATGGGGCAACTGGTAGATACGAAAGAAATGGGCTTAAAACACGGTGACTAATATCAACCGAAACAGTCTAAAGAGCTTGAATCGTTCGGCTATATTGGTTCACTAGCTGCTGAGGTGTCGGACGAGCTGTTATTGTTGAAGTGTCCCGTCCACTAGATTATACGTCACACGCTGGCTGCACCGCCTAAAAAAAAACAAAATAAAACTTTGTCATATGTTTTTTTGTAATGAATTGGTGATCCACAGTTGCTACATCATTTTTTTCCACTCATAAATTCATTATATGTACCCATTGATTATTGAAGAATATAACTTGTCTCATGAGTTTAGTTCAACTGTCGTACCTCGTCAGAACCCAAACTATAAACTACTCGGTCGGGGCGTTGGATTTGAGCCTGAAGGTAGAAAGGGGCAGTTCACCTTTCTGCTCCGTAGGCAAACACCTTGTAGGTCTATAATATGTCATATTTTACTTGTACCTCAACCAGCATTGTGAATGGTTAGGAAATAATATGTTATCTTTTACTCGTATCTCAGCCAGCATTGTGAATGATTAATAAATAATATGTCATGTTTTACTCGTACCTAAGCCAGCATTGTGAATGGTTAGGAAATAATATGTCATGTTTTTCTCGTACCTCAGCCAGCATTGTGAATGGTTAGGAAATAATATGTAATGTTTTACTCGTACCTCATCCAGCATTGTGAATGGTCTCTGAGACGGTGACATACACGGTGATAAACTAGACCATGGCAGTAAATCTAATACTTAGGTATTTTTAGTCATGCATGAAAGGTCTGGGGGTGGTTCTGTGGTTATAAGTTACTGACCTTGGAATACATTTCTGCCCATGCTGGCAGGGTCTGAATCAAACCAATGTCCACTTGGTACACTGGCAGGGTGTGAATTAAACCCCATGTCCACCTGGTACACTGGCAGGGTCTGAATCAAAACCAATGTCCTCCAGGCACACTGGCAGGGTGTGAATCAAACCCAGTTTGAATGAATTGTCAATGAAGCATTATTTGTGCCACACTCAAAACAACTGTTAACTCGGAACTATGAAAACTTGACTTCAGTGAGTTCAAGACAACTGGGAACTCGGGGGAAAAAACAAGCTCTGACTGGGAAAATAAGTTTTGAACAGTCATCCAACTCGGAATTGTACATCCGGAACTCGGGCCTCTTTCTAGAGCTACAAACTGAAGATCACTGACATCATCAGGATCCAACCTTGTTTTTTAACCCCGAGTTCCCAGTTGTCTTGAAATCACCATAAATCCAGAAAATGACAGACGTTGATGACAACATTTGCTCATGAAGGACAACTTCCTGTTCAAGTGAGCACAGAACAACACAGTGAATCCAAAACTATCTTGCATGCTGCTGCATAAGTTATGTAATATGCCAGGGAGATATGTATACTGTAGCTAAGAAAGTAATACTAAGTTATTTTTTTGTAGTAAGCTATTAGTAGCCCATGTTTCTCACCATAATAATTTCCCCCTCTTAATTTCGCCTACTGTTCTGACTTGGTGGTGCACATGTAGCCTATAACCTGTTTTAGAGAAATGTAATCATTGAATATTGTAAGAGCTTTCATTGTCTGCTTATATGCCCCTTTTATTTATCATACGGTTCTGACTTGGTGTACAGGGAGGACACTGTAAGAACGGCCCATGTTCTGAATTCTGTCACTGTACATTTCAAAAGTGCTAAACAAATAGTTATATTGACTACGTCCGTCCTAGCTCGCCCATGAATATCAAAATCAAAATTACGGATTGCCTCTTATCCCCTCGTCGTCCCCTTATGCCATAGTTTGTACAGCTCAATTGTCATTAGAAACCACGTGTTTAAGCAAGTTAGTCAAATCAGCTATATTATTTTAAAAGCAGTAATTGAGGCTGAATGCAATGTTTTGCTGCCAGACAAGGCTCTACTTATAATCAGGTGTAGTGGTGGTAAAATGTTGGGACTGCTGTTTGGACAGCTTTATGTAGGCCCTAACAGTTTGTGGGCACCGTTTGTCACCGTTATAGTGCAATTAATGTATTGTTCAGTGTTGTTTTGTGTAGTGGCTTTGCTGACATGCATCCCACGTGTTTGTTTTTTTCCCCCACCAAGACTTCCATGCTAAAATCACCACTGATCCTCAGTCTTCCTCTCCTCTGAAGACCCAGTGAGGGTGGAGCTCAGTCAGAGAGCTGTTGAGGGACTGGTTAGGAAGAACACTTCTACAGCCAGAGAGGGGAGAGGTCACATATGGTTTAGATGGTAAATATTTATGCCCCCTTAGTGGTTTATCACAGAAGCAAAAAGGAATTTCTCAACCCTTTTGGCTGTATGAAAGTTAATTTCCCCTCAGGCACACACATTTGTTCTTTGATATTATGAAGGTCATTTGTGTCTGTAGAAAAGGCCCATGGAGTTGGTGGAATAATCCTTTAATTCATTGCCATTTACTCAGCTGGGCCAGGGAAGCTTTAATTAGGTCAGGTGGAAATGTCCGGTGGTCCTTCTGTAGCTCAGTTGGTAGAGCATGGCGCTTGTAACGCCAGGGTAGTGGGTAGTGGGTTCGATCCCTGGGACCACCCATACGTAGAATGTATGCACACATGACTGTAAGTCGCTTTGGATAAAAGCGTCTGCTAAATGGCATATATATTAGATCTCAACTCCATAAAATGAGGAAATTGCCATCGCCTGATCTCGCTGCTTTCTCTTCCTTAACTCCATCTGATCCAGAAGTTCTGTGTGTCCATGAATCCACCGACTATGTTACCTTTCATCTGAATTATCTGTGGCGATCGGGAGAGTGGCCATTCAGTTATTGTTAATAGTTATTACCGCGGAGCTCGGCTTGGAGCGCAGCTTCAAACATATTGTGTAATGTGAATTGTCAATGATCACGGCCTTACGGATCCTCATAGGCCAATTATGCAATCGATATGGTTCATGTGTATTGAAATTAATTATATGTACACATGAAGACAATTGAAAGAGTGAAATGAGAAACGTCATTGTTTGCTAACTGATTGACTTTGATAATGGGGATTATAGATTGTATAACCATTCCCTGTTTGTATTCTTTCATGATTTATGAGCCTAAATGACTCACGGATGATTACTATTGACTTCTTAATGAACTGGTCTGTTGAATTCCCTAAACTATGTTAATAATGAATGATATTTGAACTTTGATTATGAATTTGATTGGATACATGTTATTTGTTTCCTTTGTGATGCAGCACAGACTACTCAGTAAATATACCACTTTATGGTTAAAGGAATTCCTGCCTCAGTCTCATCCATTCCTCTGTCACCTGACACGTGACCACCTGTTCACCTTCACTGTCAGTCATCCTACCTGTCCAGCTACACACACAGATTCCACTAATCTTTCAGTGTCAAATGTACTTTTCCCCACTCATTCACACCATTTATTTATATTGCTTATGCATATTCAGTAGCCTGACTGCATCAAAGGCCCATCCTGGTAGATCTGAACCTAATGCAGCTTGGAGTGATCGGATGACAGATGTCACATTTAGGTGCCAGGTGTAACTGAGGCCATAGATGCTCCATATCCATTACTTTGAGTGTTTTATATAATATAAATGTGTTTCTGGGTTGCAGGGGCAGTCAAGAAATGTAACAGCATGGCCACAGAACATGACATAAGCAGAGCTGTGGGAGACCACCTCAAGTCCCTGGTAGAGCAGGGGGTGGTTTACCACTCCAGCAGGCTTGAAAAGTGGGATTGATCTGTTTGATCAATTTGATTGTTTTAGTTTTCAGTAGTTGAATCGTTTGACGTATTGTTGATTTTAAAAAATGCACTGGGTTGGTTGAAAAGTGACACTAAACTTACGAACCATGCACTATTTTGACAGTGGGAGAAATACTGAATTTATACTGTTTCTCATAATAAGATGGACAAAGATATGTGTTGCTTTTGCACATATTTGTAAATTGGTTTAGCAAGAGTCTGTTGATTGGTCGGTCATTGGGTTATTTGTTTTGCAATATGTTCAAATCAAAACAAGCTTTATTTATACAGCACATTTCAGACATGGATGTAACACAATGGCTTCGCAGGAAAAAAATATGAAAATAAACAGAAATATTGAGCACACAAACATGAGGATTAGAAACAGAAGATTAACAACTGAAAGACGAATGAGCATCCTCATGAAATGCCATTGATTAAAATATTAACAATTGGATGCAATATCCAACCCAAAATATAAGCTTGTTTTACTACATTGTTTGTTGTTACGTTCCCCAGAAAGAAAACCAGAAATGTCCCTTAAATAGAAGAGGGAACTAATAAAGAGTCACTGACAACAACCACAACTAAACAGGTGGGGTTCTGATAGACACTATGGGGGTGTCCACTGAACGTTGACTAGTAACAACAACTGGGACATAAAAGACACCCCCCATGAGACCCACTAAATCTGCCCAAGAAGCAGACAAAATAAAAACCCACACCAAACTTAAAAACAGGAGGCAAACCCCCCCAAAAAGGTGGTTAAAATAATGTATTATCTTCAATACCATTCATTCTTTACAACTCATAATTTACATACATACTCAAATAATGGTATTTTAATTCAACTAATTAAACTAAACATAAACCCCAAACTAAACCTCAGGGGAGCATCTTCCCTCCCCGTCCCTAATCTATCCTCTTACAAATCTAAATGACACCCAGCCCTAAACCCCCCTTCCACCTCTCCCGAGCAGCATGCTGCCCCCACTTCCTCTCCTCCCTCTTCATCCTCCCCCTCAAATCTCCTTCCACCCTCCTCACTATCCCTTCCAACCCCCAATCTCTCCCGGTCTTCACCATGTTCTGCCTTGCTTCCCACAGCCCCCGTTTAAAGAGACTCATGAGAAGCCAGAGCAGAAACCTGTCCCTATCCGTCCCTCTCGCTCTCCCTACACCCCTCTCTAACCTGGCCCACGTCAATACAAAATCCCCCTTTACCAAACCTAACAACACCCGTGCCCTAGCCCATACTACTCCGGCAAAGGCACAGTCCCAAAAGACATGGCGCACAGTCTCCTCCCTGCCACAAGAGGATCTTGGACAGGTGGGGGATTGCACCAAACTATACCGGTACAAGATGGAACGTACCGGCAAACACTTATGAAGGCTCAACCAATTCAGGTCCTTGAGCCTGTTATCCAGATCCCGCGCCTGCACTCCCCCCCAGACCACTTCCGAGATGCCCACTACAGGCGCCGCACTCCCTGCCTTTCTGACCTCCTCGTACAGGTGCCTGTGATCTAAACCTACTCGGGCAACTTCAACCTAAGGGTGCGCACGCAGCCACTTGGCCGCATGACCAAAGTGCCACGGCAGCTGTTCCGCCCGAGGACCCGTGTTAGACCACACCATTATGCGTCTCGCCTGATACGAGAAAAACACCCGCAGGAGGTAACCGGACGGGTGTATCACTGGCTGAGCAACCCTAGGAAGCTCTTTGCCACCTTCTCCTCCCTCCTGAATCCTCCTCCCCCTCCTCCCTCTCTGCAGATGACTTCGTCAACCATTTTGAAAAGAAGGTCGACGACATCCGATCCTCGTTTGCTAAGTCAAACGACACCGCTGGTTCTGCTCACACTGCCCTACCCTGTGCTCTGACCTCTTTCTCCCCTCTCTCTCCAGATGAAATCTCGCGTCTTGTGACGCCCAACAACCTGCCCGCTTGACCCTATCCCCTCCTCTCTTCTCCAGACCATTTCCGGAGACCTTCTCCCTTACCTCACCTCGCTCATCAACTCATCCCTGACCGCTGGCTACGTCCCTTCCGTCTTCAAGAGAGCGAGAGTTGCACCCCTTCTGAAAAAACCTACACTCGATCCCTCCGATGTCAACAACTACAGACCAGTATCCCTTCTTTCTTTTCTCTCCAAAACTCTTGAACGTGCCGTCCTTGGCCAGCTCTCCCGCTATCTCTCTCTGAATGACCTTCTTGATTCAAATCAGTCAGGTTTCAAGACTAGTCATTCAACGGAGACTGCTCTCCTCTGTATCACGGAGGCGCTCCGCACTGCTAAAGCTAACTCTCTCTCCTCTGCTCTCATCCTTCTAGATCTATCGGCTGCCTTCGATACTGTGAACCATCAGATCCTCCTCTCCACCCTCTCAGAGTTGGGCATCTCCGGCGCGGCCCACGCTTGGATTGCGTCCTACCTGACAGGTCGCTCCTACCAGGTGGCGTGGCGAGAATCTGTCTCCTCACCACGGGCTCTCACCACTGGTGTCCCCCAGGGCTCCGTTCTAGGCCCTCTCCTATTCTCGCTATACACCAAGTCACTTGGCTCTGTCATAACCTCACATGGTCTCTCCTATCATTGCTATGCAGACGACACACAATTAATCTTCTCCTTTCCCCCTTCTGATGACCAGGTGGCGAATCGCATCTCTGCATGTCTGGCAGACATATCAGTGTGGATGACGGATCACCACCTCAAGCTGAACCTCGGCAAGACGGAGCTGCTCTTCCTCCCGGGGAAGGACTGCCCGTTCCATGATGTCGCCATCACGGTTGACAACTCCATTGTGTCCTCCTCCCAGAGCGCTAAGAACCTTGGCGTGATCCTGGACAACACCCTGTCGTTCTCAACTAACATCAAGGCGGTGGCCCGTTCCTGTAGGTTCATGCTCTACAACATCCGCAGAGTACGACCCTGCCTCACACAGGAAGCGGCGCAGGTCCTAATCCAGGCACTTGTCATCTCCCGTCTGGATTACTGCAACTCGCTGTTGGCTGGGCTCCCTGCCTGTGCCACTAAACCCCTACAACTCATCCAGAACGCCGCAGCCCGTCTGGTGTTCAACCTTCCCAAGTTCTCTCACGTCACCCCACTCCTCCCCTCTCTCCACTGGCTTCCAGTTGAAGCTCGCATCTGCTACAAGACCATGGTGCTTGCCTACGGAGCTGTGAGGGGAACGGCACCTCAGTACCTCCAGGCTCTGATCAGGCCCTACACCCAAACAAGGGCACTGCGTTCATCCACCTCTGGCATGCTCGCCTCCCTACCACTGAGGAAGTACAGCTCCCGCTCAGCCCAGTCAAAACTGTTCGCTGCTCTGGCCCCACAATGGTGGAACAAACTCCCTCACGACGCCAGGACAGCGGAGTCAATCACCACCTTCCGGAGACACCTGAAACCCCACCTCTTTAAGGAATACCTAGGATAGGATAAGTAATCCCTCTCACCCCCCCCTTTAAGATTTAGATGCACTATTGTAAAGTGACTGTTCCACTGGATGTCTTAAGGTGAATGCACCAATTTGTAAGTCGCTCTGGATAAGAGCGTCTGCTAAATGACTTAAATGTAAATGTTAAATGTAAACAAAAATTGAGTCCAGCTTGAGGGGGAAATGTGGTACCCCCCTACCTCCCTCCCCGATGGGATAGATCATGCGTGCCCTGGCGACCCACTCGCACCTGCCACTCCACATAAACTGAAACACAAGCCTCACTAGAGGCCTCCTCAGACAAGCCGGCAATGGGTAGATGTACGCCAAATACAAAAGAGACGGCAACACATCCACCTTTAGGACCAGGACTTTGCCCATAAAAGACAAATACCTAGCCTTCCACATTGCTAGCTTCCTCTGTACCACTGCGATACGCATGTTCCAGTTTAGCGTCGCTGAGCCGGAGGTCTCAAAATGAACCCCGAGAATCCTCAGGGCCCCTTCGCAGAGAGATAAACCCCCAGGCACATCCGTTCACGTCTCTAATGTCCTCTGGCAACCACCGGGACAAGTGTTCTAAAAACACGTTTCCCTGCTCTACATCGATTTCCCTTTCCTTAAATAAACCTTGGAAATGATCAGTTGTCACCCTGACCATTTTCTCTGGTTTACTTACTATACTACCATTTTCTTCTCTAACTCCATGCATTACCTTCCTACTCTGCCTGGCCCTAACCGACTTAAAGAACATAGCGGAACAAGTCTCATTATGTTCTAGAAAGCCACTATGCGCACGCTCCAGGAAAGATCGAGCCTTCTGCTCCTGCAGCTCCCTGAGCTGCGCCTTTAGGGCTGCGAATCTCTCCCAGTCAATCGACCCGCCGAGGTTGCCTGCCTCGTACTCGAGTTCAATTAACCTTTGGATACGATCCACCTCCCTCCTTTCCTCCCTTTTTTTCCTTCTACAATATCCTATTATAAAAGCCCTAATCCTCACCTTAACTAAATCCCACCACTCTAACACCCCCTCGCACATGGACCGGAGGCCGTCAAGCCTCCGAAAGAAACAAAAAAATGCGTTAACGAAAGCCTGCTCCTCCAGTATATCCAAATCTAACTTCCAGTACCCCCTCCCTTGCCGTCTTTTCCCCTGTGCCATCCGTACAATCCGCACGCGTCCTTTCTTTCCTCCCCCCATTCCCCGCTCCCCCCCCCCAGCTGCAGACGCGTATGACCTGTGACGAGCCAGGCAATCACGCCACAGGTGTTCTCTGGAGCCACACCCGTGGCAAGCCTTGGACTCGTCACACTCCCTGGCCTCGTGCTCTTCCGACCCACAAAAACCGACACCTCTTGGCGCCGCACGAGGCCAGGGTATATGGCCGTAGGCCATACAACGCCTGCAGAACGGGGGCTGACGTGCATAGTAGAGTGTTCCCCTGTCAGCCCCCAGGGAGAACATCGCCGGAGGATGGAGGTAGCCATCCACAATCTTCGGGGACTCCCTGAGTAACGCCTGGAAACCTCTCTTTCCGTTCCAGAAACCCAGGGAGTCCCTGAGGTACCTCGCTGAGGAGACATTGTCCATATATCTCCCCAGAAAGGCCCTCACCTCTTCATCCTTCACATGCGGATTGTGCATGGTTACGGTGACCACCCTGAAGTTGTTCCTTGCCATGCTGGTCACCGTGTAATGGCACAGGGGTCCTTCTTCTTTCCCTTCCCTCACCATCTTCATAATCTCGTCGTGCTGTTCTTCCAAATGTACAGTCACATCAAACCCTTTCTCCAGCGGATTCCCCTGAAGGTAGAGGACATCTTTCACCTTCAACTTCAGATGCCCCATCAGAATGGTCCTCGCAAAGGTTTCTCTCCCCCAAGGCTCCATCTCTCTTTCCCTCCAAGAAAAACGCACCGTATTGACCAGCCCAACTGCTGGAACCGACCGTGACGCTTTTTCCTGCGCCATCTCCGCAAGGAGAATAGCACACCTGGCTCTCCAACCTCGTCCAAAAAACAAGAAAAAGTTAAAAACAGGAAGCAAACCAAAACGGTGGAGCAACTAAAGGTGCTGACTCTCCACATCTATCAAGACAACTGGAGCACAGGGCCAGACACTCATAAATAGAACCTGGACCAACTCAGGTGAAACACCTTCCCACTAACGAGATGGACAAGCCAGCACAGGTGTAACACATACTGACTAACGAGGTGACACCATTCAGTGTGTCCTACATGCTAACGAGCTATACATGCTAAAGTCCAACCTCCAAACATAAATGGAAAAACCAAACAAAAAAACCAACAACTGTGTCATTGTAAAGTCAGTTAACTAAAAGTGAATGATGGAGGATGAAATCCCAAATAAGACTCCACTGGAGAGGGCAGAGGAGCATCTAAATTCACTTTATGCAGCCGGGAGAGGCAAACTTGGAGTGTGTACATGCAAAATGAATGAAATAAAAGCCCTTCTTGTTGATGGAGGAAACATTGAAACTGTGGATGAGAGTCTTGAAGCATTTCATGCTGTTCTCAATGACTTTAAGAATGCTCATGATTCTGTGGTAGAGCTGGTCACAGAGGAGGAACACAAACAGGAGAGCATTAACTATTATCAACCAAGAATGAGAACTTATGAACATTTCCTGAAAGAGGTCGAAATATGGAAAAAAGCTGAAATCAAGCCACAAACGCTCATTGAACCACACAACAGCATTTCCAATGTGTCAAAAACAAAGTAAAACAAAATATTCTAAGACCGCTTCCTCAGTGTCCTCTGCAAGCCTAGCATCATTACAGGACAAGCATGCATTGGAACTGGAGAAAGCTCAACTGAATGTTAGGATGGAAAAAATGGCATTGGAAACGGACATAGCAGCATATAATGCCAAACTGAAGGTTTTGGAGAGTGTTGAGTCAACTTCTCAATCCCATGCTGTGGCAGCCCATTTTCTAAGCAAAGAAGATGGAATGAACTCTTATTTTGAGAACCAGGAACCCGAGGTCTATAAGGAACCTGAACCATCACCTGTTGAGTTTGCTGCATTAGGTGCAGTTCCAAAGACCCCACTACAAAGAGTTTTACAACTGACCACAAAGCCATCAAAACCTATTCAGAAACCAGTCATAAACCACACCCTTCAGCAGCCAACATCAAGGTCTAGCAATCAACACAGAGTCAAAACTGTGGGTATCAGCCATAATACCAGCCATGATAACCTCTCTACTGTCATGCAAAGGCAGAATGAAATTGCTGACCTCCTTGTACTACAGCACAAACAGGCCACACTCCCTGTTAGGGAGATACCTATGTTTGACGGTGATCCTCTAAACTTTAGGCCATTTATTCATGCATTTGAGCATGGAATAGAAGATAAGACAATCAGTCACCAGGATAGGCTCTATTACCTGGAACAGTACACCTCTGGTCAGCCCAAGGATCTGGTCCGTAGTTTTCTGCATATGGAAGCCAGAAGAGGCTATGCAGCGGCTAAGAGGTTGTTAAAGGAACACTTTGGCAATGAAATCAAAGTCACCACTGCTTACATGGAAAAAGCTTGGAACTGGATAAACATCAAACCGGATGATGGAAAGGGACTGGGTGGCTATGCACTCTATCTTAGAGGTTGCTGTAACGCTATGCAAGACCTACAGAACATGGAAGAGCTTAATCTTCCCTCCAACATAAAGTTGATCATGTCAAAACTTCCCTACAAACTAAGGGAAAAATGGAGGTCTACGGCATGTGATATTTTAGAGAAGCCACCCGTGGGCCCAGTTCAGTGACCTTGTGACGTTCATGGAAAAACAGGCCGAAATACTGCAGGATCCGTTGTACGGAGATATCCAAGATCCCCTGACCAACAGTTAAAAAAAATAAAAAAACAGAAGCAGAAGCAGTTCAAGTCCAAGAGTAGGGGAAGAAGCTTTGCCACTGCAGTAGCTGTAGTGGCAGATTGTGACCCTGAAAAACCTCTAAAAGAACAAACATTCAAAGTCAAGATACCAGGCACCTACCCATCTGATGCTCCCAGTATCTCATGTGTATTTTGCACTGGTGAGCATTTCTTGGTAGACTGCCAACAGGTGAAGGCACAGCCACATGAAGCCAAGGTTGAGTTTCTGAGATCAAAAGCAACAAAGGCCTTTGTTTTGGCTGTTTGAGAGGACACTTAAGCAAAGAATGTAAAAGAAGGATGACCTGTCAGAAATGTCAAAGAAAGCACCCCACTATCCTGCACATTGAAGGAAGAGCGAGATTTAGATCTCTGAAGGCAGATACGACGGGTGTAGCAGTAAAGCGGGAGGAGACTGTCAGCAGTGCTCTTGTTTCACTGGAAGCTGGTGAAGATACCGGGGCCGGTACAGATTGTGCAGTTGCGATTGTGCCAGTTCAAGTAAAGATGGCAAATGGAAGCAAGTCTACGTTAACCTATGCATTTCGATTCTGGTAGCTCAGCAACATTTTGTATGGAGAGACTCATGAGGCAGTTGCAAGCTAAAGGCAGTGAGACTGAAATTCTGCTACGCACAATGGGGCAGGAGAGTCCTACCAAGAGCTTTGAGATATCTGGATTAGAGATTGGCAATGTGGAAGGTGACACATTTCTTGCATTATCAAAGGTCTACAACCAAAATAAGATCCCAGTGACAAGAGAGAATATTCCCACTCAGAAAGATCTCAAAAGGTTGGCCATACCCGAAAGAGGTTCAGTTGAAGGAAATTGACGCCGATGTCGAACTCCTGATTGGCGTAAATGCTCCAAAGGCAATGGAACCCTGGAAAATCATAAATAGTCAAGGCAACGGACCGTATGCAGTGAAAACCCTCTTTGGATGGGTGAACGGTCCTCTTAACAATTGTACCATGGCAGAAGAATCTGGGCATCCTACGGTGATGGCCAATCGTATCTCAATGGCCGACCTGGGGGTTCTTCTTGTAAATCAGTACAACCATGACTTCCCTGAGAGAGGGTATGAAGAGAAAAGTGAGATGTCAGCTGAGGATCGTAGGTTTATGGAGATCGTATCAAGCTCCATAACCATCACTACTACTTACCGTTGCCCTTTCGCAAAAAAATATGTAGTCCTGCTAAACAATCGTGACATGGCAAAGCAGCGGGCTCTAAATATTATCAGGAAGTTCAAGAAAGACAAAGGTTACGCTGCAGAGTACAAAGGCTTCATGGAAGAGATGATAACAAAAGGTTACGCAGAGAAGGTACCACAAGAACAGCTCCTCAGAAAGAAAGGCATGGTACATACCACACCACGGCGTTCACCGTAAGCGCAAAGGAACGATACGAGTTGTGTTTGACTGTTCATCATCATAAAGGTACATCTCTTAACAGTGAACTCCTTCAAGGCCCTGACCTGGCAAACACTATTATAGGAGTCTTGCTAAGATTTCGGCAAGAGCACATTGCCATGATGGCAGACATCGAAGGAATGTTCCATCAAGTACGTGTTCATGAAGATTACTTAGACTTCCTGCGATTCCTATGGTGGCCGGACGGTGATACTAACAAAAGATTGGAGGAGTACAGAATGACGGTTCATCTTTTCGGTACTATTTCCTCTCCAAGTTGTGCAAACTTTGCACTGCGAAAGACTGCAGAAGACAACTGTGAGGTACGATGAAGAGGTGATTCAAACCGTCAAGTCCAACTTCTATGTTGATGACTGCCTCAAGTACGTAGCCACAGAAGAACAAGCCATAGCTCTCACAAAAAACCTCAGGGATGTGTGCTCTCAGGGTGGGTTCAAATTGACCAAGTGGGTCAGCAACAGCCACACTGTGCTGGTTTCTATCCCTGATGAACACAAAGCCAAGCAGATAAAATAACTGGACCTGGACAGAGAAAAGCTGCCTGTTGAAAGAGCACTTGGAATCTGATGGAACATTGAAAGTGATGCATTTACCTTCCTAGTCACTGTCAAGAACAGACCCCTACAAGATGAGGTATTCCCTCAACTGTCCGCTCTATTTATGATCCATTAGGTTTTCTCGCCCCATTTGTATTAAAGGCAAAGCAAATTATTCAAGTGCTCTGCAAGCTAAAGTGTGGATGGGACGAAAGTCATCCCTGAAGAACACTCTTTCATGGCAGAGATGGCTCTCAGAGCTGGACCAGCTTTCCAGATTCCAGATAGACAGGTGTATGATGCCTGAGAACTTTGGTCAAGTCAAGACGGCACAGCTGCATCACTTCGGTGATGCAAGTGAACAAGGTTATGGCACAGCAAGCTACCTTAGGTTCACAAACGGTATGGAAAAGGTTCACATTGCATTCATACTGGGGAAATCAAGGGTGACTCCACTCAAACAGATGACAATCCCCAGACTGGAACTTGCTACAGCAACATTGGCAGTGCGAGTGGACAGGATGTTAAGGTTGGAGCTTGAGATTGAACTTGAGGAGTCAACTTTTGACGGACAGCCAGTCTGTGCTAAAATACATCCGCAATGATACCAAGAGATTCCATACCTTTGTGGCTAATAGGGTTGCTATGATCCGTGACCTATCGAAAGCAAAACAGTGGAGGTATTTGATCTCCAAACACAACCCAGCCGATGATGCCTCAAGAGGATTACATGTTGAAATGTTCCTGAACTCAAAGAGATGGCGCAAAGGACCAGAATTCCTGGAGAAACCAGAAACTCAATGGCCGAAAGTCCCCGAGGAGCTTAGCTCCATCCCTCTGGATGATCCAGAGGTGAGGAAAGACATAATCGTAAACAGTACGGAGTGTGGAAGTGTGGAAGAAAAGAGTCCAACCAGAAAACCGATTGAGTACTATTCAACATGGAACAGCTTGAAGAAAGCAGTTGCCTGGATGCTGAAATGTCTACTACAGTTAAGCCAGGAAAGAAAAATTCTCTCTCAAACTGATCCAAGATCAGATCAGAGTCTGACAAACTCACTGAAGGAACACATTGACATGTTCAAACTGACGTTTGGAAAAGAAAGTCTGTCTGTGGATGACCTAGATGAAGCAGAAAAGGTCATCATCCGATTTGAGCAACGGCAGCACTTTAAACAAATTGCACTAGTTGTGAAAGGAAAACAATGTCCCAAGAGAAGCGGCTCAATCTGTAAGCTTGATCCAATTGTTGACAATGGCGTTCTGAGAGTAGGAGGAAGGTTAAGCAAAGCTGCTATGCCTACGGAACTAAAGAATCCTATGATCCTGCCCAAAGACTCCTACATCTCTAGACTGATCTTACTCCACATCCATGAGCAGGTTGGCCTCTCTGGGAGAGGTCACATGCTTTCTAGACTTCGCCAGCGATATTGGATACCCTGTGCCAACTCCTTAGCAAGGAAGATCCTTAAGAGCTGTGTCTTCTGCAGGCGGATGCAAGCTAGAGCTGGAGAACAGAAGATGGCCGACCTTCCACAAGATCGGGTGTCACCTGATTTGTCGCCTTTTACCCATGTGTGCATAGATTACTTCGGCCCCATAGAGGTGAAGCGAGGCAGCGTTCATGTGAAGCAGTATGGTGTGATCTTTACTTGCCTTGTGAGTCGAGCTGTCCATCTAGAAGTTGCTAGTTATCTGGATACTGATTCCTGCATCAATGCCTTGAGCAGGTTCATCTGTCGAAGGGGCACAGTAACAAGTATCAGAACAGACAATGGCACTAACTTTGGAACACACAGAGAGCTAGGAGAAGCTATGAAAGAGCTGGATCACAACAAGATTTAAAATGAATTACTGAAGGAAGGAGTGACATGGTCATTCAACCCTCCCTCTGGAGCCCACCATGGGGGGGTATGGGAGAGGTTGATCCGACTGGTGAAAAAGATCCTCTATTCAGTCCTTAAAGAGCAAGTACTGGATGATGAGGCTTTGCAGACAGCCTTGTGTGAAGTTGAGGCGATTATGAATGACAGACCAATCACTACTGTAACAAATGACCCGAATGATCTAGAACCCCTGACTCCGAACCATCTGCTTCATCTGAAAGCTAAGCCAGTCCTGCCAACAGGACTATTCCAGAGAAGCGACCTATACTCACAAAGGAGATGGAAGCAAGTACAATATCACTGACCTCTTCTGGAAGAGATGGATCAGGGAGTATCTTCCACTTATGCAGGAGCGGAACAAGTGGAACAAAACTAAGAGAAACTTCAGTCCTGGTGACCTCATGGTCATCGTCGATGACACCGCCCCAAGGAACTCTTGACTAATGGGGCGTGTGGTGGAGGCTTTGCCAGGGGCCAAAGGTCTTGTCCGAAGCGTCATGGTTAAGACTAAGACCAATATTTTACAGAGACCTATCAATAAACTCTGTCTGCTCCTTGAGGAGACAGAGTGAAACACACACACACACACACACACACACACACACACACACACACACACACACACACACACACACACACACACACACACACATCTTAGAATCACGTGCACCTCTGATTCGTTGATGTCGTACTCTTACATTCTTTGACGTCATAGGCATACATTTTTGGACGTCAAACTCTTGACATTTTTGGAAGTTGAACACCTTTACACTTCAACTCAGACTGAGATCTATGGACTATTTTCCTATATGGCACCTTGTATATTTGTCTATAGCTATGAACTGTAATAGTGCTCTGGTATAGAATGTTTTTTGTTTTGGCTCTACGTTTGAATATTAAGTAATTGTTGTGCATTCAGTGCAGTCAACAATTAGGGGCCGGTATGTTAGAGCCGATTTGGACATATTTGTATAAAAGACTGAACATACGGAGCTCCATGTATATTTGTGTAAATATATTAAATATGAATGTACATGATGAAATATTAGGTACGTACCTTTATGATTTATATTTACCTGATTTGAGATATATTAATCTGTTAGTGTAACTCGGTGTTTGCCCCCCTCTTTTCTATTCATTGTATTGTGGTAAGTGTGTTAGGATAAAGGCAGGAAGTTGGGCCTTCGGGGGAGGGAGTCCTTGCTAGATGCGGGAGCGGTATAGTTTTTTGACCATACAGACAGGTCATATGTGTTTTCCATATCAAGTATTCTATGCTTTAAGTTGATTGGAGAATCATTTATTTGTTAGATATAAGAAGAATACACATTTTTGTTGCACCATATCCCTGGATGTCATTGAATGTTTGGCCGTTTAGAAACCTGGAGTGTGGACTGTATGCGTACCAAACAACCCCGCTTCAGGCTTGGGCAGTGGCCGAAAGGAAGCCACTACAGACATTGACATTATTAACCTATATGGTGATCCTGTCTGGGTTGGCACCCCCCCGCCTTGGGTTAGACTGGCCATCTTTGTGGGCTATACTCAGCCTTGTCTCAGGATGGTAAGTTGGTAGTTGAAGATATCCTCTAGTGGTGTGGGGGCTGTGCTTTGGCAAAGTGGGTTTTATCCTTCCTGTTTGGCCCTGTAGGGAGTTTTTCCGGATGGGGCCAGCTGACCCTCCTGTCTCAGCCTCCAGCATTTTGCTTGCTGTTTGTGGGTTTTTATATCTGAGGTTTCTGTCCTATCCAGTGTCCTGTTGAGATATCAACTGATGACCTGAGCCCTAGGGCCATGCCTCAGGACTACCTGACATGACTTTGCTGTTTGTCCACATTAGTTTCAAAACAAATTTGACCATGCTGGTCATTTATGAACATTTGAACATCTTGGCCATGTTCTGTTATAATCTCCACCCGGCACAGCCAGAAGAGGACAAAAGCCTGGTTCCTCTCTAGGTTTCTTCCTCAGGTTTTGGCTTTTCAGGAGTTTTTCCTAGCCACCGTTTCTACACCTGCATTGCTTGCTGTTTGGGGTTTTAGGCTGGGTTTCTGTACAGCACTTTGAGATATCAACTGATGCAGGGCTATATAAATACATTTGATTTGACATTATTAAAACAAATTCTTCATCTATGTATTTTCTGATGTTTGATCAGAGATCTTTCATAAAAGTATATCTTGTCACATTGATCACAGCTATATGGGAACTCTACTGTGTGTGTTCTCTGGTGATCTTTAAATCACTTAAGCGAACAAAACTCTTCGCAGTCAGAGCAGTGGTAAGATTTCTCTCCTGTGTGCATTCTTAGGTGTACTTTCAGGCAGCTTGCCGAAATAAAACTCTTCCCACATTGAGTACAGTTACATTATTTCTCTCCTGTGTGTGTTCTCTGGTGTACAGTCAGATAGCCAGATGTAATATAACTCTTCCTACATTGATCACAGCTATAAGGTTTCTCTGTTGTGTGTGTTTTTCTGATGTTTAGTCAGATTGGAAGATGTCGTAAAACTCTACCCACATTGAGTACAGCTATAAGATTTCTCTCCTGTGTGAATTAGCAGGTGTGTTTTCAATGAATATGATCTAGAGAAACTCATTCCACAATGAGAGCATTGTTACGGTTTTTCTCCTGTGTGGATTCTCTGGTGGATTTTTAAGTTCTGATTTAGATTTGCAGTTCTTCTCACAGTCAGAGCAGCAGTAAGGATTCTTCCATGTGGGTCTCTGCTGGTGTTTCTTGGGGAGTTCTGATCTGGAGAGACTCTTCTCTGCCTCTTCAGCATCATGATGTTGTTGAGACTCCCCTGAGGACCCAAGATAGTCACATCTCTCTCCTGTGTGAATGACAAAGTCAGACGGTTAAAGTCCCACAACAGCAGAAATCCACTGTTTATTTGAGGTAAAAGGTGATGCCCAGAGCGTACCCATGAAGTTGTACAACAATTGACGCCTGTTAAATTATTTGACAATTGTCAATTGAGCAACAATAGTAATATGTTGTCTTGTTTTCACAGTAGTAACATCGATAACTACTGGAAGATACTAACAATAACATAGACCTACTGTAGGACCCATAACTTCCCCTAACAATAAAATAGACCTAATAACAAACACAAAAGGAGAGTCTCAGTCTTGAATCAAAAGAATTAATAAACAATTGACAGAGGAGAGGGGGTACAAAAATCAAATTATCTTTCAAGCACAGTTTCACAAAAACTACCCGCTATTCAAAGTGTGGTGAACAAATGAAGGGAATCGTTCACAAACATTGGTACATAAGATACGATGACCGTATCGGTAATGTGTTTCCCAGACCCTCCCTTGGTCGTATTCTCACGGGGCAGAAATCTCAGAGATCGATTGGTAAACTCTCACATACCACCCCAAAATACTCCTGCACAACGTCTATTTGCGCCTCTCCCGGATGGAAACTACAAGTGTAATGGCTGTGCTCAATGCAATGGCACTTACAAATATAGATCCTCCAAAAACACCCCCAAACAGGGAAACAGATGCCAATCAAAGGTGTTATCACATGCACCACTAAGGCAGTTATTTATCTTATAACTTTTTGGAAGCGAACCCCTTGATTTCGTCCCTACATTTATATCAGCATCGAACACATCACCCTCCCTAGGAGAGGGGGTGACCTCGACAAATTATTGTTAAAACGAGAGGCTGCCTGGATCTTTAATTTAAAGAGCCTTGCTCTCGTCGGTCTCAACATAGCCATTATTGTAATATTGCTATTCATTGTAAATGTTTGTAGGTCTATGTAGCCAAATTGTATCTATGACCGTATGCTATCCATTTGTTTTTACACATTCTACTTATATCTGTAAATTAACCAATGATATCAGGCCACACTCGGACATGATTACAGACACCTGTGTGTGTCCTTTGACACAAACCAGTTACACGCAGTGTTTGTCATTATACCTTGATAAAGACAGCTTGTCTGTGAAAACATTGGTATCAGGTATTTAAATTATTGCATCTGAGCTCCTAGAGTGTGAGGTTCTCCATTTCTTTTTCAGGCCACCGCGGTCTGACAACTTGGATGGAAAATTACTGAGGATAATAGCAGACGACATCGCCACTCCTATTTGCCATATCTTCAATATAAGCCTACTAGAAAGTGAGAAAACCCTACCTTGTCACAAGACAACTGATTGGCTCAAACGCATTAAGGAAAGAAATTCCACAAATTAACTTTTAATTATTAATTTTCTGTAACAAATGGTGAATTAGTTATTTATACCGCTTTTAAATGGCATTTTATAGATTGTATAAAATAAAAACTGGATTTTTTTATTCAAAACATAGGTTGTAAAAGTATACTAGACATTTATATAATAAATCATACCTAGTTTAATATTTATGTGACAATCAATGAATTAGTTATTTATTTTTACAAATTTAAATATATTGGCCAATGTCTGAATGTGTGAATATAAATCCAACTTTACCTAGGTCTTAACTTTCATTGTCTAGGTCTCATTTTTAGCCATCTTACTCATTGTTAAAGCCAGGATTTTGTTTGTGATTAGGAAACTATGAGAACCACACAAAGTCCAGGGGGTGATCACGCTCTACCACCAAGGGTCAATTTAGTTGGAGCAACTTAAGACAGTCCCATGTTCCAATTGTTTGCTTTAGTAGTATGAATTGTTCCTGTTCACACCGTGGTGAAGAGCGGGATAATTGAAGGAATGATTCTGAGCCTGACGCTCATCACCTGTGGAATGCGGGACTTCCAGCTAGGCACGGATTTCATTGGCCTAGTATACTGTAACTATATACTTAATGAGTATATACTACATACTATTAGTTAATTGTAGTATACTGTAACCGAACCGTATCCCTTCAGTTGAGCGCTCTTCTCCGGTCTGCCTGAAGTTTATGCTGTTGCTATGCAACCTCTTGCAAGCTAGTTAGCATAACACATTACTAGTTGAACATTTTACGACTTCGGGTGTGTTTTTAAATTCAATCTTGAATACCAGAGTGCTTCATAAATTCAGACCGTTGTCAGATTGTCTGTTTGTAAATTCATCCCGTTTCTCTCTCGGAGCCACTGGCCGCTTCGGCCGAGGAGTTGGGTTGATTTTACCGTTCTGACCTTAGCTTGCTACTACTTCCAGACACAATCGAGACTCTGACCATTTTACTCGCCCTAGCAGAGCTGGTTAGGCAGTTTTCATGTTAGCCTGAGCGTTGGTAACTGTAACTGTACTGCCGGAAAACATTTCTTTGCTCCTTTTTGCCTACGTTTACTGACACCTGGACATATTCAACGGGTGTTGAGCTAGTAAATTCATTATTCTGCTCTCTGGTACTCAGACGAGTACTGTTGAAATCGGAGTAGATAGCCAGAGCGAATTTATGAAAGCACCCGAATGTCCATTGAGAACGCACAACGACTATACCATTTAGCGAAGAATGACGGGAATAATCAAGTCAATAAACGTTGGGTAGTAGTTAGATAGAATATAGTTAATATACTGGCAAGTTTGATGTTTAAGTAGCCAACTAACGTTAGGTAGCTAGTTAACATACCGGTACATAATGCTGTAATAACACGCTAACAAATTGTCAGACAAAATAGCGTGTAATGTAACTTATTTGAAAAGTTATTACTTTATTACATTGCTCAACCTTTTCTTAACATTTGTCATAATTAGTTAAAGCGATGCATTTGTATAGGCTCTCGTTGGACCTCATATTTTCCGTCATTTTCTTGAAATCTAAAAACTATGTGAAGCTACGCCCATTTATGGAAGAATTGCATTGTGGGCCCTAAAATACGTCATATTGTGGCAAATTTAGTACGACATCCGGGAACTTATGGCACACGACCTACAACCATACTATGACCAATAAGCATACTATATACTCAATTCCCGTCACAAATAGTATGGTTAGTATGAGTATTCTAACACTGCTAATGACTTAAACAGCTCTAACAATTTTACCCCCACAGGAAATCTACACTGGCAGTTATAGAAAGACCCAATTACTACATACCCATTGATTCTTGAAGAATATAACTTTTATATGCCTGAAATGTTTCAAATGTATTACCCCACCAGAAACCAAAACATTAGCATGTATAACACCACTGTTTGTAAAAAAGCACTGTATAGCCTCAAACCCTGGTTAAAATGATCATT
Source organism: Oncorhynchus gorbuscha (assembly GCF_021184085.1). Lineage (NCBI taxonomy): Eukaryota > Metazoa > Chordata > Actinopteri > Salmoniformes > Salmonidae > Oncorhynchus > Oncorhynchus gorbuscha. Next base: position 46,750,182 of record NC_060186.1, read on the forward strand.
TTGACCTTATGGATGGCCAGCCCTTGTATTTATAGTGAAGGCAATTGAAGGGGTAGTCCTGAGCTGGACTGAAACCTGGGTCCAACAACTGGCAAGCCAACACCTTATAACTGTTACGCCAAGATGTCTGAACCTCTTAACGAGGTCGCTAGGTTTTGAGTTACAGTTGCTACAATAGCTTTCTCTATGAATTTGAGAGTGGTTACATTTCTCCAGTCCCCATTCCTCAACCAAGTCTCAGGGCTGACAATGTTTTGCTATTTAAATCCTAGTTTACCCCTATAAAATAGCCGCACATCTATCAACCAATCTGCAGTTCATACAATAACAAAGCTGTCATTCCACCACTGTTTTGGTAATAAGATGATGATGGGGCTGGAGAAATGTAACTACTCTCAAATTCATAGACGGACCTTTGGATGCAAGGACTGACCATCCATGATATCAACATAGTTTTAACCATGTTGAGTGTTTACAGTGTTTGTTTATCATTTAAAATTGTTTCTAAACATTGGAGTAAAAAAAAAGCCTATTTGGGGTTCTGATGGAGTAAAGAGTTGAACTAAGCTGTGTTATATTCTTCAAGAATTAATGGCTATAAATAAATAATTTTTAAAAGTCTAAATATGGATGTAGCTATTGCATATTTCCCCTGTAACACCACACATCAGTTCAAAAACGGCAGAGTTTGTGCCTCTGTTTTTAAGACAGAACTTACTAGTGTTAATCAGGGCCCGTTTATCGTTAGAACCATTGGATGCCTTAACATGCCATTGGGAAACCGAGCCCGGGAAACCGAGCCCGGATATCCAGTTTCATCCTCGTCTTCTTCCAATGTGACTCATCTCCCCCTCCTCCTCTTTCTCTTCCTCTTCTTTAACAGTAACCTCCTCTTCTTTCACTCTGAACGCGTCTTCCTCTTGTTTAACTGAAACGTCTTTCTCTTCTTCTTTCACTATAACAGCCTCACCCCCTACTTGTTTTTGTATTGTGACATCCACTTCTTCCTCTTTCACGAGAACGTTCAGCCACATTCCCTCTTTCTCCGTCCAACAGACCTCATCTTCTTTAGCAGGAGGAGAGTAACTTAGTGAGCTCATGGTCGGAGATGTTAGCTAGCTAGGCTAATGCTAACTTAACAAGCCCGCTAGATGACTAGTAACAACACCGTAAATATTGCATTAAAACGGATAACTAACTAGACGACAGAAGTGGGTTTAAATCACAGTGGCTGATATACACTAAAGCGTCTAAAGAGCTTAATTGGTTCGGCTATTTTGTCTAGTAAGCTACTGAGGTGAATAACTAACTGTTGCAGTTGTTGAAAGAAGCGTTCCGTCCACGAGATTAGACGTCACACTAACAGCATCGCCTTAAAGCCCCACACCAGACCTAGTCTGTTCATTATATACATCTATATGGTGTATTGTTACACCATGTAGGAATAGTATATACCTAGTCTGTTCATTATAAACATCTACATAATGTGTTGTTACACCATGTAGGAGCAGTATAGACCTAGTCTGTTCATTATATACATCTACATGAGGTATTGTTACACCTTGTAGGATTAGAATAAATCTACAGTAGCTAGCTGCTAATTTGACTTAATGAAACTGCCTTAAATATGCTGTGGTAAACATGTTTTATTCGCACTAATCAATCAACACATTCCTGTCTTTGCATGTCTCAATATAATGGTATTATTTAATTAAACTTATTTAAAATCATCTTTGTCTGAAAATAAAATATGATCCTCAACTGCGTTTCCCACTCCAGTCAGCAGACGGCGATGTGCGTCTTTCAGGCGATGCTGCTAGGGTGACGTATAATCTAGTGGACGGTTCTTCATAGACAGCTCTTCAAACACCTCGGTAGCTTGCGAGCCAACAGATTGCTAGCCGAAAGATTCCAGCTGGTTATACGCTTTCGGCGTATATTAGCGAATATGTTTTAGACACACTTCTGTCGTATCTACTTGTTAACCTATTTAATTTAATATTACGTAATTTTTTATTAGTCAGCTATAGTAGCTGGCTGTGTAAGTTAGCACGAGCATGGTCCCTAATGATAGCTAGCTAGCTAACATCTCCGAACATGAGCTCCCTAAACTTCTCCCCTCCTGTTAAAGAAGAGGAAGTCTGCTGGACGGAGGAAGAGGGTCTGTGGCTGAACGTTGTGGTGAAAGAGGAGGAAGAGGATGTCAAAATACAAAAACAAGTAGAGGGTGAGGCTGTTACAGTGAAAGAAGAAGAGAAAGACCCGTTCAGAGTGAAAGAGGAGGTTGTTACAGTAAAAGAAGAGGAAGAGAAAGAGGAGGATGCAGTTTTTGGAGTGAAGAAGGAAGGGGAGATTACTGTCACATTGAAAGATGAAGAAGAGGAGATAGGATATCTGATTAACACCAGTAAGTACCGCCTTTAATCGGTATTTAACTCTGGATATTCGGAGTTGGCTCGTCAATACCTCTTCAATGAAGGGCCCTAGGATGAGGACCGATATGTCTAGAATCAGACGGCGCAGAGAGCAGGCTACCCCTTGTTTTTTCCGTTCTGTTTTCAAAAAGTGACTTAACATATATATTTAAGAAGGGTCTATCTGCTGACCGCAGACTGGGGGGCACAGCGCGTAGTGATGTTTTACGGCACACCGTGCTCCCCAATAGTGCCAGGTGAGAGTTGGGTTGGCTACACCAAAGATTATGGATATACTAACAAGATGTCTCTCCGACCAAACAAGGGGAGTCGTTGTCCACAATGCGGCACTGCGGATTCTCTAGCTCCCGCCTCCCCTTTCTTGTTGTCATCCATTGTAATCCACAGACATGAACACACCGTTCTATACAGTCCACCTGATAGAGGTTCATATCTGACAGATGAAAATCTATTTTAGGAACTTAGAAAGAGGGGGAGCTGCACCAACTAGGATTGTGCCTTTGGCTTCTGGACAACGAAATAAAGTTGATATGAAAACCATTAGAACAGGAGAGAAATGACATAGTCGTGGGTCCAATAGAACAGGAGAGAAATGACATAGTCGTGGGTCCAATAGAACAGGAGAGAAATGTCATAGTGGGTGGGTACAACAGGTAAATAAATTGAGATAAATTTGCCCAAATTATATAATAACTCCTGTCTATACAGAAAGAAAGAAAATCCTTTACCAGAAAGCGTGACGTTGCCACAGAGGAATCGGGGATCATTAGCTTCTTTAAAAAATTAGCTGTGCGTGGTTTCAAATCACAAGCTTGTAGGCTTATGCCTATTTGGGTAGTGTGTGTGGCAATAGGCCTCGTTGATTACTGAGTTGCGGCTGTCAGTGACAAGCATCTCAAATTGGTGTGATGTTTCTTGAGTATAATTTAAAATGTTGAGACAAGAAGAAGGGGAGAGTTGTGTGGTGAAGATATAAGTGAGTCTCTTTAGAAAAAGTGTAGTACTGTAGAAACACCCTCCAACATGAAGGGCTTCCCCAGTATAGTACTGTAGAAACACCCTCCAACATGAAGGGCTTCCCCAGTATAGTACTGTAGAAACACCCTCCAACATGAAGGGCTTCCCCAGTATAGTACTGTAGAAACACCCTCCAACATGAAGGGCTTCCCCAGTATTGTACTGTAGAAACACCCTCCGACATGAAGGGCTTCCCCAGTATAGTACTGTAGAAACACCCTCCAACATGAAGGGCTTCCCCGGTATAGTACTGTAGAAACACCCTCCAACATGAAGGGCTTCCCCAGTATAGTCCCGTAGAAACACCCTTCAAGGATAATTTGTCTTTCTGATTTTGAATTGTAAGACACAATTATTAGTCCATACTGCTGTAACCCATAGTAACACATTAGATAACATTCATAACATGGAACAACAGTAACCATAGTAACACATTGGATAACACTCACAACATGCAACAACAGTAACTATAGTAACACATTAGATAACATTCACAACATGCAACAACAGTAACTATAGTAACACATTGGATAACATTCACATGGAACAACAGTAACCATAGTAACATTGTTTCCCCCAAAAATCTAAAGGAAGTTTGTTCTGAAGTGTCTGTCCTCTATCTGAGAGAGAATAAAAACATGTTTTTAACCCCTTATTTATGTCACTAAAGTCTTTCCACATTTTGTTACGTTACAGCCTTATTCTACAATGGATTAAATAAATACAAATCCTCATCAATCTACACATAATACCCCATAATGACATCACAATACCCCATAATAACAAAGGGAAAATAGGTTTTTAGAAGAAAAAAAATCACATGTATTATAAAGAAAAATCAAATACCTTATTTACATAAGTATTCAGACCCTTTGCTATGAAACTCGAAATTGAGTCCAGGTGCATCCTGTTTCCATTAATCATCATTGAGATGTTTCTACAACTTGATTGGAGTCCACCTGTGGTAAATTCAGTTGATTGGACATGATTTGGAAAAGCACACACCTGTCTGGCTACCACAGCATTCTGAAGCATTTCGCTACACTCGCATTAACATCTGCTAACCATGTGTACAGCGAGGCAAAAAAGTATTTAGTCAGCCACCAATTGTGCGAGTTCTCCCACTTAAAAAGATGAGGCCTGTAATTTCCATCATAGGTACACTTCAACTATGACAGACAAAATGAGAAAAAAAATCCAGAAAATCACATTTAGGAATTTTAATGAATTTATTTGTATATTATGGTGGAAAATAAGTATTTGGTCAATAAAAAAGTTTATCCCAATACTTTGTTATATATCCTTTGTTGGCAATGACAGAGGTCAAACGTTTTCTGTAAGTCTTCGCAACGTTTTCACTCAATGTTGCTGGTATTTTGGCCCATTCCTCCATGCAGATCTCCTCTAGAGCAGTAATTTTTTGGGGCTGTTGCTGGGCAACACAGACTTTCAACTCCCTCCAAAGATTTTCTATGGGGTTGAGATCTGGAGACTGGCTAGGCCACTCCAGGACCTTGAAAGGTCCCCCACTAGGTCCCCCCGTGTGGTTCTGGGATTTTTGCTCACCGTTCTTGTGATCACTTTGACCCCACGGGGTGAGATCTTGCGTGGAGCCCCAAATCGAGGGAGATTATCAGTGGTCTTGTATGTCTTCCATTTCCTAATAATTGCTCCCACAGTTGATTTCTTCAAACCAAGCTGCTTACCTATTGCAGATTCAGAATTCCCAGCCTGGTGCAGGTCTACAATTTTGTTTCTGGTGTGCTTTGACTGCTCTTTGATCTTGGCCATAGTGGAGTTTGGAGTGTGACTGTTTGAGGTTGTGGACAGGTGTCTTTCATACTGATAACAAGTTCAAACAGGTACGATTAATACAGGTAACGAGTGGAGGACAGAGGAGCCTCTTAAAAAATAAATTACAGGTCTGTGAGAGCCAGAAATCTTGCTTGTTTGTAGGTGACCAAATACTTATTTTCCACCACAATTTGCAAATAAATTCATTAAAAATCCTACAATATGATTTTCTGGATTTTTTTTCTCTCATTTTGTCTGGTCTGTCATAGTTGAAGTGTACCTATGATCAAAATTACAGGCCTCTCATCTTTAAGTGGGAGAACTTGCACAATTGGTGGCTGACTAAATACTTTTTGCCCCACTGTATGTGACAAATAAAATTTGATTTGATTTTGAAGCGATACGCCATCCCATCTGGTTGTGCTTAGTGGGACTATCATTTGTTTTTCAACAGGACAATGACCCAACACACCTCCAGGCTGTGTAAGGGCTATTTGACCAAAAATGAGAGTGATGGAGTGCTACATCAGATGACCTGGCCTCCACAATCACCCAACCTCAACTCAATTGAGATGGTTTGGGATGAATTGGACCGTAGAGTGAAGGAAAAGCAGCCAACGAGTGCTCAGCATATGTGGGAACTCCTTCAAGACTGTTTGAAAAGCATTCCAGGTGAAGCTGGTTGAGAGAATACCAAGAGTGTGCAAAGCTGTCATCAAGGCAAAGGGTGGCTCCAAATATATTTTGATTTGTTTACCACTTTTTTGGTTACCACATGATTCCATATGTGTTATTTCATAGTTGTCATGTCTTTACTATTATTTTATAATGTAGAAAATAGTAAAAATAAATAAAAACCCTTGAATGAGCAGGTATGTCTGTAACTGATGTGAAATGGCTAGCAAGTTATCGGTGGTGTGCGCTAATAGCGTTTCAATCGGTGACTTCACTCGCTATACTGTTGACCCGGATCACTGGTTGCTACGGAAAAGGAGGAGGTCAAAAGGGGGGTGAGTGTAATCGATGTGATATGGCTAGCTAGTTTGCGGTGGTGCGTGCTAAAAGGGTTTCAATCGGTGACGTCACTTGCTCTGAGACCTTGAAGTAGTGGTTCCCCTTGCTCTGCAAGGGCCACGGCTTTTGTGGAGCGATGGGTAACGATGCTTCATGGGTGAATGTTGCTGATGTGTGCAGAGGGTCCCTGGTTCGAGCCCGGGTCGGGCGAGGGGACGGAAGCTATACTCTTACATGTCCAAACTTTTTTAAACATTTTTTTTTACATTTATTTATTTATTTATTTTTTTCTGTGATGACCAGTTCTGCTCTTTTATTGGGGGATATAGTCTAGATTACACCTCATAGGAAGAGAGTTTTATCATGTGGAGGTTTAATTCAGGTCTCTGTTTACTAGATACGGTTTGTCTTTGGCAGGAGAGAGACCAGACTCTCACTATGACAGCAGGAAGATGCTACCTAATATAATGTTTACATACCCTACATTATTCATCTCATATGTATATGTATATACTGTACTCTATATCATCTACTGCATCTTTATGTAATACATGTATCACTAGCCACTTTAACTATGCCACTTTGTTTACATACTCATCTCATATGTATATACTGCACTCAATACCATCTACTCTATCTTGCCTATGCCGCTCTGTACCATCACTCACTCATATCTTTATGTACATATTATTTATCCCCTTACACTTGTGTCTATAAGGTAGTAGTTTTGGAATTGTTAGCTAGATTACTTGTTGGTTATTACTGCATTGTGTGACAAATAACATTTGATTTGATTTAATTTGAAGAGTCCCTCACGGAAACCAGACTCAGAGACACCCAAACCAGCGAGACAACACCACTGCTCCCATTGTGGAAAGAGTTTTCGCTGGTTAGGGAACCTAAAACACCATGAGAGGACACACACAGGAGAAAAGCCATATCACTGCTTCCAATGTGAAAAGAGATTTTCCAGATCAGGGGACTTAAAAGCTTATGAGTGAATTAGTGAATAGACACAGAGCTTAATGTGAGTTTTCTTGAGTAGCACTCCTGATCTTGCGCTGATAGTGCGCTGTAATATTCAGAATACATTGTGAAAATCTAAAATCTTAGCTCACCATTTTTGCTCCAGGCAGATATACTACATCCATAACTAGCAGTTTCCTCATCAGGAGGGAGGTGTTTCTGCAATCAAATTGTGTGCGCATCGCCCTCCTGCTGCAATTTTAGCAAACACAGAAAGGGGCCGATATTGGAGACCAAAAGTCGTCTGGCACAGTGTTTAGGATTTCAACAACTTGAATAACTTATTTCTAGCCTACAATCATCAATGTTACTACTAATGTGAAAACAAGACAAACTAGAACTTTCTCACTTGACTGTCTTAAGACAATTGTCAAATAATTTTAACATTCATTACAGATGTAAATGGTTGTATAACATGGCTACGCTGTTGGCATCACATTTTACTGTGGATTTCCGCTGTTGTGGGCCTTTAACCATCTGCCTGACTCTGTTCACACAGGAAAGAGACGTGACTATCTTGGATCCTCTGGGGAGCCTCAACAACCTCATGATGCTGACAAGGCAGAGAAAGGTCTCTCCAGATCTGAACTCCTCAAGAAGCACCAGCAGAGAACCACAGGGAAAAAATCTCACTGCTGCTCTGACTGTGGGAAGAGATTCACCTCCTCAGCAGGCATTACAATTCATCAAAGAATCCACACAGGAGAGAAACCTTATAGCTGTGATCAATGTGGCAAGAGATATCTTACATGTAGCAGTCTAACTAAACACCAGAGAACACACACAGGAGAGAAACTTTTTAGCTGCTCTGACTGTGGAAAGAGTTTTGTTTCTTCAGGATGTTTAGAATCACACCAGAGAACACACACAGGAGAGAAACCTTATAGATGTGATCAATGTGGGAAGAGTTTTGTTACTTCTAGCAGTCTGACTAAACACCAAAGAACACACACAGGAGAGAAACCATATAACTGTAAACAATGTGGGAAGACTTTTAGTCAGTCATTCAGCCTGATATCACACCAGAGAACACACACAGGAGAGAAACCGTATAGCTGCGATCAATGTGGGAAGAGTTTTGTTACTTCTAGCAGTCTGACTATACACCAGAGAACACACACAGGAGAGAAACCTTATAGCTGTGATCAATGTGACAAGAGATACTCTAGCAAAAGATCTCTGATCAAACATCAGAAAAAACATACATGAAGGAGTTGTTTCAAGATATCAATTAAATAAAATCTCAAAATGTAGAATGTTTTAACATTGTAGTAGGAGTATTTTAAAGTCACAATGTGGAACCCTAAACGTTTGCCCCCTGTTCAATTGATTTCAGCGTGATATGGATATTAGCCTCAGGAAAAAGCCAGGCTCTGAAATGGAAGAGTACTATTAATGTGGTCTAACAAAAAGTGACTAACAAAAAAAGAGTTGTGTTGCACTTACCTCGTTGGCGACCCACTTGAATCAATATGTAGCTAGCTGTTTTCTACAAGTTGTCTTCTAACCAGTGATGGACACATTATTCCCAGATTCCGTGTGTTTTTTGAGCTTAGTTTGATGAGTGATGACAAATAAGTGTTCAATTTCTCCAAAATGTAGCTGACTGTCTTCAGCAGGTTGTCCTCTAACCAGTGAGGTAACAGATATCTCCCATTTTCATTTATTTTTTTAGCTGTGTTAGTTTCAACAGCACGTACAACCTGATTTCCCCCCTAATCGAAATCATTCTCATCAAAACAACAGTGTTTCTGGTGCTTGTGCAGTTTATAAGGTGCTTGTTTAAAAAAAAAACAAGTAATATGATTATTGTGGCAGATGTTTGTTTATATTGTATATGTTATGTTTAGGTTTTCAATATATCACAACCTGTTTCTGCATATTTGTTATTGATTTGGACACGTTAAAACTGTGTTTTGACATTGGGGTTATCCCACCAAAATAGCAAAATGTTGACCAATATACGTTGAAATTGTGATTTTGTCAATGACTTTAAAACAACTTCATTTCAACGTACTTGCAGCCTATACACATGGACGCAGAATAATAAATTGGCCAATAATCCATCCATCACTCCAGTATTTGACAAAATGTGACGCTAATTGTCTTCAAGGAAGTTAGTTGTTCAACTGAATGCATCTTCCGCATTTAACCCAACCCCTCTGAATCAGAGAGGTGCGGGGGGTTACCTTAATCAACGTCCACGGCAAGTTACATGCCTTGTCCAGAACAACAGATTTTTACATTGTCAGCTCCGGGATTCAGATCCAGCAACCTTTCGGTTACTGGCCCAACGCTCTAACCACTAGGCTACCTGCCACTACTGAAGAAGCATGTCTCAAATCACCTACTCATATTTCAAACATCCAGCCTGACAAAAGATACATGTTTTTATTATTCCATGCTGCACCAAACCATAGGACGGTTGAGCTAACGTAGGCTAATGCAATTAGCATACGGTTGTAAGTTACAAGAACATTTCCCAGGACATGGATATATCTGATATTGGCAGAAAGCTTAAATATTGTTAATCTAACAGCAATGTCCAATTTACAGTAGCAATTACTGTGAAATAATACCATGCTATTGTTTGAGGAGTGCATAATTTTGAACATGAAAACATATTTAAAAAACATATTAGGCACATTTTAGTAGTCTTGATACATTTTTACAGAGATGCAATGGTTCATTGGATCAGTCTAAAACGTTGCACATACACTGCCTTCTAGTGGACAAAATCTAAACTGCACCTGGGCTGGAATAATACATTATGGCCTTTCTCTTGCATTTCAAAGATGATGGTACCATTTTTTTTTTACAAAAAACGGTTGTTTGATTCTTTGTATTATCTTTAACCAGATATTTTCTGTTATATCCTCCTACATTCCTTTCACATTTCCACAAATATCAAAGTATTTCCTTTCAAATAGTACCACGAATATGCATATCCTTCCTTTAGGGCATGAGCTTCAGACAGTTACATTTTGGTATGTCATTTTAGGTGAAAGAAAGGGGGGGGGGGCATATCCTAAGTGAATTATTGCCAATACATATGAACAAAGGGGTGTACATTTGGTGTTGATGTTTTATATTTACAATTCATGTAATATTTAGTAATCATGATTATTTATGCAACCAACTGACAATTTTTGGGGACAAATTATATTGACATTGTTGCCCTGCTTTTAGAATATCAGGGTTCATTCTCAGATGTGCCAACCCAAATGTAAAAGAGCATGACATTGGGGACTGGGTCCCGATCCAACAACATGCCTTTCGAGTGAACCCTGAAAAGAGAGAGAAGCTCCGCAGTGAGGTGGAAAGTAACTACAGATATTACAGGAGTTTCCTCTTGAAATCAGACATGTCCGTGGTAATGACAACTTGGTTGCTGATTGTCTCAAGGGTGGGCAGTCAAAATGATTTGTGTTCTGCATTGAGCCAGTGAGTTGCCATGGATCACAATTTATTTTGATTTTCCGTATTGGAGATGAGTTATGTTTGGGCTCGGTCCAAGGGGACGAGAGTTCTAGAAGCTTGTGAGTTTTAGGAAGACAAGAGTTCTGGAAGCGAGTGGGGAAAACCTTTTTTTTCTTGTTTTTAATTATTGACAGTCAGGTGACACCATATTTATATTGGTAAAGTTGAAGCATTGTAGTTGATTATAATGTGAAATGGAAGTTGTTTTCTGTTGGTTGTAAGCATTCTCTTACGGTGTTACAGTCTTTGGTTTTGAGGTTTGGATTTTAGCACGTATATCTCATTAGCTCGTAGGACGCACTGATTGGTGTCACCTCGTTAGTCAGTATGTGTTACACCTGTGCTGGCTTGTCCATCTCATTAGTGGTAAGGTGTTTCACCTGAGCTGTTCCAGGTTCTATTTAATAAGAGTGTCTGGTCCTGTGCTCCAGTTGTCTTGATAGATGTGGCGAGTCAACAACTTTAGTTGCACTACCGTTTTGGCTTGTTTCTTGTTTTTTCGTTTGTGGGTTTTTCTTTTGTTTTCCTCTTGGGCAGATTTAGTGGGTCTCATGGTGGGTGTCTTTTAGGTCCCAGTTGTTTTTACTAGTCAACTTTCCGTGGACACCGAGTGCAAAACTGCAAGATTATGTTATAATACTTTTATTGCCTCAAATGGTTGTTTTATGCAACAGAATAGAGGGTTCTTATAACTATTGTGTCTGTGTGTTCTACTAAGGATGGGCCTCTGGGAGAAAACACTGACCGGAGATTTACAATATCTTTTGGGTGATAAAACCTAGAGACCGCATTCCAGAGCATGAGTTAATGTTTCTGTTCTATATGGTACCAGGGAGAGACAACCTCAGGGCCAGACCCTGGTCTCTACACAAAAAAATACTGTTTTTACAGCAGATATTGTCTGCTGAGAATAATAAGTATCTTTCATACACATCTTAATCTTGTGACCCGTTCTATACATCTGTTGTTCGTCATGTAGGTTGAAAGGGTGTATCTTGGCTATAAAAGACCTTTGTATCGTGGCTCTCAACGAATCATCTGGGGGTGATTCGTCGACCAGCTGTCATTATCATAGTGGACTCAATTGATTCACTTTATATTTGTGTGTTGTCTTGACCTGCTCCATTATTAAGTGATTAAAGATTTAGTTTAAGAATAACTCTGACTTGTGTGATAAGTTTGTCTTTCCTCATTTGATATTTAAGAAATTAACCACCACATTTGGCGACAGGGATGTGAATCTTCACTTGGTGACCGCTCCTGACAACCTGGGTAAATGGTGCATGAGAGATCCCTCTAAATTGGGATCTCAGGGAGACCACAAAGAAATGTGGAAATTTTCCTGCAGGTTAAAATATTGTTGAAAAAAAACTAATTGACAAGGTATGTTTGGGAATAGCATTGTGTGACTGTGATATGAGAGTTGTGTTCCTCCTAGAGATCTATAGTTCCTCACAGAGATCTATGCTTAATCAGATGATTGACATTTGGATAATAACCTTTGATATAACTTTATCTTGGGGTTCCTTCACTGCCCGTCATAGGATATCACGGGGTGGTATTGAGAGCGGGATAGGGGGGGTGGGGGTTGCATGGTTGTTGTGAGTACCTAAGAATTTCTTACATTTTATATGGATTCTGTGAATATATGAAAATATGATGAATTGTATGTGTGTATAATCGATTATGGACAATTGTCTCAGAAACTGATTGGAGTGTATCCACTTTAGGTTAACTTACCCTAACGATGTAACTATAAAACGCTTACTGGATTTTCTCCATCCGGGCACTACATTTGAAATGAAACATGCCCAGTATGAGAGGAAGGGGGGTTCTTTAGTGGGACTGTTCCACTGGATGGGTTCTTCTCAAGCGTCTGCTAAATGACTTAAATGTAAATGAGTAGGGGGAGGTATTCCCAGTATGAGAGGAGTTGGGGGGTTCTTCCCAGTATGAGAGGAGTTGGGGGTTCTTCCCAGTATGAAAGGAGTAGTGGGGGGTTCTTCCCCCTTTGAGAGGAGTTGGGGGGGGGGGGGGTTCTTCCCAGTATGAGAGGAGTTGGGGAGGTTCTTCTAAGCTATTAATTTCCATCCACAAGGGGGCATACATGTTACATTTCCAAAATGGGATAGTATTGTACATGTCATGTTTCCAAAAGGGGATAGGATTGTACATGTAACGTAATGCCCCGTTGTAAGTTAATAGTATAGCATGCTGTAGCAGGCTATATAAAGAGGAAGACCTCCTTTGACGATTCAGTTCGTTGTAACATCTCGTCTGGACAGGTCACCGTCCTTAGTTAACATCAACAAAGCTAACGTCAGCTAGTTCATTATCACAAAAGTGAGAACTTCTCTAGATTGGAAATTTACGTTAATGAGAGTGTAAAGCCATGTTGGCTTTTTCGAAATGATATACAATATATGGTAAAGAATATAGTTGAGGAAATAATCCAAACCAAGTGAACTGAAGTTGAACCTGGCAGTCAGCTGCTGCTGCTCCAATACAGTATGAGGTGAGACGGTGAACTGAAGTTGAACCGGGCAGTCAGCTGCTGCTGCTCGGTGAACAAGTTGAACCTGGCAGTCAGCTGCTGCTGTCCAATACAGTATGAGGTGAGACTGAAGTTGAACTGAAGTATGAGGTGAGACGGTGAACTGAAGTTGAACCGGGCAGTCAGCTGCTGCTGCTCCAATACAGTATGAGGTGAGACGGTGAACTGGGCAGTCAGTCATTCATTCTGAACTATGAGTCTGGTCTAACAAATGTTATTTGTCACATGCACCGAATACAACAGGTGTAAACCTTCCAGTGAAATGCTGACTTACAAGCCCCTAATCATCAATGCAGTTTTTTTTAAAGTACAAATTAAAATAAGAAATAAAAGGAACAAGTAATTAAAGAGTAGTAGTTAAATAACAATAGCTAGACTATATACAGGGGTACCGGTACCGGTAACAAAGGGGACTTCCTCTGACACTGCCTGGTATAGAGGTCCTGGATGGCAGGAAGCTTGGCCCCAGTGATGTACTGGGCTGTACACACTCACCTCTGTAGTGCCTTGCGGTCAGAGGCAGAGCAGTTCCATACCAGGCAGGGATGCAACCAGTCAGGATGCTCTCAATGGTGCAGCTGTAGAACCTTTTGAGGATCTGAGGACCCATACTAAATATTTTCTGTCTCCTGAGGGGGAATAGGCGTTGTCTCCTCTTCACGACTGTCTTGATGTGCTTGGACCATGATAGTTTGTTAGTAAAGTGGACACCAAGGAACTTGACCCTTTCTACCCGTGCTCGGTCTTCCTTTTCCTGTAGTCCACAATCATCTCCTTTGTCTTGATCACTTTGAGGGAGTGGTTGTTTTCCTGGCACCACACGGACAGGTCTCTGACCTCCTCCCTATAAGCTGTCTCGTCGTTGTTAGTGATCAGGCCTATCACTGTTATGGCATTGGAAAACTTAATGATGGTGTTGGAGTTGTGCCTGGCCGTGCAGTCATGAGTGAACAGGGAGTACAGGAGGGGGCTGAGTACCCCTGAGTTGAGAATCAGCGTGGCAGATGTGTTGTTACCTAGCCTTTAAAAACATGAGCTGGCTCACACCCAGAAAAAATAGTTTGTGTGGAGGTGCTGACTAACGGTGAATAAACTATAAACTATCAAAATAAAGAAAGTCGAACACTCCATATATAAACTCCCAGCAATTTAATGGGTATTTACCAATGTTTCGGCATCACTGTGCCCTCCTCAGGGTAATGTCATGAATACTTGAACCAGGTAATGTAGACAAACAGTGCAATTAGTGTAACCAATGACAGTAGTGAGGGGTGTGTCATAATGATTAAGTTAATTAAAATGAATTAGTGAAATTGTTAAAAAATAGTATATTGCATATTAAATATAATACACTATTGTTATCATATAGAAACATCATGGAATATTGTACATCATATTAGCATCAACATACATTATTGTTCCATTCAAATTCACATAATAAGGATATTTCATATTTTCAAGTTCAGAAGTCAGAACCCATCACCTGCTATGTAAAAGAGATAGAATAATGCACAATGGTCAATCCTATCCGGGATCCTTGGGACATCCCTACCCTATAAACCCTACCTTAACCATTTTAAATGTCAACTTCAATGGGATAGGGATGTCCCAAGGATGTATCTCTACCTGAAAATACATGATCTAAGTGATTGATAGTTGGTATTCAGCAGTCATGAAGCCTAATTTACTTTAATGAACTACTAAAATAGTGATTTTGTCAGACAGCATAGACAGCAGCTCTACACTTTATTGACTGACTGATCCAGTCATCCTTCCATCCCCCCTCAGCCTTCCTCTCCCCTGAAGACCCAGGGAGGGTGTAGCTCAGTCAGAGAACTGTTGAGGGACTGGTTAGGAAGAACACTTCTACAGCCAGAGAGGTGAGAGGTCACACATGGTTTAGATGGTAAATATTTATGTTGCCTTAGTGGTTCATCAAAAAGCAAAAGGTAATATGTTCCATCTATGTTTATTTACATTAGTGCAAATTGACCACTGATATTGGTGTAATTTCTCAACCCTTTTAGCTGAATGAAAGTTAATTTCCCCTCAGGCACACACATTTGTTCTTTGTTATTATGAAGGTCATTTGTGCCAAAGGTACTTTTCCCCACTCATTCACACCGCTTATGCATATTCAGTGGCCTGACAGTGTCCAGACAATGTCAAAGGCCCATCCTGGTAGATCTGAACCTAATGCAGCTCTGTGTGATCAGATGACAGAAGTCACATTTAGGTGCTAGGTGTAACTGAGGCCAAAGATGCTCCATATGCATTACTTTGAGTGTTTAAAATAATATGACTAAATGTGTTTCTTTCTTTGTTACATGGGCAGTCAAGAAATGGAACGGCAAGGCCACAGAACATAAGCAGAGCTGTGGGAGACCACCTCAAGCCCCTGGTAGAGCCAGGGGTGGTGTTTACCACTCCACCACACCTTCAGTAGGCTGGAGAAGTGGGATTGGTACTGTTTTTCATACTAAGATGGACCAAGATACGTGTTGCTGTTACACATATTTGTTCATTGGTTTGACGTAAGTCTTGATTGGTCGGTCATTGGGTTCATTTGTCTTAAAATATGTTCAAATCAAGCTTTATTTATACAGTACATTTCAGATATGGATGCAACAAAGGCTTCATATGAAAAAAATATGAAAATAAACAAATATTTAGTACACAAACATAAGATTAAAAAACTGGAAAAATAGACTAATGAGCATTGATTAAAATATGAATTGGATGCAATATCCAATCCAAAATATAGGCTTGTTTTTTAGGAGGGGCTCTGAATGTTGACGAGTAACAAAAACTGGGACCTAAAAGACACCCACCATGAGACCTACTAAATCTGCCGAAGAAGAGTCAAACAAAAGAAAAACCCACACCAAACTTAAAGACAGGAAGCAAACCAAAAACGTAGCGTAACTAAAGGTGTTGCCGCTCCACATCTATCAAGACAACTGGAGCACTGGGCCATACACTCTTAAATAGAACTTGGACCAGCTCAGGTGAAACACCTTCCCACTAACGAGATGGACAAGCCAGCAAGGAGTAACACATACTAACTAACGAGGTGACACCAATCAGTGCGCCCTACGAGCTATAAGCATTAAAAGTCCAACCTCAAAACATAAATGGAAAAACCAAAGCCTGTAACACCTCGCTGACAACAATAAAAAAATATATAAAAAAACATGTAATTCGAAATATATTTTTCTACAATGTAATGGTTTGCTTCTAGAACTCTGGTCTCCTTGAAACGAGCCCAAACAAAACTAATCTCCAATACAGAAAAACGTGCAGTCAAAATCAATTGGGATCCATGGTCACGCACTGGCTGAACGCAAAACACAAATGTTTTTGACTGCCCACCCCAGAGACAATCAGCAACCAAGTTGTCCTTACCACGGACATGTCTGATATCAAGAGGAAACTCCTGCAATATCCGAAGTAACTGTCCACCTCACTGCGGGGCTTCTCTCTCTTTTAAGGGTTCACTCGGAATTAACCCTGATATTATAAAAACAGGGCAACAATGTTAATATAATTATACCCGGAAATTATCAGTTGGTTGCATAAATATTTATGATTACTAAATGTTACATGAATTGTAAATATGAAATATCAAAACCAAATGTACACCTCTTTGGCAACAATTCACTTAATGGTGATGCATGGAATCATAAAACAAGACAGTCAGCTACATTTTGGAGTGATGCATTTAAATTTAGGGTCGCGAAACAAAGGAACACAACACTTATTTGTCATCACTCATCGATATCATGTTGAAATCAATTGTGCGAGAGGAGGGAGAAGTAAAAACTAACAGCTCAAAAACCACACATAATCTGGGAATAATGTGTACATCACTGGTTAGAGGACAATTTGTAGAAAACAGCTAGCTACATTTTGAAGTGTGCATTTTGATTCCAGTGGGTCACCAACGTGGTAAACAGCTGGTTACATTTTGAAGTGCTGCATTTTGATTCAAGTGGGTCACCAACATGGTACCGTAATTGAAACACAGCTCTTTTTGTGTTAGTCACTTTTTGTTAAATCACATAAATAGTACTCATTCAATTCAGACCCTGGATTTTTCCAGAGGCTAATATCAAAATCATGCTGAAATCAATTGAATGGGGCAAACATTTAGGGTTCTACATTGTGAGATTCCTTAAAATACTCCTACTGCAATGTTAAAAACATTCTACATTGTGAAATTATTTAATTGATATCATGAAACAACTCCTTCATGTATTTTCTGATGTTTGATCAGAGATCTTTTATCAGAGTATCTCTTGTCACACTGATCACAGCTAAAATATTTCTCTCCTGTGTGTGTTCTCTGGTGTACTGTCAGATCGCTAGACTGAACAAAACTCTTCCCACATTGATTACAACTAAAGGATCTCTCTCCTGTATGTGTTCTCTGGCATATAGTCAGATTGCTAGATGTAGTAAAACTCTTCCCACATTGAATACAGCTATAAGGGTTCTCTCCGGTGTGTAGTTTCTGGTGTGATTTCAGGGAGACTGACTGAGTAAAACTCTTTCCACATTGATCACAGCTATGAGATTTCTCTCCTGTGTGTGTTCTCTGGTGTAGCTTCAAAGACTGTGATGTTGAAAAGCTTTTCCCACAATTTGAGCAGTGGTGAAGCTTCTCTCCTGTGTGTACTCGCTGGTGTGTAGTCAGATGGCTAGATGTTTTAAAACTCTTCCCACATTGATTACAGCTATAAGATTTCTCTCTTGTGTGTGTTTGCTGGTGTATAGTCAGATTGCTAGATGTAATAAAACTCTTACCACATTGATCACAGCTAAAAGGTTTCTCTCCTGTGTGTGTTCTCTGGTGTACTGTCAGATCGTGAGACTGAACAAAACTCTTCCCACATTGATTACAACTAAATGATCTCTCTCCTGTGTGTGTTCTCTGGTGTATAGTCAGATTGCTAGATGTAGTAAAACTCTTCCCACATTGATCACAGATATGAGATTTCTCTCCTGTGTGTGTTTTCTGGCGCAGCTTCAAAATCTGTGATGTTGAAAAGCTTTTCCCGCAATCTGAACAGTGGTGAGATTTCTCTCCTGTGTGTACTTGTTGGTGTATTTTAAGGTCTGATGAATATTTGCAACATTTCCCACAGTCAGAGCAGCAGTGAGATTTAATTCCTGTGGGTCTCTGCTGGTGTTTCTTGAGGTGTTCTGATCTGGAGAGACTCTTCTCTGCCTCTTCAGCATCATGAGGTTGTTGAGGCTCCCCAGATGATCCACGATAGTCCTGTCTCTCTCCCGATTGAACAACAAAGTCAGACAGATGGTTAAAGGCCCACAACAGCAGAAATCCATTGTTTATTTGAGGTGAAAGGTGATGCCCAGAGCGTACCCATGAAGTTGTACAATAATTGACGTCTGTTAAATTATTTGACAATTGAGACAGTCAAGTCAAGTTAGCAACAAGTCATATTTTGTCTTGTTTTCACATTAATAATAACATCGATGACTGTTCAGTTATAATAAAGTTGTGAAATCCTAAGCAGTGTGCCAGACAACTATTGGTCTCCAATATGGGCCTCTTTCTGTGTTTGCAAAAATTGTGTCAGGAGGACAATGCGCAGGCAGTTTGGTTGTAGAAACTCCTCCCTGCTAATGTGGAAACCGCTAGTTTTGTACGAAGGTTTTAGGTTTTCCACTATGTGTTCTGAATATTACAACTTTGGATTATAATTGTAAGGCTATTTTGAATCTCCTGCTAAACATAATGTTTGTGTTATTGCCGCAAATCAACTGCTTTATACTTCAACAAGTAAAATGCTCTTTGGATAGCTTTTCCATTAGCCTGACAATGAGTGTTTGTACACGTTGTGTATGCCAAATTGGCCCATAACTTCACCTGACAACATAGACCTAGGCCTATAAATCATGTAATATTTTTGGTGAAACATGGAAACTAAAATGTCTTTGTCATGACATTTCATAACCTGATCACCAGATAATTTTGTGAATAATCCCACAAGGCTACTCTGTAATGTGTTGTCATTCTAAATGTCCTGAATAAAGGAAATTACCTCTGTGTGTTGTACAATAGCTTATACATCAAGGAACAGCAAAATAAATAAATAAATAAATAAAATAAATACAGTAGGGAAAGAGGTAGTTGCTTGGGCTAAATTATAGATGGGCTATGTACAGGTGCAGCAATATGTGAGCTGCTCTGACAGCTGGTGCATAAAGCTTGTGAGGGAGATAAGTGTTTCCAGTTTCAGAGATTTTTGTTGTTCGTTCTCGTCATTGGAAGCAGAGAACTGGAAGGAGAGGCGGCCAAAGAAAGAATTGGTTTTGGGGGTGACCAGAGAGATATACCTGCTGGAGCGCGTGTTACAGGTGGGTGGTGCTATGGTGACCAGCGAGCTGAGATAAGGGGGGACTTTACCTAGCAGGGTCTTGTAGGTGACATGGAGCCAGTGGGTTTGGCGACGAGTATGAAGCGAGGGCCAGCCAACGAGAGCGTACAGGTCGCAATGGTGGGTAGTATATGGGGCTTTGGTGACAAAACGGATGGAACTGTGATAGACTGCATTCAATTTGTTGAGTAGGTATTGGAGGCTATTTTGTAAATAACATCGCCAAAGTCGAGGATTGGTAGGATGGTCAGTTTTATAAGGGTATGTTTGGCAGCATGAGTGCAGGATGCTTTGTTGTGAAATAGGAAGCCAATTCTAGATTTAACTTTGGATTGGAGATGTTTGATGTGGGTCTGGAAGAAGAGTTTACAGTCTAACCAGACACCTAGGTATTTGTAGTTGTCCACGTATTCTAAGTCAGAGCCGCCCAGAGTAGTGATGTTGGACAGGCGGGCAGGTGCAGGCAGCGATCGGTTGAAGAGCATGCATTTAGTTTTACTTGTACTTAAGAGCAATTGGAGGCCACGGAAGGAGAGTTGTATGGCATTGAAGCTTGCCTGGAGGGTTGTTAACACAGTGTCCAAAGAAGGGCCAGAAGTATACAGAATGGTGTGGTCTACATAGAGGTGGATCAGAGACTCACCAACATCAAGAGCGACATCATTGATGTTTACAGAGAAGAGAGTCGTTCCAAGAATTGAACCCTGTGGAACCCCCATAGAGACTGCCAGAGGTCCAGACAACAGACCCTCCGATTTGACACACTGAACTCTATCAGATAAGGAGTTGGTGAACCAGGCGAGGCAATCATTTGAGAAACCAAGGCTGTCGAGTCTGCCGATGAGGATGTGGTGATTGACAGAGTCGAAAGCCTTGGTCAGATCAATGAATACGGCTGCACAGTAATGTTTCTTATCGATGGCGGTTACGATATCGTTTAGGACCTTCAGCCTGGCTGAGGTGCACCCATGACCAGCTCTGAAACCAGATTGCATAGCAGAGAGGGTATGGTGATATTCAAAATGGTCGGTAATCTGTTTGTTGACTTGGCTTTCGAAGTCCTTAGAAAGGCAGGGTAGGATAGATGTAGCTCTGTAGCAGTTTGGGTCAAGAGTGTGTCCCCCTTTGAAGAGAGGGGATGACCACAGCTGCTTTCCAATCTTTGGGAATCTCAGACGACACGAAAGAGAGGTTGAACAGGCTAGTAATAGGGGTGGCAACAATTTCGGCAGATCATTTTTAGAAAGTAAGGGTCCAGATTGTCTAGCCCGGATTTGGGATTTGGGTGAAGGAGAAATGGGGAAGGATTGGGCGAGTTGCTGTGGGGGGTGCATTACTGTTGACCGGGGTAGGGGTAGCCAGGTGGAAAGCATGGCCAGCCGTAGAAAAATGCTTATTGAAGTTCTCAATTATAGTGGATTTATCAGTGGTGACAGTGTTTCCTATCTTCAGTGCAATGGGCAGCTGGGAGGAGGTGTTCTTATTCTCCATGGACTTTACAGTGACCCAGAACTTTTTGAGTTAGTGTTGCAGGAAGCAAATTTCTGCTTGAAAAAGCTAGCCTTGGCTTTTCTAACTGCCTGTGTATATTGGTTTCTAGCTTCCCTGAATAGCTACATATCACGGGGGCTGTTTGATGCTAATGCAGAACGCCATAGGATGTTTTTTTTGTTGGTTAAGGGCAGTCAGGTCTGGGGTTAACCAAGGGCTATATCTGTTCCTGGTTCTAAATTTCTTGAATGGGGTATGCTTATTTAAGATGGTTAGGAAGGCATTTAAATTTAAATAACCAGGCATCCTCTACTGACGGGATGAGATCAATATCCTTCCAGAATACCCCTGTCAGGTCGATTAGAAAGAACTGCTCGCTGAAGTGTTTCAGGGAGCGTTTGACAGTGATGAGTGGAGATCGTTTGACCGCTGACCCATTACGGATGCAGGCAATGAGGCAGTGATCGCTAAGATATTGGTTGAAGACAGCAGAAGCGTATCTAGAGGGCAAGTTGGTTAGGGTGATATCTATGAGGGTGCCCGTGTTTACGGCTTTAGGGAGGTACCTGGTAGGTTCATTGATAATTTGTGTGAGATTGAGGGCATCAAGCTTAGATTGTAGGATGGCTGGAGTGTTAAGCATGTTCCAGTTTAGGTCGCCTAGCAGCACAAGCTCTGAAGATAGATGGGGGGCAATCAGTTCACATATGGTGTCCAGAGCACAGCTGGGGGCAGAGGGTGGTCTATAGCAGGTGGCAACGGTGAGAGACTTGTTTTTAGAGAGGTGGATTTTTAAAAGTAGAAGTTCAAATTTTTTGGGTACAGAACTGGATAGTCAGACAGAACTCTGCAGTCTATCTTTGCAGTAGATTGCAACACCTCCCCCTTAGGCAGTTCTATCTTGTCTGAAAATGTTGTAGTTAGGGATGAACATTTCAGAATTTTTGGTGGTCTTCCTAAGCCAGGATTCAGACACAGCTAGAACATCCGGGTTGGCAGAGTGTGCTAAAGCAGTGAATAAAACAAACTTAGGGAGGAGGCTTCTAATGTTAACATGCATGAAACCAAGGCTACCAGAGGCTCTACAGTGAAATAAGCCAATAAACACTAACCAGAACAGCAATGGACAAGGCATATTGACATTAAGGAGAGGCATGCTTAGTCGAGTGATCAAAAGGGTCCAGTGAGTAGTGAGGTTGGTTGCGGTCACGGCGATTCAGACAGCTAGCCGGGTCATCGGTAACAAGCTAGCATAGGATGGAGGTCTGTTTTTAGCCACCTCGTGCGTTTCTGTCAGTAGGATTCGTGGGGTTCCGTGTGGTAGAGGGGATCAATCCAATTCGCAAAACAATTGATATAGTTATAGAGGCCCAAGAAAAGAAAAAAAATAATTGTCCGATAGATCTATTCAAATAGCAGCCGATAAGACAGCTAACGATTAGCGGGCCACAGATGGGCTTTCAGGTAACATCGTGACGAAGGAGCCAGCTGGATAACTCCCTCGGGCAGATAACGTTGGTAGTGCAGTATGTACAGGTCCGGTATGTTCCGGTCCGAGCCGCGCCGGACGTCTGACTGCTATGCCATCTTGGTGACGGATGTCACGCTGTATATTATACGCTGTACCAGCAGGATAGAACAGCGGCGTCTAGTAAGACAAGGGGAGGTGGACTATATATTTTTGTAAATAACAGCTAGTGCATGATATCTAAGGAAGTCTCGAGGTATTGCAGGCCTGAGGTAGAGTACCTCATGATAAGCTGTAGACCACACTATCTACCTAGAGAGTTTATTTGTATTTTTTGTAGCTGTTTTACATACCACCACAGACTGAGGCTGGCACTAAGACCGCTGAGCTGTATTCCGCCATAAACAAACAGGAAAAGCTCCCCAGAGGCAGTATTCCTAGTAGCCGGGACTTTAATGCAGGGAAACTTAAATCCGTCTTACCAAATTTCTATCAGCATGTTAAATGAGCAACCAGATGGAAAACAACTCTGGACCACCTTTACTCCACACACAGAGACACATACAAAGCTCTACCCCGCACCCCATTTGGCAAATCTATCCATCCTCCTGATTCCTGCTTACAAGCTCAAATTAAAGCAAGAAGCACCAGTGACTCGATCAATAAGAAAGTGGTCAGATGAAGCAGATGCTAAGCTACAGAACTGTTTTGCTAGCACAGCCTGGAATATGTTCCAGGATTCCTCCGATAGCATTCAGGAGTACACCACAAAGATCATTGGCTTCATCAATCAGGGCATCGATGACGTTGTCCCCACAGTGACCGTACGTAAACCTTGGATCATTGTTACTCTAACTTCCGCGACGCATATAAGGCCCTGCCCCGCCCCCCTTTCGGAAAAGCTGACCACGACTCCATTTTGCTGATCCCTGCCTACAGGCAGAAATTAAAACAAGAGGCTCCCACGCTGAGGTCTGTCCAACGCTGGTCAGACCAAGCTGACTCTACACTCCAAGACTGCTTCCATCACGTGGACTGGGACATGTTTCGTATTGCGTCAGATGGGAATATTGACGAATACGCTGATTCGGTGTGCGAGTTCATTAGAACGTGCGTCGAAGATGTCGTTCCCATAGCAACGATAAAAACATTCCCTAACCAGAAACCGTGGATTGATGGCAGCATTCGCGTGAAACTGAAAGCGCGAACCACTGCTTTTAATCAGGGCAAGGTGTCTGGCAACATGACTGAATACAAACAGTGCAGCTATTCCCTCCGTAAGGCTATTAAGCAAGCTAAGCGTCAGTACAGAGACAAAGTGGAATCTCAATTCAATGGCTCAGACACAAGAGGCATGTGGCAGGGTCTACAGTCAATCACGGACTACAAGATGAAATCCAGCCCAGTCACGGACCAGGATGTCTTGCTCCCAGGCAGACTAAATAACTTTTGCCCGCTTTGAGGACAATACAGTGCCACTGACACGGCCTGCAACGGAAACATGCGGTCTCTCCTTCACTGCAGCCGAGGTGAGTAAGACATTTAAACGTGTTAACCCTCGCAAGGCTGCAGGCCCAGACGGCATCCCCAGCCGCGCCCTCAGAGCATGCGCAGACCAGCTGGCCGGTGTGTTTACGGACATATTCAATCAATCCCTATACCAGTCTGCTGTTCCCACATGCTTCAAGAGGGCCACCATTGTTCCTGTTCCCAAGAAAGCTAAGGTAACTGAGCTAAACGACTACCGCCCCGTAGCACTCACTTCCATCATCATGAAGTGCTTTGAGAGACTAGTCAAGGACCATATCACCTCCACCCTACCTGACACCCTAGACCCACTCCAATTTGCTTACTGCCCAAATAGGTCCACAGACGATGCAATCTCAACCACACTGCACACTGCCCTAACCCATCTGGACATTTACATTTACATTTAAGTCATTTAGCAGACGCTCTTATCCAGAGCGACTTACAAATTGGACAAGAGGAATACCTATGTGAGAATGCTGTTCATCGACTACAGCTCGGCATTTAACACCATAGTGCCCTCCAAGCTCGTCATCAAGCTCGAGACCCTGGGTCTCGACCCCGCCCTGTGCAACTGGGTACTGGACTTCCTGACGGGCCGCCCCCAGGTGGTGAGGGTAGGCAACAACATTTCCACCCCGCTGATCCTCAACACTGTGGCCCCAAAATGGTGCGTTCTGAGCCCTCTCCTGTACTCCCTGTTCACCCACGACTGCATGGCCACGCACGCCTCCAACTCAATCATCAAGTTTGCGGACGACACAACAGTGGTAGGCTTGATTACCAACAACGACGAGACGGCCTACAGGGAGGAGGTGAGGGCCCTCGGAGTGTGGTGTCAGGAAAATAACCTCACACTCAACGTCAACAAAACAAAGGAGATGATTGTGGACTTCAGGAAACAGCAGAGGGAATACCCCCCTATCCACATTGATGGGACAGTAGTGGAGAGGGTAGTAAGTTTTAAGTTCCTCGGCGTACACATCACAGACAAACTGAATTGGTCCACCCACACAGACAGCATCGTGAAGAAGGCGCAGCAGCGCCTCTTAAACCTCAGGAGGCTGAAGAAATTTGGCTTGTCACCAAAAGCACTCACAAACTTCTACAGATGCACAATCGAGAGCATCCTGTCGGGCTGTATCACCGCCTGGTAAGGCAACTGCTCTGCCCACAACCGTAGGGCTCTCCATAGGGTAGTGAGGTCTGCACAACGCATCACCGGGGGCAAACTACCTGCCCTCCAGGACACCTACACTACCCGATGTCACAGGAAGGCCATAAAGATCAAGGACAACAACCACCCGAGCCACTGCCTGTTCACCCCGCTATCATCCAGAAGGCGAGGTCAGTACAGGTGCAGCATCAAAGCTGGGACCGAGAAACTGAAAAACAGCTTCTATCTCAAGGCCATCAGACTGTTAAACAGCCACCACTAACATTGAGTGGCTGCTGCCAACACACTGACTCAACTCCAACCACTTTAATAATGGGAATTGATGGGAAATGATGTAAAATATATCACTAGCCACTTTAAACAATGCTACCTAATATAATGTTTACATACCCTACATTATTAATCTCATATGTATATGTATATATTGTACTCTATATCATCTACTGCATCTTTATGTAATACATGTATCACTAGCCACTTTAACTATGCCACTTTGTTTACATACTCATCTCATATGTATATACTGCACTCAATACCATCTACTGTATCTTGCCTATGCCGCTCTGTACCATCACTCACTCATATATCTTTATGTACATATTCTTATCCCCTTACACTTGTGTCTATAAGGTAGTAGTTTTGGAATTGTTAGCTTGATTACTTGTTGGTTATTACTGCATTGTCGGAACTAGAAGCACAAGCATTTCGCTACACTCGCATTAACATCTGCTAACCATGTGTATGTGACAAATAAAATTTGATTTGATTTATTGAACTCATGGTCGGAGATGTTAGCTAGCTAGGCTAATTTAACCAGCCCGCTAACTGACTAAAAACAACAACACTGTAAATATGAAATTAAATAGGATAACTAACTAGACGACAGAAGTTGGTTTAAAACAGTGGCTGATATAAACTAAATCGTCTAAAGAGGTTTATTGTGTGTGTCCAAACAATTGACCAGTACTGTGTATGCATTGTGGAGGAGAACTGATCCTTGATCTGTACAAAGTCATAACATCTACAGCAGGAACAAATGTGTGTGTTAAAAATGCCCAGCTGGATTGAATTGAGCTATTTAAAATGACATATTTGAATGTCAAATTATTTGCTCTGTTTGCCAATACAAGACTGGGTCTGTGGAAGCTTGGCCTATTAGTGGTAGATTTGGGGGAGAATTTGACATGTCAGTTGGAATAGTGATAGATTTTTGGAGGGACCCTTTTCTCTACAGCCAATCAGTGAGCAGCTTCCCTTCCCCCACATCTCAGGCAGTTCTGTTACAACACTTCCCCTGCTTCCTCAACAATGGCCTTGCCATTTTTTACAATTAGGAAATAATGTCATTTTTACTCGTACCTCAGCCAACATTGTGAATGGTGTCTAATGCAGTGACATACTAGACCATGGCAGTAAATCTAATACTTAGGAGTTTTTAGTCATGCATGAAACGTCTGGGGTGATTCTGTGGTTATAAGTTACTTACCTTGGAATACATTTCTGCCCATGCTGGAAGGGTCTGAATCAAACCCAATGTCCACCTGGCACACTGGCAGGGTGTGAATCAAACCCAATGTCCACCTGGCAGGGTCTGAATAAATGTCCACCTGGCACACTGGCAGGGTCTGAATCAAACCCAATGTCCACTTGTTACACTGGCAGGCTCTGAATCAAACCCAGTATCCACCTGGTACACTGTCAGTGTCTGAATCAAACCCTAGGTCCACATGGCACACTAACAGGGTCAGAATCAAACCAAATGTTAAGGGGAGGGAAGATAGGTCAAGAGGGTGATGATCATTGTTGTTCTACTGCCTGATTGTTATGCAACAAAACTGTTTACAAAAGCTTTGTCAAATCAGCGCAACAGTTTTCAGTGGCGCTACCATAATTGCAAAATTGTTTTCTAATGATCAATTAGCCTTTTAAAATGATAAACTTGTATAAGATAACACAATGTGCCATTGGAACACAGGAGTGATGGTTGCTGATAATGGGCCTCTGTATGCCTATGTAGATATTCCATAAAAAATCAGTTGTTTTCAGCTACAATATTCATTTACACCATTAACAATGTCTACACTGTATTTCTGATCAATGTGATGTTATTTTAATGGACAACATTTTTGATTTTCTTTCAAAAGCAAGGACATTTCCAAGTGACCCCAAACTTTTGAACGGTAGTGTACATCTACATGATGTATTGTTGCACCATGTAGGAGCAGTATCGACTTTGTCTGTCCATTATATACATCTACATGATGTATTGTTACACCATGTAGGATCAGTATAGACCTAGTCTGTTCATTATATACATCTACATGATGTATTGTTACACCATGTAGGAGCAGTATATACCTAGCCTGTTCATTATATACATCTACATGATGTATTGTTACACCATGTAGGAGCAGTATAGACCTACAAGTAGCTAGAAACTTATTTAGATTTAGTTTAACTTAATGTGCTGTAGTAAAAAAATAATATTTGCACTAATTAATCGACACATTCCTGTCTTTGATGTCTCAATATAATAATATTCTTTAATTAAATCCCTTTCAAAACATCTTTGTCTGACAATAAAATATGATCCTCAACTGCGTTTCCCACTCCAGTCAGCAGACGGCGATGTGCGTCTTTCAGGCGAAGCTGCTAGGGTGACGTATAATCTAGTGGACGGTTCTTCATAAACAGCTAGTCAACCACCTCGGTAGCTTGCAATCAACATAGCCGAAAGATTCAAGCTATTTAGACGCGTTCAGTGTATATTAGCTTCTGTGTTTTAGACACGCTTCTGTCTTATTTACTTGTTAACCTATTTAATATTACGTTATTTTTTATTAGTCAGCTATAGTAGCTGGCTGGTTAAGTTAGCACTAGCCTAGTCGCTAATGATAGCTAGCTAGCTAACATCCCCGAACATGAGCTCCCTAAACTACTCCCCTCCTGTTATTAAAGAAGAAGCGGAGGTCTGCTGGACGGAGAAAGAAGTTCTGGGGCTGAACATTGTCGTGAAAGAGGAGAAGGATGCAGTTTTTGGAGTGAAGAAGGAAGGAGAGATTACTGTCACATTGAAAGATGAAGAGGTGGAAATCAGAGATCTGAGTAACACCAGTAAGTATCGCCTTAAATTGTTTTTTAACTTTTGATATTCGGAGTTGGCTCGTCAATACCTCTTCAACGGAGGGCCCTAGAATTATGACTGTTATGTCTAGAATC
This sequence comes from Oncorhynchus gorbuscha, assembly GCF_021184085.1. Lineage (NCBI taxonomy): Eukaryota > Metazoa > Chordata > Actinopteri > Salmoniformes > Salmonidae > Oncorhynchus > Oncorhynchus gorbuscha. The sequence goes on from NC_060186.1 coordinate 46,778,788, forward strand.
AGACAATGTAGAGAGCAAGCTACCCCTTGTTTGACTTAACATATATATTTGAGAATAGTCTATCTGCTGACCGCAGACTTGTAGTGATTTGTTGTGATTTTTTTACTAGACACGTTGCTGCCCAATAGTGCCATGCAAGAGTTGTTGGCTACACCAAAGATTATGGATATACTGACAAGATGTCTCTTCACCCTAACAAAGGGAGTCGTTGTCCACAAAGCAACACTGCTGGTTCTCTAGCTCACACCTTTCTTTGGATTGGTGTATACTAATAATTATTGTAATCATTTTAAAAAAATATATTCTATGAGAGTTGAAGTCAACCGCCTGTATTCAATGGAGAGAGATGCTAAGCTACTAGCCTCATGTCATGAATATGCATAACCATCTGGAGACAAATCCTATAGTGTTTTATTAGAACACACCATTCTATACAGTCCACCTGGTAGAGGTTCATATCTGACAGAGATGAAAAAAAAGCCCACGCTTTTATGACTTACAGTCATGTGTGCATACATTCTACATATGGGTGGTCCCGGGGATCGAACCCACTACCCTGGCGTTACAAGTGCCATGCTCTACCAACTGAGCTACAGAAGGACCACTGTATAGAACACGCCGTTCTATACAGTCCACCTGGTAGAGGTTCATATCTGACAGAGATGAACACACCGTTCTATACAGTCCACCTGGTAGAGGTTCATATCTGACAGATGAAAATCTATTTTATGAGGGGGAGTCTCAAGCTGCAACAACTAGAATTGTGTCTTTGGCTCCTGGACAATGAAATAAAGTTGACATGAAAACCAATAGAACAGGAGAGAAATGACATAGTGGTGGGTCCAATAGAACAGGAGAGAAATTACATAGTGGTGGGTCTAATAGAACAGGAGAGAAATGGCAGAGAGGTAAATACATTTGCTCAATGATGTAAAAATGATATACAGTGGGGCAAAAAAGTATTTAGTCAGCCACCAATTGTGCAAGTTCTCCCCCTTAAAAAGATGAGAGGCCTGTAATTTTCATCATAGCTACACTTCAACTATGACAGACAAAATGAGAAAAAGAATTCCAGAAAATCACATTGTAGGATTTTTATGAATTTATTTGCAAATTATGGTGGAAAATAAGTATTTGGTCAATAACAAAAGTTTATCTCAATACTTTGTTATATACCCTTTGTATAAAACTTTTTTTTTCATTTTGTCTGTCATAGTTGAAGTGTATCTATGATGAAAATTTCAGGCCTCATCTTTTTAAGTGGGAGAACTTGCACAATTGGTGTCTGACTAAATACTTTTTTTGCCCCACTGTAATTACTCCTGTCTATACATGAATAAATAAAATGCTCTATATATACTTTTTTAGGAAGTCTTTAATCCCTTATTTGTCACTAAAATCTTTCCACATTTTGTTACGTTACAGCCTTATTCTACAAATAAATAAAAATCCTCATCAATCTACAAGCAATGCCCCATAATGAAAAAGTGAAAAAAGGTTTTTAGAAAAAATTACACATTTATTAAAAGAAAACGTTGTTATTATTTTATTCTTATTTATTTGTATTATAAGTTTTCAGACCATTTACTATGAGAATCGAAATTGAGCTCAGGTGCATGTTTCCATTGATCATCGTTGAGATGTTTCTACAACTTGATTGGAGTCCACCTGTGGTAAATTCCATTTATTGGAAAGGCACACACCTGTCTGGCTACCACAGCATTCTGCAGCGATAAGCCATCCCATCCGGTTTGCGCTTAGTGGGACTATCATTTGTTTTTCAGCAGGACAATGACCCAACACACCTCCGGGCTGTGTAAGGGCTATTTGACCAAAAAAGATAGTGATGGAGTGTTGCATCAGATGACCTGGCCTCCACACTCACCTGACCTCAACCCAATTGAGATGGTTTGGGATGAATTGGACTGCAGAGTGAAGGAAAAGCAGCCAACGAGTGCTCAGCATATGTGGGAACTCCTTCAAAACTTTTGGAAAAGCAGTCCAGTTGAAGCTGGTTGAGAGAATGGCAAGAGTGTGCAAATCTGTCATCAAGGCAAAGGGTGGCTACTTTGAAGAATCTAAAATATATTTTGATTTACCACTTTTTTGTTTACTACATAATTCCATATGTGTATTTCATAGTTTTCATGTCTTCACTATTATTTTACTATGTAGAAAATGGTAAAAAATAAAGACAAACCCTGGAATGAGTAGGTGTGTCCAAACTTTTGACTAGTACTTTATATCTCATTAATGTTTTTACATGAATGAGATGTAGGATAGTTTTTTTTTAAACATTCATTGGTCCTTCCCCGGCAAGATAGCCAAAAATGTCTCTTAACTAGAAGAGTACACTCAACCAGTAATACACATGAACTGCTATATCATGTCTGCATTATGAATAGTCTATCACTAGTTAACTGAAATACTTACCACTCTTGGCTTTAGCCAAAGGACAAACACAGTCCACCAGAAACCTGCTGAAAGGTTTGTCAAAAGTAGGAATAGGCTGCAAAGGTGCAACTGGTACGGCTTGGTTCGGTTTACCTGCCCGCTGGCAAACGCCACAGGATTTACAGTGAGTCACAACATCCTGTTTCAGACGTCTTGTTGACCCCAAGATGGCCTGCCATACTACCATCGTGAGCCAACCTCAGTATCTCATGTTGAAGTGTAACTGGAACAACAATTTTGGATAAATTGGGCCAATCGTCTTGTCCAGAAGTGGAGCGTGAACACCATTTCCTCATTAGAGCACCATTTCCTCGTTAGAGCACCATTTCCTCGTTAGAACACAGTTTCCTCGTTAGAACACCATTTCTGTCAAAATTACCAATGGAAACTTCATTAAACTCCTCTTCTGGATGTATCTCAGCAAAAATAGGAGAGGGTGAAACATCTTTATTCTGTTCAGCAATCGGCTGCTTCCAAGACATCCAAGTGTCAACTATAGGGATCCTCTCTTCATTCAGAGGTTCTACAAACTCTCACCTTTGGGGTTTTAAAGGAGAGGTCAACTCTGGAGGTTTACCGAAATCAGGATCACCCATAAATGTTTGACAGATTGACCATGGTGGGATCGCTAACATCATCAACACTACACTTGCTCCCAGTGAATTTCCTAGACCGAGCACGTGTAATGGCACATGCTGAGAACACTGGAGGGTACTTTTCTGATAACCCATCAGGTTCCTCAATTCTGGGTTCCTTACAAACGACAGTATTTGGCACAACCTTCCCTCCAGCCAAATAATTTCCCAATATGAATGATAATATAATACGTCAATAAAATCAATTTAGCCTCAAGTAGATAATGAAACATGTTCAATTTGTTTTAAATAATGCAAAAACAAAGTGTTGGTGAAGAACGTAAAAGTGCAATATGTGCTATGTAAGAAAGCTAACGTTTCAGTTCCTTGCTCAGAACATGAGAACATATGAAAGCTGGTGGTTCCTTTTAACATGAGTCTTCAATATTCCCAGATAAGAAGTTTTAGGTTGAAGTTATTATAGGACTATTTCCCTCTATACCATTTGTATTTCATTAACCTTTGACTATTGGATGTTCTTATAGGCACGTTAGTATTGCCAGTGTAACAGTATAGCTTCCGTCCCTCTCCTCGCTCCTCCCTGGGGCCTGTTGCACAAAAGTAGAATTAAGACATCCGGGATAAATGACTCAGCTGAGCTCAATGAAGCCAAAACATGTGCGTCCAGGCTTAATTGGTTGCACAAAGACCAAGCCAGGATGAGCAGACACGGATTCATTAAGCCAGGTGAAACCAATCCTGGATAGGTGCGCGCTCACGGCTCACTCAAATAGACCCCGCCACAGATCACAGATTAACTGATTTACCATGGCAACTAGAGCCGCGTACTTTTCCCCGTCGGAAGCACAAATCCTCATGGAGGCATACGAGGAGGTAAAAGATATAATTAAGAAGAAAGGCAACACCGCCACAGTGATAAAGCAAAGAGAAAAAGCGTGGCAAAGTATTGCAGACCGCCTGAATGCGTAAGTAGTGCACAATTACACACTCACCGCTCCGCTGAAACATCACAATTACAATTCAAATATTTAATTCACATCTCCAAAAACGCAGTTGTACTGTAATTATGAAACGGTTAAATTTTTAATTGAAATGCACTGCAGATATGAGTGAAATTGTGTAAAGTAAGTCCATCACACTGTATAAAGCTATGATAAATTATTATTAAAGCCTTACATTATTATTTAACGTTACTACGCTCAGTACGGTTTAATCTTAGCCGTTGTACTCTGCTTCTTATGTTGTCCACCGTTTTTTTGTGTTTCTCCTGCTTTCATTAATGTAAAGCTGCTTTGACAGAATGAAACAATTGTGAAAAGTGCTATATAAATAAAATTTAATTGAATAAATAGATGAGCTATAATAATAATCACTTTAATTTATATAGCGCCTTTCAAAGGACCCAAGGTCGGTTGCTCACTGCACTGCAAAAATGTCTTTCTTACTTAGTATTTTTGTCTTGTTTTCAGTAAAAAAAAAACATCTAAAAAACATCTTGAATATTTTCTTGAGCAAAATTACCTAGGAAAATAAGCAAAAAAATCTGCCAGTGAAATGAGAACTTTTCTAAAATTAAGTGTTTATGGAAAAAGTAAACTTATTTCAAGAGAATTTTTATTATATTGACAGATTTTTTATTTGCTTGTTTTAAGCACACATTTACTTAAAGTTTATATTTTTTGTCTAAACTATACTTATTTTGCTAGGTCATTTAGCAAATCAAGAAAATACATCTTTATTTCAGTTTTTTTTTTGTTGATATTTTTACTGAAAACAAGATAAAAATACCAAGTAATTTTTTGCAGTGTGACTCCATTAAATGTGTGTGTGTAGATTAAACATGAACGGGCCAAAACGGACATGGCAGCAGGTCAAATACAAGAACATTCTGCAGAATGGTATGGTCCCTGACTAATATTTAACAAAGCACAAGCATATATTGTACCCAGAAGGTGCCTGCTCACACATTGTCTGTACTGTTTTAGCAGTGAAAAAGAATACCCACAGACAAGGCACGGGTGGTGGGTCACCAAAGGCTGACCTTACCCCAGCAGAGGACATGGCCTTGGAGCTAAATAAAGGCAGGCCCGTCTTAGAGGGGATCCCTGGGGGGAAAGAGACGAGCATAGGTTCCTCCCAAGATGCCACCCGCTTCATTCAAGGTATGTCCTTCCATCTCTACATGGGATACAACCACATTCATATTGAATCAATTTGGACTGTCTGACTTTGGTTTACCTATTGCCTTGCAGTGTCTGGCAGCACTGTGTTCCTGTTAGAGCCACCAGCACAAGCACCAGACGATGCTGATCCAGTGAGTACTCCATCAAAGGCATACTGTAGGCCTGGCATGTCTTGTCTACTAGCTTCAATATGAATCCGATTAAATGTGATAGGGTGAAGGCCCCAGTGCAGCAGCAACAGCACATGATGGAGACGATGATGATGAGGAGGAGACCATCTCTCTGGATTCCAGAAGGCATGAGGTATCATGGAAAGACTGTGAAAGTACTATTTACTCTACAATGGTGAGGAGTCCTCATCAAAATCAAAAAATCTAATTTCTTTTACAGGACCCAGATGCTATACAGTGGGAAAACCAGCCTGGCAACATAGTGCGTATTAATAAAAGGACACCACATCCTGCCAAATTCCAGCTGCGCTAATTGTATTGTGTTCACAGAGCTCACAAGCTATCAGAAAGTTGTATGGCAACCACCTCCGGCGCCAAATAGAACTGGCAGACATAGACATTCAGTACAAGAAGAAAAAGATGGAAAATCTTGCACTGGAGTCCGAAATAAAAAAGAGGACAATTAGGAAACTGGACCTTGAAAAAAAAAAACTTGAGAGGGAGGTGAGATATGCCTTCAATGTACACTGTATGCTAACTGTAACACAAATGTATTAATCATTATTTGTATTTCCTCCCCCAGCTCCAAGAAGATGACACAGCTCAAAATAAAAATTAGGTATATTCTCGTAAAGTCAAGTGAGCCATGACATATGAGCTCTTATTGTGAGCACACAGGACGGTGGCATCTTTCTAAGTTTTTTTTTATTTTCCCAGCAATCAGTACAACCAAGTCATCGTTATAAGGCATCGCCCTCTTTTGCCCACCCCCCCAGCACCAGGTGTGGCCACTAGCCTATATGAAGGCCCAAAATTGTGTGTTCCTTTCTGCTCTGACAATGGCATGCCCATTCGTGCGAGATGTGGTGGATGAAGAAGCACTTGTGCTGAGGTGAGAAAGGGTCTTCAGGGACCGGTTGGACCCACTGGCCTTCCCTGACGACCATCTATATGAAAGATGCAGGTTTTCTGCAGATGGCATCAGGTATCTATGCAGACTACTGGGTCCCAGGATTAAGCACCGCACTGCACGGAGCCATGCACTGAGTGTGGAGCAAATGGTTTGTGTGGCCTTGAGCTTTTTTGCTAGTGGAGCCTTCCTGTACTCAGTGGGGGATGCAGAACAGCTGAACAAGGCCACAATTTGCCGCACAATAAGGAGTGTGTGTCTGGCTATCAAAGCATTAGCAGATGTCTTCATCTCCTTCCCTGGCCACAGAAGACTCTGTGACATCAAAGAGGAGTTCTATAGGATTGCAGGTAAGAGGATCTACAAATTACAGGACAACTGTTAACACATAGTAGGATACTCATTACTTTGTGTGACAGGTTTCCCCAATGTCATTGGTGCAGTGGACTGCACACACATAAGGATAAAAGCCCCCTCAGGTGCCCATGAGGCCGATTTTGTGAATAGGAAATCCTTTCACAGCATTAATGTTCAGGTGAACATAACTTTTTGATATTGTCCATTGACGAACACTCTGCATTGCCAGTGATGTGCATTGATTGGTGTAATATTCCTCATCTTATGATTTCAGATGGTCTGCAATGCTGACTGTGTGATCAGCAATGTTGTGGCAAAATGGCCTGGCTCAGTCCATGACTCTAGAATCTTTCGGGCCTCTGAAATCTATCAGTGCCTATCACAAGGTAAGCCACACAACCCCTATTTATAACCATCATGGCTGTGTCAAGAATATCACTGTGTTTATGAGGTAGTAATGATGAGATTTTGTGTTGACAGGTGAATTCTCTGGTGTGTTGCTGGGAGACAGGGGTATGGCTGCCAGCCTTTTCTCCTGACACCTTTCACAGACCCCCAGGAAGCACAGCAGGCCTACAACCATGCCCATGCCAGGACCAGGGCCAGAGTTGAAATGACCTTTGGCCTCCTGAAGGCACGCTTTCACTGCCTTCACAAATTAAGGGTCAGCCCTGTTAGGGCATGTGATATTACTGTGGCTTGTGCTGTCCTCCACAATGTGGCCTGCCTGAGGAAGGAGAGGGCCCCCAGAGTGCCACCAGCCATGGACTGGGACAATCCGGCAATCTTCCCTGATGACGACAGTGGTCGGCTGCTGAGGGACCAATATGTGTTGAATTATTTTAGTTAGTATGTGTGCTTTCAATTTTGGTTAAATATGTCCTGCGGTGGCAGAGGAATTTGGGTTTTTTGGGTTCGTTTTTTTTACGAATTTGGCCTCTTATGATGTTTGTGCGGTATACTGTGTGTAATACAAGGCTGCAGGGAGGCTACTGCATCCATTCATTTGTCTGTTCAGTTGATGTGTATGGATTTGTCCTGCATTTATTTTAGTGTGCAGACATGCAGGGTGTGTTATATACAGACCTTTGAATGTGTATGTATAATTTTGTATAATATGCTTGGATTCTGTGCTTTCCATCTTGTAGAGTCACTGTGACTTCAGTTTCGAAAGGAGCTGATGGTTTACCTGCTTTGTTTTGTCCTTATTCAATAAAGGAACATAATGTTACACATTGTGTTTTTATATTCATATGGAATGTGTATTTGTTTATATGACAGAGTACTAGGGCCACACTGAAGAAAAAGGATAAAGTCATAAATTTATGAGGCTGGTTCTTTCTGCAGAAAAGCTACATATTGTTTTTACAGTTTTGATACTTATGACAATGTGATACTTAATATTCTGGCACATCAGCATGTCTTTGTTTATGAAACCATACTGAAGTACAATTTCACGAAATGCCCCGCATCTGTCATTTTAACAACTGTCCTCCTTTAAAACAACTGGTTACAATATTATGACTTGTCTTTTTTTCCCTCTGTGGCCCTAATATTCTATCATTTTATATATAGTCTATGGGAAACTGTAAATTATCTAATGATAGCAACATCTAAAAATCATTTTTTATCCAAAATCATTGAAATTAATGATCACAAATGTTTAAATAATGACAGTGGGTCTAGTTATATGTGATAACAATGTATAGTGAGCAGTGAAATAACTATTGGTTTCCATTTGTGGTGACTGCTGACTGACATTAGGGATGAGATTAAATAGATCCTGGAATTTAGCCTGGTCTGGAGCAGGCTAGCTCCACAGAATAAATCTCCATGGTAATTTATACCATAACATATCCTCCTGCCCCCTATCCATCTTTAGTGCAACCGGATTACGGATCAATTGAGCCAGGATCACCAAGATATCCTGGCTTAATCCCTTATCCTAGTTTTGTGCAACAGGCCCCTGGGCTCGAACCAGCAACACAACGACAACAGCCACCACATCGAAGCAGCGATACCCATGCAGAGCAAGGGAAACAACCACCCCAAGGCTCAGAGCGAGTGAAGTTTGAAATGCTATTAGCGCATGCTATAACTAGCCAGCCATTTCACTTCGGCCACACCAGCCTCATCTCGGGAGTTGATAGGTTTGAAGTCATAAACAGCGTAATGCTTGATGCACAACGAAGAGCTGCTGTCAAAAACGCACGAAAGTGCTGTTTGAATGAATGCTTACGAGCCTGCTGCTGCCTACCACTGCTCAGTCATACTTAGATGCTTGTATGCTCAGTCAGATTATATGCAACCCAGGACACGCTAAATAATATCTAGTAATATCATCAACCATGTGTAGTTAACTAGTGATTATGATTGATTGTTTTTTATAAGATAAGTTTAATGCTAGCTAGCAACTTACCTTGGCTTACTGCATTTGCGTAACAGACAGTCTCCTTGTGGAGTGCAACGAGAGAGAGGCAGGTCGTTATTGCGTTGGACGAGTTAACTGTAAGGTTGCAAGATTGGATCCCCCGAGCTGACAAGGTGAAAATCTCTTTCTGTCCCTGAACGAGGCAGTTAGCCTAGTTAAATAAAGGTGTACAAAAATTTAAAATCAGCAAATCGGCGCCCAAAAATACCGATTTCCGATTGTTATGAAAACTTGAAATCGGCCCTAATTAATTAATCGGCCATTCCGATTAATCGGTCGACCTCTACCCCCTTCACTGGTAGGCTAGGCCTCATTCCAATGACAACGGAATGAGAAGTAAGATCCGATTCCAGTTCCACATTATATAAAGGAACTTCCATGTAACCTGTCTCCATGCCTTGTACTAACACAGTTGCTGAAGTGTCAAAGATAAAACACCCTACAACATGAAGGGCTTCCCCAGTGTAGTACTGTAGAAACACCCTCCAACATGAAGGGCTTCCCCAGTATAGTACTGTTTTAAGAAGGTTATACCAAGGATAATTTGGCGTTCTGATTTTGAATTGTAAGACCCCTTGAGGTATCAACAAAAATATTAAAAAGTTAATTTATGTCAAAACATGATTTGGCCGTACTGCTGTAACCCATAGTAACACATTGGATAACATTCACAACACGGAACAACAGTAACCATAGTAACATTGTTTCCCCAAATAATCTAAAGTAAGTTTGTTCGGAAGTGTCTGTCTTTTATGAGATATATAAAAAAAGTCTTTAACCCCTTATCTATGTCACTAAAGTCTTAACACATTTTGTTACGTTACACCCTTACAATAGATACAAATCGTAATCATTCTACACACAATACCCCATAATGAAAAAGCGAAGATGGGTTTTTAGAAAAAAAATCACAATTATTAAAAAGGAAAAAAAGAAATGCCTTATTTACCTAAGTATTCAGACCTTTGCAATGAGACTCTAAATTGAGCTCAGGTGCATCTTGTTTCCATTAATCATCCTTGGGATGTTTCTTCAACTTGATTGGAGTCCACCTGTTGTAAATTCCATTGAATGGACATAATTTGGAAAGGCACACACCTGTCTGGCTACCACAGCATTCTGCAACGATATGCCATACCATCTGCTTTGCATATGTGGGACTATCATGTGTTTTTCTACAGGACAATGACCCAACACTCTTCCAGGCTGTGTAAGGGCTATTTGACCAAAAAGGAGAGTGATAGAGTGCTGCGTCAGATGACCTTGCCACCACAATCACCCGACCTCAACCCAATTGAGATGGTTTGGGATGAATTGGACCGCAGAGTGAAGAAAAAGCAGCCAACGAGTGCTCAGCATATGTGGGAACTCCTTTAAGACTGTTGGAAAAGCATTCCATATACACTGTTCAAAAAAATAAAGGGAACACTTAAACAACACAATGTAACTCCAAGTCAATCACACTTCTGTGAAATCAAACTGTCCACTTAGGAAGCAACAATGATTGACAATAAATTTCACATGCTATTGTGCAAATGGAATAGACAACAGGTGGAAATTATAGGCAATTAGCAAGACACCCCCAACAAAGGAGTGGTTCTGCAGGTGGCGACCACAGACCACTTCTCAGTTCCTATGCTTCCTGGCTGATGGTTTGGTCACTTTTGAATGCTGGCGGTGCTTTCACTCTAGTGGTAGCATGAGACTGAGTCTACAACCCACACAAGTGGCTCAGGTAGTGCAGCTCATCCAGGATGGCACATCAATGCGAGCTGTGGCAAGAAGGTTTGCTGTGTCTGTCAGCGTAGTATCCAGAGCATGGAGGCGCTACCAGGAGACAGGCCAGTACATCAGGAGACGTGGAGGAGGCCGTAGGAGGGCAACAACCCAGCAGCAGGACCGCTACCTCCGCATTTGTGCAAGGAGGAGCAGGAGGAGCACTGCCAGAGACTTGCAAAATGACCTCCAGCAGGCCACAAATGTGCATGTGTCTGCTCAAACAGTCAGAAACAGACTCCATGAGGGTGGTATGAGGGCCCGACATCCACAGGTGGGGGTTGTGCTTACAGCCCAACACCGTGCAGGACGTTTGGCATTTGCCAGAAAACACCAAGATTGGCAAATTCGCCACTTGCGCCCTGTGCTCTTCACAGATGAAAGCAGGTTCGCACTGAGTACATGTGACAGTCTGGAGACGCCGTGGAGAACGTTCTGCTGCCTGCAACATCCGCCAGCATGACCGGTTTGGCGGTGGGTCAGTCATGGTGTGGGGTGGCATTTCTTTGGGGAACCGCACAGCCCTCCATGTGCTCGCCGGAGGTAGCCTGACTGCCATTAGGTACCGAGATGAGATCCTCAGACCCCTTGTGAGACCATATGCTGGTGCGGTTGGCCCTGGGTTCCTCATAATGCAAGACAATGCTTGACCTCATGTGGCTGGAGTGTATCAGCAGTTCCTGCAAGAGGAAGGCATTGATGCTATGGACTGGCCCGCCCGTTCCCCAGACCTGAATCCAATTGGGCACATCTGGGACATCATGTCTCGCTCCATCCACCAACGCCACATTGCACCACAGACTGTTGGATGCTTTAGTCCAGGTCTGGGAGGAGATCCCTCAGGAGACCATCCGCCACCTCATCAGGAGCATGCCCAGGCGTTGTAGGGAGGTCACACACACTACTGAGCCTCATTTTTGACTTGTTTTAAGGACATTACATCAAAGTTGTAGTGTGGTTTTCCACTTTAATTTTGAGTGTGACTTCAAATCCAGACCCCCATGGGTTGATAAATTTGATTTCCATTGATAACCACGAAAACCACTTTCTTACCACTTCTTCCATAGTCAAACAATGTAAGGAAAGCTTTTTTTTATCAAAGGGACACTGTCAAAATGTTTTGAATTCAAATTGATTTACCCAGCCTACAAAGCACTACAGCCACTCTGTGATGACCAGTTCTGCTCTTTTATTGCGGTATCTATTCTAGGTTAAACCTCATTGGAAGACAGCTTTATCATGTGTAGATTTCATTCAGGTCTCTGTTTAACTAGATACTGTTTGTCTTTGGCAGGAGAGAGACCAGACTCTCACTATGACAGCAGGAAGAGTCCTTCAGAAGAACCAGACCCAGAGACGCCCAAACCAGCGAGACAACACAACTGCTCCCACTGTGAAAAGAGTTTTCGCTGTTTAGGGAACCTAAAACGCCATGAGAAGACACACACAGGAGAAAAGCCATACCACTGCTTACAATGTGAAAAGAGTTTTTCCGGATTAGGGGACTTAAAAGCTCATGAGAGGACACACACAGGAGAAAAGCCTTTCCACGCTGGGAACATTGGAAAGAGTTTTATTCAGTTAGGAAGCCTGAAGGAGCATGAGGGGATGCACACAGGAGAAAAGTGTTATCACTGTTCCCAGTGTGGAAAGAGTTTTATTGTGTTAAATAACCTGAAAAGGCATGAGAGAATACACAAAGGAGAAAAGCCATTTCAATGTTCCCATTGTGGAAAGCGTTTTACTCAGAGAGGGCACCTACAAGAGCATGAGAGAATACACACAGGAGAAAAGCCTTACCACTGCTCCCAGTGTAAAAATAGATTTTCACGAGTAGGGGACCTAAAAGCTCATGAAAGTACACACACAGGATTAAAGCCTTACCACTGCTTCTTATGTGAAAAGAGATTTTCCCGATCAGGGGACCTAAAAGCTCACGAGAGGACACACACAGGAGAAAAGCCTTTTCAATGTTCCCAGTGTGGAAAGAGTTTTACCCTGTTAGCTAATCTGAAAAAGCATGAGAGAATACACACAGGAGAAAATCATTTTCATTGTTCCCACTGTGGAATGAGTTTTATTCAGTTAGCGAGCCTGAAGGCACATGAGTGGACACACTCAGAAGAAAAGCCTTTCCAGTGTTCCCAGTGTCGAAAGATTTTTACCCTGTTAGCTAACCTGAAAAGGCATGAGAGAATACACACAGGAGAAAAGCCTTACCACTGCTTCCAATGTGAAAAGAGATTTTCCCGATCAAGGGACCTTAAAGCTCATGAATGGACACACACAGGACAAGAACCTTTCCAATGTTTCCAGTGTAGAAAGCGTTTTACCGTGTTAGCTAACCTGAAAAGGCATGAGAGAATACACACAGGAGAAAAGCCTCATCACTGTTCAGTCAAGGAGCCTGAAGGAGCATGAGTGGACACACACAGGAGAAAAGCCTTTCCAATGTTCCCAGTGTGGAAAGAGTTTTATCGTGTTAAGTAACCTAAAAAGGCATGAGAGAATACACACAGGAGAAAAGCCATTCCAATGTTCACATTGTGGAAACAGTTTTACTCAGAGAGGGCACCTAAAAGAGCATGAGAGAATACACACAGGAGAAAAGCCTTACTGCTGCTCCCAGTGTAAAAATACATTTTCCCGAGTAGGGGACCTAAAAGCTCATGAGAGGACACACACAGGAGAAAAGCCTTTCCAATGTTCCCAGTGTAGAAAGAGTTTTACCGTGTTAGCTACCCTGAAAAGGCATGAGAGAATACACACAGAAGAAAAGCGAGGCACCGAAGATGTGGATATCTAATAAGGCAGACCCCCGCACCTCTCTGATTTAGAGTGGTTGGGTTAAATGCGGAAGACACGTTTCAGTTGAATGCATTCATTTGTACAACTGACTAGGTGTCACCCATTCCCTATTATAGAGCTCTGTTCAGCCTATAAACATGAAAGCAAGGTTATATTTAATGTTCTACATTATTATTATTAGGGCAGCCGCCAAGTTATGAAAATTATGGTATGTTCTGAAAACTGACTTCAGGCTTTTGAGGAATCTAGCCTCACAGGGTGACAGTTTTATTTTATGGAGTTTTTTTTGTATTTAACTAAATACTCTGTCTTTGGTAGGAGAGGGACCAGACTTATCACTGTTCCCACTGTGGAATGAGTTTTATTCAGTTAGGGAGCCTGAATGAGCATGAGTGGACACACACAGGTGAAAAGCCTTACCACTGCTCCCAGCGTAAAAACTGATTTCACGAGTAGGGGACCTAAAAGCTCACGTGCGAATACACACAGGAGAAAAGCCTTTCCAATGTTCCCAGTGTGGAAAGAGTTTTACTTGCTTAAGGAGCCTGAAGGAGCATAAGAGGACACACACAATAAAATTCCAACCACTGCTCTCTCTCTGTGTGGAAGGACATTTTCCCAGTCAGCGATCCTGAAATCACATGAGAAAGGCTGTATTCCTACTTAGATTTTTGACAGAGAATTTGTGTTTTTGTTTTGTGCCACATGAAATCATATTGTTTATGATTATACCCGTCTATATAAGGTCCGACAGTTGGCAATGCATGTCAGAGGCAAACTCCAAGCCATGAGGTCGAAGAAATAGAGGTAGAAGAAATTGTCCGTAGAGCTCAGAGACAGGATTGTGTCGAGGCACAGATCTGGGGAAGGGTATCAAAAAAGGTCTGCAGCATTGAAGGTCTCCAGTGGCCGCCATCATTCTTAAATGGAAGATGTTTGGAACCACCAAGACTCTTCCTAAAGCTGGCCGCCCGGGAAAACTGAGCAATCGGGGGAGAAGGACCTTGGTCAGGGAGGTGACCAAGAACCCGATGTTCACTCTGATGAGAAACAAGATTCTCTGGCCTGATGAACACTTTGGCCTGAATGCCAAGCGTCTCTCCTGGCGTAAAGCATGGTGGTGGCATCATCATGCTGTGGGGATGTTTCTCAGCGGCAGGGACTGGGAGACTAGTCAGGATCGAGGGAAAGATGAACACACACAGAACACACACAGGAGAGCAATCTTTTAGCTGTGATCTACGTGGGAAGAGTTTTGGTACATCTGTCTATCTGAAGACACACCAGAGAACATACACAGGAGACAAACCTTCTAGCTGAGATAGTCTGATATAAGATCTCTGATCAAACATCAGAAAATACATACATGAAGGAGTTGTTTCATGGAATCAATTAAATAATGTCACAATGTAGAATGTTTTTAACATTGTGGTAGAATTATTTGAATTAATTTCACAATGTAGAACCCTAAACATTTGATTTAACAAAACGTCCCTTTAAAAAGTTGTTACATTTACCACGTTGGTGACCCACTTGAATCAAATGCAACACTCAAATGTAGCTAGCTGTTTTCTACAAATGTTCCTCTAACCAGTGATGTACACATTATTCCCAGACTCCGTGTGGTTTTTGAGCTGTTTTTGCAACCAGGACTTGCAACCATATCTCCCTCCTCTCAACGATTTATTTCAGCATGATATCGATGAGTGATGACAAATAAGTGTTGCATTCCTTTGTTTAGCGACCCCTACATTTAAATGCATTACTCCAAAATGAAGCTGACTGCCTTCTGCAGGTTGTCCTCTAACCAGTGAGGTAAAAGATATCTCCCATTTCCATGTGTTTTTTTTTAGTTGTGTTCGTTTCAACAGCACATACAACCTGATTTCCCCCTAATCGATATCAGTGATTTATTGCTACTTGTCAAAACAACAACATTTTTGGTGTTGTGCAGTTTATTGTGCAGTTTATAAGGTGCTTTAAAAAAATACAAGTAATATGATATTGTGTATATTGTGGCAGATGTTTGTGTAGATAGTACATTTTATGTTTAGGATTTCAATTAATCACAAACTGTTTCTGCATTTGGACTATTGATTTGGACACCTTTAAACTGTGACATTAATTTCAACGTATTTGCAGCCTATACACATGGACGCAGTATAATAAATTGGTCTAATAATCAGCCTGACAAAAGATACATGTTTTATTATTCCATGCCTCACCATTAAGTGAATTATTGCCAATACATATTAACAAAGGTCTGTACATTTGTTTTTGATATTTCCAATTCATGTAACATTTAGTAATCATAATTATTTATGCAACCAACTGACAATTTTGGGGTACAATTATATTGACATGGTTGCCCTGCTTTTAGAATATCAGGGTTCATTCTCAGATGTGCCAACCCAAATGTACTAGAGCATGACATTAGGGACTGGGCCCTGATCCAACAACATGCCTACCGAGTGAACCCTGAAAAGAGAGAGAAGCTCCTCTGTGAGGTGGAAAGTTACTACGGATATTGCAGGAGTTGGTCGCTGGTTGTCTTAAGGGTGGGCCGTCAACAAGTTTTGCGTTTAGCCAGTGCCATGGATCACAATTTATTGCACGTTTTTCTGTATTGGAGAGGAGTTTTCTTTGAGCTCGTTTCAAGGGGACAAGAGTTCTAGAACATAGGGAGTTTTAGGAAGATGAGAGTTATAGAAGCTAGTGGCGAAAATATAGGATATATTTGTTGTCTTAAGGGGGAAGGTGTTTGGTTTTTCCATTTATGTTTTGAGGTTGGACTTTAGCATGTATAGCTCGTTAGTCAGTATGTGTTACACCTGTGCTGGCATGTCCATCTTGTTAGTGGGAAGGTGTTTCAGCTGAGCTGGTCCAGGTGCTATTTAAGAGTGTCTGGCCCAGTGCTCCAGTTGTCTTGATAGATGTGGAGAGTCAACACCTTTTAGTTGCTCCACCTTTTTCTATTAAAGATGTTTTTCATTTCAGGTTGAAGCTTCTTTCTGAAGAGAGCTTATTTTTTTTAAATGAATCAATACAAGCAAACAAGATCGTTTCCGGGGATTGGTATGGCAAATACCTTACGATTTGCCTGGACTGAAAAGGAGATTGAGCCGTGGAGTAGAGAGACATTTGGAAGGACCATTTTGATGGGATGCCTCAGGATAGAGGTGAAGGAAGTGCTCTGCCTTCAAGGGAACCCGAATGAGAAGGCTTTCGATGTGACGTTTCACAAAGAAGAAAAACATGACGAAGTAATGAAGATGGCAAAGGAAGCGGAGAAAACGGGACCCCTGTGCCATTATGCGGTGACCAGCCTGGCGAAGAACAACTTCAGGGTGGTCACCGTAACCATGTACAATCCGCATGTGAAAGATGAAGAGGTGAGGGCCTTTCCGGGGAGGTACATGGACAATGTCTCCTCAGCGAGGTACCTCAGGGACTCCCTGGGTTTCTGGAACGGAAAGAGAGGTTTCCAGGCGTTACTCAGGGAGTCCCCGAAGAGTGTGGATGGCTACCTCCATCCTCCGGCGATGTTCTCCCCTGGGGGCTGACAGGGGAACACTATACTATGCACGTCAGCCCCCGTTCTGCAGGCGTTGTATGGCCTATGGCCATATCCTGGCCTCGTGCAGCGCCAAGAGGTGTCGATTTTGTGGGTCGGAAGAACACGAGGCCAAGGAATGTGACGAGCCCAAGGCTTGCCACGGGTGTGGCTCAAGAGCACACCTGTGGCGTGATTGCCCGGCTCGTCACAGGTCATACGCGTCTGCAGCTGGGGGGGGAGCGGGGGATGGGGGGGAGGAAAGAGAGGACGCATGCGGATTGTACGGATGGCACAGGGGAAAGGACGGAGAAGGACGAAGAAGGGAAGAAGGAAGAGGCGAAAAGAAAGAGGAGAGAAGATGGAAAGAAGGAAAAAGAAGGAGAGATTAAAAAGAAGGTGGAAGAACGTGGAGGAGCAGAGAAGAGGGAGAAGGGGACAGTGGTACGAGAAGGAGTGGAAGAGGGAACAGGGACAGTGACGGAGAAGGAGGGAGGAGTGGAGGTGGGAGGGGAGGGGTGGGAGGGGGAGATGGGGGAAGGAATGGGGGACAGCCTGCCAGGCTTCCTCGAGGTCGAAATGAGGGATTTGGTGGAGGAGTTAGCGGGGATGGGACGTTGTGTCTCCCCGCTACCTCCTTCACCAAAGAAGAAAGGGATGAAGAGGGGGAGCTTGGCAGGAAGTGAGAGGGAGGGGGTGTGGAGGGGGGGGGGCTAAGAGAGTGGCAGGGGGGGAGAGGGTAATTTGTCCTCCCGGTTTGCCTCAGCCCCTTGCATTTTAGTGGATGACTCCAGTGAGGGGTCGGTGGGCTGTTTGCTAGAGGGATCCCAACTCCTGTTTGAGGAGATGGGGTCCCCTACCTGCAGCCCCGAGGCAAACAGGGAGGGGGGGATGGTGGGTGGGGAGGGAGGACCCAACACACTGACTGGGTCATGGGTTGGGATGGAGGACGGGGGGCGTCAGGAGTGGAGAGGACGTCCCCGCCGGTGGAGATGGACCAGGGGAGCATCGGGTGAGTCTCCTGGTTTTTCTTTGGTTTTTGGGGTTTATTTGTTGAAAAAAATTTAAATGAATAGTTCTGTTTCTTTTTTTAGTCTAAATGTTAGGGGGTTAAGGGATAATGTTAAAAGGAGGGTGTTTTTTTGTTATTTAGAGGGTGTGGGGTTTGATTTCTGTTTTTTACAGGAGGTTCACCTGAGGGATGGTGGGGATGTGTGTAGATTTAGGAGGGAGTGGGATAAGGGGGAATCTTTTTGGGGCATAGGAGGGGTGCACTCAACAGGAGTAGGGATTCTGTGTGGGAACAGAGAGGTTAAGGTAGAGAGCACTTTGTTATAATGCAAGGTAGAGTTTTGGGGATAGATGTCAAGTATAGAGAAGCTGGATATAGGTTACTTGGGGTGTATGGGCCACAGGTGGCGGCAGACAGGAGGGAGATGGTGGACTGTCTGGCGCCCCTGTGTGTTACAAACAGGCACTTGGTGATAGGAGGGGATTTTAATATAGATTTAGGGGTAGGTGGTGATAGCAGTGCAGGCGCCATCACTGGGCTAATGGCTTGCCATGGTCTGGTTGATGGTGGCCTGCACACTACTCCGGCAATGGTCGGTCCTACATGGCGCAACTCCAGGGGGGGTTGCGCGGAGGCTCGACTACATTTTTGTATCCAGGTCTTTGGGTCAGTTGTCTGGGTGGCTGGTGCCTGTTTTCTTCACGGATCACGACAGGGTGTTCCTGCAGGTAGGGTCACCAGTCTGCCTCTTCGGTAGGGGGTACTGGAAGTTAGATCGGGATATACTGGAGGAGCAGGCTTTCGTTGATGCATTTTTTTGTTTCTTTCGGAGGCTTGACGGCCTCCGGTCCATGTGCGAGGGGGTGTTAGAGTGGTGGGATTTAGTTAAGGTGAGGATTAGGGCTTTTATAATAGGATATTGTAGATGGAAAAAAAAGGGAGGAAAGGAGGGAGGTGGATCGTATCCAAAGGTTAATTGAACTCGAGTACGAGGCAGGCAACATCGGCAGGTCGATTGACTGGGAGAGATCCGCAACCCTAAAGGCGCAGCTCAGAGAGCTGCAGGAGCAGAAGGCTCGAGCTTTCCTGGAGCGTGCGCATAGTGGCTTTCTAGAACATAATGAGACTTGTTCTGCTATGTTCTTTAAGTCCGTTAGGGCCAGGCAGAGTAGGAAGGTAATGCATGGAGTTAGAGAAGAAAATGGTAGTATAGTAAGTAAACCAGAGGAAATGGTCAGGGTGACAACTGATCATTTCCAAGGTTTATTTAAGGAAAGGGAAATAGATGTAGAGCAGGGAAACGTGTTTTTAGAACACTTGTCCCGGCGGCTGCCAGAGGACATTAGAGACGTGATGGAGGCCCAGATCTCACTAGAAGAGGTTGAGAGCGCTCTTAGGAGGATGGGAAAAGGGAAGGTGCCTGGGATGGATGGGCTGCCGGCTGAGTTTTACCTCAAGTTTTGGGGTATACATGGACCAGTGGTTCTCAAAGTCTTGAAGGCCATCCTTGAGACGGGGGTCCCGGGGGGATCAATGGCTGTTGGTGTGCTGTCACTTCTTTATAAGAAGGGGGAAGCAACTGACCTTGGCAACTGGCGGCCTTTGACCATGCTGTGCGTAGATTACAAGATTCTTGCAAAGGTTTTAGCAGACCGGTTGCGCACAGCCCTTCTCTACGTCGTAAACGAGGATCAGACGTGCGGGGTAGAGGGCCGCTCTATAAGATGGAACCTACAGTTGATCAGGGATTCCATCGCTTGGGTTGAAGATAGAGGGCTGCCTTTAATGGTAGCAGCGCTAGATCAGGCGAAAGCTTTTGATCGCGTGAATAGATCTTTTCTATTCAGGGTGTTAGGTAGATTAGGATTTGGGGAGAAGTTTATAGGATGGATTCGTACATTATATGTCGGAGCGGGGTGTCGAGTTAGTGTAAATAGTCATTTAGGTGACGTTTTTGACCTCTCGTCTGGGGTCAGGCAGGGATGTCCACTCTCGGCTCTCCTCTTCGTTCTGTACATGGAGCCTCTGGGGGCTCTAGGGCAGACACAGGGGTGGAAGGCCTGTTGATCCCTGCCATTTACGCTTTTATCCAAAGGCAGCATACATTCACATGGGGGTGGAAGTTACAAGCGCCATGCTCTACCAACTGAGCTACAGAAGGACCACATCCCTGGAAGTGGTGGGTTGCGTGTTAAGATGGAGCAGTACGCCGACGACACTTCCTTGCTGTTGTGCAAGGACTCGTGCCTGACAAGTCCCTTGACATCTTTGGGGATTTCACCCGAGCGTTGTGAGCAGTTCTGAACCATGCAAAGTCTTCCGTCAAGTTTTTCGGAAGATGGCGCGGTAGAACGGATGTGCCTGGGGGTTTATCTCTCTGCGAAGGGGCCCTGAGGATTCTCGGGGTTCATTTTGAGACCTCCGGCTCAGCGACGCTAAACTGGAACATGCGTATCGCAGTGGTACAGAGGAAGCTAGCAATGTGGAAGGCTAGGTATTTGTCTTTTATGTGCAAAGTCCTGGTCCTAAAGGTGGATGTGTTGCCGTCTCTTTTGTATTTGACATACATCTACCCATTGCCGGCTTGTCTGAGGAGGCCTCTAGTGAGGCTTGTGTTCCAGTTTATGTGGAGTGGCAGGTGCGAGTGGGTCGCCAGGGCACGCATGATCTGTCCCATCGGGGAGGGAGGTAGTGGGGTACCACATTTACCCTTCAAGCTGGACTCAATTTTTGTTTCTTTCTTGTTAGCGGAGCTTGCTCAGCCAGTGATACACCCGTCCGGTTACCTCCTGCGGGTGTTCTTCTCGTATCAGGCGAGAAGGTTAATGGTGTGGTCTAACGTGGGTCCTCTGGCGGAACAGCTGCCGTGGCACTTTGGCCATGCGGCAAAGTGGCTGCGTGCGCACCCCGAGGTTGAAGTTGCCCAAGTAGGTTTAGATCACAGGCACCTGTACGAAGAGGTCAGGCAGGCAGGGAGTCCTGCGCCTGTAGCGGGCATCTCGTCAGTGGTCTGGGAGGGAGTGCAGGTGCGGGGCCTGGACAACAGGCTCAAGGACCTGATTTGGTTGGACCTCCATAAGTGCTTTCCGGTACTTTCCATCTTGTACCGGTATAGTGTGGTGCGATCCCCCACCTGTCCAAGATCTGCTTGTGGCAGGGAGGAGACTGTGCGCCATGCCTTCTGGGACTGTGCCTGTGCCGGACTAGTATGGGCTAGAGCACGGGTGATGCTAGATGTGGTTAGGAGGGATTTTGTTTTGACATGGGCTAGGCTAGAGAGAGGCGTAGGGAGAGCAAAGGGAACGGATAGGGACAGGTTTCTGCTCTGGCTTCTCATGAGTCTCTTTAAAAAGGGACTGTGGGAAGCCAGGCAGAATTTAATCAAGACAGGGAGAGTTCGGGGGGGTGGAAGGGATAGTGAGAAGGGTGGAAGGTGATTTGAGGGGGAGGATGAAGAGGGAGGAGAGGAAGTGGGGGAAGCATGCGGCACGGGAGAGGTGGAAAGGGGGTTTAGGGCTGGGAGTGTTAGAGTGAGTTTGGTAAGGGGATAGATTAGGGAAGGGGAGATAGGGAAAGGGTTAGGTATTGGTTAGGTATGACGTAGAGGGACGATGCTCCCCTGAGGTTTGTTTTTGTTTGATGTTTTTGTAAATAGGATTAATTAAGAATGAATGAGAATTATGATTTTGTAATAGTATGAATGGTATTGATTGTAATAAATTATTTTAACCTCCTTTTTGGTTTGCTTCTTGTCTTTAAGTTAGGTGTGGGTTTTTCTTTTGTTTGACTCTTTGGCAGATTTAGTGGGTCTCATGGTGGGTGTCTTTTAGGTCCCAGTTGTTTTTAATAGTCAGCTTTCAGTGGCCACCCCCCGTAGTGTCTTTCAGAGACCCTCCTAAACCCCTACCAGTTTCATTTTGGTTTTTGTCACTGACTCTTTGTTAGTTCCCTTTTCTATTTAAGTGACATTTCTGGTTTTCTTGTTGGTGAATGTAATAACAAACAATGTAGTAAAACAATATTATATTTTAGGTTGGATATTGCATCCAATTGTTAATATTTTAATCAAATGGCATTTTCCTTAGAATGTTCAGTAGTCTTTCAGTTGTTAATATTCTGTTTTTATCCTCTTATGTATGTTGGGGAAAATATATCTATATTTTTTCCTATTTTTTTTTTTCTTCTGTGAAGGCATTGTTGCATCCATGCCTGAAATGTGCTTTTAAGTTCCATAGTTTCTGTGTTGTGGTATGTGTGTGTTTCAACATGGCTTCCTGAAATTCCCATCATTGCTAATTGGAGCTGACCCCGCCCCCTCGTCAGGATACAGCTGTATCTCATTATACACCTTCCAGCTATATAAACCAGTGTTCTATTGCTCAGTAGAGAGCTGAGGGTTATATCATATGTTGGTTTAGTTGTTGCTGAGAGAGAGCCTCTTTAATGTTCTGAGTTTTTTTTCTCAGTTTTTGTTGTGAAGTAGTTTGTATTATTCTTTCCTTTGCAGCCTTTTCTGCCATTCCAAATAAAAACCCACTCGGGTTTTCAATCAGCAGACCAAGCTTACCTCAATTATGAGATGGCTAAAAGTTGCAGACCATGTTTTTCTCCATTAGGAGGACAAAGGTTGTCGACCATTGCTGAATCTTTTTTAACCATACCACGTGGTTAAACTCTTAGACTATCGACACCAACAGAATAAGAACAAGTCTTTGATATTGATTACTAGTCTGCAGCTAGGATTTCGGTATCACTGAACGCGAAGAACGACAACCACCGAAACACCATTCTATAACAAATGAATGAATGTCACTTTGAACTATCCCCTTTAACCACAACCAAAAGAGGGAGAGAGATGGACAATTCTACAAAAGACACAAACTTTTCACCAGCGATCAAGACGACACACTGAGCGTAAATATATATATTGATTGCAATCGTTCCCGAATGAGTGAGCGTTCGTGTGTAAAGGATTAGCATTTCAATTGTTATAATCATTAACTGTAGTGACTTCTTAGTCGACCCCCACTTCCCCTTTTGTCTAACAAGCCGCCATGCCGGTTAGCCACTAGGGTACATTGTCCTTTCATTACATTTTCCTTGTTTGTTTATGCATTTCTGTGAATTACTTAGTAATAAATAAATTATTTAAGACAATTGATGTATGGATGACTCATAGTGAAGACTGGGTTTGTGCAGATAACCAACAATTTATGACGTTTGGAATGAGACTAACGTGAGGTAAAGTAAATAATTCATTAATTTGAAGACTTTGATCAGAAAATATCTGAAAAGTTATTTTAGGAAATAACTTTGTAATCTGAATATTATATTCCTTGGTGCCCCGACTTCCTAGTTAATTAGTTACGTGATTAATCAGTTGATCGCATAATAACTAATTACAGAGAATCTTTGATAAAAACTATATTTCTTCAGTTAATGATAAAGACACGACACTTGGTAAAACTTGGTCGGATCACCCCCTGTATTTTGGTTAGTGCTAAGTTGGGTAGGCAGGTAAGGTAGGAGAGGGGGCTTTCTTTGCTTTGATTCTGTCCAGCCCCTTTCCCCAAAAATTACAATGTGAAGTGACTGTTTCTCACTCCGGAGACCCGGGTACGAACCCGGGTCTCCGGAGTGAGAAACAGTCACTTAACAAACTGAGCCACGAATAGTCGGCAGAATCCAGAAGATGAGGCAGACACAGCAGTACTTGAGATGGTGTATTTAATGAAGTAAAAAGTGAAGTTCTTCAGGAAAACATGTAACTCCACAACCTCAAAAGGAATTCCACAAGAACAACGGTAATCCTCCAAGACAAAAAAGGTAAATCCACAAGGTGGAAGGTATAGCACAAAAAGCCTAAAAAAAGATACTCAAAAACAAACAAACAAGAACAAAAAAAACAGAATTCCACAAGAGAGTCCACCGGGATCAACAAGAGTTCACAGAGTACTAGGGCTGGGTGCTAACATACAAACACAGAGCAAAGAACTAAGGAAAACAAAGGGTTTAAATACAATCAGGGGAAACGAGGCACAGGTGCAAATAATAATGGGGATCAAGGGAAAACAAAAGGTCAAAAGGCACAATGGGGGCATCTAGTGACCAAAAACCGGAACAACCCTGGCCAAATCCTGACAGTGAGGGAATAAATTCCCTGTAAACGGTACCTTTGTCATCCTTACTCGCACCTACAGTCCCATACCTCTTTCACTCCAAGGGGAGTTGAGTTGTAGCAGGGTGTTGCATTCCCTCTTCCTAGAGTCGTACATAACATGTGCTATATAAATAAAGCATGATTTGAACATATTGCAAAATAAATTAACAACCAATCAACAGACTCTTGCTAAACCAGTGAACAAATATGTTGGTATGAAAAACATATCTCCCACTATGTTAAAATAGTGCATGCTATGTACCTTTAGTATCACTTTTCAACCAACCCAGTTCATTTGTTGAAAATGAAAAATGTTGAAATCAACCATACATCAAAGGATTCAACTACTGGAAACTGAAACAAACAAATGGATCAACCAGATCAATCCCACTTTTCAAGCCTGCTGAAGGCGTGGTGGAGTGGTAAACACCACCCTGGCTCAACCAGGGGCTTGAGGTGGTCTCCCACAGCTCTGATTATGTCCTGTTCTGTGGCCTTGCTGTTCCATTTCTTGACTGCCCCTGCAACACAGAAAGAAACACATTTAGTCATATTATATAAAACACTCAACATTGTGGATATGGAGCATCCATGGCGTCAGTTACACCTGGCACCTAAATCTGACTTCTGTCATCTGTTCACTCCAAGCTGCATTAGGTTCAGGTCTATCAGGATGGGCCTTTGACATAGTCAGGACACCGAATATGCATCAGCAATGTAAAGAGATGGGGTGAATGAGTGGGGAAAAATACATTTTACACAAATGTTATTGGTCACATACAGGTTTTCAGCAGATGTTATTGCAGGTGTAGCGAAATGCGTGTGTTTCTAGCTCCAACAGTGCAGCAATATCTAACAATTTCACAACAAATACCTAATACACACAAATTTAAGTAAAGGAATAAGAATATATAAATATATGCATAAACAATGTCAGAGCAGCATAGACTAAGACGGTTTACACATATGAGATGAGAAATGATATGTAAACATTGTTAAAGGGACATTATTAAAGTGACTAGTGGTCCATTTATTAAATGGCCAATGATTTCAAGTCTATTTGTAGGTTGCAGCCTCTCTGTGCTAGTGATGGCTATTTAACAGTCTGATGGTCTTGAGATAGTTTTTCAGTCTTTCGGTCCCACCTTTGATGCACCTGTACTGACCTCGCCTTCTGAATGATAGCGGGTGAAGAGGCAGTGGCTCGGGTAATAACAAAGAATAAATGTGTGTGCCTGAGGTGAAATTAACTTTCATACAGCCAGGAGGGTTGAGAAATGAAATATCAGTGGACAATTCCCTTTTGCTTACATGATGACGTGATGAACTGCTAAGAGGACATAAATATTTACGATCTAAATCATGTGTGACCTCACCTCTGGCTGTAGAAGTGTGCTTCCTAACCAATCCCTCAACAGCTCTCTGACTGAGCTCCACCCTCACTGGGTCTTCAGAGGAGAGGAAGGCTGAGGAGGGATGGAAGGTTGAATGGATCAGTCAGTCCATAAAGTGTAGAGCTGCTGTCTGACCAAATCACTATTTTAGTAGTTCATTAAAGTAAATTAGGCTTTATGACTGCTGAATACCAACTATCAATCACTTAGGTCATATATTTTCAAGTAGATACATCCTTGGGACGTCACTAACCCATTAACATTGACATTTAAAATGGTTACGGTAGGGTTTAGGGTAGGGATGTCCCAAGGATCCCAGATAGCACTGACCATTGTGCATTCCTCTGTCTCTTTTACGTAGCAGGTGTAAAAGAAACACAGACAAGACAAGTAGGCGCTCAGGTCATTATGGTCATTGTAGTTTAAAAAAATAGCATCTAATAATATCAATCTGTGTGTGGGGTTGTTTGAGAAGAATGAGATTGTCATCCCTAACAATCCATTCTAGCAGCTCATCCGGCTCTGAAAAAGTCTTCATTGATGACATTTTCCTTCTATTCCAGGGCACAGCAGAGGAACTTCATTGATTCCACTCCTTCATCAATACAAGCAGTGAACATCTGAAATTCACCCTCACCTTTGATGCGCATGAAACAAGTTACCTGGACATTTTGATAAGAGGGAGGGGAGTGGTTTTAACACAGACCTATACAGGAAGCCGACGGGCAGGAATTCCGTTATGTGGAGACAGCTTCCACCCTACACCCCTAGAAAATAGCCTCTCCATCAGCCAATACAGTCATATACACAGAGTGACTATGACAAACACACTGATTGTCTGGATGAGCGTTTCAGACAGCGGGGTTACCCAGAGGAATGGCTGCATGACGCATGTGATCATTATAAAAATATGACCCAGGATGACAGCTTGAACCTCCCCTCCCTCCAGACCAACACGTTCAATGCTTCCTTCAGTTCTCCCCAAACCTCCCCAACCTCCAGACCAACACGTTCAATGCTTCCTTCAGTTCTCCCCAAACCTCCCCACCCTCCAGACCAACACGTTCAATGCTTCCTTCAGTACTCCCCAAACCTCCCCACCCTCCAGACCAACACGTTCAATGCTTCCTTCAGTACTCCCCAAACCTCCCCTCCCTCCAGACCAACTCGTTCAATGCTTCCTTCAGTACTCCCCAAACCTCCCCTCCCTCCAGACCAATACGTTCAATGCTTCCTTCAGTACTCCCCAAACCTCCCCTCCCTCCAGACCAATACGTTCAATGCTTCCTTCAGTACTCCCCAAACCTCCCCTCCCTCCAGAACAACACGTTCAATGCTTCCTTCAGTGCTCCCCACTTGGTAAACAGTTAGACCACATCATTAAACTTCTTATGGCTGCAGGGGCAGTATTGAGCAGCTTGGATGAAAGGTGCCCAGAGTAAATGGCCTACACCTCAGTCTCAGTTGCTAATATATGCATATTTTTATTAGTATTGGATAGAAAACACTCTAAAACTGTTTGAATGATGTCTGTGAATATAACAGAACTCATATGGCAGGCAAAAACCTGAGAAGAAATCCAAACAGGAAGTGGGAAATCTGAGGTTGATCAATTTTCAACCCAGCCCCTATTGAATACACAGTGGGATATGGATCAAGTTGCACTTCCTAAGGCTTCCACTAGATGTCAACCATCTTTAGAAACTTGGATGAGGTTTCAACTGTGATGTGGGGCTGAATGAGAGCTGAATGAGTCAGGTGTCTGGCAGAGAGCCAGGTCCTGGTCATGCGCATTTCACATGGTAGCGACCTGCGTTCCATTGCTTCTCTACAGACAATGGAATTCTCCGGTTGGAACGTTATTGAAGATTTATGATAAAAACATCCTAAAGATTGATTCTACGACCTGTAATATAACTTTTTGAAGTTTTTGTCCGACGTTATGCTGGACCTGCACGAGCGTTTGGATTTGTGTACCTAACGCCCTAACAAAAGTAGCTACTTGGACATAAATAATGTCCATTATCGAACAAATCAAACATTTATTGTGGAACTAGGATTCCTGGGAGTGGATTCTGATGAAGATCATCAATGGTAAGGGAATATTTATAATGTTATTTCTGATTTCTGTTGACTCCAACATGGCGGATAATTTTATTTGTTTTCTGAGCGCTGTTCTCAGATTATTGAATGGTTTGCTTTTTCCGTAAAGTTTTTTTGTAATCTGACACAGCGGTTGCATTAAGGAGAAGTACAGTGGGGCAAAAAAGTATTTAGTCAGCCACCAATTGTGCAAGTTCTCCCACTTAAAAATATGAGAGAGGCCTGTAATTTTCATCATAGGTACACTTGAACTATGACAGACAAAATGATTTTTTTTCTCTCCAGAAAATCACATTGTAGTGATTTTTTTATGATTTTATTTGCAAATTATGGTGGAAAATAAGTATTTGGTCAATAACAAAAGTTTATCTCAATACTTTGTTATATACCCTTTGTTGGCATTGACAGAGGTCAAATGTTTTCTGTAAGTCTTCACAAGGTTTTCACCCACTGTTGCTGGTATTTTGGCCCATTTCTCCATGCAGATCTCCTCTAGAGCAGTGATGTTTTGGGGCTGTTGCTGGGAAACACGGACTTTCAACTCCCTCCAAAGATTTTGTATGGGGTTGAGATCTGGAGACTGCTTCTTACGAAGCCACTCCTTCGTTGCCCGGGCGGTGTGTTTGGGATCATACTGAAAGACCCAGCCACGTTTCATCTTCAATGCCCTTGCTGATGGAAGGTTTTCACTCAAAATCTCACGATACATGGCCCCATTCATTCTTTCCTTTACACGGATCAGTCATCCTGGTCCCTTTGCAGAAAAACAGCCCCACATGTGTGTCCACCCCCATGCTTCACAGTAGGTATGGTGTTCTTTGGATGCAACTCAGCATTCTTTGTCCTCCAAACATGACGATTTGAGTTTTTACCAAAAAGTTATATTTTGGTTTCAGCTGACCATATGACATTCTCCCAATCTTCTTCTGGGTCATCCAAATGCTCTCTAGCAAACTTCAGACGGGCCTGGACATGTATTGGCTTAAGCAGGGGGACACGTCTGGCATTGCAGGTTTTGAGTCCCTGGCGTGTAGTGTCTTACTGATGGTAGGCTTTGTTACTTTGGTCCCAGCTCTCTGCAGGTCATTCACTAGGTCCCCCCGTGTGGTTCTGGGATTTTTGCTCACCGTTCTTGTGATCATTTTGACCCCACGGGGTGAGATCTTGTGTGAAGCCCCAGATCGAGGGAGATTATCAGTGCTCTTGTATGTCTTCCATTTCCTAATAATTGCTCCCACAGTTGATTTCTTCAAACCGAGCTGCTTACCTATTGCAGATTCAGTCTTCCCAGCCTGGTGTAGGTCTACAATTTTGTTTCTGGTGTCCTTTAACAGCTCTTTGGTCTTGGCCATAGTGGAGTTTGGAGTGTGACTGTTTAAGGTTGTGGACAGGTGTATTTTATACTGATAACACGTTCAAACAGGTGCCATTAATACAGGTAACGAGTGCAGGACAGAGGAGCCTCTTAAAGAAGAAGTTACATGTCTATGAGAGCCAGAAATCTTGCTTGTTTGTAGGTGACCAAATACTTATTTTCCACCATAATTTGCAAATAAATTCATAACAAATAAATCCTGCAATGGGACTTTCTGGATTTTTTTTCAAATTTTGTCTGTCATAGTTGAAGTGTACCTATGATGAAAATTACAGGCCTCTCTCATCTTTCTAAGTGGGAGAACTTGCACAATTGGTGGCTGACTAAATACTTTTTTGCCCCACTGTATATCTATATTTCCATGTCTAACAATTGTATTTTCATCAACATTTATAATGAGTATTTTTGTAAAATGATGTGTCTCTGCAATATCACCGGATGTTTTTGGAACGAGTGAACGTAACGCGCCAATGTATACTGAGATGTTTTTATGTGAATATGAACTTTTATCAAACAAAACATATATGTATTGTGTAACATTAAGTACTAAGTGTGTCATCTGATGAAGATCATCAAAGGTTAGTGATTAATTTTATCTCTATTCATGGTTTTTGTGACTCCTCTCTTTGGCTGGAAAAATGGCTGTGTTTCTTTGTGAGTTGGTGGTGACCTAACATAATCGTTTGTGGTGCTTTCGCTGTAAAGCCTATTCAAAATCAGACACTGTGGTGGGATTAACAACAAGATTACCTTTAAAACGGTATAAGATACATGTATGTTTGAGGAATTTTAATTATGAGATTACTGTTGTTTTGAATTTGGCGCACCATACTTTCACTGGCTGTTGTCATATCGATCCCGTTAACGGGATTGCAGCCATAAGACATTTTTTAAAACACTGGTACATCTTGATCACTGATCCACAACTGGAGAGAGACGTTTAAAGAACCTTAGAGAGTAGTCTTCAGACACGCCCCCAACGTCAGTCAAATGATGGTGAGGTCTGATCTTCCACCAGCGCCACGTAGTACCTTCCTAGATAATATGCCGGACGGTAATTATAGATGTGGCCAATGTACCCAGTGTAACTTTACAAACAAATGTACCGAGTTAAATCATCCTATTACAAGCCAGACCATTAAGATTAAGGGCATCGTTACATGTTCCACAGTAAATGTGATCCACCTGATCAAGTGTATTTGTGGTCTTTGCTGTGTAGGAAAAACAAAACAAGCTCTGTAAACAAGGATAGCAGAACACAGGAGTAATATCAGGACCCTTGACCAGAGAAACAAGGATAGCAGAACACAGGAGTAATATCAGGACCCTTGACCAGAGAAACAAGGATATCAGAACACAGGAGTAATATCAGGACCCTTGACCAGAGAAACAAGGATATCAGAACAAAGGAATAATATCAGGACCCTTGACCGGAGAAACAGGGATAGCAGATCACAGGAGTAATATCAGGACCCTTGACCAGAGAAACAAGGATATCAGAACACAGGAGTAATATCAGGACCCTTGACCAGAGAAACAAGGATATCAGAACACAGGAGTAATATCAGGACCCTTGACCAGAGAAACCCTGTGGCTGCGCATTTCATGGAGGCTCGTTACAACATCAGCTCTCTGAGCTACTTTGGTATCGAACATGTTAAATCTCCTAGGAGAGAATAAACTGATAATCTACTATTGAGAAGAGAATTGGATTGTGTACCATGTCTCCTAGGGCTCTGAACCAAGAGTTTGATATCAGACTATTTCTAACATGAATATATCACGTTGATGTGTCTTTCCTTGCAGGTTTCCACTTTGTCATTATATACATATACAGTATATTATTGTCTGAACTACTACATGTGGTCATTATATACAGTATATTATTGTCTGTACTACTACATGTGGTCATTATATACAGTGTATTATTGTCTGAACTAGTACATGTGGTCATTCTATACATACACATGAAGCTTTTGTAAACAGTGTGCGGGCCTTCTTGTTCTTTAACAAAGCTTCTGTAAACAGTGTGAGGGTCTTCTTGTTCATTATCAAAGCTTTTGTAAAAAGTGTGTTGTCCTTCTTGTTCTTTATCAAAGCTTTTGTAAACATTGTGGGGGCCTTCTTGTTCTTTATCAAAGCTTTTGTAAAAAGTGTGTTGTCCTTCTTGTTCTTTATCAAAGCTTTTGTAAACATTGTGGGGGCCTTCTTGTTCTTTATCAAAGCTTTTGTAAACAGTGTGTGGACCTTCTTGTTCTTTATCAAAGCTTTTGTAAACAATGTGTGGCATTCTTGTTTTTATCAAAGCTTTTGTAAACAGCGTGTGTCCTTCTTGTTCTTTATCAAAGCTTTTGTAAACTTGCCCTTTATCAAAGCTTTTGTAAACAGTGTGCCTTCTTGGGCTTTTGCCAGTGTGTGGGCCTTGTTTTTATCAAAGCTTTTTCTTGTTCTTTATCAAAGCTTTTGTAAACAGTGTGGGGGCCTTCTTGTTCTTTCAAAGCTTTTGTCAAAGCAAAGTTTTTTTGTAAACAGCGTGTGGGCCTTCTTGTCCTTTATCAAAGGTTTTGTAAACAGTGTGGGGGCCTTCTTGTTCTTTATCAAAGCTTTTGTAAAGAGCGTATGGATCTTCTTGTTCTTTATCAAAGCTTTTGTAAACAGCGTGTGGGCCTTCTTGTTCTTTATCAAAGCTTTTGTAAACAGTGTGTGGTCCTTGCTCTTTATCACAGCTTTTGTAAACAGTGTGGGGGCCTTCTTGTTCTTTTACAAAGCTTTTGTAAACAGCGTATGGACCTTCTTGTTCTTTATCAAAGCTTTTGTAAACAGCATGTGGGCTTTCTTGTTCTTTTACAAAGCTTTTGTAAACAGTGTGTGGGCCTTGCTCTTTATCACAGCTTTTGTAAACAGTGTGGGGGCCTTCTTGTTCTTTATCAAAGCTTTTGTAAACAGCGTGTGGGCCTTCTTGTTCTTAAACAAAGCTTTTGTAAACAGTGTGTGGGCCTTGTTCTTTATCAAAGCTTTTGTAAACAATGTGTGGTCCTTGTTATTTATCAAAGCTTTTGTAAACAGCGTGGGGGCCTTCTTGTTCTTTATCAAAGCATTTGTAAACAGTGTGTGGTCCTTCTTGTTCTTTATCAAAGCTTTTGTAAACAGCGTGTGGGCTTTCTTGTTCTTTTACAAAGTTTTTGTAAACAGTGTGGGGGCCTTCTTGTTCTTTATCAAAGCTTTTGTAAACAGTGTGGGGGCCTTCTTGTTCTTTATCAAAGCTTTTGTAAACAGTGTGTGGGCCTTGTTCTTTATCAAAGCTTTTGTAAACAATGTGTGGTCCTTGTTTTTATCAAAGCTTTTGTAAACAGCGTGTGGGCATTGCCCTTTATGACAGCTTTTGTAAACAGTGTGGGGGCCTTCTTGTTCTTTATCAAAGCTTTTGTAAACAGTGTGGGGGCCTTCTTGTTCTTTATCAAAGCTTTTGTAAACAGCGTGTGGGCCTTCTTGTCCTTTATCAAAGGTTTTGTAAACAGTGTGGGGGCCTTCTTGTTCTTTATCAAAGCTTTTGTAAACAGCGTGTGGGCCTTCTTGTTCTTTATCAAAGCTTTTGTAAACAGTGTGTGGTCCTTGCTCTTTATCACAGCTTTTGTAAACAGTGTGGGGGCCTTCTTGTTCTTTTACAAAGCTTTTGTAAACAGCGTATGGACCTTCTTGTTCTTTATCAAAGCTTTTGTAAACAGCATGTGGGCTTTCTTGTTCTTTTACAAAGCTTTTGTAAACAGTGTGTGGGCCTTGCTCTTTATCACAGCTTTTGTAAACAGTGTGGGGGCCTTCTTGTTCTTTTACAAAGCTTTTGTAAACAGTGTGTGGTCCTTCTTGTTCTTTTACAAAGCTTTTGTAAACAGTGTGTGGGCCTTGCTCTTTATCAAAGCTTTTGTAAACAGTGTGTGGTCCTTCTTGTTCTTTATCAAAGCTTTTATAAACAGTGTGGGGGCTTTCTTGTTCTTTATCAAAGCTTTTGTAAACAGTGTGGGGGCCTTCTTGTTCTTTATCAAAGCTTTTGTAAACAGTGTGTGGGCCTTGCTCTTTATAAAAGCTTTTGTAAACAGTGTGTGGGCCTTCTTGTTATTTAATTGATTTGATAAAACAATTGTCATTACATTAATGATAAATGTCCAAAGATACTATGTTTACATGGGTATTGGGATCTGACCTCATTGATCTGTCAGTAAGCTATGTTTACATGGCTATTGGGATCTAACCTCATTGATCTGTCAGTAAGCTATGTCTACATGGGTATTGGGATCTACCCTCGTTGATCTGTCAGTAAGCTATGTTTACATGGGATCTAACCTCATTGATCTGTCAGTAAGCTATGTTTACATGGGTATTGGGATCTAACCCCATTGATCTGTCAGTAAGCTATATTTACATTGGTATTGGGATCTGACCTCATTGATCTGTCAGTAAGCTATGTCTACAAGCCAAATGTGCTGAGATGGAGCAGCTGAACTCAGCCAATTGTGCTGAGATGGAGCAGCTGAACTCAGCCAACTGTGCTGAGATGGAGCAGCTGTGACTCAGCCAACTGTGCTGAGATGGAGCAGCTGAACTCAGCTAACTGTGCTGAGATGGAGCAGTTGTGACTCAGCCAACTGTGCTGAGATGGAGCAGCTGAACTCAGCAAACTGTGCTGAGATGGAGCAGCTGTGACTCAGCCAACTGTGCTGAGATGGAGGAGCTGTGACTCAGCCAACTGTGCTGAGATGGGGCAGCTGTGACTCAGCAAACTGTGCTGAGATGGAGCAGCTGTGACTCAGCCAACTGTGCTGAGGTGGAGCGGCTGTGACTCAGCAAACTGTGCTGAGATGGAGCAGCTGAACTCAGCCAACTGTGCTGAGATGGAGCAGCTGAACTCAGCCAACTGTGCTGAGATGGAGCAGCTGAACTCAGCCAACTGTGCTGAGATGGAGCAGTTGTGACTCAGCCAACTGTGCTGAGATGGAGCAGCTGTGACTCAGCCAACTGTGCTGAGATGGAGCAGTTGTGACTCAGCCAACTGTGCTGAGATGGAGCAGCTGT
This sequence comes from Oncorhynchus gorbuscha, assembly GCF_021184085.1. Lineage (NCBI taxonomy): Eukaryota > Metazoa > Chordata > Actinopteri > Salmoniformes > Salmonidae > Oncorhynchus > Oncorhynchus gorbuscha. The sequence goes on from NC_060186.1 coordinate 46,813,137, forward strand.
GACTCAGCCAACTGTGCTGAGATGGGGCGGCTGTGACTCAGCAAACTGTGCTGAGATGACTCAGCAAACTGTGCTGAGATGGAGCAGCTGAACTCAGCCAACTGTGCTGAGATGGAGCAGCTGAACTCAGCCAACTGTGCAGCACTGTGCTGAGATGGACAGCTGTGACTCAGCCAACTGTGCTGAGATGCAGCTGTGACTCAGCTGTGCTGAGATGGAGCAGCTGTGACTCTGTGCTGAGATGGAGCAGCTGAACTCAGCCAACTCAGCCAACTGTGCTGAGATGGAGCAGCTGTGACTCAGCCAACTGTGCTGAGATGGAGCAGCTGAACTCAGCCAACTGTGCTGAGATGGAGCAGCTGTGACTCAGCCAACTGTGCTGAGATGGAGCAGCTGTGACTCAGCCAACTGTGCTGAGATGGAGCAGCTGTGACTCAGCCAACTGTGCTGAGATGGAGCAGCTGTGACTCAGCCAACTGTGCTGAGATGGAGCAGCTGTGACTCAGCCAACTGTGCTGAGATGGAGCAGCTGAACTCAGCCAACTGTGCTGAGATGGAGCAGCTGTGACTCAGCCAACTGTGCTGAGATGGAGCAGCTGTGACTCAGCAAACTGTGCTGAGATGGAGCAGCTGTGACTCAGCAAACTGTGCTGAGATGGAGCAGCTGAACTCAGCCAACTGTGATGAGATGGAGCAGCTGAACTCAGCCAACTGTGCTGAGATGGAGCAGCTGTGACTCAGCCAACTGTGCTGAGATGGAGCAGCTGAACTCAGCCAACTGTGCTGAGATGGAGCAGTTGTGACTCAGCCAACTGTGCTGAGATGGAGCAGCTGAACTCAGCCAACTGTGCTGAGATGGAGCAGCTGTGGTTGTGACTCAGCCAGCTGAGATGGAGCAGCTGTGACTCAGCCAACTGTGCTGAGATGGAGCAGCTGTGACTCAGCCAACTGTGCTGAGATGGAGCAGCTGTGACTCAGCCAACTGTGCTGAGATGGAGCAGCTGAACTCAGCCAACTGTGCTGAGATGGAGCAGCTGTGACTCAGCCAACTGTGCTGAGATGGGGCAGCTGTGACTCAGCAAACTGTGCTGAGATGGAGCAGCTGTGACTCAGCCAACTCTGCTGAGATGGGGCAGCTGTGACTCAGCAAACTGTGCTGAGATGGAGCAGCTGTGACTCAGCCAACTGTGCTGAGATGGTGCAGCTGTGACTCAGCAAACTGTGCTGAGATGGAGCAGCTGAACTCAGCCAACTGTGCTGAGATGGAGCAGCTGAACTCAGCCAACTGTGCTGAGATGGAGCAGCTGTGACTCAGCCAACTGTGCTGAGATGGAGCAGCTGAACTCAGCCAACTGTGCTGAGATGGAGCAGTTGTGACTCAGCCAACTGTGCTGAGATGGAGCAGCTGAACTCAGCCAACTGTGCTGAGATGGAGCAGCTGTGACTCAGCCAACTGTGCTGAGATGGAGCAGCTGTGACTCAGCCAACTGTGCTGAGATGGAGCAGCTGTGACTCAGCAAACTGTGCTGAGATGGAGCAGCTGAACTCAGCCAACTGTGTTGAGATGGAGCAGCTGAACTCAGCCAACTGTGCTGAGATGGAGCAGCTGTGACTCAGCCAACTGTGCTGAGATGGAGCAGCTGAACTCAGCCGTTTTCAAGTTAAATTGTGTTGTGAGGGAGTCATTTCCTATTTTGATCACATTGAGGATGTGAGCTAGCCTAGCTTCTTCCTGAGATGTCATGTTGCCATCTTGCGTTTCCAAGGAGGCCATGGTCAGAGGTTCTTTCATCGTCATTTCTTGTTTTTGTCTCGTAGGCATATCACCACACTTGGCTACAGTGTAGTAATCAGTATGTTGTTGTTGTCTCGTAGACATATCCCCACACTTGGCAGTGTACTACAGTGTAGTAATCAGTATGGGTGAAGTTAAAGTTTTAGGATACGTTTGTTAAAGATTTATCGGGAGCTCTCGGTCACGCTTCTTCCTTCGCTGCATGACAGCCAGAGAGGTGAGAGGTCACATGGTTTAGATGGTAAATATGTGTTCCCTTAGCGGTTCATCATGTAAGCAAAAGGGAATATGTTTGATCATCTATGTTTATTTACATTAGTGCAAGTTGTCCACTGATATTGGTGTAATTTCTCACCCCTTTTGACTGTATGAGTTACTTTCCCCTCAGACACACACATTTGATATTATGGTCATTTGTGTCAAATGTACTTTTCCCCACTCATTCACCCGATCTCTTTACATTGCTTATGTATATTCGGAGGCCTGACTGCATCCAGACTGTCAAAGGCCCATCCTGGTAGATCTGAACCTAATACAGCTTGGAATGATCGGATGACTGATAGAGGAATTTTAAATTCCCTTATGTTTTATTGCCAAAACCAATTAAATTCGCACTCATTTCTAATTCATGATAAGTTGTAAGTTTATCATTTGCATGAATTAGCAAGAGACCAGTCTTAAAAAACAAGTTCAGCATTTATTCTTGATGAGTACTGACCCAAAATACAAAGAACATTACATTTTAAATCTGAAGAAGACATAAAATGACGTCATCAGTTACACCCCCTCTCCCAGTCTTACAATGGCGTAGTATTCGGTCCTGGAGATAGTTTCACTCCCCTCATCAACTACATTCCAACCTGCCTAAAGGATATACTTCTCTCTGCTAATGGAATCCAACCAAAACATTATCTGTTTGAAGTACTATCTTATCTCTGCTTTAAAACTTTCCCAGGAGACACAGACACAATTAATTTCTGCTTACATTTTCAGTAACAGTACAATTAAGAACCAATACTTTTCAAATCATAACATAAAAGTATTAGCATGAATGGTTCTAATCATTAAAGTATACATAATTGATCATCTAAACTATATTTTCCTCTATCAATGACAGAAGTCACATTTAGGTGCCAGGTGTAACTGAGGCCATAACTGATAACATAACCGTAGCTGATGCTCCATATCCATTACTTTGAGTGTTTTATATCATATAACTAAATGTGTTTCTGGGTTGCAGGGGCAGTCAAAAAATGGACCAGCATGGCCACAAAACATGACATCAGCAGAGCTGTGGGAGACCACTGCATGCCCCTGGTAGAGCCAGGGGTGTTTACCACTCCTTCAGCAGGCTTGAAAAGTGGGATTGATACTGTTTTTCATACCAAGAGTCTGTTGATTGGTCAGTCATTGGGTTAATTTGTTTTACAATATGATCAAATCAAGCTTTATTTATACAGCACATTTCAGACATGGATGAAACAATTGGTTTCACAGGAAAAATGGGAGAAAATTGAAAATAAACAAATATTTAGTATACAAACATGAGGATAAAAAACAATAACTGAAAGACTAATGAGCATTCTAAAGAAATGCCATTGATTAAAATATTAACAATTGGATAAAATATCCAACCCAAAATATAAGCTTGTTTTACTCCATTGTTTGTTGTTACGTTCCCCATCAAGAAAGCCAGAAATGTCACTTAAATAGAAGAGGGAATTAACAAAGAGTCACTGACAACAGCCACAACTAAATAGGTGGGGTTTTAGGAGGGGTTCTGAAAGACACTATGGGGTATCCACTGAAGGTTGACTAGTAACAACAACTGGGACATAAAAGACACCCACCATGATCAACACTATATCTGCCCAAGAAGAGGCAAACAAAAGAAACACCCACACCAAACTTAAAGACAGGAGGGAAACCAAAACGGTAGTGCAACTAAAGTTGTTGACTCGCCACATCTATCAAGACAACTGGAGCACAGTGCCAGACACTCTTATTAAATAGAACCTGGAACAGCTCAGGTGAAACACCTTCCCACTAACGAGATGGACAAGCCAGCACAGGTGTAACACATACCTACTAACGAGGTGACACCAATCAGTGTACCGAAGACACATTTCAGTTGAATGCATTCAGTTGTCAACTGACTAGGTATACCCCAAACAAAAAAGAATCAGAACTCTAGAACCTAAACAAAACTCATCTCCAATACGGAAAAATGTGCAGTCAAAATAAATTGTGATCCATGGTAACGCACTGGCAAACACAAATATTTTTGACTGCCCACCCTTGAGACAATCAGCAACCAAGTTGTCCTTACCACGGACATGTCTGATTTCAAGAGGGAAATCCTGCAATATCCTTAGTAACTTTACACCTCACTGCGGAGCAGGGTTCACTTGATAGGCATGTTGTTGGATCGGGGCCCAGTCCATAATGTCATTCTCTAGTACATTTGGGTTGGCACATCTGAGAATAAACCCTGATATTCTAAAAGCAGAGCAACAATGTCAATATAATTGCAACCAAAAATTGTCAGTTGGTTGCATAAATAATCACAATGACTAAATATTACATGATTTGTAAATATAAAATAACACCAAATGTACATCCTTTTTCATATGTATTGGCAATAATTCACTTACACGTCCTGTTAAAACTAACAGCTCAAACAACACACGGAATCTGGGAATAATGTGTACATCACTGGTTAGAAGACAATTTGTAGAAAACAGCTAGCTACATATTGATTCAAGTGGGTCACCAACACTGTAAGTGCAACAAAACTATTTTTTTGTTAGACCACATAAAAAGTACTCTTTTCAATTCAGAGCTTGGATTTCCCCCTAGACCAATATCCTTATGCTGAAATCAATAGAACAGGGGACAAATATTTAGGGTTCTACATTATGACAACATTAAAATACTCCTACTACAACGTTAAAACTTTCTAAATAGTGAGATTCTATTTCATTGATATTGTGAAACAACTCCTTCCTGTATGTATTTTCTGATGTTTGATCAGAGATCTTTTACTAGAGTATCTCTTGTCACATTGATCACAGCTATAAGGTTTCTCTCCTGTGTGTGTTCTCTGGTGTATAGTCAGACTGCTAGAAGTAACAAAACTCTTCCCACATTGATCACAGCTATATGGTTTCTCTCCTGTGTGTGTTCTCTGGTGTGATATCAGGCTGAATGACTGACTAAAAGTCTTCCCACATTGTTTGCAGTTATACGGTTTCTCTCCTGTGTGTGTTCTCTGATGTTTAGTCAGACTGCTAGATGTAACATATCTATTCCCACATTGATCACATCTATAAGGTTTCTCTCCTGTGTGTGTTCTCTGGTGTGATTCTAAACATCCTGAAGAAACAAAACTCTTTCCACAGTCAGAGCAGCTAAATAGATTCTCTCCTGTGTGTGTTCTCTGGTGTTTAGTCAGACTGCTACATGTAAGATATCTCTTCCCACATTGATCACAGCAATAAGGTTTCTCTCCTGTGTGGATTCTCTGATGAATTGTAATGCCTGCTGAGGAGGTGAATCTCTTCCCACAGTCAGAGCAGCAATGAGATTTTTTTCCTGTGGGTCTCTGCTGGTGTTTCTTGAGGAATTCTGATGTGGAAAGACTCTTCTCTGCCTCGTCAGCATCATGATGTTGTTGTTGAGGCTCCCCAGAGGATCCATGATAGCCACGTCTCTCTCCTGTGTGAACAACAAAGTCAGACAGATGCTTAAAGGCCCACAACAGCAGAAATCCACTGTAAAAAGGTGATGCCAACAGCGTAGCCATGATGTTGTACAACAATTGACTGTAATTGTCTGTAATGAATGTCAAAATTATTTGACAATGGTCTTAAGACAGTCAAGTGAGAAAGTCCTATTTAGTCTTGTTTTCACATCAGTAGAAACATAGATGATTTTAGGCTAGAAGAAAGTTGTTGAAATCCTAGGTACTGTGCCAGATGACTTTTGGCCTCCAATATAGGCCCCTGACCGTGTTTGCTAAAACTGCAGCACAAGGGCGATGCGCACAATTTGATTGCATTAACTCCTCCCTGCTAATGAGGAAACCAATAGTTATGGATGTAATATGGAGCAACCTGGAGCAAAAATGATGAGCAAAGATTTTAGTTTTTCACAAAGTATTCTGAATATTACAGTGCAAGATCAGGAGTGCTACTCAAGGAGGCTCACATTAAGTTCTGTGTCTATTCGCTAATTCACCACCGTGGGGGAAAATTCAGGGGAGTTCTCATAGGCTGACAGCAAAAATAGCCTCCATTTACAGGTTGCTTATGAGTGCATTTTACATTACTTTTGGATTATAATTGTATGTCTTGTTTGAATGTCCTGTGTGTTACTGTTACAAATCAACTGCTTTATACTTAAACACTTCAACCAGTACGGAGGGTTTGTACACCAATTGGCCCATAACTTCACCTAACAATAAAATAGACCTACTTTAGGACCCATAACTTCACCTAATATAAACCTACTGTAGGATCTATAACTTCACCTAACAACAACACAGACCTACTGTAACAATACATCATGTAGATGTATATAATGAACAGACTAGGTCTATAGTAATCCTACATGGTGTAACAATACATCACGTAGATGGATATAATGAACAGACTGGGTCTATACTGCTCCTACATGGTGTAACAATACAGTGCATTCGGAAAGTATTCAGACCCCTTCACTTTTTCAACATTTTTGTACATTACCGCCTTATTCTAAAATGGATTTTCAAAAACTCTATCTACAATACCCCATAATGACAAACCAAAAACATGTTCTTAGATTTTTTTGCTAATTTATTAAAATAAACAGAAAAATCATATTTTACGTAAGTATTCAGACTCTTTACTACGTACTTTGTTGAAACACCTCTGGCAGCGATTACAGCCTCCAGCCTTCTTGGGTATGACACTACAAGCTTGGCACACCTGTATTTGGAGAGTTTCTCCAATTATTCTCTGCAGATCCTCTCAAGCCCTGTTAGGCTGGATGGGGAGCTTTGCTACACAGCTATTTTCAGGTCTCTCCAGAGACGTTTGATCGAGTTCAAGTCCGGGCTCTGGCTGGGCCACTCAAGGATATTCAGAGACTTGTCCCGAAGTCACTCCTGAGCTGTCTTGGCTGTGGGCTTTGGGTCATTGTCCTTTTGGTAGGTGAACCTTCGCCTCAGTCTGAGCTCTCTGTAGCAGGTTTTCATCAAGTATCTCTCTGCACTCTGTTCATCTTTCCCTCGATCCGGACTAGTCTCCCAGTCCCTGCAGCTGAAAAACATCTCCACAGCATGATGCTGCCGCCACCACCACGCTTTACACCAGGCTAACCGCTTGGCAGTCAGGGCAGCCGATTGGCAGTCAGGCCAAAGAGTTCAATCTTGGTTTAATCAGACCACAGAATCTTGTTTCTCATGGTCTGAGAGTCCTTTAGGTGTCTTTTGTCAAACTCCAAGCAGGCTGTCATGTGCCTTTTCCTGAAGAGTGGCCTCCGTCTGGCCACTCAACCATAAAGGCCTGATTGGTTGAGTGCTGCATGAGATGATTGTCCTTCTGGAAGGTTCTCCCATCTCCACAGAGGAACTCTGGAACTCTTGTCAGAGTGAACATCGGGTCCTTCTCCCCTTACTGCTCAGTTTGGCCGGGCGGCCAGCTCCAGGAAGAGTCTTGGTGGTTCCAAACTTCTTCCATTTAAGAATGTGCTCTTGGGGACCTGCTGCAGATATTTTTTTGGTACCCTTCCCCTATCTGTGCTTCAACACAATCCTGTCTCGGAGCTCTATGGACAATTTCTTCGACCTCAAGGCTTGGAATTTGCTCTGACATGCATTGTCAACTGCAGCAACATATATGGACAGGTATAATCATAAACAATATGTTTTCATGTGGCATGAACAAAAACACAAATTCTCAGTCAAAAATATTAGTCAGAATACAGCCTTTCTATTTTCTCATGTAATTTCAGGTTCTCTGACTGGGAAAATGTCCTTCCACACAGAGAGAGAGCAGTGGTTGGACTTTTATCGTGTGTTTCCTCTTATGCTCCTTCCGGCACCCTAACTGAATAGAACTCATTCCAGTGGGAACAGTGAGATGTCTGGTCCCTCTCCTACCAAAGACAGAGTATTTAGTTAAATACTAAAAAGAGAATGGAATTAAACCTCCATAAAATAAAACTGTCTTCCTGTGAGGCTAGATTCCTCAAAAACCTGAAGTCAGTTTTCAGAACGTACCATAATTTTCGCAACTTGGTGGCCGCCCCTAATAATAATAATGTAGAACATTAAATCTAACCTTACTTTCATGTTTATAGGCTGAGCAGAGCTCTATAAAAGGGAACGGGAAAGGGGGATACCTAGTCAGTTGTACAACTGAATGCATTCAACTGAAATGTGTCTTCTGAATTTAACCCAACCACTGAATCAGAGAGGTGCGGGGGGCTGCCTTAAATCGACATCCACATCTTCAGTGCCCGGCTTTTCTTTTGTGTGTATTCTCTCATGCCTTTTCAGGGTAGCTAACACAGTAAAACTCTTTCTACACTGGAAGCAGTGGTAAGGCTCTTCTCCTGTGTGTATTCTCTCACACCTTTTCAGGTTAGCTAACAGGGTAAAACTCTTTCCACACTGGGAACATTGTAAAGGCTTTTCTCCTGTGTGTCCTCTCATGCAGTTTTACATTTACATTTACATTTAAGTCATTTAGCAGACGCTCTTATCCAGAGCGACTTACAAATTGGTGCACCTAGGTTCCCTAACCAGCGAAAACTCTTTTCACAGTGGGAGCAGTGGTGTTATCTCGCTGGTTTGGGCGTCTCTGGATCTGGTTCCCCTGAAGGACTCTTCCTGCGGTCATAGTGAGAGTCTGGTCTCTCTCCTGCCAAAGACAAACAGTATCTAGTTAAACAGAGACCTGAATTAAACCTCCACATGATAAAGCTGTCTTCCTATGAGGTTTAACCTAGAATAGATACCGCAACACAATAAAAGAGCAGAACTGGTCATCACAGAGTGGCTGTAGTGCTTTGTAGGCTGGGTAAATCAATTTGAATTCAAAACATTTTGACAGCGTCCCTTTTGATTAAAAAACCACTTTCTTACCACTTCTTCCCATAGTCAAACAAATGTAAGAAAGTGGTTTTTGTAACTGAATATAAAAACATTCATGAGATATACAGTACCAGACAAAAGTTTGGACACACCTACTCATTCAAGGGTTATTCTTGTTTTTTATTTCTACATTGTAGAATAATAGTGAAAATACATATGGAATCATGTAGTAACAAAAAAAGTGGTAAACTACTCAAAATATATGGAATGCTTTTCCAACAGTCTTGAAGGAGTTCCCATATATGCTGAGCACTCGTTGGCTGCTTTTCCTTCACTCTGCTGTCCAATTCATCCCAAACCATCTCAATTGGGTTGAGGTCGAGTGATTGTGGCAGCCAGGTCATCTGACGCAGCACTCATTCACTCTCCTTTTTGGTCAAATAACCCAGCTTGGAGGAGTGCTGGGTCATTGTCCTGTTGAAAAACAAATGATAGTGCCACTAAGCGCAAACCAGATGGGATGGCATATCGTTTCAGAATGCGGTGGTAGCCAGACAGGTGTGTGCCTTTCCAAATCATGTCCAATCAATTGAATTTACAACTGGTGGACTCCAATCAAGTTGAAGAAACATCTCAAGGATGATTAATGGAAACAAGATGCACCTGAGCTCAATTTAGTGTTTCATAGCAAAGGTCTGAATACTTAGGTAAATAAGTAAATAAATATTTTTGTTTCTTAAATGTGATTTTTTTTCTAAAAACCCATTTTCGCTTTTTCATTATGGGGAATTATGTGTGGAATGATTCGGATTTTTATTTATTGTAGAATAAGGCTGTAACGTAACAAAATGTGGAAAGACTTTAGTGACATAGATAAGGGGTTAAAAACATTTCGTTTTATATATCCCATAAAGGACAGACACTTCCGAACAAACTTCCTTTGATTTTTGGGGGAAACAATGTTACTATGGTTACTGTTGTTCCATGTTGTGAATGTTATCCAATGTGTTACTATGGTTACTGTTGTTCCATTTTGTGAATGTTATCCAATGTCTTACTATGGGTTACAGCAGTACGGCCAAATCATGTTCTGGCATGAATAAACTTTTTAATATTTTTTGTTGATAGTTCAAGGGGTCTTACAATTCAAAATCAGAACGCTAATCATCCTTGGTATAACCTTCTTAAAACAGTACTATACTGGGGAAGCCCTTCATGTTGGAGGGTGTTTCTACAGTACTCCACTGGGGAAGTCCTTCATGTTGGAGGGTGTTTCTACAGTACTACACTGGGGAAGCCCTTCATGTTGGAGGGTGTTTCTACAGTACTACACTGGGGAAGCCCTTCGGTCCTTCTGTAGCTCAGTTGGTAGAGCATGGCGCTTGTAACGCCAGGGTAGTGGGTTCGATTCCCGGGACCACCCATACATAGAATGTATGCACACATGACTGTAAGTCGCTTTGGATAAAAGCGTCTGCTAAATGGCATATTATATTATTATGTTGGAGGGTGTATCTACAGTACTATACTGGGGAAGCCCTTCATGTTGGAGGGTGTTTCTACAGTACTACACTGGGATCATGTTGGAGGGTGTTTCTACAGTACTACACTGGGGAAGCCCTTCATGTTAGAGGGTGTTTTATCTTTTGACACTTCAGCAACTGGTTACAGTGTGTTAGTACAAGGCGTGGAGATGGGTTGCATGGAAGTTCCTTTATAGAATGTGGAACTGGGTGAGTCCTAGCCTACCGGTGAAGGGGGTCTCATTCATCTTGGGAAATTATTTGGCTGGAGGGAAGGTTGTGCCAAATCCTGTCGTTTGTAAGGAACCCAGAATTGAGGAACCTGATGGGTTATCAGAAAAGTACCCTACAGTGTTCTCATATGTGCCATTACACGTGCTCGGTCTAGGAAATTCACCGGGAGCAAGTCTAGTGTTGAGGATGTTAGCGATCCCACCATGGTCGATCTGTTAAACATTTATGGGTGATCCTGATTTTGGTAAACCTCCAGAGTTGACCTCTCCTTTGAAAACCCCAAAGGTGAGAGTTTGTAGAACCTCTGAATGAAGAGAGGATCCCTATAGTTGACACTTGGATGTCTAGGAAGCAGCTGATTGCTGAACAAAGTAAAGATGTTTCACCCTCTCCTCTTTTTGCTGAGATACATCCAGAAGAGGAGTTTAATGAAGTTTCCATTGGTAATTTAGACAGAAATGGTGTTCTAACGAGGAAACGGCGTTCTAACGAGGAAACGGCGTTCTAACGAGGAAACGGCGTTCTAACGAGGAAACGGCGTTCTAACGAGGAAACGGCATTCTAACGAGGAAACGGCATTCTAACGAGGAAACGGCATTCTAACGAGGAAACGGCATTCTAACGAGGAAACGGCATTCTAACGAGGAAACGGCGGTCTAACGAGGAAACGGTGGTCTAACGAGGAAACGGCGGTCTAATGAGTAAATGGTGTTCTCGCTCCACTCCTGGACAAGACGATTGGCCCAATTTATCTAAAATTGTTGTTCCAGTTGCGCTTCAGCAAGAGATACTGAGGTTGGCTCACGATGGTAGTATGGCAGGCCATCTTGGGGTCAACAAGAAGGCTGAAACAGGATGTTTTTTGCTCACTGATAAATCCTGTGGCATTGCCAGCGGGCAGGTAAACCGAACCAAGCCGAACCAGTTGTACCTTTGCAGCCTATTCCTGCTTTTGACAAACCTTTCAGCAGGTTTCTGGTGGACTGTGTTGGTCCTTTGCCTAAAGCCAAGATTGATAAGTATTTCAGTTAACTAGTGATAGACTATTTATATTTATTTGTAATGGGGAATTGATATAATAAACTCAATCTAAGGGAAATCAATACACACAATGAAACAATGAGGCAGCAAGAATTGGTGGAAGCCAGCGGAGGAAATTCTGAAGAGAGACTCACCAATATCTTCACCACACAACCCTCCCCTTCTTCTTGACTCAACATTTTAAATTACTCAAGAGACATTATCTTCACACATATTTGAGCTGCTTTTCACTGACAGCCACAACTCAATAATCAGCGAGGCATATTGCCACACGCATTACCCAAATAGCCATAAGCCTACAAGCTTGTGATTTGAAACCAAACACAGGCATTTTTTAAAAGAAGCTAATGATCCCTGATTCCTCTGTGGCAACGTCATGCTTTCTGGTCAAGAATTTTATTGATTTCTGTGTAGACAGGAGTAATTTGTAATTTGGGACAATTTATTTACCTGTTGGACCCACCGCTATGTCATTTCTCTCCTGTTCTATTGGACCCACCACTATGTCATTTCTCTCCTGTTCTATTGGACCCACCACTATGTCATTTCTCTCCTGTTCTATTGGACCCACCACTATGTCATTTCTCTCCTGTTCTATTGGACCCACCACTATGTCATTCCTCTCCTGTTCTATTGGACCCACCACTATGTCATTTCTCTCCTGTTCTATTGGACCCACCACTGTCATTTCTCTCCTGTTCTATTGGACCCACCACTATGTCATTTCTCTCCTGTTCTATTGGACCCACCACTATGTCATTCCTCTCCTGTTCTATTGGACACACCACAATGTAATTTTCTCTCCTGTTTTATTGGTTTTCATATCAACTTTATTTCATTGTCCAGAAGCCAAAAGGCACAATTCTAGTTGTTGCAGCTGTAGACTCCCCCTCTTTCTAAGTTCCTAAAAGAGATTTTCATCTGTCAGATATGAACCTCTACCAGGTGGACTGTATAGAACGGTGTGTTCTAATAAAACACTGTAGGAGTTGTCTCCAGATGGCTATGCATATTCATGACATGAGGCTAGTAGCTTAGCATCTCTCTCCATTGAATACAGGCAGTTGACTTCAACAACTCTCATAGAATACATTTTTAAAAATTATTACAATACTTATTAGTATCCACCAATCCAAAGAAAGGTGTGAGCTAGAGAACCAGCAGTGCCGCTTTGTGGACAACGACTCCCCTTGTTAGGGCGAAGAGACATCTTGTCAGTATATCCATAATCTTTGGTGTAGCCAACTCAACTCTCGCATGGCACTATTGGGCAGCAACGTGTGTAGTAAAAAAAAAATCACTCCATGAAAACCACTACAAGCCATGCCCCCCAGTCTGCGGTCAGCAGATAACATATATATTTGAGAATAGTCTAAGTCAAACAAGGGGTAGCTTGCTCTCTACATAGTCTGATTCTAGACATTACAGTCATAATTCTAGGGCCCTCCGTTGAAGAGGTATTGACGAGCCAACTCCGAATATCCAAAGTTAAAAACCAATTTAAGGCGATACTTACTGGTGTTACTCAGATCTCTGATTTCCACCTCTTCATCTTTCAGTGTGACAGTAATCTCTCCTTCCTTCTTCACTCCAAAAGCTACATCCTCCTCTTCTTTACCTATAACATCCTCCTCTTTCACTCTGAACGAGTCTTCCTCTTCTTCTTTCACGGTAACAGCCTCACCCTCTACTTCTTGTTTTACTGTGACATCCTCCTCTTCCTTCTCTTCTTTCACGACAATGTTCAGCCCCAGAGCTTCTTTCTCCGTCCAGCAGACCTCCTCTTCTTTAACAGGAGGGGAGTATTTTAGGGAGCTCATGTTCGGGGATGTTAGCTAGCTAGCTATCATGAGCGACTAGGCTAGTGCTAACTTAACCAGCCAGCTACTATAGCTGACTAATAAAAACGTAATATTAAATAGGTTAACAAGTAAATAAGACAGAAGCGTGTCTAAAACACAGAAGCTAATATACACCGAAAGCGTCTAAATAGCTTGAATCTTCCGGCTATGTTGGCTAGCAAGCTACCGAGGTGGTTGACGAGCTGTTTATGAAGAACCGTCCACTAGATTATACGTCACCCTAGCAGCATCGCCTGAAAGACGCACATCGCCGTCTGCTGACTGGAGTGGGAAACGCAGTCAACTAGATCATATTTTATTTTCAGACAAAGATTATTTTAAATTGATTTAATTAAATAATACTATTATATTTAGACATACAAAATGTGTTGATTGATTAGTGCGAAGTAAAAAATGTTTACTACAGCACATTTAAGACAGTTTCATTAAGTCATACTAAATCTAAATAAGTAGCTAGCTACTGGTGTAACAATACATCATGTAGATATATACTACCGTACAAATGTTTGGGGTCACATAGAAAATCTCCTTGTTTTTGAAAGAAAAATCACTTTTATTTGTCCATTAAAATAACATCATATTGATCAGAAATACAGTGTTGGCATTGTTATTGTTGTAAATGACTATTGTACCTGGAAACGGCAGATTTTTTCATGGAATATCTACATAGGTGTACAGGGGCCCATTATCAGCAACAATCACTGCTGTGTTCCAATGGCACGTTGTGTTAGCTAATCCAAGTGTATCATTTAAAAGGCTAATTGATCATTAGAAAACTCTTTTGCAATTCTGTTAGCACAGCTGAAAACTGTTGTGCTGATTTAACAAAGCTTTTGTTAACAGTGTTTTTGCATAACAATCAGGCAGTAGAACAACAATAATCATCACCCTCTTAACTAATCTTACCTTCCCTTAACATTGGGTTTGAGTCAGACCCTGAGTGTGCCAAGTGGACATTGGGTTTGATTCAAACCCTGCCAGTGTACCAGGTGGACATTGGGTTTGATTCAGACCCTGCCAGTGTGTCAGGTGGACATTAGGTTTGATTCAGACCCTGCCAGCATGGCCAGAAATGGTCAGTAACTTATAACCACAGAACCACCCCAGACCTTTCATGCATGACTAAAAACACCTAGGTATTAGATTTACTGCCATGGTCTAAGTTTGTCATTGCATCAGACACCATTCACAATGCTGGCCGAGGTACGAGTAAAACATGACATATTATTTCCTAACCATTCACAATGCTGGCTGAGGTACGAGTAAAACATGACATATTCTTTTCTAACCATTCACAATGCTGGCTGAGGTACGCGTGAACCATGAAATATTATTTCCTAATTGTAAAAAATGGCAAGGCTTTATCTCAGTGGGCTTTTCCATTTTTGAGGAAAGTATGAAGTGTTGTGAGTAACATAACTGCCTGAGATGTGGGGGAAGGGAAGTAGCTCATTGATTGGCTGTAGTGACAAGGGTCCCTCCAAAAATGTATCACTATTCCAACTGACATGTCAAATTCTCCCCCAAATCTACCACTAATAGGCCAAGCCTCCACAGACCCAGTCTTGTATTGACAAACAGAACAAATCATTTGACATTCAAATATGTCATTTTAAATAGATCAATTCAATCCAGCTGGGCCTTTTAAAACACAGACTGTTGTTCCTGCTGTAGATGTTATGCCTTTGTACAGTTCGAGGATCAGTTCTCCACAATGCATATACAATACCGGTCAATTGTTTGGACACACCTCCAAATTCAATGTTTTTTCTTTATTGTAACTAGTGTCTACATTGTAGAATAATAGTGGAGATATCAAAACTATGAAATAACTCATATGGAATCATGTAGTAACCAAAAAAAAGTGTTAAAAAATAAAAAATATATTCTATATTTAAAATTAAAAGTTTCTAATTTTAAAAGGCTAATTGCTCATTGAAAATAATTTTGCAATTATGTTAGCCCAGCTGAAAAATGTTGTTCTGATTAAAGAAGCAATAGAACTGGCCTTCTTTAGACGAGTTGAGTATCTGGAGCATCAGCATTTGTTGTTTCGATTACAGGCTCAAAATGGCCAGAAACAAATAATTTTCTTCTGAAAATCGTTAGTCTGTTCTATTTCTGAGAAATGAAGGCTGTTCCATGTGAGAAATTGCCAAGAAACTGAAGATCTCGTACAATGCTGTGTACTACTCCCTTCACAGAAAAGCGCAAACTGGCCTAACCAGAATAGAAGGTGTTCCCAGTGCACAACTGAGCAAGAGGACAAGTACATTAGTATCTAATTTGAGAAACAGACGCCTCACAAGTCCTCAACTGGCTTAAATAGTACCCGCAAAACACCAGTCTCAACGTCAACAGTGAAAAGGCGACTCCAGGATGTTGACCTTCTTGGCAGAGTTGCAAAGAAAAATCCATATCTCAAACTATTTAAAAAGAAAGAAAATATTAAGATGGGCGGAATAACACAGACATTGGGCAGAGGAAGATTGGAAAAAAGTTTTATGGACAGACAAATCTAAGTTTGAGGGGTTCGGATCACAAACAAGACCATTCGTGAGATCCAGAAAAAATGAAAAAATGCTGGATAGCTTGACGCCTTCCGTCAAGCATGTTGGCTGGTAATGTGATGGTCTGGGGGTGCTTTGGTGGTGGTAAAGTGGGAGATTATACAGGGTAAAAGGGATCCATTTTGCAACGCCATGCCATACGCTGTGGACGGCGCTTAATTGGAGCCAATTTCCTCCTACAACAGGACAGTGACTCAAAGCACAGCTCCAAACTATACAATAACTATTTAGGGAAGAAGCAGTCAGCTGGTATTATGTCTATAATGGAGTGGCCAGCACAGTCACCGGATCTCAACCCTATTGAGCTGTTGTGGGAGCAGCTTGACCGTATGATACGTAAGAAGTGCCCATCAAGCCAATCCAACTTGTGGGAGATGCTTCAGGAAGCATGGGGGAAAATCTCTTCAGATTATCTCAACAAATTGACAACTAGAATGCCAAAGGTCTGCAAGGCTGTAATTGCTAAAGCAAAGTTTGAAGGACACAATTATTATTCCAATTATAAATAATTATTTATAACCTTGTCAACGTCTTGACTATATTTCCTATTCATTTTGCAACTCATTTCATATCTGTTTTCATGGAAAACAAGGACATTTCTAATTGACCCCAAACGTTTGAACGGTAATGAAGGTTCAACAGGTTTGAGCAACACGGAATTTAGAACAGTTACATTATTATAGATGACGTCCCACAAATGCCCTAGAGCGTGCACAGCATCGCCTTTTTGTCATCTACTAAACCACTGGCCATGTTCGAGAGCATGAAATTCATGTTGAATTGTGGGTAAATGGTGACTGGCTGACTGATTTATAAATAATAATGAGTAGTTATTTATGATATAAGGTGATTTGTAAATCAGTCAGCTGGCAGTCGCCTGCAGTGTCGAACAAGCCCAATACCACACCAATCAGGTTCGACGAAATGAATCTTCAGAAGTCATTGATGACGTGCTGCTGATAAAGTGATACAGGCATCAGCACACTGCTTTGAAATGTACTGCTTAGTGTTTTGGAAGCATTCCTCGTAGATCCGGTATCAAACAACATCCCTACGAAAAGTTGACAAAACAAAAAGGAGCAAGCAGGTTGATTTTCTCTTTTGTTTTGAGCCCACGGCAGGAAGGCACCAGAGTCTATCGTGTTAACACAAGTTCCCTCTAGATAACACAACCACACAGTTCATGAAAAGCATTAGGTGTGGCTAACATTTGCAAGCTTGAGCTAGATACCGACCTAGCATACAAACTCGGTAGCACAGAGTAGATCCTCCACATGACGTTGAGAAACAGCGCATTGTGGGTAGTTTTGAAGATATCTGGAAATAAGTGAATAAACATGTAATGACGCAAAAACATAACTGTTTATACTTATAGGTAACCAGATCTTCAATACAACTAACTCACCATCTCTTTAACCACACTGTTTTGTTACACTGGTGAGTAAAAACTCATGCTTCCTACACTTTAACTTTTTGTCTGAAAATTAAATATAAGTTTTACTCAACTGCGTTACCCACTCCAGTCAGCAGATGGCGGTGTGGGACTTTAAGGCAATGCTGCTAGTGTGACGTCTAATCTAGTGGACGGAAAGCTTCTTTCAACAGCAGCAACAGTTTTTCAGCCACTTTGACAGCTTGCTAGACAAAATAACCGAGCCAATAAAGCTCTTTAGATGCTTTCATGTTTATTAGCCACTGTGTTTTAAACACACTTCTGTCGTCTAGTTAGTTATCCAATTTAATTTCACATTTACGGTGTAGTTGTTATTGGTCAGCTAGCGGGCTGGTTAAGTTAGCATTAGCCTAGCTAACATCCCCGACCATGCGGTCACTAAGCTACTCTCCAGTTAAAGAAGATGAGGCCTGCTGAACGGAGGAAGAGGAGAATATCACAGTAAAACAAGAAGTAAAGGGTGAGGCCGTTACTGTGAAAGAAGAAAAAGACACGTTCAGAGTGAAAGAGGAGAAGGATGCAGTTTGTGGAGTGAAACAGGAGGAAGGGGAGATGACTGTTACATCGAAAAAGGAGGAGGAAGAAGAGGAGGAAACTGGATATCTGGGCCCGGTTTCCCAAACTCATCTTAAGGCATCCAATGGTTCTAACTGTGAACTTAGCAATAAGATGGTTTTGAGAAACCGTTCCCTGATTAAAAACTTGTTATGGCTGCAATCCCTTTAACGAGATAATTGTCATCAACAACCGCTGAATAGCATAGCGCTACATTAAATAAATATTACTCAAAATATTTATATTCATGAGTGCAATATAGGTTAACACATCTTAGCCTTTTGTTAATCCACCTGTCGTGTCAGATTTTGAAATTATACTTTACAGCGAAAGCAATCCAAGCGTTTGTGTAAGTTTATCGATCGCTCGACAAAACATTAAAACAAAACACTTAGCATCAAGTAGTTCGGTCACGAAAATCAGAAAAGCAATCAAATTCATTGTTTACCTTTGATGATCTTCGGATGTTTTCACTCACGAGATTCCCAGTTACACAATAAATGTTTCTTTTGTTCCATAAAGATAATTTTTATATCCAAAATACCTCTGTTTGTTTTGAGCATTATGTTCAGAAATCCACAGGAAAGAGTGATCACGACAACATAGACAAATTCCAAATAGTTTCCATAATGTCCACAGAAACATGTCAAGCGTTTTTTATAATCAATTCTCAGGTTAATAATAATAATAATAATAATATATGCCATTTAGCAGACGCTTTTATCCAAAGCGACTTACAATCATGTGTGCATACATTCTACGTATGGGTTCCCGGGGATTTTTACAAGCGCCAAAACTGAGCTACAGAAAAAATATATAATTGATAATATATTAACCTCAACGGTCTTGTTCAGTAGGAGAGGGAAAGGAAATGGATGCCCAAACTCTGTTGCACGAGCAAAACTCATGCGAACTCTTGACGCGATGTTACCGTTCTGGCTCATTTTTCAAAATAAAAGCCTGTAACTATGTCTGAAGACTGTTGACACCTTGAGGAAAAGATAGGAAAAGGAATCTGGTTGATATCCCTTTAAATGGAGCAAAGGGAGGCAATGGAACATGGAGTTTTCAAAATAGAAGCCGCTTTCTGGTTTGATACTCCTCAGGGTTTTGCCTGCAATATCAGTTCTGTTATACTCACAGACAATATTTTGACAGTTTTGGAAACATTAGAGTGTTTTCTATCCAATACTAATAATATGCATATACACTGCTCAAAAAAAAGCGAACACTTAAACAACACAATGTAACTCCAAGTCAATCACACTTCTGTGAAATCAAACTGTCCACTTAGGAAGCAACAATGATTGACAATAAATTTCACATGCTGTTGTGCAAATGGAATAGACAACAGGTGGAAATTATAGGCAATTAGCAAGACACCCCCAATAAAGGAGTGGTTCTGCAGGTGGTGACCACAGACCACTTCTCAGTTCCTATGCTTCCTGGCTGATGTTTTGGTCACTTTTGAATGCTGGCGGTGCTTTCACTCTAGTGGTAGCATGAGACGGAGTCTACAACCCACACAAGTGGCTCAGGTAGTGCAGCTCATCCAGGATTGCAAATCAAGGCGAGCTGCGGCAAGAAGATTTGCTGTGCCTGTCAGCGTAGTGTCCAGAGCATGGAGTTCCTGCAAGAGGAATTGATGCTATGGACTGCTATGGACTGGCCCGCCCGTTTGCCAGACCTGAATCCAATTGAGCACATCTGGGACATCATGTCTCGCTCCATCCACCATGCACCACAGACTGTCCAGGAGTTGGCGGATGCTTTAGTCCAGGTCTGGGAGGAGATCCCTCAGGAGATCATCCGCCACCTCATCAGGAGCATGCCCAGGCGTTGTAGGGAGGTCATACAGGCACGTGGAGGCCACACACACTACTGAACCTCATTTTGACTTGTTGTAAGGACATTACATCAACGTTGGATCAGCCTGTCGTGTGGTTTTCCACTTTAATTTTGAGTGTGACTCCAAATCCAGACCTCCATGGGTTGATAAATTTGATTTCCATTGATAATTTTTGTGTGATTTTGTTGACAGCACATTCAACTATGTAAAGAAAAAAGTATTTAATAAGAATATTTCATTCATTCAGATCTAGGATGTGTTATTTTAGTGCTCCCTTTATTTTTTTGATCAGTGTATTAGCACCTGAGACTGGGGAGCTGGCCGTTTACAATGGGCACCTTTTCATCCAAGCTACTCAATACTGCCCCTGCAGCCATAGGAAGTTATTAACACTAGTAAGTATTGTCTTAAAAACAGAGGCACAAACTCTGCAATTGTTGAACTGATGTTTGGTGTTGAAGCAGAAATCTGCACTTGCTACATCCATATTGTGACTTTTAAATTATTTATTTATAGCCATTGATTCTTTAAGAATATAACAGATTTGTTATTGTTTGAACTGCAGATTGCTGGGTAGTGTGTTTTTTTAAACAGAAACAAAATGGCTGCCCAGAGGCTTGATTTGGTAAACTGCTGAGGGATCGGGGAAGGAGAAATGTAACCACTCTCAAATTCATAGAGAAAGCTATTGTAGCAACCGTAACCCAACACCTAGTGACCTCGTCAAGAAGTTCAGAAATCTTGGCGTAACAGTTATAAGGTGTTGGCTTGACAGTCGTTGGACCCAGGTTTGAGTTCAGCTCAGGGCTACCCCCTGAATTCACTACACTATGAATACAAAGACTGGCCATCCATGAGGTCAAAATTATTGTTTTAAACAGATTTTGAGGCTATATAGTATATTCTATAATTGCCAGTGAAGATTTCCTGTGGGGGCAAATTATTAGAGCTGTTGATAAGTCATTGTATAATGCCATTACATTAAAGGCAAGACATACCTAGATTCAGTTACATACATGAATTGGTTTGAAACCTTTGTTTTAAACCCTTCTCAAAGTTGGTGCCTTGACGGATTTGTAAAAAATGGTTTGTCATGAAACACAATTTTTTAGTTTTATTTAAATGTACCCTTTATTTAACTAGGCAAGTCAGTTAAGAACAAATTCTTATTTACAATGACTGCCTACCCTGGACAACACTGGGCCAATTGTGAGCCGCCCTATGGGACTCCCAATCATGGCCAGTTGTGACACAGCCTGGACTTGAACCAGGGTGTCTGTATTGATGCCTCCAGCACTGAGATGCAGTGTCTGCTGTGCCACTCGGGAGCCCCAAAATCATGTTCTAGTGCTGTCCCCAACTAAAATGCATCTTGGTCAACCAAGAGTCATCTGTTCTTTCTACCAATCACCCCATGTGTTTTTTAAAAAGTCTTTATGTACTGAACTTGTCTGATGCTTTAAGCACTCTGTTTGATTAAATAAATAAGACACACAAATGACTAGAGGGAGCCAGTCAACAACATAACCTTTTTGAATTAAAAATATATATTTTACTAGGCAAGTCAGTTAAGAACAAATTCTTATTTTCAATGATGGGTTAACTGCCTTGTTCAGGTAGAACAACAGATTTGTACCTTGTCAGCTCAGGGATTTGATCTTGCAACCTTTTGGTTACTAGTCCAACACTCTAACCACTAGGCCACGCTGCCGCCCCAACCTAACCTGAAGATCCCTTCCCCCTTTTCCATTTGGAGTGCCAATTTATCTGACAATTTCTACCAACCTGCGTGCCAGTTATGATTTTAGTATGAACATTTTACTGGAACAGTTTAATTTAATTTATAATAGTATCTCAAAATTATTGTCTGTGATTAATCTACATTCTATCGAAATCAAAATGAAAATTATACAACTCTAAAAGTAACTTTTATTGCCTTCGACAATTATGTTAGAAAAATAGCCTACATAAAGCCAACAAATAAAAACATTGCATTCTGCAGGTAGAGAATATCCTGATAAAAATAAATATCCTATAAATCACATTGGCTGCACATGGCCTGTCTACAACAAACTTGAAACATATCAACTATCAACTGGGTCCTCTGAAACTTGCAACATTGTATAAAATATTCTAGGCCGTCAGTTTCCCATGCCAGTAAGTTCTGAACAGACACAGCTGTCGGCTATTTGTGCAAATGATAAGAAGTCATCAGGTATTTTATGACATTTCCACTGGATCAGAGCATTACATTTTTTGCATTAATGCCGAGTGGTTATTGAGGGTGAGAGCTGGAAATGCTTTGAGGAACTATTTTAATTTGCAATAGATTTTAATAAGACTTTGTTTACTTGTTGTTTGAGGTGAGAACATTGTATTTGCGAATCTCCACAACTCATTAGTGGTGGTGTGTTAAGACAAGCAGAAGTACTATCAGACATCCCCAAATTGGCACATTTAT
Source organism: Oncorhynchus gorbuscha (assembly GCF_021184085.1). NCBI lineage: Eukaryota > Metazoa > Chordata > Actinopteri > Salmoniformes > Salmonidae > Oncorhynchus > Oncorhynchus gorbuscha. The sequence continues at coordinate 46,835,558 of NC_060186.1, forward strand.
AGGCCTACATTTGCGCGCAGGCCAGGTAGACTAGTGTCGTGGTAATTTCCTGTATTACTAAGTGAAAAGAGAGTTTACAAACCACACACAAGTCAGAGTTATACTTTAAACTTCATATTTTAATAATATGAGCTTCACACCATAGCCCTTTGACTCTCAGATCAATTCCGTGTCTATAAATTAATTCTGAGAGTGTCAACTGAGATATTTTATAACAAAGATCCACCCCTCTCAACTCACAATGATGAACCACAGATCTTAGGAAAACTGCACAAAGGAAGACTTTTACTTGAGATAGGAGTATCCCATAGCCAGACAGCATTAGCTATAAATTATCGTTCAGTTTGCTCTCTAAGACAAGGTTCTACTTCTCGTTATTGGTACTTCATATTACCAAAACATTACCTTATCCAATGGCATATTTCAATTGCCAATTCTAGATACTCCCATCTCAAATTCAACCCACCCTTGGACATGCTCCCTGAGAGGAGTGAGCCTCTAGGTCATATACTATGAAAGACAAGTTTCAACATCAGAGGGGACATACACTGGTTCCAGACACTGCCATACTCCTCCCCCCAATGGGAAAGTAGGGAGTGACTGGTGTACAGACATTGTGGAGCACTTCACATGGTTTAACAGATACCCTCACATATGAAGACAATCCTGACCTCTCCCCTCTCTGGGCCCCCAGTGACTTTTCCCACATAAGCATATTTCTGAAAATAGATAAAACATCTTATTTATCAATGTTACCTAACTAATTGTTGTGTTCGTTTCAACATCACATACAACCTGATTTCCTCCCTAATCGATATCAGTGATTTATTGCTGCTTGTCAAAACAACAGTGTTTCTGGTGCTTGTGCAGTTTATACGTTGCTTGTTTAACAAATACAAGTAATATGATTATTGTGGCAGATGTTTGTGAACATAGCAGATTTTATGTTTAGGTTTTCAATATTTCCCAAACTGTTTCTGCATATTGGTTATTGATATGGACACGTTAAACCTGTGTTTTTACATTGGAGCTATTCCACTGAGCAAAATGTAATTGAGAAGAAGAATATGCCAACATCCAATATTTGTTCGGTTGTAGTTGAAAATATGTATTTCGGGTCATTTTTAAAATTACTTTAAAACAATGTAATTTCAATGCACTTTCAGTAGCCGAGTGGTTAGAGTGTTGGACTAGAAACCGAAAGGTTCCTGGATCAAGTCCCCGAGCTGACAAGGTAAAAATATGTTCTGCCCCTGAACAGGGCACCACTGATTCTAGGCAGTCATTGTCAATAAGAATTTGTTCTTAACTGACTTGCCTAGTAAAATAAAAAGTGGACTAGAGTTCTTGAAGCTAATGAGTTTTCGCACTCTATAAAGAAACATTTGAAAGAAATACGTCTTCTTAATTGTTGAAAGCCAGTAGACGCCATGTTTATATTTGTGAAGGTGAAGCATTGTAGTTGTTTATAATGTGAAATGGAAGTTGTTTTCTGTTGGTGGTGAGCAAACTCGTCCATCAAAAATATAGGATATATTTGTTGTCTTAAAGGGGAAGGTTTTACAGGCTTTGGTTTTTCCATTTATGTTTTGAGGTTAGACTTTAGCACGTATAGCTCGTTAGCACGTATAGCTCATTAGCATGTATAGCTCGTTAGCACGTATAGCTCGTTAGCACGTAGGATGCACTTATTGGTGTCACCTCGTTAGTCAGTATGTGTTACACCTGTGCTGGCTTGTCAATCTCATTAGTGGGAAGGTGTTTCACCTGAGCTGGTCCAGGTTCTATTTAAGAGTGTCTGGTCCAGTGCTCCAGTTGTCTTGATAGATGTGGAGAGTCAACAACTTTAGTTGCTCCACCTTTTCCTATTAAAGATGTTTTTCATTTCAGGTTGAAGCTTCTTTCTGAAGAGAGCTTATTTTTTTAATGAATCAATACAAGCAAACAAGATCGTTTCCGGGGATTGGTATGTCAAATACCTTACGATTTGCCTGGACTGAAAAGGAGATGGAGCCGTGGAGTAGAGAGACATTTGGAAGGACCATTTTGATGGGATGCCACAGGATAGAGGTGAAGGAAGTGCTCTGCCTTCAAGGGAACCCGAATGAGAAGGCTTTCGATGTGACGTTTCACAAAGAAGAAAAACATGACGAAGTAATGAAGATGGCAAAGGAAGCGGAGAAAACGGGACCCCTGTGCCATTATGCGGTGACCAGCCTGGCAAAGAAAAACTTCAGGGTGGTCACCGTAACCATGTACAATCCGCATGTGAAAGATGAAGAGGTGAGGGCCTTTCCGGGGAGGTACATGGACAATGTCTCCTCAGCGAGGTACCTCAGGGACTCCCTGGGTTTCTGGAACGGAAAGAGAGGTTTCCAGGCGTTACTCAGGGAGTCCCCGAAGAGTGTGGATGGCTACCTCCATCCTCCGGCGATGTTCTCCCTGGGGGCTGACAGGGGAACACTATACTATGCACGTCAGCCCCCGTTCTGCAGGGGTTGTATGGCCTATGGCCATATCCTGGCCTCGTGCAGCGCCAAGAGGTGTCGATTTTGTGGGTCGGAAGAGCACGAGGCCAAGGAATGTGACGAGCCCAAGGCTTGCCACGGGTGTGGCTCAAGAGCACACCTGTGGCGTGATTGCCCGGCTCGTCACAGGTCATACGCGTCTGCAGCTGGGGGGGAGCGGGGGATGGGGGGAGGAAAGAGAGGACGCATGCGGATTGTACGGATGGCACAGGGGAAAGGACGGAGAAGGACGAAGAAGGGAAGAAGGAAGAGGCAAAAAGAAAGAGGAGAGAAGATGGAAAGAAGGAAAAAGAAGGAGAGATTAAAAAGAAGGTGGAAGAACGTGGAGGAGCAGAGAAGAGGGAGAAGGGGACAGTGGTACGAGAAGGAGTGGAAGAGGGAACAGGGACAGTGACGGAGAAGGAGGGAGGAGTGGAGGTGGGAGGGGAGGGGGTGGGAGGGGGAGATGGGGGGAAGGAATGGGGGACAGCCTGCCAGGCTTCCTCGAGGTCGAAATGAGGGATTTGGTGAAGGAGTTAGCGGGGATGGGACGTTGTGTCTCCCCGCTACCTCCTTCACCAAAGAAGAAAGGGATGAAGAGGGGGAGCTTGGCAGGAAGTGAGAGGGAGGGGGGGTGTGGAGAGGGAGGGGGGCTAAGAGAGTGGCGGGGGGGTAATTTGTCCTCCCGGTTTGCCTCAGCCCCTTGCATTTTAGTGGATGACTCTAGTGAGGGGTCGGTGGGCTGTTTGCTAGAGGGATCCCAACTCCTGTTTGAGGAGATGGGGTCCCCTACATGCAGCCCCGAGGCAAACAGGGAGGGGGGATGGTGGGTGGGGAGGGAGGACCCAACACACTGCCTGGGTCATGGGTTGGGATGGAGGACGGGGGGCGTCAGGAGTGGAGAGGACGTCCCCGCCGGTGGAGATGGACCAGGGGAGCATCGGGTGAGTCTCCTGTTTTTTTCTTTGGTTTTTGGGGTTTATTTGTTGAAAAAAAAAATGAATAGTTCTGTTTCTTTTTTTAGTCTAAATGTTAGGGGGTTAAGGGATAATGTTAAAAGGAGGGCGGTTTTTTGTTATTTAGAGGGTGTGGGGTTTGATTTCTGTTTTTTACAGGAGGTTCACCTGAGGGATGGTGGGGATGTGTGTAGATTTAGGAGGGAGTGGGATAAGGGGGAATCTTTTTGGGGCATAGGAGGGGTGCACTCAACAGGAGTAGGGATTCTGTGTGGGAACAGAGAGGTTAAGGTAGAGAGCACTTTTGTTATAATGCAGGGTAGAGTATTGGGGATAGATGTCAAGTATAGAGAAGCTAGATATAGGTTAATTGGGGTGTATGGGCCACAGGTGGCGGCAGACAGGAGGGAGATGGTGGACTGTCTGGCGCCCCTGTGTGTTACAAACAGGCACTTGGTGATAGGAGGGGATTTTAATATAGATTTAGGGGTAGGTGGTGATAGCAGTGCAGGCGCCATCACTGGGCTAATGGCTTGCCATGGTCTGGTTGATGATGGCCTGCACACTACTCCGGCAATGGTCGGTCCTACATGGCGCAACTCCAGGGGGGTTGCGCGGAGGCTCGACTACATTTTTGTATCCAGGTCTTTGGGTCAGTTGTCTGGGCGGCTGGTGCCTGTTTTCTTCACGGATCACGACGGGGTGTTCCTGCAGGTAGGGTCGCCAGTCTGCCTCTTCGATAGGGGGTACTGGAAGTTAGATCGGGATATACTGGAGGAGCAGGCTTTCGTTGACGCATTTTTTGTTTCTTTCGGAGGCTTGACGGCCTCCGGTCCATGTGCGAGGGGGTGTTAGAGTGGTGGGATTTAGTTAAGGTGAGGATTAGGGCTTTTATAATAGGATATTGTAGAAGGAAAAAAAGGGAGGAAAGGAGGGAGGTGGATCGTATCCAAAGGTTAATTGAACTCGAGTACGAGGCAGGCAACCTCGGCGGGTCGATTGACTGGGAGAGATCCGCAACCCTAAAGGCGCAGCTCAGGGAGCTGCAGGAGCAGAAGGCTTGAGCTTTCCTGGAGCGTGCGCATAGTAGCTTTCTAGAACATAATGAGACTTGTTCCGCTATGTTCTTTAAGTCGGTTAGGGCCAGGCAGAGTAGGAAGGTAATGCATGGAGTTAGAGAAGAAAATGGTAGTATAGTAAGTAAACCAGAGGAAATGGTCAGGGTGACAACTGATCATTTCCAAGGTTTATTTAAGGAAAGGGAAATAGATGTAGAGCAGGGAAACGTGTTTTTAGAACACTTGTCCCGGCGGCTGCCAGAGGACATTAGAGACGTGATGGAGGCCCAGATCTCACTAGAAGAGGTTGAGAGCGCTCTTAGGAGGATGGGAAAAGGGAAGGTGCCTGGGATGGATGGGCTGCCGGCTGAGTTTTACCTCAAGTTTTGGGGTATACTTGGACCAGTGGTTCTCGAAGTCTTGAAGGCCATCCTTGAGACGGGGGTCCCGGGGGGATCAATGGCTGTTGGTGTGCTGTCATTTCTTTATAAGAAGGGGGAAGCAACTGACCTTGGCAACTGGCGGCCTTTGACCATGCTGTGCGTAGATTACAAGATTCTTGCAAAGGTTTTAGCAGACCGGTTGCGCACAGCCCTTCCCTACGTCGTCCACGAGGATCAGACGTGCGGGGTAGAGGGCCGCTCTATAAGATGGAACCTACAGTTGATCAGGGATTCCATCGCTTGGGTTGAAGATAGAGGGCTGCCTTTAATGGTAGCAGCGCTAGATCAGGCAAAAGCTTTTGATCACGTGAATAGATCTTTTCTATTCAGGGTGTTAGGTAGATTAGGATTTGGGGAGAAGTTTATAGGATGGATTCGTACATTATATGTCGGAGCGGGGTGTCGAGTTAGTGTAAATAGTCATTTAGGTGACGTTATTGACCTCTCGTCTGGGGTCAGGCAGGGATGCCCACTCTCGGCTCTCCTCTTTGTTCTGTACATGGAGCCTCTGGGGGCTGCCATTAGGGCAGACACAGGGGTGGAAGGCTTGTTGATCCCTGGAAGTGGTGGGCTGCGTGTTAAGATGACGCAGTACGCCGACAACACTTCCTTGCTGTTGTGCAAGGACTCGTGCCTGACAAGGTCCCTTGCCATCTTTGGGGATTTCACCCGAGCGTCGGGAGCAGTTCTGAACCATGCAAAGTCTTCCGTCAAGTTTTTCGGAAGATGGCGCGGTAGAACGGATGTGCCTGGGGTTTATCTCTCTGCGAAGGGGCCCTGAGGATTCTCGGGGTTCATTTTGAGACCTCCGGCTCAGCGACGCTAAACTGGAACATGCGTATCGCAGTGGTACAGAGGAGTCTAGCAATGTGGAAGACTAGGTATTTGTCTTTTATGGGCAAAGTCCTGGTCCTAAAGGTGGATGTGTTGCCGTCTCTTTTGTATTTGGCATACATCTACCCATTGCCAGCTTGTCTGAGGAGGCCTCTAGTGAGGCTTGTGTTTCAGTTTATGTGGAGTGGCAGGTGCGAGTGGGTCGCCAGGGCACGCATGATCTGTCCCATCGGGGAGGGAGGTAGGGGGTACCACATTTCCCCCTCAAGCTGGACTCAATTTTTGTTTCTTTCTTGTTAGCGGAGCTTGCTCAGCCAGTGATACACCCGTCCGGTTACCTCCTGCGGGTGTTCTTCTGGTACCAGGCGAGAAGCATAATGGTGTGGTCTAACGCGGGTCCTCGGGCGGAACAGCTGCCATGGCACTTTGGCCATGCGGCAAAGTGGCTGAGGTTGAAGTTGCCCGAGTAGGTTTAGATCACAGGCACCTGTACGAAGAGGTCAGGCAGGCAGGGAGTCCTGAGCCTGTAGCGGGCATCTCGTCAGTGGTCTGGGAGGGAGTGCAGGTGCGGGGCCTGGACAACAGGCTCAAGGACCTGATTTGGTTGGGCCTCCATAAGTGCTTTCCGGTACTTTCCATCTTGTACCGGTATAATGTGGTGCGATCCCCCACCTGTCCAAGATCTGCTTGTGGCAGGGAGGAGACTGTGCGCCATGCCTTTTGGGACTGTGCCTGTGCCGGACTAGTATGGGCTAGGGCACGGGTGATGCTAGATGTGGTTAGGAGGGATTTTGTTTTGACATGGGCTAGGCTAGAGAGAGGCGTAGGGAGAGCAAAGGGAACGGATAGGGACAGGTTTCTGCTCTGGCTTCTCATGAGTCTCTTTAAAAAGGGACTGTGGGAAGCCAGGCAGAATTTAGTCAAGACAGGGAGAGTTCGGGGGGGTGGAAGGGATAGTGAGAAGGGTGGAAGGTGATTTGAGGGGGAGGATGAAGAGGGAGGAGAGGAAGTGGGGGAAGCATGCGGCACGGGAGAGGTGGAAAGGGGGTTTAGGGCTGGGAGTGTTAGAGTGAGTTTGGTAAGGGGATAGATTAGGGAAGGGGAGATAGGGAAAGGGTTAGGTATTGGTTAGGTATGACGGGGAGGGACGATGCTCCCCTGAGGTTTGTTTTTGTTTGATTTTTTTGTAAATATAATTAATTAAGAATGAATGAGAATTATGATTTTGTAATAATATGAATGGTATTGATTGTAATAAATTATTTTAACCACCTTTCTGGTTTACTTCCTGTCTTTAAGTTTGGTGTGGGTTTTTCTTTTGTTTTCCTCTTCTTGGACAGATTTAGTGGGTCTCATGGTGGGTGTCCTTTAGGTCCCAGTTGTTGTTACTAGTCAATTTTCAGTGGACACCCTCATAGTGTCTTTCAGAACCCCTCCTAAAAAACAAGCTTATTATTTTGGGTTGGATTTTACATCCGATTAATATTTTAATTAATGGAATTTCCTTAGGGTGCTCATTAGTCTTTCAGTTGTTAGTCTTCTGTTTGTTGTGTACTAAATATTTGTTTATTACATTGTCTTTTATTCGTTGTTTTTTCTGTGAAGCCATTGTTTTAAATCCATGTCTGAAATGTGCTGTATAAATAAAGCTTGATTTTATTTCACCTTCATTTAACCAGGTAGGCCAGTTGACAACAAGTCCTAATTTACACCTGCGACCTGGCCAAGATAAAGCAAAGCAGTGCGACAAAAACAACAGAGTTACACATGGGATAAAGAAAAGTACAGACAATAACTCAACAGAAAAAAAACAGTGTGTACAAATGGAGTAAGGTGTCACGGCTGATTTCCTCCTCTTCGTCTCCTCTTCGTCTGGTGTAGCAGGGATCGGACCAAAATGCAGCGTGGTAAGTGTCCATAGTAGATTTTAATGAATAAACTGAAACAGTACAAAACAATAAACGAACCGTGAAAAAATCGAAACAGTACCGTGTGGTGAAACAAACACAGACACGGAAACAATCACCAACAAAGTACCCACAGAATATGGCTGCCTAAATATGGTTTCCAATAAGAGACAACGATAGACAGCTGCCTCTAATTGAGAACCAATCTAGGCAACCATAGACATACAATATACCTAGAAAGGCAACAGCCCCATAAACATACAAAACCCCTAGACAGGACCAAACACATACATCACCCATGTCACACCCTGACCTAACCAAAATAACAAGGAAAACAAAGAATACTAAGGGCAGGGTGTGACAGTACCCCCACCCCCCCCCTCCCCAAAGGTGCGGACTCCTGGCTGCACACCTAAACCTATAGGGGAGGGTCTGGGTGGACGTCTGTCCATGGTGGAGGCTCTGGCGCAGGACGTGGACCCACCACACCATAGTCTTTGTCCCCTTTAGTCTCTTAGTAGGAACGGCGACCCTCGCCGTCAACCTAGGCTTGGCTACCCTACTAAATGGCCCCACTGGACAGAGGGGCAACTCCGGACTGAGGGGCAGCTCGGGAATGAGGGGCAGCTCAGGACTGAAGGGCAGCTTGGGACTGAAGGGCAGCTCCGGACTGAGGGGCAGCTCTGGACTAAAGGGCAGCTCAGGACTGAGGAGCAGCTCGGGACTGAGAGGTAGCTCAGGACTGAAGGGCAGCTCCGGACTGAAGGGCAGCTCCGGACTGGCTGACGACTCTGGAAGATCCTGGCTGACTGGCGGCTCTGGCAGATCCTGGTTGATTGGCGGCTCTGGCAGATCCTGGCTGACTGGCGGCTCTGGAAGATCCTGGCTGACTGGCGGCTCTGGCAGATCCTGGCTGACTTGCAGCTCTGGCGGATCCTGGCTGGCTGGCGGAGCTGGCGGCTCCTTGCAGACTGGTGGCTCTGGAGGATCCTTGCAGACTGCCGGCTCTGGCGGCTCTAGCAGCTCTGGACAGACAGGCGGGAGACTCTAGCAGCTCTGGACAGGCGGGAGACTCTAGCAGCTCTGGACAGGCGGGAGACTCAAGCAGCTCTGGACAGATAGGAGAATCTAGCAGCTCTGGAGAGACGGGAGAATCTGACGGCGCTGGAGAGGAGGAAGGCTCTAGCAGCGCTGGACAGGTGAGGTGCACTGTAGGCCTGGTGCGTGGTGCCGGCGCTGGTGGTACTGTGCCGAGGACACGCACCTCAGGGCGATTGCGGGGATGAGGAACAGGAAGTACTGGGCTCTGGACACGCACAGGAAGCCTGGTGCGGGGGGCTGCCACCGGAGGGCTGATGCGTGTAGGTGACACTGGATAGACCGGACCGTGCAGGCGCACTGGAGCTCTTGAGCACCGAGCCTGCTCAACCTTACCTAGTTGAATGCTCCCGGTCGCCCTGCCAGTGCTGCGAGGTGGAATAGCCCGCACTGGTCTGTGCTGGCAAACCGTGGAGACACCATGCGTAAGGCTGGTGCCATGTATGCCGGCCCAAGGAGACGCACTGGAGACCAGATGCGTAGAGCCAGCTTCATGGCACCTGGCTCGATGCCCACTCTAGCCCGGACGATACGAGGAGCGGGTATGTACCGCACCGGGCTATGCACCCGCACTGGGGACACCGTGCGCTCCACAGCATAACACGGTGCCTGCCCGGTCTCTCTCACCCTCTGGTAAGCACAGGCAGTTGGCGCAGGTCTCCTACCTGGCTTCGCCATACTCCCTGTGCACGCCCCCCCCCAAGAAATCTTTGGGGCTGCCTCTCGGGCTTCCAGCCTTGCTTCCGTGCTGCCTCTTCAAACCGCCGCCTCTCCTCCTAGGAACGACCCTCGCCGTCAAGCTAGGATTGGCTACCCTACTAAATGGCCCTACTGGAAAGGAAACAGCCCCATAGACATACAAAATCCCTAGACAAGACAAAAAACACATACATCACCCATGTCACACCCTGACCTAACCAAAATAACAAGGAAAACAAAGAATACTAAGGTCAGGGTGTGACATAAGGAGGTAAGGCAATAAATAGGCCATAGTGGGGAAATAATTACAATTGAGCAATTAAAAACTGTGCAAAGGAGCAAAAATAAATAGCAATACGGGGATGAGGTAGTTGGGTGTGGCAATTTACAGATAGGCTGTGTAGAGGTGCAATCGTCGGTAAGCTGCTCTGACAGCTGATGCTTAAAGTTAGTGAGGGATATATATATATATTATCCTATATGTATATATATATATATATATATATATATATAAATTCCATAGCATATATATATATATATATATGAACCCAATGGCCGACCAATCGAAAGACTCTTGGTCTCTCTTAGCATGAAAATCAGTATCAATCCCATGTCAAAGAATAAACTACTGAAAACAGAAACAAACAAATGGATCAAGCAGATCAATCCCACTTTTCCAGCATGCTGAAGGCGTGGCAGAGTGGTAAACACCACCTTCGGCTCTACCAGGGGCTTGAGGTGATCTCCCACAGCTGTGCTTATGTCATGTTCTGTGGCCTTGCCGTTCGATTTCGTGACTGCCCCTGCAACACATTTAGTCATATTATATAAAACACTCAAAGTAATGGATATGGAGCATCTATGGCCTCAGTTACACCTGGCTGTCATGCAGGTGAAAGAGGACCCAAAAGCGACTTGGCGAAAACAGAGTCTTTAATCCAGTAAAGTAAATACAAAAAAAACACAACTTTCACTCGAAATGACGAGGACAAACTGGAGACTCGATCTTGAACAGCAGGTGAACAGCAGTTATTCGGGAAGGCACTTGAACCAGACAGACTCAGACACCTGCTCACCACGCAGCATCTGAGGAAAACACGACACGACAGGGACAGGACAGGGTGATACACAAACACAGCACGGTGAATTCACAGCTAGACAAGGAACCGACAGGACAGGAACGGAACACAAAGGAAGAAATAGGGACTCTAATCAGGGGAAAGGATCGGGAACAGGTGTGGGAAGACTAAATGATTGATTAGGGGAATAGGAACAGCTGGGAGCAGGAACGGAACGACAGAGAGAAGAGAGAGCGAGAGAGTGAGAGAGGGAGGGGAGAGAGAGGGATAGAAAGAGGGAAAGAACCAAATAAGACCAGCAGAGGGAAACGAATAGAATGGGAAGCACAGGGACAAGACAAGATAATGAATGACAAAACATGACAGTACCCCCCACTCACCGAGCGCCTCCTGGCGCACTCGAGGAGGAATCCTGGCGGCAACGGAGGAAATCATCAATGAGTGAACGGTCCAGCACGTCCCGAGACGGAACCCAACTCCTCTCCTCAGGACCGTAACCCTCCCAATCCACTCACCACCTGAACCTCTATTGGTGACCCCGTCCCGAGAACGCATGTCCATGATCTTATGTACCTTGTAAATAGGTGCGCTCGACAAGGACGGGAGGGGGAGGGAAGACGAACGGGGGTGCGAAGAAAGGGCTTGACACAGGAGACATGGAAGACAGGATGGACGCGACGAAGATGTCGCGGAAGAAGGACTCCACAGCGACAGGATTGACGACCTGGGAGACACGGAACGGACCAATGAACCATTGAGTCAACTTACGAGAAGCTGTCGTAAGAGGAAGGTTGCGAGTGGAAAGCCACACTCTCTGGCCGCAACAATACCTTGGACTCTTAATCCTGCGTTTATTGGCGGCTCTCACAGTCTGTGCCCTGTAACGGCAAAGTGCAGACCTCACCCTCCTCCAGGTGCGCTCACAACGTTGGACAAACGCTTGAGCGGAGGGAACGCTGGACTCGGCAAGCTGGGATGAGAACAGAGGAGGCTGGTAACCCAGACTACTCTGAAACGGAGATAACCCGGTAGCAGACGAAGGAAGCGAATTGTGAGCGTATTCTGCCCAGGGGAGCTGTTCTGCCCAAGACGCAGGGTTTCTGAAAGAAAGGCTGCGTAGTATGCGACCAATCGTCTGATTGGCCCTCTCTGCTTGACCGTTAGACTGGGGATGAAACCCGGAAGAGAGACTGACGGACGCACCAATCAAACGACAGAACTCCCTCCAAAACTGTGACGTGAATTCCACCTCTGTCTGAAACGGCGTCCCTAACGGGAGGCCATGAATTCTGAATACATTCTCAATAATGATTTGTGCCGTCTCCTTAGCGGAAGGAAGTTTAGCGAGGGGAATGAAATGTGCCGCCTTAGAGAACCTATCGACAACCGTAAGAATCACAGTCTTCCCCGCAGACAAAGGCAGACCGGTAATGAAGTCTAAGGAATGTGAGACCATGGTCGAGAAGGAATGGGGAGCGGTCTGAGACGACCGGCAGGAGGAGAGTTACCCGACTTAGTCTCTGCGCGCAGTCCGAACAAGCAGCCACGAAACGGCGCGTGTCACGCTCCTGAGTCGGCCACCAAAAGCGCTGGCGAATAGACGCAAGAGTGCCTCGAACACCGGGATGACCAGCTAACTTGGCAGAGTGAGCCCACTGAAGAACAGCCAGACGAGTGGAAACAGGAACGAAAAGGAGGTTACTAGGACAAGCGCGCGGCGACGCAGTGTGCGTGAGTGCTTGCTTAACCTGTCTTTCAATTCCCCAGACTGTTAACCCGACAACACGCCCATAAGGAAGAATCCCCTCGGGATCAGTAGAAGCCACAGAAGAACTAAACAGACGGGATAAGGCATCAGGCTTGGTGTTCTTGCTACCCGGACGGTAAGAAATCACAAACTCGAAACGAGCGAAAAACAACGCCCAACGAGCTTGACGGGCATTAAGTCGTTTGGCAGAACGGATGTACTCAAGGTTCTTATGGTCTGTCCAAACGACAAAAGGAACGGTCGCCCCTCCAACCACTGTCGCCATTCGCCTAGGGCTAAGCGGATGGCGAGCAGTTCACGGTTACCCACATCATAGTTGCGCTCAGATGGCGACAGGCGATGAGAAAAATAAGCGCAAGGATGAACCTTATCGTCAGACTGGAAGCGCTGGGATAGAATGGCTCCCACGCCTACCTCTGAAGACGTCAACCTCGACAATGAATTGTCTAGTGACGTCAGGAGTAACGAGGATAGGAGCGGACGAAAACGTTCTTTTAGAAGATCAAAGCTCCCTGGGCGGAACCGGACCACTTAAAACACGTCTTGACAGAAGTAAGAGCTGTGAGAGGGGCAGCAACTTGACCGAAATTACGAATGAAACGCCGATAGAAATTAGCGAAACCTAAAAGCGCTGCAACTCGACACGTGACCTTGGAACGGGCCAATCACTGACAGCTTGACCTTAGCGGAATCCATCTGAATGCCTTCAGCGGAAATAACGGAACCGAGAAAAGTAACGGAGGAGACATGAAAAGAGCACTTCTCAGACTTTACGTAGAGACAATTCTCTAAAAGGCGCTGTAGAACACGTCGAACGTGCTGAACATGAATCTCGAGTGACGGAGAAAAAATCAGGATATCGTCAAGATAGACAAAAACAAAGATGTTCAGCATGTCTCTCAGAACATCATTAACTAATGCCTGAAAAACAGCTGGCGCATTGGCGAGACCAAACGGCAGAACCCGGTACTCAAAATGCCCTAACGGAGTGTTAAACGCCGTTTTCCACTCGTCCCCCTCTCTGATGCGCACGAGATGGTAAGCGTTACGAAGGTCCAACTTAGTAAAGCACCTGGCTCCCTGCAGAATCTCGAAGGCTGATGACATAAGGGGGAAGCGGATAACGATTCTTAACCGTTATGTCATTCAGCCCTCGATAATCCACGCAGGGGCGCAGAGTACCGTCCTTCTTCTTAACAAAAAGAACCCCGCCCCGGCCGGAGAGGAAGAAGGCACTATGGTACCGGCGCCAAGAGACACAGACAAATAATCCTCGAGAGCCTTACGTTCGGGAGCCGACAGAGAGTATAGTCTACCCCGAGGAGGAGTGGTCCCCGGAAGGAGATCAATACTACAATCATACGACCGGTGAGGAGGAAGGAGTTGGCTCGGGACCGACTGAAGACCGTGCGCAGATCATGATATTCCTCCGGCACTCCTGTCAAATCGCCAGGTTCCTCCTGAGAAGTAGGGACAGAAGAAACGGGAGGGATGGCAGACATTAAACACTTCACATGACAAGAAACGTTCCAGGATAGGATAGAATTACTAGACCAATTAATAGAAGGATTATGACATACTAGCCAGGGATGACCCAAAACAACAGGTGTAAACGGTGAACGAAAAATCAAAAAGAAATAGTCTCACTGTGGTTACCAGATACTGTGAGGGTTAAAGGTAGTGTCTCAAATCTGATACTGGGAAGATGACTACCATCTAAGGCGAACATGGGCGTAGGCTTCTCTAACTCTCTGAAAGGAATGTCATGTTTCCGAACCCATGCTTCGTCCATGAAACAACCCTCAGCCCCAGAGTCTATCAAGGCACTACATGTAGCACCCGAACCGGTCCAGCGTAGATGGACCGACAAAGTAGTACAGGATCTTGATGGAGAGACTTGAGTAGTTGCGCTCACCTGTAGCCCTCCGCTTACAGATGAGCTCTGGCTTTTACTGGACATGAATTAACAAAATGTCCAGCAACTCCGCAATAGAGGCACAGGCGGTTGGTGATCCTCCGTTCCCTCTCCTTAGTCGAGATGCGAATCCCTCCCAGCTGCATGGGCTCAGACTCTGAGCCAGAGGAGGGAGATGGTTGCGATGCGGAGCAGGGAAACACCGTTGATGCGAGCTCTCTTCCACGAGCCCGGTGACGAAGATCTACCCGTCGTTCTATGCGGATGGCGAGAGCAATCAAAGAGTCCACATCTGAAGGAACCTCCCGGGAGAGAATCTCATCCTTAACCACTGCGTGGAGTCCCTCCAGAAAACGAGCGAGCAGCGCCGGCTCGTTCCACTCACTAGAGGCAGCAAGAGTGCGAAACTCAATAGAATAATCCGTTATGGACCGTTCACCTTGGCATAAGGAAGCCAGGGCCCTAGAAGCCTCCCTACCAAAAACTGAACGGTCAAAAACCCGAATCATCTCCTCTTTAAAGTTCTGGAACTTGTTAGAGCAATCAGCCCTTGCCTCCCAGATAGCTGTGCCCCATTCTCGAGCCCGGCCAGTAAGGAGTGAAATGACGTAAGCAACCCGAGCTCTCTCTCTAGAGTATGTGTTGGGTTGGAGAGAGAACACAATCTCACACTGCGTGAGAAAGGAGCGGCACTCAGTGGGCTGCCCGGAGTAGCAAGGTGGGTTATTAACCCTAGGTTCTGGAGGCTCGGCAGGCCAGGAAGTAACAGGTGGCACGAGACGTAGACTCTGGAACTGTCCAGAGAGGTCGGAAACCTGAGCGGCCAGGTTCTCCACGGCATGGCGAGCAGCAGACAATTCCTGCTCGTGTCTGCCGAGCATGGCTCCTTGGATCTCGACGGCAGTGTAACGAGCGTCTGAAGTCGCTGGGTCCATTCCTCAGGGTCGGTTCCTTCTGTCATGCAGGTGAAAGAGGACCCAAAAGCGACTTGGCGAAAACAGAGTCTTTAATCCAGTAAAGTAAATACAAAAAAACACAACTTTCCCGAAATGACGAGGACAAACTGGAGACTCGATCTTGAACAGCAGGTGAACAGCAGGTTGCCTCGGGAAGGCACTTGAACCAGACAGACTCAGACACCTGCTCACCACGCAGCATCTGAGGAAAACACGACACGACAGGGCGATACACAAACACAGCACGGTGAATTCTAGACAAGGAACCGACAGGACAGGAACGGAACACAAAGGAAGAAATAGGGACTCTAATCAGGGGAAAGGATCGGGAACAGGTGTGGGAAGACTAAATGATTGATTAGGGGAATAGGAACAGCTGGGAGCAGGAACGGAACGATAGAGAGAAGAGAGAGCGAGAGAGTGAGAGAGGGAGGGGGAGAGAGAGGGATAGAAAGAGGGAAAGAACCTAATAAGACCAGCAGAGGGAAACGAATAGAATGGGAAGCACAGGGACAAGACAAGATAATGAATGACAAAACATGACACTGGCACCTAAATGTGACTTCTGTCATATGATCACTCCAAGCTGCATTAGGTTCAGATCTACCAGGATGGGCCTTTGACATAGTCTGGACGCAGTCAGGCCACCGAATATAAATAAGCAATATAAAGAGATGGGGTGAATGAGTGGGGAAAAGTACATTTGACACAAATTATCTTCATAATAACAAAGATAAAATGTGTGTGTCTGTAGTTTAAAAAATAGCATCCAATTATGCCAATCTGTATTTGGGTTTGTTTGAGAAGAATATGATTGTCAGCCCTAACAATTCATTCTAGCACTTCACCAGGCACTGAAAAATACTTAATTGATGACGTGTTCCTTCTATTCCAGAGGACAGCAGAGGAACTTCATCGATTCCACTCCTTCATCAATACAAGCAGTGACCATCTGAAATTCACCCTCAACTTTGATGAGCATGATACAAGTTATCAGGACATTTTCATTAAGAGGGAGGGGGTGGCTTTAGCACAAGCCTATACAGGAAGCCGACGAACAGGAATTCCTTGTTACGAGCAGACAGCTTCCACCCTACACTCCTAGAAAATAGTCTCTCCATCAGCCAATACAGTCGCATACACAGGATTTGTAGTACACAGAGTGACTATGACAAACGAGCCGACTGTCTGGATGAGCGTTTCAGACAGTGGGGTTACCCAGAGGAATAGCTGTTAGGAATTTTATGAATAATGACTAAACAATATCTACATTTTAAATAGAACTATAACTAATGAAACTTATACTCTGTTTTATTATATCTTATTAATAATATTAATTCATAAGGGATGGATTGTGGAGCATGAGACAGGGGGTAATTAAATAAAATAAATACCATTCCAGCCAGGTTGGAGAAGACTGGAATTGTGGGTTTTAAGTAAGCAGAAAGGGTCGTTAACCTATGGTTGAACCGACTCAACTTGGCTCTGGGATGTTTAGATAAGGCAGTGTGTGTTTTCTTAGGTTTTCCATTAGCTGGAACTGTCTGCTGAATGGTGATGGATGAAAACTTCAGAAGTTTTATCTTGATTTAACTGTGTGTCTGGAGTGAGAGAGCGAAGGGGTGAGAATAAACTTTAAAACTTTTGTTGGGTTGATATGAGGAAAAACGTTTAATAACCTATGACGTCATATTTTGCATATAAACTGTTGTTCGTGGTTACATGGGAGCGCGCTCCGAGAATAAATACTATTATCTAATTTTGATAAGACTGGTCTCTGTCTATTTTATGCAAATAGGAATCTTACAAATTCTTATAAAATAGACTGAGTGATTTAATTAATGTATAATTAATAGGAATTATGAAATTCCAGTGACAATAGCTGGATGAGTGTTTCAGACAGCGAGGTTACCCAGAGGAATGTCTGGATCAGTGTTTCAGACAGCGGGGTTACCCAGAGGGATGGCTGGATGAGTGTTTCAGACAGCGGGGTTACCAAGAGAAATGGCTGGATGTGTGTTTCAGACAGCAGGGTTACCAAGAGGAATGGCTGGATGAGTGTTTCAGACAGCGAGGTTACCCAGAGGAATGGCTGGATGAGTGTTTCAGACAGCGGGGTTACCAAGAGGAACGGCTGGATGAGTGTGGATGAGTGTTTCAGACAGCGGGGTTACCAAGAGGAATGGCTGGATGAGTGTTTCAGACAGCAGGGTTACCCAGAGGAATGGCTGGATGAGTGTTTCAGACAGCGGGGTTACCAAGAGAAATGGCTGGATGTGTGTTTCAGACAGCAGGGTTACCAAGCGGAATGGCTGGATGAGTGTTTCAGACAGCGGGGTTACCAAGAGGAATGGTTGGATGAGTGTTTCAGACAGCAGGGTTACCCAGAGGAATGGCTGGATGAGTGTTTCAGACAGCGGGGTTACCAAGAGGAATGGCTGGATGAGTGTGGATGAGTGTTTCAGACAGCGGGGTTACCAAGAGGAATGGCTGGATGAGTGTTTCAGACAGCAGGGTTACCAAGCGGAATGGCTGGATGAGTGTTTCAGACAGCGGGGTTACCAAGAGGAATGGTTGGATGAGTGTTTCAGACAGCAGGGTTACCCAGAGGAATGGCTGGATGAGTGTTTCAGACAGCGGGGTTACCCAGAGGAATAGCTACATGACGCAAGGGACTGTTATAAAAATACAGGGATGGAAAAAGTATCCAATTGCCATAGTTGAATAAAAGTATAGATACCTTAATAGAAAGTTACTCAAGTAAAAGTGAAAGTCACCCAGTAAAATAATATTTGAGTAAAAGTCTAAAGGTATTTGGTTTTAAATATACTTGAGTATCAAAAGTAAATGTAATTTCTAAAATATAATTCAAATAATTTCTCATTCCTTATATTAAGCAAACCAGACGGTACCATTTTCTTGTTTTTACAATTTACGGATAGCCAGGGGTACACTTCAATGCATTTATGTTTATTGAGTCAGCCAGATCAGAGGCAGTAGGGATGATCAGAGATGTTCTCTTGATAAGTAGGTGAATTGGACCATTTTCCTGTCCTGCAAAGCATTCTAAATGTAACGAGTAATTTGGGTTGACTGGGAAAATATATGATGTAAAAAATACAATATTGTATATTTTAGGAATGTAGTACAGTAAAAGATGTCCAAAAATATTCAGAGTTCAAGTAACAGACACATCTCAACATCAACTCTTCAGAGGAGGCCTTTTTGGTCGAATTGCTACAAAGAAACCACTACTAGAAGACACCAATTATAAGATGAGACTTGCTTGGGCCAAGAAACACACGCAATGGACATTAGACTGGTGGATATCTGTCTGGTCTGATGAGTCAAAATTTGAGAGTTTGGTTCCAATCACTGTGTCTTTGTGAGATGCAGAGTAGCTGAATGGATGATCGCAACATGTGTGGTTCCCACCGTGAAGCATGGAGGAGGAGGTGTGATGGTGTGGGGGTGCTTTGCTGGTGAAATTGTCTGTGATTTATTTATAATTCAAGGCACACTTACCAGCATGGCTACCACAGCATTCTGAAGTGATACGCCATCCCATCTGGTTTGCATTGTTTTTCAACAGGACAATGACCCAAAACATGGCCTTGGTTTGATGCTCACTTGTACGAGTAGGTAGCCTCATCACCAAGAGAAATTGAACAAGAAGGAGAGTGATGGAGTGATGCATCAGATGACCTGGCCTCCACAATCACCCAACCTCAACCAATTGAGATGGTTTGGGATGAGTTGGACCGCAGAGTGAAGGAAAAGCTGCCATATGTGGGAACTCCTTCAAGACTGTTGGAAAAGCATTCCAGGTGAAGCTGGTTGAGAGAATGCCATGAGTGTGCAAAGCTGTCATCAAGGCAAAGGGTGGCTACTGAAGAATCTAAAATATATTTAGAGTTGTTTACCACTTTTTTGGTTACTACATGATTCCATATGTGTTTTCATAGTTTTCATGTCTTCACTATTAATCTACAATGTAGAAATTAAAAATTAAAAAGTAAAAATAACCCTTGAATGAGTAGGTTTGTCCAAACTTTTGACTGGTACTGTCAAATCTCATTAATGTTTTTATATTCAGTTAGAGTTTCGCCGTGTTAGCTAACCTGAAAAGGCACGAGAGAATACACACAGGAGAAAAGCCTTATCACTGTTCCCACTGTGGAATGAGTTTTATTCAGGATGGTGACCTAAAAGCTCATGAGAGGATACACACAGGAGAAAAACCTTTCCAATGTTCCCAGTGTGGAAAGAGTTTTACTACGATAGGGCACCTAAAAAAGCATGAGAGAATACACACAGGAGAAAAGCCATTCCAATGTTTACAATGTGAAAAGGGTTTTACTCAGATAGGGCACCTAAAAAAGCATGAGAAAATACACACAGGAGAAAAGCCTTACCAATATTCCCAGTGTGTGTCACACCTTGACCTTAGTATTCCTTTTTTCCCTTGTTATATTGGTTAGGTTAGGGTGTGACATGGGTGTTGTATATGTTTTTGACTTGTCTAGGGGTTTTGTATGTTTATGGGGCTGATTCCTTTCTAGGTATATTGTATGTCTATGGTTGCCTAGATTGGTTCTCAATTAGAGCCAGCTGTCTATCCTTGTCTCTTATTGGAAACCATATTTAGGCAGCCATATTCTGTGGGTACTTTGTGGGTGATTGTTTCCGTGTCTGTGTTTGTTTCACCACATGGTACTGTTTCGTTTTTTTCACGGTTCGTTTATTGTTTTGTACTGTTTTGGTTTATTCATTAAAATCTACTTTGGACACTTAACACGCTACATTTTTGGTCCGATCCCTCTTCAGACGAAGAGGAGGAAATCAGCCGTGACAGAATCACCCACCAAAACAGGACCAAGCAGCGTGGTGACAGGCAGCGGCAGGAGGAGCAGCGCAATCAGGACTATTGGACTTGGGAGGAGATACTGGATGCAGATGGACCCTGGACGCAGCCGGGGGATTATCGCCGCCCCAAGGCAGAGCTGGAGGCAGCCAAAGCGGAGAGGCGGCGGTTTGAAGAGGCAGCACGGAAGCAATCCTGGAAGCCCCCCGAGAGGCAGCCCCAAAAATGTATTGGGGGACACACAGGGAGTATGGCGAAGCCAGGTAGTAGACCTGCGCCAACTTCCTGTGCTTACCGGAGGGCGAGAGAGACCGGGAGACCGGGCAGGCACCGTGTTATGCTGTGGAGCGCACGGTGTCCCCAGTGCGGTGCATAGCCCGGTGCGGTACATTCAACTAGGTAAGGTAGGGCAGGCTCGGCTTGGCTCGGTGCTCAAGAGCTCAAGTCCTGAGCTGCCCCTCAGTCCTGTTTCCTTTCTATGTATATTGTATGTCTATGGTTGCCTAGATTGGTTCTCAATTAGAGGCAGCTGTCTATCGTTCTCTCTGATTGGGAACTATATTTAGGCAGCCATATTCTGTGGGTACATTGTGGGTGATTGTTTCCGTGTCTGTGTTTGTTTCACCATACGGTACTGTTTCGTTTTTTTCACGTTTCGTTTATTGTTTTGTACTGTTTCAGTTTATTCATTAAAATCTACTATGGACACTTACCACGCTGCATTTTGGTCCGATTCCTGCTACACCAGACGAAGAGGAGACGAAGAGAAGGAAAAGTAGAACAAGAGGAGGAAATCAGCCGTGACAGTGTGAAAAGAGTTTCACCGGGTTAACTAACCTGAAAAAGCATGAGAGGATACACACAGGAGAAAAGCTTTTCCAATGTTCCCATTGTGAAAATACTTTTACCATTTTAGTTAACCTGAAAAAACGTGAGAGAATACACTGGAGAAAAGCCTTATCACTGTTCCCACTGTGGAATGAGTTTTATTCAGTTATGGGATCTACAAGCTCATGAGAGGATACACACAGGAGAAAAGCCTTTCCAATGCTCTCAGTGTTGATTTTCCTTTACCTGGTTAAGGAGCCTGAAGGTGCATAAGAAGACACACACCGAAAAAGCCCTACCACTGCTCTCTCTCTCTGTCTGGAAGGACATTTTCCGTCAGAGAACTTGAAACCACATGAGAGAATAGAAAGGCTGTATTCTGACTTATATTTTTGACTGAGAATTTGTGTTTTTGTTTCGTGCCACATGAAATCATATTGTATATGATTATACCTGTCTATATAAGGTCCCACAGTTGACAATGCACGTCAGAGCAAACGCCAAGGAATGAGGTCGAAGACATTGTCCATAGATTTATGAGATAGGATTGTGTCGAGGCACAGATCGGGGAATGGTACCAAAAAATGTCTGTAGCATTGAAGGTCCCCAAGAACACAGTGGTCACCATCATTCTTTAATGTAAGAAGTTTGGAACCACCAAGACTCTTCCCAGAGCTGGCCACCCGGCCAAACTGAGCAATCGGCGGAGAAGGGCATTGGTCAGGGAGGTCACCAAAAACCCAATGGTCACTCTGACAGAGCTCTAGAGTTCCTCTGTGATGGGAGAACCTTCCAGGACAACCCTCTCTGCAGCACTCCACCAATCCGGGCTTTATGGTAGAGTGGCCAGACGGAAGCCACTCCTAGGTGAAAGGCACATGACAGCCTGCTTGGAGTTTGCCAAAAGGCACCTAAAGGACTCTGACCATGAAAAACAAGATTCCCTGGTCTGATGAATCCAAGATTGAACTCTGGCCTGAATGTCAAGCGTCACATCTGGCGTAAACCTGGCACAGCATCAGGCTGTGGGGATGATTTTCAGCGGCAGGGACTGGGATACTAGTCAGGGTCGAGGCAAAGATGAACAGGCTCTGGCTTGGCCACTCAAGGACATTCAGAGAGATCCTTGACATTCAGAGAGATCCTTGATGAAAACCTGCTCCAGAGCGGTCAGGACCTCAGACTGGGGCAAAAGCTCACCTTCCAACAGGACAACGACCCTAAGCACACAGCCAAGACAACGCAGGAGTTTCTACGGGACAAGTCTTTGAATGTCCTTGAGTGGCCAAGCCAGAGCCTGGACTTGAACCTGATCGAAGAACTGAAAAGAGATGTGCAGCGACGCTCCCCATCCAACCTGACAAATCTGGAACAATGGGAGAAACTCCCCAAATACAGCTGTGCCAAGCTTGTAGGGTCATACTCCAGAAGATTTGAGGATTTAATCGCTGCCAAAGGTGTTTCAACAAAGTACGTATTAAATGGTCTGAATACTTATGTAGATTTTTTAGTTTATTTGAATAAATTAGCAAAAAAATCTAAAAACGTGTTTTTGGTTTGCCATTATGTGTGTATTGTGTATAGATTGAGTATTAAAAAAAATAGAATAAGGCTGTAACGTAACAAAATGTGGGAGAAGTGAAGGGGTTTGAATACTTTACGAATGCACTGTGTTGTTACATCATGTAGGAGCAGTATAGACCTAGTCTGTTCATTATATACATCTACATGATGTATTGTTACACCAAAATAAAGGGAAATTATATTATTTTATACTAATACAATTGCTCAGAGAAAGATATATAGTTTAAGGTAATTCTCAAAAGCTAGGGGTCTGAATTATTGCCACCCATGTTTTCAATACTCCAGCACCCTCCCCCTGGGAGGATAACGACACTCTAATGTTTTATGAGATTGGAGAAGACATTGGGTGGGATCTTAGACCAAATCTCTCCAGGTCCTTGATTTATTTTGTCTGCGCTTGTGGACTGCCCTGTTCAATTCAAACCACAAGTTTTCAATGGAGTTCAAGTCCGAAGACTGAGATGAAGACTGAGATGGCCATTGAAAATGTTGATTTTGTTCCCAAATAACAATTTCTTTGTGGATGTTGATGTGTCTTGCTGGAAGATCCACTGATGGCCAAGTTTCCGCCTCCTAGCAGAGAGGTAAACAGGTTTTGGACTAAAATATCCTGGTAGAGGGTAAAGTTTATTTATTTATTTCATACAGTCATTTTAGCTAACCTTTATCAAGGGTATCAATAACTAGGTGCTTATTTTGATATCTTGTTATTTGACTGAATCAGAAATACAGATGTGGAGTAGAGGTTAAGTTTGTTTTAAATTCTCATAAAAAATCTGAACTAATCAAACAACACTTCTTGCTCTTTGTACGTGTTGATATAATATTAATATTTAATGGAGAGAAAATAACTTTTCCCGAAACTGCTTTATAATATTATAATTCAATGAAGAAGAAATAAAGTTTTCCCTCCTCAACTGCGTCAACTCCCTCCAGGGAGCAGATGGTGATATGTGTCTTTCAGGCGATGTTTGTAGTGTGACGTATTATTTAGTGGACGGAACGCTTCTTCAACAACTGCAGCCACCTTGGTAGCTCGCTAGCCAACAAAGTCGGAACAGTCAAGTTCTTTAGACAATTTCGTGGTATATTTGCCACTATGATTTAAACATACTTATGTGGAAACAACTAGCTACCCCATTTAATTTAATATTTACGTTGTAAGTAGCTAGCTGGCTGGTTAAATTAGCACTAGTCTAGTTGCTATTGCTAACTAGCTAACATCCCCGACCATGAGTTTACTAAGCTACTCTCCTGCTAAAGAAGATGAGGCCTGCTGGACAGAGAAAGAAACTCTCGTGGAAGAGGAAGATGTTACAAAACAAAAACAAGTAGAGGATGAGACTGTTACAGTGAAAGAAGAAGAAGAAGAGAAAGACGTTTCAGTGAAAGAAGAGGAAGATGCGTTCAGAGTGAAAGAGGAGGAAGAGGATGTTACAGTGAAAGAAGAGGAGGCCGAGAAAGAAGAGGATGAAGTTTATGGAGTGAAAGAGGAGGATGGGGAGATGACCTTAACATCCATAAAGGAGGAGGAGGAAACTGGATATCTGGGCCCGGTTTCCCAAAGGCATCTTAAGGCCAGTGGTTCTAACGATGAATTTAACCATAAGGTGGTTTTTGGAAACCGGGGCCTGGTTAATACTAGTAAGTACAGTCTTAAATACAGAGGCACAAACTCTGCAGTTGTTGAACTGATGTGTGGTGTTAAAGCGGAAATCTGCAATTGTTACATCCATATTTGGACTTTTAAATAATTTATTTCTAGCCATTGATTCTTGAAGAATATAACACATGCCTCATGAGCTTAGTTCACTTGTTGTACCCCATCAGAACCCCAAATAAGATTTTTTTTACTCCAATGTTTAGAAACAATGTAAATCAACACTGTATAGCCTCAACATGGTTAAATCTATAATATTGATATCATGGATAGTCAGTCCTTGCATCCATAGGTCTGTCTATGAATTTGAGAGTAGTTACATTTCTCCAACCCCATCATCATCTTTTTACCAAAACACTGGTGGAATGACAGCTTTGTTATGTTTCAAATGCAGATCGATTTTTGTGGCTTTTTTAAGGGGACAACTTAAGGTTTAAAAAATGGCTCCCAATAGACTTGGTTTGGTAAACAGCTGAGGGATTTGTTATTTATTTTTTACCATTATTTAACTAGGCAAGTCAGTTAAGAACAAATTCTTATTTTCAATGACGGCCTAGGAACAGTGGGTTAACTGCCTGTTCAGGGGCAGAATGACAGATTGGGGATTTGAACTTGCAACATTCCGGTTACTAGTCCAACGCTCTAACCACTAGGCTACCTTGGCGCACCGGGGGAATGAGAAGTGTAGCTATTGTAGCAACCATAACCCAAAACCTAGCGACCTCATCAAGAAGTTCAGACATCTTGGCGTAACAGTTATAAGGTGTTGGCTTGACAGTCACTGGACCCAGGTTTGAGTTCAGCTCAGGGCTACCCCCTGAATTCACTACACTATGAATACAAGGACTGGCCATCCAGAAGGTCAAAATTATAGTTTTGAGCAAGATTTCAAGGCTATACATTTTATTTCTTTATTTACAGTTTGGAGGGTTGGAGATACAAACTTGTGTTTTGGTTTCTGGTCGGGGCACATTTCTAGGCCTACATTTGTGCGCAGGGCAGGTAGACTAGTCCTACTTCTATATGGGTAATCAGGTGTGTGTCCTTACTCAACATTGACAGGAGTGTTTCAAACAAAAGACAATGAATAAATTGACAAAACTGACGTATCTTGCGGGATCAGGTCTGGGTGGTCTGCCATAGGCCACTTCATTTAGTATCCGTTTGGGTCGGCATGGGGAGTGATTGTATTTCCCAATACTATGTTGTACCGAAGTTGACCGACTGAAAGGGAGCGTGACTTTATTACATTTACATTTAAGTCATTTAGCAGACGCTCTTATCCAGAGCGACTTATTACTGTTCCCTGAAGGAGGGAAACAAGATTACAACCCTTCCTGGTTTGGTGAAGAGCGGTATTAAATTGAAGGAATAAATCCGAGCCTCACGCTCATCACCTGTGGAAGGCGAGGCTTCCAGCGAGGGGCGTATTTAATAGTATGTTGCACTTAGTTTCCCTCCTTCAGGGAACAGTAGTTATAGTCATAACGTTACGTTTGTCATATGATTAACTTAAATACTGGATCTTGCTGTCGGGACAGGTTTCTTGTATTCAGATCTCTTAAATGCACTCTACCTACGTAGCATTTAGTGTCTCTTTATGTTACGCTGGGAAAACAGTATTCATGGGCACAGAAATCCTACATTTCAGAGTTTGCTAAATCCAATGGTTCAAACCGAGAGTCACCTTAACTTTATTGACAACACCCACATGGATACCGTCATTAACGTCGTTCTTCAATAATTAGACATTCTTAATACTGTAGCTATTTAGTTAGTCACATGTTCAACTATCATCAGCTGATCCAGGAAATCAGGTCCTACAGTAGGTCTATGTTATTGTTAGGTGAAGATATGGCTCCTACAGTAGGCCTATGTTATTGTTAGGTGAAGTTATGGGGTCCTACAGTAGGTTTATTTTATGTGAAGTTATGGGGTCCTACAGTAGGTTTATGTTGTTAGGTGAAGTTGTGAGTCCTACAGTAGGTCTTTGCTATTGTGAGGTGAAGTTGTGGTTTCTACAGTAGGTGTTTGTTGTTAGGTGAAGTTATGGCTCCTACAGTAGGTCTATGTTATTGTTAGGTGAAGTTATGGGGTCCTACAATAGGTTTATGATGTTAGGTGAAGTTGTGGGTCCTACAGTAGGTCTTTGTTATTGTGAGGTGAAGTCATGGGTCCTACAGTAGGTCTATGTTATTGTTATGTGAAGTTATGGGTCCTACAGTAGGTCTATGTTGTTATTTGAACTTATGGGGTCCTACAGTAGGTTTATGTTGTTAGATGAAGTTATGGGTCCTAGAGTAAGTACATGTTTTTGTTAGATGATGTTATGGCTCCTAAAGTAGATCTATGTTATTGTTGGGTGAAGTTATTAGCTCTGTGTTATGTGAGCGGACCAAGTAATTGGGTGTCACTCTAAAGCGGGAAGGTGGAATAAACGAGTCAGGAGTAGGTTTTCTTGATTGAACACAGTTCTCTATTGAGGGCATTTGGTCAACACAAACACTCCAACATAATCAATGAAAATCTTCCAAGGAAAAACATACATCTTCTTCTCCAGATGAAACAGGAACCCAATAGGATTATCTTTAAACTACAACAAAAGTTACGGGATTGTCACCGTCTTAGTGGTTCTTCCTGGATAGCTCCTCTCTCTCGGTGGCCATCTTCCAGAGATAGTTTTCCCCTCTTCCCTCTGCTGGTTCCATTCTCTCTCTTATAGGAGAAGGAGAATATGTCATTAGTACCGTCAGCTGTGCTTAATTGCCTCTGGTTACCTTGTCTCCCATGCCTTGTTGGGCTACTATATGTGAGCCCAGCCTGCCCTCTGGTGGTCCTTCCACAGTTATTGTTAGGTGAAGTTATGGCTCCTACAGTAGTTCTATGTTGTTGTCAGGTGACGTTATGGGTCCTACAGTTGTTCTTTGTTGTTGTTAGGTGAAGTTATGGCTCCTACTGAAGGTCTATGTTGTTGTTAGTTAAAGCTATGAGTCCTACAGTAGATCTATGTTATTGTTATGTGAATTTATGGGTTCTACAGTAGGTCTATGTTATTGTTAGGTAAAGTTATGGGGTCCTACAGTAGGTCTATTTGTTGTTCGGTGAAGTTATGGGTCCTACAGTAGGTCTATGTTATTGTCAGGTAAAGATATGGTTTCTACTGTAGGTTTTTGTTAGGTGAAATTATGGCTCCTACAGTAGGTCTATGTTATTGTCAGGTAAAGATATGGTTTCTACTGTAGGTTTGTGTTGTTAGGTGAAGTCATGGTGTCCTACAGTAGGTTTATGTTGTTAGATGAAGTTGTGGGTCCTACAGTAGGTCTTTGTTATTGTGAGGTGCAGTCATGGGTTATACAGTAGGTCTATGTTGTTGTTAGGTGAAGTTGTGGGGTCCTACAGTAGGTCTATGTTAGGTGAGGTTATGGGGTCCTACAGTAGGTCTATGTTAGGTGAAGTTATGGGTCCTACATTTGTGCTATATTGTTGTTAGGTGAAATTATGACTCCTACAGTAGGTCTATGTTGTTGTTAGGTGATGTTATGGGTCCTACAGTTGTGCTATGTTGTCGTTAGGTGAAGTTATGGCTCCTACAGTAAGTCTATGTTGTTAGTTGAAGCTATGAGTCCTACAGTCGATCTATGTTATTGTTAGGTGAAGTTATGGCTCCTACAGTAGGCCTATGTTATTGTTAGGTGAAGTTATGGGGTCCTACAGTAGGTTTATGTTGTTAGGTGAAGTCATGGGTCCTACAGTTGATCTATGTTGTTGTTAGGTTAATTTATGGGTTATACATTAGGTCTAACAACAACATAGACCTACTGTAGAACCCATAACTTAACCTAACAACAACATAGACCTACTGTAGGACCCCATAACTTCACCTAACAACATATACCTAGGTCTATGTTGTTGTTGTTGTTAGGTGAAGTGGGGGGTTCTACAGCAGGTCTATGTTGTTAGACCTACTGTAGGACCCATAACTTCACCTAACAACATAGACCTACTGTAGGACCCATAACTTCACCTATGTTGTTGTTCGGTAAAGTTATGTGTCCTACAGTAGGTCTATGTTGTTCTTAGTTGAAATTATGAGTCCTACAGTAGGTATATGTTATTGTTAGGTGAAGTTATGGGGTCCTACAGTAGGTTTTTGTTGTTAGGTGAAGTTATGGCTCCTACAGTAGGTCTATGTTATTGTTAGGTGAAGTTATGGGTCCTACAATAGGTTTATGTTGTTAGGTGAAGTTGTGGGGTCCTACAGTAGGTCTATGTTAGGTGAAGTTATGGGTCCTACAGTTGTGCTATATTGTTGTTAGGTGAAATTATGACTCCTACAGTAGGCAGAAAATAGAGATAAAATTAATCACTAACCTTTGAAGATCTTCATCAGATGACATGCATAGGACTTCATGTTACACAATACATGTATGTTTTGTTTGATAAAGTTAATATTTATATTAAAAAATCTGAGTTTACAGTCTGTACAAATTAAGTGGAACGTAGCTACCTTTCACGTGAGCGCGCCAGACCGAGGCTGTGGCACTCTGCCAGACCACTCACTCAAAGAGCCCTTATGAGCCCCTCCTTTACCGTAGAATCCTCAAAACTGTTTCTAAATCCTGTTGACATCTAGTGGAAGCCTTGGGAAGTGAAACATAACTAATATCCCACGGGATCTTCAATAGGGGCTGAGTTGAAAAACTTCAAACCTCAGATTTCTCACTTCCTGGTTGGATTTTTTCTCAGGTTTTTGCCTGCCATATGTGTTCTGTTATACTCACAGACATCAATCAAACAGTTTTAGAAACTTCAGAGAGTTTTCTATCCAAATGTACTAATTATATGCATATTCTAGCTTTTACGGCTGAGTAGCAGGCAGCTTAATTTGGGCACGTTGTTCATCCAAGCTACCCAATACTGCCCCCTACCCCAGTTGATTTGTAACAATAACATAAACATTATATTCAGCAGGACATTCAAACGAGCCTCACAATTATAATCCAACAGTAATGTGAAATGCACTCATAAGCAACCTGCAATTGGAGGCTATTTTTTGCTGTCAGCCTATGAGAACTCCCCTGAGTTTTCCCCCACGGTGGTGAATTAGTGAATAGGCACAGATCTTAATGTGAGTTTCCTTGAGTAGCACTCCTGAGACATTGTGAAAACTAAAATCTTCGCTCACCAATTTTGCTCATTAACAGGGAGGCGTTTCTGCAATCAAATTGCGCATCGCCCTCGTGCCGCAATTTTAGCAAACAGAAAGGGGCCAATATTGGAGATCAAAAGTCATCTGGCGCACTGCTTAGGATGTCAACAACTTTACTAACTTAATTCTAGTTACCACTAATGTGAAAACAAGACAAAATGACTTGTTGCTAACTTGACTGTCTTAATTGTCAAATAATTTAACAGACGTCAATTGTTGTACAACTTCATGGGTATACTCTGGGCATCACCTTTTACCTCAAATAAACAGTGGATTTTTTGATGTTGTGGGCTTCTAACCATCTGTTTGACTTTGTTGTTCACACAGGAGAGAGACTTGATTATCTCGGGTCCTCTGGGAGGTCTACAGAAGAGAGACGTGACTACTGTGGGTCCTCTGGGGAGTCTCAACAACATCATGAAGCTGACAAGGCAGATCAGAGTCTCTCCAAATCAGAACACCTCAAGAAACACCAACAGAGACCCACCGGGAAGAAATGTCATTGCTGCTCTGACTGTGGGAAGAGATTCAACTCTTCAGGAGACCTTAAAATACATCAAAGAATTCACACTGGAGAGACATCTTTTGGCTGTGATCAATGTGGGAAGAGATTTACTGATTCAAGCAGCCTGAAATCACACCAAAAAACACACACAGGCGATAAATCCTATAGCTGTTATCAATGTGGGAAAAGTTGTACTACATCTAGCCATCTAATTGTACACCAGAGAACACACACAGGAGAGAAACCTTTTAGCTGTGATCAATGTGGGAAGAAATTTACTGTGTCAAACTCCTTGATGGTGCACCAGAGAATACACACAGGAAAGAAACCTTATAGCTGTAGTCAATGTGGGAAGAGTTTTACTCAACCAGAAAGCCTGATTGTGCACCAGAGAATACACACAGGAGAGAAACCTTATATCTGTTATCAATGTGGGAAAAGTTGTACGACATCTAGCCATCTAATTGTACACCAGAGAACACACACAGGAGAGAAACCTTTTAGCTGTAGTCAATGTGGGAAGAGTTTTGGTACATCTAGCCATCTAATTGTACACCACCGAACACACACAGGAGAGAAACCTTTTAGCTGTAGTCAATGTGGGAAGAGTTTTAGTCAATCTAGTGATCTGACAGTACACCAGAGAACACACACAGGAGAGAAACCTTATAGCTGTGGTCAATGTGGGAAGAGTTTTGTTCAATCTGGCCATCTGACAGTGCACCAGAGAACACACACAGGAGAGAAACCTTATAGCTGTGGTCAATGTGGGAAGAGTTTTAGTACATCTGGGTATCTGGCTATACACCAGAGAACACACACAGGGGGGAAACTTTATAGCTGTCATAAATGTGACAAGAAATTCTCAGATAAAAGACTTCTGATCAAACATCAGAAAATACATACATGAAGCAATTGTTTCATGAAATCAATGAAATATCCCACCTAGCAAAATGAAATTGAAAAGACATTGAAAAGAAGACTAGTTGAAAGTTAAAAATATGTATTTTCTGTGTTTTTTCTTAATGACTTGAAAACTACTTAATTTTAACGTACTTGCAGCCTATACACATGGACGCAGTATGATAAATTAGTCTGTTATCAATTTTATTAACAATCTGACATCACTCCAGTATTTCTTTACAACATTCAAATTCTAATTGTCTTTATTCCACTGCTGAAGAAGCATGACTCACATCACCTCATCTTTCAAACATTCAGCCTGACAAAAGATACATATTTTATTATTCCATGCCTCACCATTAAGTGAATTATTGCCAATACATATTAACAAAGGGGTAGTACATTTTGGTTTTGATATACTTACATTTCTTGTAACCGTTAGTAATCATAATTATTTATGCAACCAACTGACTATTTTGGGTACAATTATATTGACATTGTTGCACTGCTTTTAGAATATCAGGGATAATTCTCACATGTGCCAACCCAAATGTACTAGAGCATGACATTGGGGACTGGGCCCCCAATCCTATAACATGCCTATCGAGTGAACCCTGAAAAGAGAAAGAAGATCCGCAGTGAGGGGGAAAGTTACTACGGATATTAAGGAGCTAGTTCTAGAAGCTAGTGAGTTTTAGGATTCTATAGAAAGAAAAAGGAGAAAATATATTATTTTATTATGTTATTTAGAAGTGTTTTTTCTTGTTTTTTATTGTTGACAGCCAGTAGACACCATGTTTATATTGGTGATGTCACGTTCTGTCCATCGTTTGTATGTGTTTTCCTCGTTTTAGTGTTGGTCAGGACGTGAGCTGGGTGGGCATTCTATGTTGTGTGTCTGGTTTGTCTATTTCTATGTTTGGCCTGATATGGTTCTCAATCAGAGGCAGGTATTAGTCATTGTCTCTGATTGGGAACCATATTTAGGTAGCCTGTTTTGTTTTGGGTTTTGTGGGTGATTGTTCCTGTCTCTGTGTTTTACACCAGATAGGGCTGTTTTTGGTTTTCCACGTTTATTGTTTTGTAGTGTTCATGTTTATCCGTTTTTATTAAACATGAGTCAATATAACCACGCTGCGTTTTGGTCCTCCTCTACTTCACCACAGGAAAACCCTGACAGGTGAAGCATTGTAGTTGATTATAATGTGAAATGGAAGTTGTTTTTTGTATGTAGTGAGCAAACTTGTCCAACAAACATATAGGATTTATTTGTTGTCTTAAGGGGGGAAGGTGTTCCAGGCTTTGGTTTTTCCATTTACGTTTTGAGGTTGGACTTTAGCACGAATAGCTTATTAGCACGTGGGACGCACTGATTGGTGTCACCTCTTTAGTCAGTATGTGTTACACCTGTGCTGGCTTGTCCATCTTGTTAGTGGGAAGGTGTTTCACCTGAGTTGGTCCAGGTTCTATTTAAGAGTGTCTGGCCCAGTGCTCCAGTTGTCTTGATAGATGTGGAGAGTCAACACCTTTAGTTGCTCCACCGTTTCCTATTAAAGATGTTTTTCATTTCAGGTTGAAGCTTCTTTCTGAAGAGAGCTTATTTTTTTAAATGAATCAATACAAGCAAACAAGATCGTTTCCGGGGGATTGGTATGGCAAATACCTTACGATTTGCCTGGACTGAAAAGGAGATGGAGCCGTGGAGTAGAGAGACATTTGGAAGGACCATTTTGATGGGATGCCTCAGGATAGAGGTGAAGGAAGTGCTCTGCCTTCAAGGGAACCCGAATGAGAAGGCTTTCGATGTGCCGTTTCACAAAGAAGAAAAACATGACGAAGTAATGAAGATGGCAAAGGATAGCGGAGAAAACGGGACCCCTGTGCCATTATGCGATGACCAGCCTGGCGAAGAACAACTTAAGGGTGGTCACCGTAACCATGTACAATCCGCATGTGAAAGATGAAGATGTGAGGGCCTTTCTGGGGAGGTACATGGACAATGTCTCCTCAGCGAGGTACCTCAGGGACTCCCTGGGTTTCTGGAACGGAAAGAGAGGTTTCCAGGCGTTACTCAGGGAGTCCCCGAAGAGTGTGGATGGCTACTTCCATCCTCTGGCGATGTTCTCCCTGGGGGCTGACAGGGGAACACTATACTATGCACGTCAGCCCCCGTTCTGCAGGCGTTGTATGGCCTATGGCCATATCCTGGCCTCGTGCAGCGCCAAGAGGTGTCGATTTTGTGGGTCGGAAGAGCACGAGGCCAAGGAATGTGACGAGCCCAAGGCTTGAGCACACCTGTGTCAAGAGCACACCTGTGGCGTGATTGCCCGGCTCGTCACAGGTCATACGCATCTGCAGCTGGGGGGGATCGGGGGATGGGGGAGGAAAGAGAGGACGCATGCGGATTGTACGGATGGCACAGGGGAAAGGACGGAGAAGGACGAAGAAGGGAAGAGGCGAAAAGAAAGAAGGTGAAAAGGAGAGATTAAAAAGGTGGAAGAACGTGGAGGAGCAGAGAAGATGGAGAAGGGGACAGTGGTACGAGAAGGAGTGGAAGGGGGAACGGGGACAGTGACTGAGAAGGAGGGAGGAGTGGAGGTGGGAGGGGAGGGGGAAGAGTGGGGGGACAGCCTGCCAGGCGTCCTCGAGGTCGAAATGAGGGATTTGGTGGAGGATTTAGCGGGGATGGGACGTTGTCTCCCCGCTACCTCCTTCACCGAAGAAGAAAGGGATGAAGAGGGGGAGCTGGGCAGGAAGTGAGAGGGAGGGGAGGGGGAGGGTAATTTGTCCTCCCGGTTTGCCTCAGCCCCTTGCATTTTAGTGGATGACTCTAGTGAGGGGTCAGTGGGCTGTTTGCTAGAGGGATCCCAACTCCTGTTTGAGGAGATGGGGTCCCCTACATGCAGCCCCGAGGCAAACAGGGAGGGGGGGATGGTGGGTGGGGAGGGAGGGAGGACCCAACACACTGCCTGGGTCATGGGTTGGGATGGAGGACGGGGGGGCGTCAGGAGTGGAGAGGACGTCCCCGCCGGTGGAGATGGACCAGGGGAGCATCGGGTGAGTCTCCTGTTTTTTTTCTTTGGTTTTTGGGGTTTATTTGTTGAAAAAAAAATAAATGAATAGTTCTGTTTCTTTTTTTAGTCTAAATGTTAGGGGGTTAAGGGATAATGTTAAAAGGAGGGCGGTTTTTTGTTATTTAGAGGGTGTGGGGTTTGATTTCTGTTTTTTACAGGAGGTTCACCTGCGGGATGGTGGGGACGTGTGTAGATTTAGGAGGGAGTGGGATAAGGGGGAATCTTTTTGGGGCATAGGAGGGGTGCACTCAACAGGAGTAGGGATTCTGTGTGGGAACAGAGAGGTTAAGGTAGAGAGCACTTTTGTTATAATGCAGGGTAGAGTATTGGGGATAGATGTCAAGTATAGAAAAGCTAGATATAGGTTAATTGGGGTGTATGGGCCACAGGTGGCGGCAGACAGGAGGGAGATGGTGGACTGTCTGGCGCCCCTGTGTGTTACAAACAGGCACTTGGTGATAGGAGGGGATTTTAATATAGATTTAGGGGTAGGTGGTGATAGCAGTGCAGGCGCCATCACTGGGCTAATGGCTTGCCATGGTCTGGTTGATGGTGGCCTGCACACTACTCCGGCAATGGTCGGTCCTACATGGCGCAACTCCAGGGGGGTTGCGCGGAGGCTCGACTACATTTTTGGGTCAGTTGTCTGGGCGGCTGGTGCCTGTTTTCTTCACGGATCACGACGGAGTTTTCCTGCAGGTAGGGTCGCCAGTCTGCCTCTTCGGTAGGGGGTACTGGAAGTTAGATCGGGATATACTGGAGGAGCAGGCTTTCGTTGACGCATTTTTTTGTTTCTTTCGGAGGCTTGATGGCCTCCGGTCCATGTGCGAGGGGGTGTTAGAGTGGTGGGATTTAGTTAAGGTGAGGATTAGGGCTTTTATAATAGGATATTGTAGAAGGAAAAAAAGGGAGGAAAGGAGGGAGGTGGATCGTATCCAAAGGTTAATTGAACTCGTGTACGAGGCAGGCAACCTCGGCGGGTCGATTGACTGGGAGAGATCCGCAACCCTAAAGGCGCAGCTCAGGGAGCTGCAGGAGCAGAAGGCTCGAAGCTTTCCTGGAGCGTGCGCATAGTGGCTTTCTAGAACATAATGAGACTTGTTCCGCTATGTTCTTTAAGTCGGTTAGGGCCAGGCAGAGTAGGAAGGTAATGCATGGAGTAAGTAAACCAGAGGTAATGCATAGTAAGTAAACCAGAGGAATTGGTCAGGGTGACAACTGATCATTTCCAAGGTTTATTTAAGGAAAGGGAAATAGATGTAGAGCAGGGAAACGTGTTTTTAGAACACTTGTCCCGGCGGCTGCCAGAGGACATTAGAGGCGTGATGGAGGCCCAGATCTCACTAGAAGAGGTTGAGAGCGCTCTTAGGAGGATGGGAAAAGGGAAGGTGCCTGGGATGGATGGGCTGCCGGCTGAGTTTTACCTCAAGTTTTGGGGTATACTTGGACCAGTGGTTCTCGAAGTCTTGAAGGCCATCCTTGAGACGGGGGTCCCGGGGGTTCAATGGCTGTTGGTGTGCTGTCACTTCTTTATAAGAAGGGGGAAGCAACTGACCTTGGCAACTGGCGGCCATTGACCATTCTGTGCGTAGATTACAAGATTCTTGCAAAGGTTTTAGCAGACCGGTTGCGCACAGCCCTTCCCTACGTCATCCACGAGGATCAGATGTGCGGGGTAGAGGGCCGCTCTATAAGATGGAACCTACAGTTGATCAGGGATTCCATCGCTTGGGTTGAAGATAGAGGGCTGCCTTTAATGGTAGCAGCGCTAGATCAGGCGAAAGCTTTTGATCTTGTGAATAGATCTTTTCTATTCAGGGTGTTAGGTAGATTAGGATTTGGGGAGAAGTTTATAGGATGGATTCGTACATTATATGTCGAGTTAGTGTAAATAGTCACTTAGGTGACATTTTTGACCTCTCGTCTGGGGTCAGGCAGGGATGCCCACTCTCGGCTCTCCTCTTCGTTCGGTACATGGAGCCTCTGGGGGCTGCCATTAGGGCAGACACAGGGGTGGAAGGCTTGTTGATCCCTGGAAGTGGTGGGCTGCGTGTTAAGATGACGCAGTACGCCGACGACACTTCCTTGCTGTTGTGCAAGGACTCGTGCATGACATGGTCCCTTGCCATCTTTGGGGATTTCACCCGAGCGTCGGGAGCAGTTCTGAACCATGCAAAGTCTTCCGTCAAGTTTTTCGGAAGATGGCGCGGTAGAACGGATGTGCCTGGGGGTTTATCTCTGTGAAGGGGCCCTGAGGATTCTCTGGGTTCATTTTGAGACCTCCGGCTCAGCGACGCTAAACTGGAACATGCGTATCGCAGTAGTACAGAGGAAGCTAGCAATGTGGAAGGCTAGGTATTTGCCTTTTATGGGCAAAGTCCTGGTCCTAAAGGTGGATGTGTTGCCGTCTCTTTTGTATTTGGCATACATCTACCCATTGCCGGCTTGTCTGAGGAGGCCTCTAGTGAGGCTTGTGTTTCAGTTTATGTGGAGTGGCAGGTGCGAGTGGGTCGCCAGGGCACGCATGATCTGTCCCATCGGGGAGGGAGGTAGGAGGATACCACATTTCCCCCTCAAGCTGGACTCAATTTTTGTTTCTTTCTTGTTAGCGGAGCTTGCTCAGCCAGTGATACACCTGTCCGGTTACCTCCTGCGGGTGTTCTTCTCGTACCAGGCGAGAAGCGTAATGGTGTGGTCTAACGCGGGTCCTCGGGCGGAACAGCTGCCGTGGCACTTTGACTATGCGGCAAAGTGGCTGCGTGCGCACCCCGAGGTTGAAGTTGCCCGAGTAGGTTTAGATCACAGGCACCTGTACGAAGAGGTCAGGCAGGCAGGGAGTCCTGCGCCTGTAGCGGGCATCTCGTCAGTGGTCTGGGAGGGAGTGCAGGCGCGGGGCCTGGACAACAGGCTCAAGGACCTGAATTGGTTGGGCCTCCATAAGTGCTTGCCGGTACTTTCCATCTTGTACCGGTATAGTGTGGTGCGATTCCCCCACCTGTCCAAGATCTGCTTGTGGCAGGGAGGAGACTGTGCGCCATGCCTTCTGGGACTGTGCCTGTGCCGGACTAGTATGGGCTAGGGCACGGGTGATGCTAGGTGTGGTTAGGAGGGATTTTATTTTGACATAGGCTAGAGAGAGGCGTAGGGAGAGCAAAGGGAACGGATAGGGACAGGTTTCTGCTCTGGCTTCTCATGAGTCTCTTTAAAAAGCGACTGTGGGAAGCCAGGCAGAATTTAGTCAAGACCGGGAGAGATTGGGGGATGGAAGGGATAGTGAGAAGGGTGGAAGGTGATTTGAGGGGGAGGATGAAGAGGGAGGAGAGGAAGTGGGGGAAGCATGCGGCACGGGAGAGGTGGAAAGGGGGTTTAGGGCTGGGAGTGTTAGAGTGAGTTTGGTAAGGGGATAGATTAGGGAAGGGGAGATAGGGAAAGGGTTAGGTATGACTGGGAGGGACGATGCTCCCCTGAGGTTTGTTTTTGTTTGATGTTTTTGTAAATAGAATTAATTAAGAATGAATGAGAATTATGATTTTGTAATAGTATGAATGGTATTGCTTGTAATAAATTATTTTAACCAACCTTTTTGGTTCGCTTCCTGTCTTTAAGTTTGGTGTGGGTTTTTCTTTTGTTTTCCTCTTCTTGGGCAATTTAGTGGGTCTCATGGTGGGTGTCTTTTAGATCGCAGTTGTTGTTACTAGTCAACTTTCAGTGGACACCCGGTGTCTTTCTCCTAAAAAACAAGCGAATATTTTGGGTTGGATATTGCATCCAATTAATATTTTAATCAATGGCAATGTTCATTAGTCTTTCAGTTGTTAGTCTTCTGTTTTTTATCCTCTTATGTTTGTGTACTAAATAGTTCTGTTTTTTCATTGGTTTTGATCATTTTTTTCCTGTGAAGCCGTTGTGTTGCATCCATGTCTGAATTGTGCTGTATAAATAAAGCTTGATTTGATTTTAACATATTGCAAAACAAATGAATCCAATGACTGACCAATCAACAGACTCTTGCAAAACCAATTTATCTTAGTATGAGAAACAGTATAAATGCAGATATTAATATATCTTCCACTATGTCAAAATAGTGCATGGTATGTACGTTTAGTATAAAAAGCAATAGTATCTCATTATGCTAATCTGTTTGTGGGTTTGTTTTAGAATAACAGACAGGAATTCGCTGTTACTCGGAGATAGCGTCCACCCTACACCCCTAAAAAAGAGCCTCCCCATCAGCCAATACAGTCGCAAACGTAGAATTTGTAGTACACATAGTGACTATGACAAACAAGCCGATTGTCTGGATGAGCGTTTCAGACAGCGTGGTTACCCAGAGGAATTGCTGCATGGCACAAGGTATCGTTATAAAAGTGGTGGAAAAAGTACCCAATTGTAATGCTTGAGTAAAAGTATAGATACCTGAATAGAATGTTACTCAAGTAAAAGTCACCCAGTAATATACTGCTTGAGTAAAAGTATTTGGTTTTAAAAATACTTAAGTATCAAAAGTAAATGTCATTTCTAAAATGTACTTCAAATCATTTCACATTCCTTATATTAAGCAAACCAGACGGCACCATTTTCTTGTTTTTACTATTTACGGATAGCCAGGCGCACACTCCCAACACTCAGACATATTTTACAAATGATGCATTTATGTTTAGTGAGTCAGCCAGATCAGAGGCAGTAGGGATGACCAGGGATGTTCTCTTGATAATGCGTGTGTTGGACCATTTTCCTGTCCTGCTAAGCATGCAAGATGTAACGTGTACTTTTGGTTGACAGGGAAAATATATAGAGTAAAAAGTACAATATTTTCTCTCGGAATGTATTGAAGTAAAAGTTGTCAAAAATATAAATAGTTAAGTACAGATACCCCCCAAAAACGACTTAAGTGGTACTTTTCACCACTGTAAAAATATGACCCAGGATGACAGCCTCACGCCCAAACCTCCCTGTCCTCCAGACCAACACGTTCAATGTTTCATTCAGTACTCCCCAAACCTCCCCTCCCTCCAGACCAACATGTTCACCTGAAACCCCACCTCTTTAAGGAATACCTAGGATAGGATAAAGTAATCCTTTTCACCCCCCCCCTTTAAGATTTAGATGCACTATTGTAAAGTGACTGTTCCACTGGATGTCATAAGGTGAATGCACCAATTTGTAAGTCGCTCTGGATAAGAGCGTCTGCTAAATGACTTAAATGTAAATGTAATGTAATGCTTCCTTCAGTACTCCCCTCCCTCCAGACCAACACGTTCAATGCTTCCTTCAGTACTCCCCACTTGGTAAACAGTTTGACCACATCGTTAAAAACACTGGTACATCTTGATCACTGATCCACAACTGGAGAAGATGTTTAAAGAACCCCAGGGGGTGTCTTCAGACACGCCTCCAACATCAGTCAAATGGTGGTGAGGTCTGATCTTCCACCAGTCCCATGTAGTACCTTCCTAGACAATGTGCTGGATGATAATTATAGATGTGGCCAATGCTCCCAGTATAAATTTACTAACAAATGTACAGAGTTAGGTTGGCTGGGGGTAAGCTGATAGCTGATTTGGCTGACTTTCTTAAACATATGTGGTGTCTAATGACAATTGAGATGTACAAACTATGGCATAGGGGGACGACGAGGATAAGAGGCAATCAGTCATTTAGATGAAGACATTAATGAGCGAGCTAAGACTGACGTAGTCAATATGTAGAAATGTACAGTGACAGAATTCAGAACATGGGCTGTTCTTACAGTGTCCTCCCTGTATACCAAGTCAGAACCGTAGGATAAATAAAGGCAATGAAAGCTCTTACAATATTCAATGATTACATGTATCTAAAACAGGTTTTTGATTACCTGTGCACCACCAAGTCAGAACAGTAGGCGAAATTAAGAGGGGAAAATAGACCACATTATTAGGGTGAGAAACATGATCTACTAACATCTTACGACACCAGGCCATGGTGGCGAAATAATTACAGTATAGCAATAACCATGACCTTGAGCCTTATTGGATGGTCCCTTCAAATGTAACTCTATGGCAGCACCGAAGGTGCTTGGCGGTAACGTAGTGTCCTCATGAGTGACAGAAAACTGAGCCAATCATGGTGCAATTAGAGAGCATTCCAACACCTATGCTCCGTATATTCCGCTGGCTGCCCCACCACCACAGAAAGCACTGAGCTAGGCTGAAATACCTCCATTTTGGAGCTCCCTTACTCAAGAAAGCAAAAAGAGTCCATGTTTGTATGCGGCTTTATTAACTCAAATATATACACTACCATTCAAATATACATATTTTTTAACATTGTTTGCAAACTGATGTGTGACACGTATTAAAGCCAAAATAACATGCAACATCTTTATTTTTACTATTTTCTACATTGTAGAATAATAGTGAAGACATCAAAACTATGAAATAACACACATGGAAACATGTAGTAACCAAAAAAAGTGTAAAACATATATTTTCCAACAGTATTGAAAGACTTCCCCTGAGCACTTGTTGGCTGCTTTTCTGTCACTCTGCGGTCCAACTCATCCCAAACCATCTCAATTGGATTGAGGTCAGGTGATTGTGGAGGCCAGGTCATTGGATGCAGCACTCCATCACTCTCCTTTATGCTCAAATAGCCCTTACACGCCTGGAGGTGTGTTGGGTCATTGTCCTGTTGAAAAACAAATGATAGTCCCACTATGCACAAACCAGATGGGATGGCGTATCGCTGCAGAATGATGTGGTAGCCATGCTGGTTAAGTATGCCTTGAATTCTAAATAAATTACAGACCGTGTCACCAGCAAAGCACCCCCCACATCATCACACCTCCTCCTCCATGCTTCACGGTGGTAACCGTGCATGAGGAGATCATCTGTTCACAAAGACACAGCGGTTGGAACCAGACCAAAGGACAGATTTCCACCGATCTAATGTCCATTGCTCTTGCTTCTTGGCCCAAGCAAGTATTTTCTTGTTATTTGTGTCCTTTCTTTATTTTATTTTTTATTCCATTTTTTATATATATATTTTTTACCCCTTTTTCTCCCCAATTTCGTGGTATCCAATTGGTAGTTAGAGTCCTGTCCCATTGCTGCAACTCCTGTACGGACTCGGGAAAGGCGAAGGTCGAGAGCCGTGCGTCCTCTGAAACACAACCCAGCCAAGCCGCAGTGCTTCTTGACACAATGCCCGCTTAACCCGGAAGCCAGCCGCAGCAATGTGTCGGAGGAAACACCGTACACCTGGCGACTGTGTCAGCGTGCATTGCCCCTGCCCCGCCACAGGAGTCGCTAGTGCGCGATGGGACAAGAATATCCCCGCGAGCCAAACCCTCCGCTGACCCGGATGACGCTGGGCCAATTGTGCGCCACCCCATGGGTCTCCCAGTGGCGGCCGGCTGCGACAGGGCCTGGACTCGAACCAGGATCTCTAGTGACTTAGACCACTGCACCACTTGGTGTCCTTTTAGTAGTGGTTTCTTTGCAGCAATTTGACCATGAAGGCCTGATTCAAGCAGTCTGATGTTGAGATGTGTCTGTAACTTGAACTCTGAAGCATTTATATGTGCTGCAATCTTAGGTGCAGATAATGAACTCTAATGAACTAATCCTCTGCAGCAGAGGTAACTCTGGGTCTTCCTTTCCTGTGGCAATCCTCATGAGAGCCAGTTTCATCATAGCGATTGATGGTCTTTGCAAATGCACTTCAAGAATCTTTCAAAGTTCTTGAAAGTTTCCATATTGACTGACCTTCATGTCTTAAAGTAATGATGGACTGTCATTTATTTTTGCTTATTTGAGCTGTTCTTGCCATCATGTGGAGTGATTAAAGTAAACCAAAGTTTTGGAAATACATAATGCCATCTAACCAAATATCAAAAAATGTTAGCTATATACAGTTATCTTAGCCAGCCAGCTAACATTAGCTATTTAGCCAACTAGCTATGGTCAGCGAGCTGGAGCCCAAGTGATGGAGACCAGTTAGAACCCAACTAACAAAACTGCAGATCAAAAGAGCAGAGACAAACAGAATGGTGGCAGGGAAAATCCCCAACATCCAAATGGATACATTCCAGATGTCAATCAGCTAGCACGCTAGCAGTAAGCCAAGGTGGAAAAAGTTACAAAACTCCCATAGTCTACGTCACAGAGAACATGCGGCAAAGTAGTGATGGGGAAACAAAGCTTTTTAAAGTATTGTCGCTTTACAGCCTATTGTGTCAAAAATAGGTTCATTACTCAAGGCTTTGAGAAACACCTAATTTAGAACAGCCACGTTTGTATAGATGACGTCCCATATGCAGTAGCGTGTGCGCAGTGTAGCCTTTCTGTAATCTACTAAATCAATGGCTATCAAAACTGGGATAATACGCTGGCTGGCGTTCATGAGTTTAGAAACATATGCTTTATACATTTGTCATAAATTACATGCAATGACAGGACACACAGTGTGGATGAATGATCAGTAGTCGACAGGATATAAATAGCACTCCTAAAGAAGATGCATTTTCCAGTTAGTTTCCAACTTGAATGGAAAACTTTAGCTAGCATATAACACCCATATGGAAAACTGAGATTCTGCAAATAACATATAAAGAGAGGCTTATTTGGCACCAAACCAACAACAGTAGTTACTAAAAATAAATTGCTAATGTACAATGTAAAAGGTGGATTTTATGATGTAATGTCAACTTTATACATTTCTATCCCGGGACCATTCATTTTACCCACAGCAATTCTACATTAAAACTTTTTGTGACTCTCAAACCCGGATCCGGGAGTGTAATCATCGCCCGACACTAATTAGCATAACGCAACAGATATAAATCTTCCTAGAAAATCTTCCTATTCATGAAAATCACAAATTAAATAGATTGAGACATAGCTTAGCCTTTTGTTAATCACACTGCCATCTCAGATTTTCAAAATATGCTTTACAGCCAATGCTAGACAAGCATTTGTGTCAGTTTATCATAGCCTAGCATAGCATTATGCCCTGCTAGCTACAGGCAAAATTTTCACGAAAATAAGAAAAGCAATAAAATTAAATCATTTACCTTTGAAGAACTTCGGATGTTTTCACTCTGGAGACTCCCAGTTAGATAGCAAATGTTCCTTTTTTCCAAAAATATTATTTTTGTAGGCGAAATAGCTCCGTTTGTTCTTCACGTTTGGCTGAGAAATCTACCGGAAAATGCGGTCACTACAACTCCTAACTTTTTTCCAAATTAGCTCCATAATATCGACAGAAACATGGCAAACGTTGTTTAGAATCAATCCTCAAGGTGTTTTTCACATATCTATTCGATAATATATCCACCGGGACAATTGGTTTCTCATTAGAAGCGATTGCAATAATGGCTACCTCTGTACTTTACGCAAGATTTTCTGCGGGAGCCATCATGTGACCACTTGCTCAACTTACGGCTATTCTTCAACAAAAATGCGTAAAAATACGTCACAATGCTGTAGACACCTTGGGGAATACGTAGAAAGTGTAAGCTCATTCGTAGCCCATTCACAGCCATATAAGAAGTCATTGGCATGCAGGGCTTTCAAAATATGGGGCACTTCCTGATTTGATATTTATCTGGGTTTCGCTTGTAACATCAGTTCTGTTATACTCACAGACAATATCTTTGCAGTTTTGGAAACGTTAGAGTGTTTCCTATCCAAAGCTGTCAATTATATGCATAGTCGAGCATCTTGTCATGACAAAATATCCCGTTTAAAACGGGAACGTTTTTTATCCAAAAATGAAATACCGCCCCCAGAGTTCCAAGACCTGCTGTGGATGACCCAGAATCCCACACCTTTATCACTGAGGTGGAACATTTTAAATTCTATTTTAAATTCTAAATTTTAAATTCATTTTAAATTCATTTTAAATTCATTTTAAATTCCTTCTTCAACCTCAGGAGGCTGAAGAAATTTGGCTTGTCAAGTAACAACCTGACAAACTTTTACAGATGCACAGTCGAGAGCATCCTGTCGCGCTGTATCACCACCTGGTAAGGCAACTGCCCCGCCCTCAACTGCATGGCTCGCATCACCGGGGGCAAACTACCTGCCCTCCAAGACACCTACAACCTGCAACTGATGTCACAGGAAGGCCAAAAAGATCATCAAGGATAACAACCACCCGAGCCACTGCCTGTTCAAAGCTGGGACTGAGAGACAGCTTGTCTATCTCACTAGCTCAGAGAGGCTGCTGGCTACATTGAGACTCAAATCACTGGCCACTTAAAAAAATGTATCACTAGTTACTTTAAACAATGACACTTTAATAATGTTAACATATCTTATCACATGTATATACTGTATTTTATACCATCTACGGCACCTTACCTATTCCGCATGGCCATTGCTCATCCATATATTTATATGTACATATTCTTATTCACCCCTTTAAATTTGTGTGCATTAGGTAGTTGTTGGGAAATTGTTAGATTACTTGTTAGATATTACTGCAATGTCGGAACTAAAAACACAAGCATTTCGCTACATTCGCATAAACATCTGCTAACCATGTGTATGTGACCAATAACATTTCATTTGA
The DNA here is from genome assembly GCF_021184085.1 of Oncorhynchus gorbuscha. NCBI lineage: Eukaryota > Metazoa > Chordata > Actinopteri > Salmoniformes > Salmonidae > Oncorhynchus > Oncorhynchus gorbuscha. The sequence continues at coordinate 46,879,959 of NC_060186.1, forward strand.
TTTTAGTGCATAAGACAATGTAAACACACTAATCGACCAGGACAAGGCATAAAACCCATTTTATGCAGGAATTTAACAACTGAATTACACCGTTTCACTAGCATACAAACTCGGTAGCACAGAGTAGATCCTCCATAGGACGTTCAGAAATAGTGCATTGTGGGTAGTTTAGAAGATATCCCAAAATAAATGAATACATATGTAATAACGCAAAAACATAACTGTTTGTCCTTATAGGGAACCAGATGGTGAATACAACTAGGTTACTAAGGCTTTAACCACTCTGTATTGTTACACTGGTGAGTAAAAACTCATGCTTCCTACACTTTAACTTGTTGTCTGAAGATAAAATAGACATTTTACTCAACTGCGATACCCACTCCAGTTAACAGATGGAGATGTGGGACTTTAAGGCAATGCTGCTAGTGTGACGTATAATCTAATGGACGGAACACTTCTTTCAACAGCAGCAACAGTTAGTTAGCCACCTCGGTAGTTTGCTAGCCTAAATAGCTGAACCAATAAAGCTCTTTAGACGCTTTTATGTATATTAGCCACTGTGTTTTCAACCATCTTCTGTCGTCTAGTTAGTTATCAGATTTAATTTCATATTTACGGTGTTGTTGTTTTTAGTCAGTTAGTGGGCTGGTTAAATTAGCATTATCCTAGATAGCTAGCATTCCCGACCATGCGGTCACTAAGCTACTCTCCTCCTGCTAAAGAGGAGGATATCACAGTAAAACAGGAAGTAGAGGGTGAGGCCGTTACTGTGAAAGAAGAAAAAGACACGTTCAGAGTGAAAGAGGAGGAGGATGTTACAGTAAAAGGAGAGGAGGATGCAGTTTATGGAGTGAAAGAGGAGGGGGAGATGACTGTTACATCGAAAAAGGAGGAGGAAGAAGAGGAGGAAACTGGATATCTGTGCTCGATTTCCCAAACGCATCTTAAAATGAAGGTGTCCCATGGTTCTAACGGTGAACTTAGCCATACGATGGTTTTGAGAAACCGTTCCCTGATTAACACTAGTAAGTACTGTCTTAAAAACAGAGGCACAAACTCTGCAGTTGTTGAACTGATGTGTGGTGTTAAAGGGGAAATATGCAATAGCTACATCCATATTTAGACATTTTAAACGTGCTTATTTATAGCCATTGATCTTTGAAGAATATAACATGCCTCATGAGCTTAGTTCAACTCTTTACCCCATCAGAACTCCAAATAGGCTTTTTTTTACTCCAATGTCTAGAAACAATGTAAATCAACACTGTATAGCCTCAACATGGTTAAAACTATAATATTGATATCATGGATGGTCAGTCCTTGCATCCATAGGTCTGTCTCTGAATTTTGAAAGCAGTTACATTTCTCCAACCCCATCATCATCTTATTACCAAAATAGTGGTGGAATGACAGATTTGTTATTGTTTGAACTGCAGATTGCTGGGTTGTGTGGGTTTTATAAACAGCAACAAAATGGCTGCCCAGAGGCTTGGTTTGGTAAACAGCTGAGGGATAGGGGAATGAGAAGTGTAACCACTCTCAAATTCATAGAGAAAGCTATTGTAGCAACCGTAACCCAACACCTAGCGACCTCGTCAAGAAGTTCAGACATCTTGGCGTGACAGTTATAAGGTGTTGGCTTGACAGTCGCTGGACCCAGGTTTGAGTTCAGCTCAGGGCTACCCCTTGAATTCATTACACTAGGAATACAAAGACTTGCCATCCATGACTTCAAAATTATCGTTTTAAACAGATTTTGAGGCTGTATAATATATTCTATATGCAATGTCTGCTGCACCACTCGGGAGCCACAAAATCATGTTCTAGTGCTGTCCCCAACTAAAATACATCTTGTTCAACCAAGTGTCATCTGTTCTTTCTACCAATCGCCCCATGTGTTTAAAAAAAATCAACTATATGTACTGAACTTGTCTGATGCTTTAAACATTTTGTTTGATTAAATAATTAAGACACACAAATGACTTGAAGTCATAACTAGAGGGAGCCAGGCATCACTATAACCTAACCAGAGGGAGCCGGTCATCAACGTAACCTGGCCAGAGGGAGCCAGTCGTCAACGTAACCTGACCAGAGGGAGCCGGTCGTCAACGTAACCTGGCCAGAGGGAGCTGGTAAAAAAAACAATCTAAAAAACAATCAATCTATCATAATCACTAGTTAACTACACATGGTTGATGATATTACTAGTCTATCTAGCGTGTCCTGCGTTGCATATAATCGATGCTGTGCGCATTCACGAAAAAGGACTGTCGTTGCTCCAACGTGTACCTAACCATAAACATCAATGCCTTTTTTTAAATCAATACACAGAAGTATATATTTTTAAACCTGCATATTTAGCTAAAAGAAATCCAGGTTAGCAGGCAATATTAACCAGGTGAAATTGTGTCACTTCTCTTGCGTTCATTGCACGCAGAGTCAGGGTATATGCAACAGTTTGGGCCGCCTGGCTCATTGCAAACTATTTTGCCAGAATTTTACGTAATTATGACATAACATTGAAGGTTGTGCAATGTAACAGGAATATTTAGACTTACCCGTTAGATAAAATACAGAACGGTTCTGTAGTTCACTAAAAGAATAAACGTTTTGTTTTCGAAATAATAGTTTTCGGATTCGACCATATTAATGACCAAAGGCTCGTATTTCTGTGTATTATTATGTTATAATTAAGTCTATGATTTGATAGAGCAGTCTGACTGAGCGATGCTAGGCAGCAGCAGGCTCGTACGCATGCATTCAAACAGCACTTTCGTGCGTTTTGCCAGCAGCTCTTCTCTATGCTTCAAGCATTGAGCTGTTTATGACTTCAAGCCTATCAACTCCCGAGATTAGGCAGGCGTAACCGATGAGAAATGGCTAGCAGTTAGCGGGATGCGCGCTAATAGCTTTTCAATCGGTGACTTCACTCGCTCTTTGAGTAGTTGTTCCCTTGCTCTGCAAGGGCCGCGGCTTTTGTGGAGCGATGGGTAACGATGCTTCGAGGGTGTCTGTTGTCGATGTGTTCTTGGTTTGAGCCCAGGTAGGGGTGAGGAGAGGGACGGAAGCTATACTGTTACACTGTATTGCCATTAAGAACATCCAATAGTCAAATGTACAGTGGGGAGAACAAGTATTTGATACACTGCCGATTTTGTAGGTTTTCCTATTTTTATCATAGGTACACTTCAACCGTGAAAGACGGAATCTAAAACAAAAATCCAGAAAATCACATTGTATGATTTTTAAGTAATTAATTTGCAAAATAGCCTACATAAAACCAGCACATAAAAACATTGCATTCTGCAGGTAGAAAATATCCTGATAAAAATAAATATCCTAGAAATCACATTGGCTGCACATGGCCTGTCTACAACAAACTTGAAACATTGTATCAACTATCAACTGGGTCAGCGAAACTCGGATAGCAAGCTTGCAACATTGTATAAAATATTCTAGGCCTCTGTTTCCTGCTCCAGTGAGTTCTGGACAGACACAGCTGTAGGCTATTTGTGCAAAGGATAAGAAGTAATCAGCTATTTTATGACATTTCCACTGGATCAGAGCATTACATTTTTCCTCTTTTATGCCGAGTGGTTATCGAAAGGGTGAGAGATGGAAATATTTTACGAAAATACTTTGAGGAACTATTGTCATTCGCAATTGATTTTGATTAGACTTTGTTTACTTGCTGTTTGGAGGTGAAGAAAAAAATACTTTGAAAAGCTCCACAACTCATTAGTGGTGCAGCGTTAATTAAGACAATGGGAAATACTATCAGACATCCCCAAATGGGCACATTTATAGGCCTACATTTGTGTGCAGGCCAGGTAGATTACTTCTATATGGGTAATCAGTTGTGTGTCCTTACTTAACATTGACAGGAGTGTTTCAAACAAAAGACAATGAATAAATTGACAAAACTGACACATCTTGTAGGGTGAGGGCTGGGTGGTCTGCCAGGGGCCATTTCATTTAGTATCCGTTTGGCTCCGTTGAGGAATGATTTTATTTCCCCATAGTATGTTGTACTGAAGTTGATCTCTGAAATGCACTCTAACTACATAACATTAAGTGTCTCCTTATGTTACGCTGGAAAAACAGTATTCATGGACACAGAAATCCTAGATCATTTCAGAGTTTGCTAAATCCAATGGATCTGAGTCACCTTAACTTTACTGACAACACCCAAATCGATACTGTCATTAAAACGGTTGATCAATAATTACACGTAATTCTTAACACTGTAGCTGTTTAGTTACAGTCACATGTTCCAACTATCATCAGCTGATCCAGGAAATCATCATTTTCTGAATGACGGTAAAATGACAAACATCACGACATGCAACAACAACCAAAGTGCTTCATCATGCATTACGTTGGAAAAGACAGTTATGCCGTGCTCCATGTTGGATCCAACATCCCTAACAAATTAATATTATTGTCTGCTTGATTTACAGTAGGGTCTCGTTAGTCTGTTTGGACACAGAGATACTTTGCTCATAATGTGTAGAGAACTGTTCCTTGATGGATAGGCTATTATACAACACACAGAGCTATTTTCCTTTATTCAGGACATTTAGAATGACAACACTTTACAGAGTAGCCTAGTGAGATTATTCACAAAATGATCTGGTGATCAGGTTATGAAATGTCATGAAAGACATTTTAGTTTCCATTTTTCACCTGAAATATGAAACGATGTATAGTCCTATGTCTATAATATTGTTAGGTGAATTTAAGGGTCCTACAGTAGGTCTGTTATTGTTAGGTGAAGTTATGGGTCCTACAATAGGTCTATGTTATTGTTACGTGAAGTTATGGGTCCTACAGTAGGTCTGTTATTGTTTGGGGAAGTTATGGGCCAATTTGTTACCTTCTTTGGGCTAGGGGGCGGTGTTCGGAAGTTCGGACAGTCTGGCGTGCCCAAAGTAAACTGCCTTTTACTCAGGCCCAGAAGCTAGGATATGCATATAATTGGTTTTATTTGATAGAAACTAGTCAAAGTGTTTTCTAAAACTGTTAACTGTTAAAATAATGTCTGTGACATAACAGAACTGATATGGCAGGCAAATACCCGAGGATAATCCACTCAGATTTTTTGGGGGGGCATTCCTATGCTTTGCTATTGAAATTTCAGCCAAAGAGCTCCCAGATTGCAGTATCTATGGCTTCCACTGGATGTCAGCAGTCTTTATAAAAGGTTTCAGGCTTGTTTTTTGAAAAATGAAGAAGTAGTTGCAGTTTTTCCAAGGTGTCTCTCATAGAGACTGTAGTCTTGTGGCGCGCTTGACTGAGGGAACGCTCTTAGTTATTTATCTCCAGTATTGATCATACTACTTTCCGTCTTAAATTTGATAGTTTATTTGAGGTACCTGAGGATTGATTAGAAATGTTGTTTGACTTGTTTTTACGAAGTTTATCGGCACTTTTTGGATGATTTTTTCTGCATAGTTTTTGGGATGAAAAAGAGGGACTTTATTGAACAAAACAACCATTTATTGTGTAGCTGGGACCCTTGGGATTGCAAACAGAGGAAGATCTTCAAAGGTAAGTGATTTATTTTATCGCTATTTTAGATTTTTGTGACGGCTGTGCTGGTTTGAGAAATATTTCTATGCAGAAGGTATGCGGGGCTCTGTCCTCAGATAATCAAACGCTATGCTTTCGCCGTAAAGCCTATTGTAAATCGGACAATGTGGTTAGATTACCAAGATTTTAATCTAAAGAATCATGTATGACACTTGTTATTTCATGAATGTTTAATATTATGATTTCTGTATTTTGAATTTCGCGCTTTGCAATTTCACCAGATGTTGTCTAGGTGGGACGCTAGCGGGACACTGATCCGTAAGAGGTTTTAAACACTTCATGTACAAACCCTCATTGTCAGGCTGATGACAAAGCTAGCCAAAGAGCATTTTACTGGTTGAAGTGTTTTAAAAAAAAGTATAAAGCATTTGCGGCAATAACACAATAACACACAGGACATTCAAACAAGCCTTACAATTATTATCCAAAGGTTGTGTGAAATACACTCATAAGCAACCTGGAAATGGAGGCTATTTTTGCTGTCAGCCTATGAGAACTCCCCTGAGTTTTCTCCCACAGTGGTGAATTAGTAAATAGCAACAGAGCTTAATAACCTCTCTGTGCACCGAACCCGTTAGATTAAATTCGACAACATACGGTGATCACTACGTAAATAGTCATATTAAACATTCATGAAAATACAAGTGTCTCACATGGGTCGAAAGCCTAGAATCTTGCTAATCCAACTGCGTTGTCAGATTTTAAAAAGGATTTACTGCGAAACAATACGATGCGATTATCTGAGAACAAAGCCCCATAAAAAAAACAGCACAGGCGTAACAACATCACAAATTGCAATGAAATAAATCGTTTACCTTTGACGATCTTGCTCTGTTTGCAATCCCACAATGAATGGTCTGTACACAATGAATGGTCTTTTGTTTGATAAAATCAATTTTTATAGCCTAACACGAAACATTTTGTGAACCATTTGTGTCGGGAATTCCGTCTCATTCCATTTTCGACGACACATTCGATGTAAATACACACACTCAACGTGACTTTTCCAGTCATGTTTGGTTTCATTGCAATCAACTGGTTTGTTTGTAACACAACCAAACGTGATGGGTCATTTCGCGGGACGTATTGACTGAAAGAAACCGATTTGAAGACAACAAGTAATAACATCATTGTGCACCAATGATATGACTGCTGTTTCGTTTATTGACTGCATATTAACCCAATGGCCACTGATCGTCTTGAAATCTAGCTGGGTAGATAGCCAATGAGCTGAGGTAAACGGAAATATGTAATGTTTATGTGTTGGAAGACCAACCCATGTAGTAAACTCTGGCGTAAAGAGGGTCATTCGCCATTGTAGATTCATACCGGAAGGATTCACGCATGTTACGCACAGCATTGTTTTGGTAAAGGGCATCTTCAGCTGTTTATATATCAATCAGTATGGCGACTAAATCAGGGAAAGCTAAATATAAGTCTAGATATACAGATGTTCACACAATGTTAGAAGAAATTGATCTGGAAAGTGAGACAGAGATTGTTGGAGGACGATTCATTTAGCGATTCCCAAATGGAGGAATATTTTTTGAACGGAGAGGACATCGTTTTGGACTGGTAAGTTCTTCTCATTCTAATGCCGTTGTTTGAAATTAATAATATAAAATGTTATTTGTGATTTATTTTAATTTTAATAGCAATATATAAAAATGTAATCTAACGAAATGTGAGATGCGTGTGTCTGCCGCCCCACCCCACCCCCACATGAAATAGCCTATTTGAGGCTGTTGAGGGGAGGGCAGGCCCACAACAATGGTCAAAGTGAAATGGAGACAGTAGATACAGCTGGTCTGTTGTAATATAATAAAGACAGTAGATCTAGCTGGTCTGTCATATTATAATAGAGACAGTAGATCTAGCTGAAATGTCATAATATAAAATAGACAGTAGATCTAGCTGGTCTGTCATAATATAAATGAGACAGTAGATCTAGCAGGTCTATAATAATATATTCAACCTTATGTTCCCTATACTCTATATATATCTTTATTATACCTGTTGATACAGGGCTCATATGTGAAACTATTCTAACTGAACATTTCCTTTCACAGTGACACTGACCTTGAATGGGAGCCCCCAGTGCCAAGGTGTCCATCCCCCACTAAAGCTGGTTCATCCAGCTCCTGCCACAAGTGGTGTTCATCTGCCCAAATGTATTTCTGCAGGCATGGATGTGCCTCAGGGCCAAAAGGGCACAGCATGGAGGCGTCGCTGTGTTTTTTGCAAAATGAAGTCCCCCATCACCTGCACCACATGCTTGGTGACCCTCTGCTTTACAGCAGAAAGAGACTGCTATGGTACCTGGCATCAGCAGCACAATATTGTGTAGAGGACTGAGGGTCTTCCAAATATTGAAAGTATTATTTTGTAAATGTATATATTTTTTCATGTTTTTTCTCCATGTTTTGGGATGTGTGTTAGAAACCCATTAGCAGCCAGATATGCTTCATCCATATCTAGCGGTTTCCTCATTAGCAGGGAGGAGTTTCTGCAACCAGATGTACAGTCGTGGTCAAAGGTTTTGAGAATGACACAAATATTAATTTTCACAAAGTCTGCTGCCTCGGTTTGTATGATGGCAATTTGCATATACTCCAGAATGTTATGAAGAGTGATCAGATGAATTGCAATTAATTGCAAAGTCCCTATTTGCCATGCAAATGAACTGAATACCCCAAAACATTTCCACTGCATTTCAGCCCTGCCACAAAAGGACCAGCTGACATCATGTCAGTGATTCTCTCGTTACACAGGTGTGAGTGTTGACGAGGACAAGGCTGGAGATCACTCTGTTATGCTGATTGAGTTTGAATAACAGACTGGAAGCTTCAAAAGGAGGGTGGTGCTTGGAATCATTGTTCTTCCGTTGTCATTCATTGGTTACCTGCAAGGAAACGCGTGCCCCCATAAAGGACTTCACCGGCAAGGATATTGTTGCCAGTAAGATTACTCCTCAATCTACCATTTATCGGACCATCAAGAACTTCAAGGAGAGCTGTACAATTGTTGTGAAGAAGGCTTCAGGGCACCCAAGAAAGTCCAGTAAGCGCCAGGACCATCTCGTAAAGTTTGTTCAGCTGCGGGATCGGGGCACCACCAGTACAGAGCTTGCTCAGGAATGGCAGCAGGCAGGTGTGAGTGCATCTGCACGCACAGTGAGGTGAAGACTTTTGGAGGATGGCCTGGTTTCAAGAAGGGCAGCAAAGAAGCCACTTCTCTCCAGGAAAAACATCCGGGACAGACTGATATTCTGCAAATGGTACAGGGATTGGACTGCTGAGGACTGGGGTAAAGTCATTTTCTCTGATGAATCCCCTTTCCGATTGTTTGAGGCATCCGGAAAAAAGCTTGTCCAGAGAAGACTAGGTGAGCGCAACCATCAGTCCTGTGTCATGCCAACAGTAAAACATCCTGAGATCATTCATGTGTGGGGCTGCTTCTCAGCCAAGGGAGTGGGCTCACTCACAATTTTGCCTAAGAACTGTTATGGAACGGACAGGAATTCCCTGTTACACGGAGACAGATTCCACCCTACACCCCTAAAAAAGATCCTCCCCATCATCCAATAAAGTCGCGTACACAAGATTTGTAGTACACAGAGTGACTATGACAAACATGCCGACTGTCTGGATGAGCATTTCAGACAGCGGGGTTACCAAGAGGAATGGCTGCATGAGTGTTTCAGACAGTGGGGTTACCCAGAGGAATGGCTGGATGAGTGTTTCAGACAGCGAGGTCACCCAGAGGAATGGCTGGATGAGTGTTTCAGACAGCGAGGTCACCCAGAGGAATGGCTGGATGAGTGTTTCAGACAGCAGGGTTACCCAGAGGAATGGCTGCATGAGTGTTTCAGACAGCGGGGTTACCCAGAGGAATGGCTGGATGAGTGTTTCAGACAGCGTTGTTACCCAGAGGAATGGCTGCATGACACAAGGGATCGTTATAAAAATACAATGGTGGAAAAAGTACCCAAATGTCATACTTGAGTAAAGAAAACATTTAAAATGTCATTTCAATTTTGTAAATTTAAAACAAAAACATAACTGTTTGTACTCATAGGTAACCAAATCGTGGCTACAACTAATTTACTAAGTCTTTAACCACACTGTGTTGTTACACTGGTGAGTAAAAACTCATGCTCCATTTTGTCTGTCATAGTTGAAATGTACCTATGATGAAAATTACAGGCCTCTCTCATCTTTTTAAGTGGGAGAACTTGCACAATTGGTGGCTGACTAAATACTTTTTTGCCCCACTGTACGTATGGCCTTGGTTAATGTAGTCTATAGAGTATAGAGTATAGCCTGGGTGTCATATGGCCTGGGTGTCATCTTCTCTTAATGTGCATGTCCTTGCTTCTTCAGCCTGGCAACTAGACCTATTTATATTTAATGCTTAGCTCTCCTTAATGCTTAGCTCCAACAGTCCCGACATGGATAACAATGTCTCTATACTCTCTACACTCGCAAGTTTTAGCTTTAGCCCCACCATCTTCAGATTAGCCTTAACGTCGGTAGACCTGCCCCCTGGTAAACAGTGTATGATCACTGGATGATTCATTTTAAGTCTAATACTGCGGGTAATGGAGTCGCCAATGACTAGGGTTTTCAATTTGTCAGAGCTAATGGTGGGAAGCTTCGGCATCTCAGACCCCGAGTAGAAACCAGAGAAGGCTCGGCCTCAGACTCCGACTCGCTGCTTAATGGGGAAAACCGATTGAAAGTTTCTGTCGGCTGCATGAGCGACACCGGTTGAGCATTCCTACAGCATTTCCCTCCAGAAGCCATGAAAAAGTTGTCCGGCTGCAGGGACCGTGCGAGGGGATTTGTACTAACGTTACTATCTGTACTTACTGGTGGCACAGACACCGTTTCATCCTTTCCTACACTGAAATTACCCTTGCCTAACGATTGCGCCTGAAGCTGGGCTTGCAGCACAGCTATCGTCACCGTAAGGCGATCGTTCTCCTGTATATTATGAGTACAGCGACTGCAATTAGAAGGCATCATGTTAATGTTACTACTTAGCTTCGGCTGTTGGAGGTCCTGATGAACCATGTCCAGATAAAGCGTCCGGAGTGAAAAAGTTGAATGAAAAAAAGTAATCTAACCTCCTTGATCTGTCAGTAAACTGTGTTTACATGGGTATTGGGATCTGACCTCATTAATCTGTCAGTAAACTATGTTTACATGGGATCTGACCTCATTAATCTGTCAGTAAGCTATGTTTACATGGGTTTTGGGATCTGACCTCATTGATCTGTCAGTAAACTATGTTTACATGGGTATATGATTGAGCTAATCATGTCAATGTAATTAACTAGAAAGTCGGGGCACCACAAAATAATATTTATAGAGCAGTTATCTTCCGCATAAACTCTTAAAGACCTAGTAATATTTTACATCAATAGCAGTCAATATTAATCGTCACTTTATTTCAGTCTCATCTGAAAGTTGTAAATTCTTGGTTATCTTCACGAACCCTGGCTAACAAGTTGAATCAGCAATTCAAAATTGGGTTTAATTATTTATTTACTAAATACCTAACTAATTACACAGAATTACATATACACAGAATGAATCATACCTTGATTACAAATTACGTCATAAAGGAAAAAGTCCCTAGTGGATGGAACAGATATGACAGCTGGTTACACAAAGAAAAGGGGGGGTTGGGTTTGAGTGAAAGAGCGGGAAGACTGAAGAACAAAGAAGCGATGTCTCTATCGTAAATAAAGTATCTTATGCATTCTAAATTACCGCCCATTTGGAAAAGGAAAATGCAATAAATATTTACTCTGAGCTGCGCTTTGGTAGTTTGGTGGTAGATGGAAGGCCGTGTTGCCCAACAGAGTCCTTTGAAGAATGTCTCTGGTGGTAAATTGGATACATTGTGGTAACGTCGTTGTGTGGTAGACGGGATACTCTGTCTGTTCTTTCCTAGCCCACGTTTGCATATGCTGTTGCTAACTCAACGGCTAGGAGGTATCACTTCTGTAGTGGATAAGAGTTCAAAGTTCATACCATTCGCAACCAAAGCTCACACGGAGGTTATCTTCGTTCTGTAGTTATTATCTGAACCATTCTGACATCAGACCTACGTCCTCACATCCTTAGAACAGGAGGTTACAAGGCTTTTTATCGTGGAGGGAGAAGGGTGTGTTTGAAAAGTTTTATAACCCATGTCTCTTCACAGGGGCAGGCCACTGATTAAGCAGAGCCCTAACCTTATGAAAACCCAAATCTCTCATTTGGAAGCTAAAATTACGTTTAATCTTTTCACCAATAATTTTATATTCAAACATTTAAATTGAACAACAATTCCATGTGAATCCGATAACCACAATGTGCAGACTTTCCACTGTAGAGTTTATGTCATCCTATCATCGATGAGAATGTCTCAGATGACAACCGAACTGACATCATATTCACTAAGTACCACCACATATGTTCAATTGGTCGGATTACCAGAATATAGTTAATTTCCCCCCACCTTCTGATGTTCCCAGAATCTCTATGTTAACCAAAGGATTTTCAAATGTCACATCAGTAGGGTAGAGAGAGGAAAAAGGCCAATGTCATGACACCTCATTGATCTGTCAGTAAACTGTGTTTACATGAGTATTGGGATCTGACCTCATTGATCTGTCAGTAAGCTAAGGTTACATGGGATCTAAACCTCATTGATCTGTCAGCAAGCTATGTCTACATGGGTATTGGGATCTGACCTCATTGATCTGTCAGTGAGCTATGTTTACATGGGATCTAAACCACATTGATCTGTCAGTAAGATATGTTTACATGGGATCTAAACCACATTGATCTGTCAGTAAGCTATGTTTACATGGGATCTAAACCACATTGATCTGTCAGTAAGCTATGTTTACATGGGTATTGGAATCTAACCTCATTGATCTGTCAGTAAGCTGTGTTTACATGGGTATTGAGATCTCAGCTGTAGTATAATCCAGCGAAGCAGTCCTACTAGTTTTGAAAGTAATAAGGCAGGCTAGTGGGACACAGCCCAGCTATCAGTAATAAGGCAGGGTAGTGGGACACAGCCCAGTTAGCAGTGAAATTAACCTGGTCCGCTAGCCAATCAACCGTGTCCCGAGCCTGTCGCCTGCAGTCTGCAGAGAAAAGTTGTGAGTTCTTTGGGCGTTTTGAAGAATCTTCTCTGTCCTCCATGGATGATTCTCATCGTCAGAGGTTGAAGCAGTTCAAAGGGCAAGTAGTTTGAAGTAATTTTTTCACCTGGTCAAAATCCTTCCTACATTTGACAATCCCAGGATTCATGCCTGGAAAAAATGTATTTGCCTCCCCGTTGTGTCGGATCACTCCTTTCACCTTGAAATGTTTGGCCGCGGTTCTAAGAACTTTCTCTGTCCTGGTACTTCAGGAACCGAATGAGGAAGGGATGTGTGTTCTGATCAGGGGATGGGCGAGGGCCAAGTGACCTGTGTGCCCGTTCGATAACCAGAGGTTCAGCTAAATGTTCAGTATAGAGGGGATAATGGCAGCAGATAAATCAATGGGGTCCATCCCCTCGCAGCCCTCGTGGAGGACGATCATTCTAATGTTGCTTCGCCTACTGTAGTTTTCCAAATGGTCGACCTTATTCATTAGGTATTCGCTGTTTTTGCACAGTTTCTGTAGTTCTGTCCCCATTCAGCAGTGCTGATGCGCTCTTCGGCTTCTTTCATTCGTGATCCTAGCGTGTTGATAGTCGTTGTAAACCTGAGATGGAGTTTTTGATTTCAGCCAACTGTGCTGAGATGGAGCAGCTGAACTCAGCCGTTTTCAAGTTAAATTGTGTTGTGAGGGAGTCATTTCCTTCTTTGATCACTTTGAGGATGTGAGCTAGCCTAGCTTCTTAGCTTCTTCCTGAGATGTTATGGTGTGTTTCCAAGGAGGCCATGGTCAGAGGTTCATTCTTTGTCGTTTCTGGGTCTGTTTCGGTGCCTCCCTTGCCTTGTTTTTGTCTCGTAGCCATATCACCACACTTGGCTACAGTGTAATAATCAGTATGTTGTTTTTGTCTTGTAGACATATCAATACACTTGGCTACAGTGTAGTAATCAGTATGTTGTTTTTGTCTCCTAGGCATATCCCCACACTTGGCTACAGTGTAGTAATCAGTATGGGGGAAGTTATCAATTTTTAGGATAAGTTTGTTAACTTCTTATGGCTGCAGGGGCAGTATTGAGTAGCTTGGATGAAAGGTGCCCATATCAAATGACCTGCTCCTCAGTGATAGTTGCTGATATTTGCATATTATTATTAGTATTGGATAGAAAACACTCTGAAGTTTCTCAAACTGTTTGAATGATGTCTGTGAGTATAACAGAACTCATATTGGCAGGCAAAATCCTGAGTTGAAATCTAAACAGGAGGTCAGAAATCTGAGTTTGTATGTATTCACCAGAGTCCCCAATGAAATCCCCTTGAGATATGAATGATGTTGCACTGCCTAGGGGTTCCACTAGATGTCAACCATCAATAGAAATTAGAATGAGGCTTCTATGTTTTTTTGGGAGTGAATGAGAGCAGAATATTTCAGATGTCCACCAAGCAGCCATTTTGTGATTCCACTTTTTCCTCATGGTATTCACTTGCGTTCCATTGCTCACGAAGACAAGAAAGAATACTCCAGTTGGAACTTTATTGAAGCTATATGTTAAAAACATCCTAATGATTGATTCTGTACGTAGTTTGAGATGTTTCTTCGACCGGTAATATCACTTTTTGTCCAATATAACGCTGACCAGAATTAGCGTTTGGATATGTATACCAAATGCTCTAACAAAAAAGGTATTTGGACATAACGGACATTTTCGAACATAACAAACATTTATTGTAGACCTGGAATTCCTGGAGTGCTTTCTGATGTAGATCATCAAAGGTTAAGGGAATATTTATCATGTAATTTCTTGTTTATGTTGACGCCGTATTTGCGGCTGTGGAGTTTTTAAATTGAGCTCAGTCTCAGATTATTGCATGCATTTCTTTTTCCGTAAAGTATTTTTTTGAAATCTGACACCGCGTTTGCATTAAGGAGAGGTATATCTATAATTCCATGTGTATAACTATATTATCATCTACATTTATAATGAGTATTTCTGCTGAATGATGTGGCTATGCAAAATCACTTGATGTTTTTGGAACTAGTGAATCTAACGCGCCAATGTAAATGGACACTTTGGTGGGATTAACAACGAGAAAAGCTTTAAAATTATATAAAACACATGTATGTTTTAGGAATTGTAATTATGAGATTTCTGTGGTTTGAATTTGGCGCCCTCTATTTTCACTGGTAGTTGTCATATCGATCCCGGTATCAGGATTGCAGCCATAACAGGTTAAAGATTTATCAGGAGCTCTCGGTCACAGCCATAACAGGCTAGCTTCGCTGCATCACGTAACCCCCCCTGTAGGTCTGTGCTATAAAGCCACCCCCCCCCTTAATCAAAAAGTCCAGATCATTTATTTTATGCACATGAAAGGTGAGGGTGAATTTCAGATGTTCACTGCTTGTAGTATTGAAGGAGTGGAATCGATTAAATTCCTCTGCTGTCCCCTGGAATAGATGGAACACGTCATCAATGAAGACTTTTTCAGAGCCTGATAAACTGCTAGAATGTATTGTTAGGGCCGACAATCATGCTATTTTTTAAACTACAATGACCATAATGACCTGAGCGCCTACTTGTCTTGTCTGTGTTTCTTTTACACCTGCTACGTAAAAGAGACCGAATAATGTGTAACAGTATAGCTTCCGTTCCTCTCCTCGCCCATGGCCCGAACCAGGGACTCTGCACACATCAACAACTGCCTCCCACGAAAAATCGTTACCATCGCTATTAGCGCGCACCCCGCTAACTAGCTAGCCATTTCACATTGGTTACAAATCCACAATGGTCAATGCTATCTGGGATTCTTGAGACATCCTTAACCCCTACCTTAACCATTTTAAATGTCAACTTCAATGGGCTAGGGAAGTCCCAAGGATGTATCACTACCTGAAAATACACAATCTAAGTGATTGATAGTTGGTACTCAGCAGTCATAAAGCCTTATTTACTTTAATGAACTACTAAAATAGTGATTTGGTCAGACAGCAGCTCTACACTTCATTGACTGACTGATCCATTCATCCTTCCATCCCTCCTCAGCCTTCCTCTCCTCTGAAGACCCAGTGAGGGTGGAGCTCAGTCAGAGAGCTGTTGAGGGACTGGTTAGGAAGAACACTTCTACAGCCAGAGGTGAGAGGTCACACATGGTTTAGATGGTAAATATTTATGTCCCCTTAGTGGTTCATCACCTCAACAAAAGGGAATATGTTCCATCATCTATGTTTATTTACATTAGTGCAAATTGTCCACTGATATTGGTGTAATTTCTCACCCGTTTTGGCTGTATGAAAGTTAATTTCCCCTCAGGCACACACATTTGTTCTTTGATATTATGAAGGTCATTTTGTATAATGTACTTTTCCCCCACATCTTTACATTGCTTCTGCATATTCAGAGGCCTGACTGCATATGTAAGTCGCTCTGGATAAGAGCGTCTGCTAAATGACTTAAATGTAATGTAAATGTAATGCATACAGACTATGTCAAAGGCCCATCCTGGTAGAGCTGAACCTCGTGCAGCTTGGAGTGATCAGATGACAGAAGTCACATTTAGGTGCCAGGTGTAACTGAGGCCGTAGATACTCCATATCCATTACTTTGAGTGTTTTATATAATATGACTAAATGTGTTTATTTCTGTGTTGCTGGGGCAGTCAAGAAATGGAACAGCAAGGCCACAGAACATGAAATAAGCAGAGCTGTTGGACACCACCTCAAGCCCCTGGTATAGCCGGGGGTGGTGTTCACCACTCCAGCAGGCTGGAAAATTGCGATTGATAATTTTTTTCATACTAAGATGGACCAAGAGTCTGTCGATTGGCCGGTCATTGGGTTCATTTGACTTACAATATGTTCAAATCAAGCTTTATTAATACAGCACATTTCAGACATGGATGCAACCCAATGGAAACAAGAAAAGAAAAAGAAAAACCCACACCAAACTTAAAGACAGGAAGCAAACTAAAGGCGTTGACTCTCCACATCTATCAAGACAACTGGAGCACTGGGCCAGACACTCTTAAATAGAACCTGGACCAGCTCAGGTGAAATACCTTCCCACTTACAAGATGGACAAGCCAGCACAGGTGTAACACATACTGACTAACGGTGACACCAATCAAAGCGGCCTAAGTGCTAACGAGCTAAAGTCCAACCTCAAAACATAAATGAAAAAAACAAAGCCTGAAACACCTTCCCCCTTAAGACAACAAATATATCCTATATTTTTGTTGGACACGTTTGCTCACCACCAACAGAAAACAACTTCCATTTCACATTATAATCAACTACAATGCTTAAATATATGGAAAATAATTAGAGATCAAACTCATCTCCAACACGGAAAAATGTGTCAAAATAAATTGTGATCCATGGTAACACACTGATTAAATGCAAAACAAAAATATTTTTGACTGCCAACCCTTGAGACAATCAGAAACCAAGTTGTCCTTACCACAGACATGTTTGATTTCAAGAGGAAACGCCTGCGATATCCATAGTCACTTTCCACCTCACCGCAGAGCTTCTCTCTCTTTTCAGGGTTCACTAGATAGGCATGTTGTTGGATCGAGACCCAGTCCCCAATGTCATGCTCTAGTACATTTGGGTTGGCACATCTATGAATTATCCCTGATATTCTAAAAGCAGGGCAACAACGTCAATATAATTGTACCCCAAAATTGTCAGTTGGTTACATAAAAAAATGATATCAAAACCAAATGTACACCCCTGTTAATATGTATTGGCAATAACTCACTTAATGGTGAGGCGTGGAATTATAAAACATGTATCTTTTGTTTGAAATATGAGGTGATTTGAGACATCTTTCTTCAGTAGTGGAATAAAGACAATTAGCACTTGAATGTTGTAAAGAAATACTGGAGTGAAGTAGGATTGTTAATAAAAATGATTACAAATGTATTATACTGCGTCCGTGTGTATAGGCTGCAAGTAAGTTCAAATTAAGTTGTTTTCAAGTCATTGAAAAACCCCCCCGAAAATACATGTTTTCAACTTTCATATATTGGATGTAGGGCATAGTCTTATTTTCATTGTCTTTTCAATTACATTTTGCTAAATGGGAATAGCGCAATGTAAAAACACAGTTTTATCATGTCCAAATCAACCAATATGCAGAAACCGTTTGGGAAATATTGAAAACCTAAATATTTTATAGTGTTGCATTTTGATTCAAGTGGGTCACCAACGTGGTAAGTGTAGTAACACAACACATTTTTTGTTAGTCACTTTCTGTTAAATCTCAGAAGTACTCTTTCAATTCAGAGCCTGGATTTTTCCCCTGAGGCTAATATCAATTGAACAGGGGGCAAACGTTTAGGGTTCTACATTCTAACATTCATTCAAATACTGCAACTACAATGTTAAAACATTCAATTGTGACATTATTTCATAATCATGAAACAACTCCATGTATTTTCTGATGTTTAATCAGAGATCTTTTATCATAGTATCTCTTCCCACATTGATCACAGCCAAAAGGTTTTTCTCCAGTGTGTATTCTCTGGTGTGATTTCAGGGATTGTAGCCGAATAAAACTCTTCCCACAGTGATCACAGCCAAAAGGTTTCTCTCCTGTGTGTGTTCTCTGGTGTACAGTTAGATAGTTAGATGTAGTAAAACTCTTCCCACATTGATCACAGGTATAAGGTTTCTCTCCTGTGTGTCCCCACTGGTGTACTATCATGCTGTTTAGATGAGTAAAACTCTTCCCACATTGATCACAGCCATAAGGTTTCTCTCCAGTGTGTGTTCTCTGGTGTGTAGTTCGAGAGCTAGATGTAGTAAAACTCTTCCCACATTGATCACAGGTAAAAGGTTTCTCTCCTGTGTGTCCCCGCCGGTGTACTATCAGGCTGCCTAGCTGAGTAAAACTATTCCCACATTGATCACAGCTGTAAGGTTTCTCTCCAGTGTGAATTCTTTGATGCATTTTAAGGTCTGATGAACTGTTGAATATTTTCCCACAGTCAGAGCAGCAATGAGATTTCTTCCCTGTGGGTCTCTGCTGGTGTTTCTTGAGGTGTTCTGATCTGGAGAGACTCTTCTCTCCCTCTTCAGCATCATGATGTTGAGGCTCCCCAGAGGATCCACAGTAGTCCCGTCTCTCTCCTGTGTGTACGACAAAGTCAGACAGACGGTTAAAGGCCCACAACAGCAGAAATCCACTGTTTATTTGAGGTAAAATGTGATGCCCAGAACATACCCGTGAAGTTGCACAACAATTTCCATCTTAAATTTTACAATTAAGACAGTCAAGCTTGCAACAATCGTCATATTTTGTTTTGTTCTCACATTAGTAGTAACATCGATGATTGTAGGTTAGAAATAAGTTGTTGAGAACCTTCGGTCTCCAATATAGGCTACTTTCTGTGTTTGCTAAAATTGCGGGACGAGGGCGATGCACACGCAATCTGGTTGTAGAAACCCCTCCCTGCTAACGAGGAAACCACTAGTTATGGATGCAGTATATCTGCCTGGAGCAAAAATGGTGAGCGAAGATTTTAGTTTTTCACAATGTATTCTGAATATTACAGTGCAAGATCAGGAGTGCTACCCAAGGAAACTCGCTTAAGCTCTGTGTCTATTCACTAATTCAAAACCATGGGGAAAATCCATGGGAGTTCTCATAGGCTGACAGCAAAAATAGCCTCCATTTCCAGGTTGCTTATGAGTGCATTTCACATTACTTTTGGATTATAATTGCAAGGCTCGTTTGAATGTCCTGCTTAATATAATGTTTGTGTTGCTGTTGCAAATCAACTGCTTTATACTTTTTAAAAAACACTTAAAATGCAATTTGGCTAGCGTTCCCCAGTAAGTGTTTGCCAAATTGGACCACAATTTCCCCTAACAACAGACTATATATCAATTTATATTTCAGGTGAAACATGGAAACGAAAATGTCTTTGTCATGACATTACCTGATCACCAGATCATTTAGTGAATAATCCCACTAGCCTACTCTGTAATGTGTTGTCATTCTAAATGTCCTGAATAAAGGAAAAAAGCTCTGTGTGTTGTACAATAGCCTATCCATCAAGGAACAGTTCTCTACACATTATGAGCTAAGTATCTCTGTGTGCAAATAGACTAACGAGACGCTACAGTACATCAAGCAGACAACAACACATTATAAACATCAATTTGTTTGAGATATTGGATCCAACGTGGAGCACGGCATAACTTGCTTGACTATGTAATGAATGAAGAAGCACTTTGGTTGTTGTTGCATGTCGTGATGTTTGTCATTTGACTGGCACGTAGAAAATTATTACGGATCAGCTGATGATAGCTGAACATGTGACAAACTAAACAGCTACAGTATTATGTGTAATTATTGAAGAACCGCATCAATGACCGTACCCTTTTGGGTGTTGTGAATCAACTTTAAGTGACTCTCGGTTAGAACCACTGGATTTAGCAAACTCTGAAATGTTACAACTACTGTTCCCTGAAGGAGGGAAACGAGGCACAACATACTATTAAATCCACACACGTTATGACTACAACTACTGTTCCCTGAAGCAGGGAAATGAGGTACAACATACTATTAAATCCACGCCTCTCTGGAAGCCCTGCCTTTCACAGGTGGATGAGCGTGAGCCTCGGATTTATTCCTTAAATTTAATACCGCAATTCACCGACCCAGGAAGTGGCGGGGCCAAACAGGTGTTGTAACTCGTTCATAACTGGCACGAAGATCGGTAGAAATTGTAAGATAAATTGGCACTCCAAATGGAAAAGTTTGCCAATTTTATCGGAAACTTCAGCAGCAGAACGTCAGAATTTAGGAAGGCCAGCAGCAGGTCGGGAATTTGTTATTTTCTTCTGGTTATATTGATCTGTGGCTTCCTCAAGTCATTTGTGTTATTTATTTAATCAAACGCTTGAAGCATCAGTTCAGTTCAAGTTCCGCACATACAGTTGATTTGATTAAACACATACAGTTGATTTGATTAAACACATGGAGTGTGTCTATATGGAAAAATACATGTCATAACATTTCAACCAATCAATTGGTAGAAATAAAACACTTTTTAAATTTTTTATATCTGAGACATACAACATGCATGCATTCAGACCCCTTCCCTTTTTCTACATTTTGTTACGTTAGAGCCTTATTACAAAATTGATATTTAAAAAAAAATGTCATCCATCTTCAGACAATACCTCGTAATGACATCACAATACCCTATAAAAGTGAGATTTTTTTTTAGAATACCAGTGGTTGTATCACTGTAGGTCATGCCAGTAGGCAACAGTAGGCTGTAACTCTCTAGGTCACGCCAGTAGGTTACAGTAGGTTGTATCTCTCTAGGGCAAGCCAGTAGGCTATAGTAAGTTGTATCTCTCTAGGGCATGCCAGTAGCCTATAGTAGGTTATATCTCTCTAAGGCATGCCAGTAGACTATTGTAGGTTGTAACTCTCTTGGTCATGCTAGTAGGTTGTAACTCTAGTTCATGCCAGTAGGTTACAGTAGGTTGTAACTATCTAGGTCAGGCCAGTAGGCTACAGTAGGCTGTAACTCTCTAGGTCATGCCAGTAGGCTGTAACTATCCAGGTCATGCCAGTAGGTTGTAACTATCTAGGTCATGCCAGTAGGCTACAGTAGGTTGTAACTCTCTAGGTCATGCCAGTAGGCTACAGTAGGTTGTATCTCTCTAGATCATGCCAGTAGGTTACAGTAGGTTGTATCTCTCTAGGTCATGCCAGTAGGCTCCAGTAGGTTGTAACTCTCTAGGTCATGCCAGTAGGTTACAGTAGCTTGTATCTCTCTAGGTCATGCCAGTAGGTTGTATCTCTCTAGGTCATGCCAGTAGGTTACAGTAGGTTGTAACTCTCTAGGTCATGCCAGTAGGTTACAGTAGACAGTAGGTTGTATCCAAGTGGAAACAATTATCAACCTAATGTAAGTGTCGAATTTGGTAAACAACCAAATTAATGGCTTATTTGTTACTTGAGATTTACTTGATCCAACAGAAGTTTCGTAATGCTTAAATTATGTGGACACGAGACATACAGACAACTTTGATAACACTATAGGAGTTGTCTCCAGATCCCTATGCATATTCATGCTAGTAGCATAGCATCTCTCTCCATTGAATACAGTCGGTTGACGTCAACAACCCTCATAGAATATAAAATATAGATTACAATAATAAGATCTATCCACCAATCCAAAGACAGGATAGGCGGGAACTAGACAACCCGCAGTGCCGCTTTGCGGACAACGACTCCCCTTAGGGCGGAGAGACATCTTGTCAGGGTAGCCTAGTGGTTAGAGCGTTGGACTATTCTGCCCCTGAACAGGCAGTTAACCAACTGTTCCTAGGCCGTCATTGAATATAAAAATTTGTTCTTAACTGACTTGCCTAGTTAAATAAAAGTAAAATAAATTTTAAAAATATCCATAATCTTCGGTGTAGCCAACCCAACTCTCGGGGGGCACGGTGTGTAGTAAATCATCACTACATGAAAATCACTATAGGCCGTGCCCCGCAGTCTGCAGTAAGGAGAAATAAGACCCTTCTCAAATAAGGGTCTAGTCACTTTTTGGAAACGGGACGGAGAAAACAAGGGGTAGCTTGCTCTCTACGTCTGATTCTAGACATAGTCATCATCCTAGTGCCCTCCGTTGAGGTATTGACGAGCGAACTCCGAATATCCAAAGTTAAAAACCAATTGAAGGCGGTACTTACTGGTGTTAATCAGATCTATCCCCACCTCTTCATCTTTTAATGTGACAGTAATCTCCCCTTCCTTCTTTACTTCAAAAACTTCATCCTCCTTTTTCTCTTCTTTCACAATTACATCCAAATCCTCTTTCACTCTGAATGCGTATTTCTCTTCTTTCACAGTAACATCGTCATCCTCTTCTTTCACTCTGAACGTGTTTTCCTCATCTTTCACTGTGACAGCCTCACCCTCTACTTCTTGTTTTACTGTGACATCTTCCTCTTCCTTCTCCTCTTTCACGACAATGTTCAGCCCCAGAGCTTCTTTCTCCGTCCAGCAGACCTCTCCTTTAACAGGAGGGGAGTAGTTTAGTGAGCTCATGGTCGGGGATATTAGCTAGCTAGCTATCATTAGCGACTAGGCTAGTGCTAACTTAACCAGCCAGCTACTCTAGCTGACTTGTAAAAAATAACGTAAGGTTAACAAGTAGATACGACAGAGGTGTCTAAAACACAGTAGCTAATATATACCGAAAGCGTAAAATAGCTTGAATCTTTCCGCTATGTTGGCTAGCAAGCTAGCGAGGTGGTTAACGAGCTGTTTATGAAGAACTGTCCACTAGATAATACGTCACGCTAGCAGCATTGCCTGAAAGACGCACATCGCCGTCTGCTGACTGGAGTGAGAAACGCAGTTGAGGATCATATTTTATTTTCAGACAGAGATTCTTTAAAATGGATTTAATTAAATAATACTATTATATTGAGACATACAAAGACAGTAATGTGTTGATTGATTAGTGCAAACAAAAAATGGTTTACTACAGCACATTTAAGGCAGTTTCATTCAGTCAAAGTACATTTAAATAAGTAGCCAGCTACTGTCGGTTTATACTGCTCCTATACGGTTTATACTGCTCCTACATGGTGTAACAATACATCAGGTAGATGTATATAATGAACTGACTAGGTCTATATTGCTCCTACATGGTGTAACAATACATCATGTAGATGTATATAATGAACTGACTAGGTCTATACTGCTCCTACATGGTGTAACAATACATCATGTAGATGTATATAATGAACAGACTAGGTCTATACTGCTCCTACACGGTGTAACAATACACTAGGTCTATACTGCTCTTACATGGTGTAACAATACATAATGTAGATGTATATAATGAACAAGCTAGGTCTATACTGCTCCTACATGGTATAACAATACATCATGTAGATGTATATAATGAACAGACTGGGTCTATATTGCTCCTACATGGTGTAACAATACATCATGTAGATGTATATAATGAATAGACAATGTCTATACTGCTCCTACATGGTATAACAATACATCATGTAGATGTATATAATGAACAGACTGGGTCTATATTGCTCCTACATGGTGTAACAATACATCATGTAGATGTATATAATGAATAGACTAGGTCTATACTGATCCTACATTTCTTTTAATTTTTTTTATTTATTTCATCTTTATTTAACCAGGTAGGCCAGTTGAGAACAAGTTCTCATTTACAACTGCCACCTGGCCAAGATAAAACAAAGCAGTGCGACAAAAACAACAACACAGAGTTACACATAAACAAACAACACAGAGCTACACATCAACAAATGTTCAGTCAATAACACAATAGAAGATTGAGATAATTTTTTTGTTCAGGAATATTGTGAAACACTATCATTCAAGAAAGAAATGGGGGCAATAAACAGCAGGCAAAGTGACAGTGTCAGGACAAAATTAACTCAAACGTTTTACCATTGGAACACTTGATGTAATTAAATCAAACGTTTTACCATTGTCGTAGCTGAATCAGAATGAGTTGGATAACATTGATAAATAAGATGTTTTATCTACTGTCATAATATGCTTATGTGGGAAAAGTCACTCTCCCCAGAGAGGGGGGAGGTCAGGATTGTCTTCATATGTGAGGGTATCTGTTAAACCATGTGAAGGGCTCCACAATGTCTGTACTCCAGTCACTCCCTCCTTTTCCCATTGGGGGGAGGAGTATGGCAGTGTCTGGAAACATTGTATGTCCCCTCTGATGTTGCCCTTATCTTGATTTTGTATATGACCTAGAGGCTCACTACTCTCCGGGAGTTTGTCCAGGAGGGGGTGTATTTGAGATGGGAGTCTCTAGAATTGACCATTTATATATGCCATTGGATGAGGTAATGTTTTGGTACTATGTGGTGCCAAGAACGAGATTAGAACCTCGTTTAGGAGACCAAACTGAACGATAATTTATAGCTAATGCTGTCTGGCTATGGGATACTCCTCTCTCAAGTAAAAGTCTTTCTTTGTGAAGTTACTATTATCTGTGGTTTGTCATGTCAACTAGGGGGTGGATCTTTGCTATAAAAAATCTCAGTTGCCATTATGTTGACACTCGGAGAATTCATTTATAGACACTGAATTGATCTGAGAGTCACAGGGCTATGGTGAAGCTCATATTATTAAAAAATTAAGTTTAAGTATAACTCTGACTAGTGTGTGGCTTGTAACTCTCCTTATTTAGTAATACAGGAAATTACCACGACACCATTGGAACACTTGATGTATCCTGCATTCACATTCTCCATGGTTGTCTCCAGCATGCTAAAGCGTTCACAGCTTGCAATCCCTCATTGTGATTGGTTATTCCCCACCATTTGCAACAACATCACTGAGCACCTTCACTATCTTTCCTTCATGGATCTCCTGCATGTTTACATATCTGGCATTACTCATCTCATATGTACAGTGCCTTGCGAAAGTATTCGGGCCCCTTGAACTTTGCGACCTTTTGCCACATTTCAGGCTTCAAACATAAAGATATAAAACTGAATCAACAACAAGTGGGACACAATCATGAAGTGGAACGACATTTATTGGATATTTCAAACTTTTTTAACAAATCAAAAACTGAAAAATTGGGCGTGCAAAATTATTCAGCCCCTTTACTTTCAGTGCAGTAAACTCTCTCCAGAAGTTCAGTGAGGATCTCTGAATGATCCAATGTTGACCTAAATGACTAATGATGATAAATACAATCCACCTGTGTGTAATCAAGTCTCCGTATAAATGCACCTGCACTGTGATAGTCTGAGGTCCGTTAAAAGCGCAGAGAGCATCATGAAGAACAAGGAACACACCAGGCAGGTCTGAGATACTGTTGTGAAGAAGTTTAAAGCCGGATTTGGATACAAAAATATTTCCCAAGCTTTAAACATCCCAAGGAGCACTGTGCAAGCGATAATATTGAAATGGAAGGAGTAACAGACCACTGCAAATCTACCAAGACCTGGCCGTCCCTCTAAACTTTCAGCTCATACAAGGAGAAGACTGATCAGAGATGCAGCCAAGAGGCCCATGATCACTCTGGATGAACTGCAGAGATCTACAGCTGAGGTGGGACACTCTGTCCATAGGACAACAATCAGTCGTATATTGCACAAATCTGGCCTTTATGGAAGAGTGGCAAGAAGAAAGCCATTTCTTAACGATATCCATAAAAAGTGTAATTTAAAGTTAGCCACAAGCCACCTCTTAGACACACCAAACATGTGGAAGAAGGTGCTCTGGTCAGATGAAACCAAAATTGAACTTTTTGGCAACAATGCAAAACGTTATGTTTGGCGTAAAAGCAACACAGCTCATCACCCTGAACACACCATCCCCACTGTCAAACATGGTGGTGGCAGCATCATGGTTTGGGCCTGCTTTTCTTCAGCAGGGACAGGGAAGATGGCTAAAATGGATGGGAAGATGGATGGAGCCAAATACAGGACCATTCTGGAAGAAAACCTGATGGAGTCTGCAAAAGACCTGAGACTGGGACGGAGATTTGTTTTCCAACAAGACAATGATCCAAAACATAAAGCAAAATCTACAATGGAATGGTTCAAAAATAAACATATCCAGGTGTTAGAATGGCCAAGTCAAAGTCCAGACCTGAATCCAATCGAGAATCTGTGGAAAGAACTGAAAACTGCTGTTCACAAATGCTCTCCATCCAACCTCACTGAGCTCGAGCTGTTTTGCAAGGAGGAATGGGAAAAAATTTCAGTCTCTCGATGTGCAAAACTGATAGAGACATACCCCAAGCGACTTACCGCTGTAATCGCAGAAAAAGATGGCGCTACAAAGTATTAACTTAAGGGGGCTGAATAATTTTGCACGCCCAATTTTTCAGTTTTTGATTTGTTAAAAAAGTTTGAAATATCCAATAAATGTCGTTCCACTTCATGATTGTGTCTCACTTGTTGTTGATTCTTCACAGAAAAATACCGTTTTATATCTTTATGTTTGAAGCCTGAAATGTGGCAAAAGGTCGCAAAGTTCAAGGGGGCCGAATACTTTCGCAAGGCACTGTATATACTGTATTCTATCCTAATCAACTGTATCTTAGTCTGTGCATTACTCATCTCATATGTATATACTGTATTCTATACTATTCTACTGTATCTTAGTCTATGCCGCTCTGACATCACTGGTCCAACTATTTATATATTCTTAATTCCCTTCCTTTAGATTGTGTGTATTGTTAGATATTACTTGTTAGATATTACTGGACTGTTGGAGCTAAAAACACAAAAATTTCGCTACACCCGCAATAACATCTGCTAAACAAGTGTATGTGACAAATAAAATGTGATTTGATGTATAGAACACTCCGTGTTCTACTACCCAGGTCTGGTGTTGGAGATCATTCCACATTCTGTGTTTTACTACCCAGGTCTGGTGTGGGTCATTCTACACTCCGTAGACATGGTAGAGCGAAAAGAAAGAAAGAGATACTGCCTGGTGATAATTGACAGGTTCACCAGGTGGGTGGAACCATCCCACTACCAACTGCGTTGTGTGTACAGTTGCAAAATGGCTAGTTAGGGAAATTATACTCGGGTTCGGAGTAGAGGTCGACCGATTAATCGGAGTGATTTCAAGTTTTCATAACAATCGGTAATCTGCATTTTTGGACACCGATTGTGGCAGATTTGTTTTTAAACCTTTATTTAACTAGGCAAGTCAGTTAACAACACATTCTTTCAATGATGGCCTAGGAATGGTGGGTTAACTGCCTTGTTCAGGGGCAGAACGACAGATGTTTACCTTGTCAGCTCGGGGATTCAATCTTGCAACCTTCCGGTACTAGTCCAACGCTCTAACCACCATGAGGAGACTGCGTGGCAGGCTGACTACCTGTTATGCAGGTGCAGCAAGAAGCCAAGGTAAGGTGCTAGCTAGCATTAAACTTATCTTATAAAAAACAATCAATCTTAACATAATCACTAGTTAACTAAACATGGTTGATGATATTACTAGTTTATCTAGCGAGTCCTGCGGTGCATATAATCGATGCGGTGCCTGTTAATTTCTCATCGAATCACAGCCTACTTGGCCAAACGGGTGATGATTTAACAAGCGCATTCGTGAAAAAAGCACTGTCGTGGAACCAATGTACCTAACCCTAAACATCAATGCCTTTCTTTAAAATCAATACACAAGTATATATTTTTAAACCTGCATATTTAGTTAATATTGCCTGCTAACATGAATTTCTTATAACTAGGGAAATTGTGTCACTTCTCTTGCGTTCCGTGCAAGCAGTCAGGGTATATGCAGCAGTTTAGGCAGCCTGGCTCGTTGAGAAATGTGTGAAGACCATTTATTCCTAACAAAGACCGTAATTAATTTTCCAGAATTGTACATAATTATGACATAACATTGAAGGTTGTACAATGTAACAGCAATATTTATACTTAGGGATGCCACCCGTTAGATAAAATACGGAATGGTTCCGTATTTCACTGAAAGAATAAACATTTTGTTTTCGAAATGATAGTTTCTGGATTCGACCATATTTAATATTTAATGACCTAATTTAATGACCCTTTCTGTGTGTTATTATGTTATAATTAAGTCTATGATTTAATATTTGACTGAGCGGTGGTTGGCAGCAGCAGGGTCGTAAGCATTCATTCAAATAGCACTTTCGTGCGTTTGCCAGGAGCTCTTCGCTGTGCTTTAAGCATTGAGCTGTTTATGACTTCAAGCCTATCAACTCCCGAGATTAGGCTGGTGTAACCGATGTGAAATCGCTATCTAGTTAGTGGGGTGCACACTAATAGTGTTTAAATCGGTGACATCACTCAAACTGAGAACTTGCTCTGCAAGGGTAGCGGCTTTTGTGGAGCGATGGGTAATGATCCTTCGAGGGTGGCTGTTGTCGGTGTGTTCCTGGTTTGAGCCCAGGTAGGGGCGAGGAGAGGGACGGAAGCTATACTGTTACACTGGCAATACTAAAGTGCCTATAAGAACATTCAATAGTTAAAGGTATAGGAAATGGTATAGAGAGAAATAGTCCTACTAACTACAACCTAAAACTTCTTACCTGGTAATATTGAAGACTCATGTTAAAAGAAACCACCAGCTTTCATATGTTCTCATGTTCTAAGCAAGGAACATAAACATGAGCTTTTTCACATGGCACATATTGCACTTTCTTCTCCAACACTGTGTCTTTGCATTATTTAAACCAAATTAAACATGTTTCATTATTTATTTGAGGCTAAATTGATTTTATTGATGTATTATATTATGTTAAAATAAGTGTTCATTCAGTATTGTTGTAATTGTCATTATTACAAATAAATCGGCAGATTAATCGATATCGGCTTTTGTTGGTCCTCCAATAATTGTATCGGTGTTGAAAAATCATAATCGGTCGACCTCTAGTTCGGAGTGCCTGAGGTTTGTCTGCAGACAATGGGAACCATCTCATAGGAAATATGGTTGCCCATGTGGCCAACATGATGGGTGTTGACCAGAAGTTTTGTCCATCTATCACCCGTGGAGTAATGAGATTACAGGGTTAGAGGGTTAATTAAATTATCAAAGGGGGGGGCATAAGCCTGCCATTCCACAAAAATGAGCTGGGTGGAATGCTTGCCCCTTGTCCTCATGAAAATGCGCAACAGCCTTAACAAAGGTATTGGGTGTACACCTTATGAGATATTAACAAGATTACCAATGAACATACCCTCCTGGGGTGTGGCTGTCCTGGGAAAGTGGGTGAATAATTTAACCTATTCTTTACAGGCCCATATGAATTTAACAATCCGAGGATTTAGCCAACTCTCATTAGATGTCCAAAATCTGAAAGCTGTCGTCGGCCACTAAGAGTTGGCTTTAGATTATCTTTTGGTGAAGGAAGGAGGACACTGTAACGTACTAGGTGTTATTGATCCTGATAATTGTGTTACTCTCTCTCTCACCCCACCACCATTCCAGGAACCTCAGGAGTTGTTTCTCCCTTTAGCAGGCCATCCCTGGGATCAAATGGATCCTGGGGTTTTGCCAACTCTGTTTGTTTGTTTTCAGAGGAGAATATAATGATTGAACCTGTGAGACTTATTAGTCACAGAGGGGGAATGTAGGGGTGGGTGCCAAAGACCCTCCCCATTATTAATTAAGGGGACTTTAAGATCCATATGTTTTGCTGCAGGCCTTATCATAAGATACTATTGCTATGTGTCTAAAAACTGCCACTATACGTTGCACAAGCATCTATATTAGTCTTTGTGGTTAAGCCCTGGCTGTTGTGAGAGTGTGCCTGCAGGCTGGGTCTGAGTCAGACCGAAACTAGATGAAGAGAAGTAGCCACTGTCTGGTTTTGACATTTTGATCTTGTGTGACAGTGGACAATCCTAAGAAATTCAGAGAAGCTACTGTACTAGGTTGTCTTATAAGGTAACCTCAGTTTATTGATACACACATACATTGAAGTAGGTGATCAGACCACCAGGGAGTGATCACATGTATAAAATCAGCTGTGCCCTCAGGTGGTGTACAGAACTTACTGGGAAACATACGGCATGTTCCTGTTGTCAACTTCTGTCTGCAATTGCATTAAATAAAGGTTTGATTGGTTTACTTAAAGAAGATATTGTCTGACTGCTGATTTCACCAATAAGCCAAAGAGGGACAAGGAACCTACCTCGACAACACTAATACGGAAACCACTAGTTTTGGACGAAGGTTTTGGTTTTCACACAATGTGTTCTGAATATTACAACTATTATTATTATAATAATTATAATTGTAAGGCTCGTTTGAATCTCCTGCTTAATATAATGTTTGTGTTATTGTCACAAATCAACTGCTTTATACTTCAACAAGTAAAATGCTCTTTGGCTATCTTTTCCATCAGCCTTACAATGAGTGTTTGTACACTTTGTGTATGCCAAATTGACACATAACTTCACGTAACAACAACTACTTACTGTAGGACCCATAACTTCACCTAACTACAGACTTATAGTAGGAACCACAACTTCCCCTAACAATAACATAGACCTACTGTAGGACCCATAACTTTACCTAACAATAACATAGACCTACTGTATGACACATAACTTCATCTAACAACAACATAGACCTACCTGTCCTGATGACTCCTTGCTGTCCCCAGTCCACCTGGTTGTGCTGCTGCTCCAGTTTCAACTGTTTTACCTCCGGCTATGGAACCCTGACATGTTCATCGGACGTGCTACCTTGTCACAGATCTGCTGTTTTCAACTCTCTCTCTATCGCACCTGCTGTCTCTAACTCTGAATGCTCGGCTATGAAAAGCCAACTGACATTTACTAATGAGGTGCTGACCTGTTGCACCCTCTACAACCACTGTCATATTATTATTATTTGACCCTGCTGGTCATCTATGAACTTTTGAACATCTTGGCCATGTACTGTTATAATCTCAACCTGGCAAAGCAAGAATAGGACTGGCCACCCCTCAAAGCCTGGTTCCTCTCTAGGTTTCTTCCTAGGTTCCTAACTTTATAGGGAGTTTTTAGGCTGGATTTCTGTATAGAGCACTTCGTGACATCAGCTGATGTAAAATGTCTTTTAAAATACATTTGATTGATTACAATGAGCCAATGAGTATTTGTACACTTTGTCTATGCTAAATTGACCCATAATTTCACCTAACAACAACATAGACCTACTGTAGGACCCATAATTTCACTTAACTACAGACCTACTGTAGGAGCCATAACTTCACCTAACAATAACATAGACCTACTGTAGGACCCATAACTTCACCTAACAATAACATAGGACTATAAACATAGGACCTAGGACTATAAATAATTTAATATTGCAGGTGCAACATGGAAACCAAAATGTCTTTGTCATGACATTTCATAACCTGATCACAAGATAATTTTGTGAATAATCCCACTAGTCTACTCTGTAATATGTTGTCATTCTAAATGTCCTGAATAAAGGAAAATAGCTCTGTGTGTTGTACAATAGCCTATCCATCAAGGAACAGTTCGCTACACTCTATGAGCTAAGTATCTCTGTGTCCAATCAGACTAACGAGACCCGACAGTAAATCAAGCAGACAATAACACATTATAAACATCAATTTGTAAGGGATGTTGGGTCCAACGTGGAGCACGGCCTAACTGTCTTTACCAGAGTAATGAATGAAGAAGCACTTTGGTTGTTGTTGCATGTCATGATATTTGTCATTTGACTGTCACTCAGAAAATGATTTCCTGGATCAGCTGATGATAGTTGAACATGTGACTAACTAAACAGCTAAAGTATCAAGAATAATGTGTAATTATTGAAGAACCGTGTTAATGACAGTATCAATTTGGGTGTTGTCAATAAAGTTAAGGTGACTCTCGGTTAGAACTAGGGTTGCAAAGGGTGAGAAACGTTCCGGTAAATTGCCAGAATGTTTTCGGAAATTTTCCATGGGAAATTAAGCTCGGGAATTTTGATTACATTCATTTAAAAAGTTAGCTTAGAACCTTTTTTGTGGGATACACATAAAGCAATTCAAGATTCTGTCTGAAGCCCAGACACGCCGCAGCATGTTGGACCCTAAGTATGCTAGCAAGAGCTATGGTGTCATCACTACCATGTCTTGCCACCGTGGCCTGGATGAGGGCAAGGCTCTGGGCAGTCTGGCCAAGTAAATCAAATCAAATCAAATTTTATTTGTCACATACACATGGTTAGCAGATGTTAATGCGAGTGTAGCGAAATGCTTGTGCTTCTAGTTCCGACAATGCAGTGATAACCAACAAGTAATCTAACTAACAATTCCAAAACTACTGTCTTATACACAGTGTAAGGGGATAAGGAACATGTACATAAGGATATATGAATGAGTGATGGTACAGAGCAGCATACAGTAGATGGTATTGAGTACAGTATATACATATGAGATGAGTGTGTAGACAAAGTAAACAAAGTGGCATAGTTAAAGTGGCTAGTGATACATGTGTTACATAAGGATGCAGTCGATGATGTAGAGTACAGTATATACATATGCATATGAGATTAATAATGTAGGGTAAGTAACATTATATAAGGTAGCATTGTTTAAAGTGGCTAGTGATATATTTACATCATTTCCCATCAATTCCCATTATTAAAATGGCTGGAGTTGGGTCAGTGTCAATGACAGTGTGTTGGCAGCAGCCACTCAGTGTTAGTGGTGGCTGTTTAACAGTCTGATGGCCTTGAGATAGAAGCTGTTTTTCAGTCTCTCGGTCCCAGCTTTGATGCACCTGTACTGACCTCGCCTTCTGGATGATAGCGGGGTGAACAGGCAGTGGTTCGGGTGGTTGATGTCCTTGATGATCTTTATGGCCTTCCTGTAACAACGGGTGGTGTAGGTGTCCTGGAGGGCAGGTAGTTTGCCCCCGGTGATGCGTTGTGCAGTCCTCACTACCCTCTGGAGAGCCTTACGGTTGAGGGCGGAGCAGTTGCCGTACCAGGCGGTGATACAGCCCGCCAGGATGCTCTCGATTGTGCATCTGTAGAAGTTTGTGAGTGCTTTTGGTGACAAGCCGAATTTCTTCAGCCTCCTGAGGTTGAATAGGCGCTGCTGCGCCTTCTTCACGACGCTGTCAGTGTGAGTGGACCAATTCAGTTTGTCTGTGATGTGTATGCCGAGGAACTTAAAACTAGCTACCCTCTCCACTACTGTTCCATCGATGTGGATAGGGGGATACTTCCAAGCAAGGGCTTTGGGATGGAGATGAAATATGGCAGTTGTGCCAACAAACCAGTTGTTATGTTTGCGGTACTCCTCGGCATCAGGAGTTGATGGTAAACCAGTTGTTATGGTTACGTTACTCCTCAGCATCAGTTGACGGAAAACCAGTTGTTATGGTTGCAGTACTCCTCAGCATCAGGAGTTGATGGAAAACCAGCTGTTATGGTTACGGTGTTCCTCAGCATCAGGAGTTGATGGACACTTGATGGGAACATGACATCCATCTAACCAGCCAATCACTCCAGGGAACTGCCCATATTCATAGAATTGCACTTATAGTTGGCTTGGCCAGCAGCATCAGGAAACTTGATGTAAAGACTCCTCAGATCACAAATGGCCCTGCAGACTTTGTGAACGATTAAACACACAGTTGCTTCACTGGCACCACACAAATAGCCAGTTTCACAATAAAAGACTCCAGATGCCAAAAACCTCAAAGTGATCAGAACTTCGAGAGAATTGGGTAAAGGCCTTCCTCTTTGAGACAAGAGAGGAAAGTCTAGGCTCAAGCAGAGATATTATCTCCAATGCATTTTCTTTGTGCATACAAAAGTGGTCTCAAAGTAATTTAATGGATTACTCCTATCCACAAGTACTGGTCTGGCTGGACTCTGTAGTGCATGTTGGCCTTCATTTAGACATTGCAAATAGTCCTTGCTCCCTCACAAACAGCGCGAAGCAGAAGTTAAACCTGCCTCTTTGAAAGATTCATTTAAACTTCCATTTAGACCTAAAGTAGCTCTAATCTGCCCACTTGCAATCGGCTATGTTTAGTCCAGAACAGGCAACATATACCACTATTTTAAGGTAAGTCTGTGCAAGTTGCTTTGAGTTAAGAGAGCTCAAACAAGCATTTTGGCCTGGGACTAAGCTTAAGCCTTGTATGTGAAACCGGCCCTAAATTATTTATATAATATGACAATGTGTTTCAGGGGCAGTCAAGACATGGAACAGCAAGGCCACAGAACATGACATAAGCAGAGCTGTGGGAGACCACCTCAAGCCTCTGGTAGAGCCGGGGGTGGTGTTTACCACTCCACCACGCCTTCAGCAGGCTTGAAAAGTGATAGTTTTTCATATTAAGATGGACCAAGAAATGTGTTGCTTTTACACATATTTGTTCATTGCTTTGGCAAGAGTCTTGATTGGTCAGTCATTGGGTTCATTTGTTTGTTCAAATCAAGCTTTATTTATACAGCACATTTCAGACATGGATGGAACACGATGACTTCACAGGAGAAAAACAATGAAAATATACAATATTTAGTACACAACAAACATGAGGATAAAAAAACAGAAGACTAACAACTAAAAGATTAATGAACATTCTAAGGAAATGCCATTGATTCAAAAAAATTATGCAATATCCAACCCAAAATATAAGCTTGTTTTACTACATTGTTTTTACGTTCCCCATAAAACAAATCTAAAATGTTGCTCAAACAGAAAAGGGAACTAACAAAGAGTCACTAACAACCACAACTAAACAGGTGGGTTTTTTTGGAGGGGTTCTGAAAGACACTATGGGGGTATCCACTGAAAGTTGACTAGTAACAACAACTGGGACCTAAAAGACACCCACTAAATCTGCCCAAGAAGAGGCATACAAAAGAAAAACCCACACCACACTTAAAGACAGGAAGCAAACCAAAAAGGTAGCGCAACTAAAGATTTTGCCTCTCCACTTCTATCAAGACAACTGGAGCACTGGGCCAGACACTCTTAAATAGCACCTGGACCAGCTCAGGTGAAACACCTTCCCACTAATGAGATGGACAAGCCAGCACAGGTGTAACACATACTGACTAACGAGGTGAAACCAATCAATGCACCGAAGACACATTTCAGTTGAATGCATTCAGTTGTACAACTGACTAGGTATCCCCCTTTCCTATGTGCTAAAGTCCAACCTCAAAACATAAATGGAAAAACCAAAGCCTGTAACACCTTCCCCCCTTAAGACAACAAATATATCCTATATTTTTGTGGAAATGTTTGCTCACCACCAACAGAAAACAACTTCCATTTCACATTATAATCAACTACAATGCTTCACCAATATAAACATGGTGTCTACGGAAGGCAACAATTAAAAACAAGCAAAAACACATTTTAAATATATTTTTTCTACAATCTTTTTTTTCTCCTTTTTCTTTCTGAAACTCACAAGTTTTGAAAAACTCACTAGCTTCTAGAACTCTCGTGTTCCTAGAACTCGTGTTCCTAAAACTCACTAGCTTCTAGAACTCTGTCAAAATAACGTGCCGTCAAAATCAATTGGGATCCATGGCAACGCAATGGCTAAACGCAAAACACAAACCTTTTTGACTGCCCACCCTTTAGACAATCAGCAACCAAGTTGTCCTTACAACAGACATGTCTGATTTCAAGAGGAAACTCCTGCAATATCCGTAGTAACTTTCCACCTCACTGCAGAGCTTCTCTCTCTCTTTTCAGGGTTCACGAGATAGACATCTTGTTGGATCTAGGCCCAGTCCCCAATGTCATGCTCTAGTACATTTGGGTTGGCACATGTGAGAATGAACCCTGATATTATAAAAGTAGGGCAACAATGTCAATATAATTGTACCCAAAAAAGGTCAGTTGATTGCATAAATAATTATGATTATTAAATTGTAAATATGAAATATCAAGTCATTGAAAAAACAACCAGAAAATACATCTTTCAACCGATTGGTCTTCTTTCAACATTTTTTCAATTATATTTTGCTAGGTGGGACAGCCCCAATGACAAAACACAGTTTTAACATGTCCAAATCAATAACCAATATGCAGAAACAGTTTGTGATATATTGAAAACATAACATGTGCTATATACACAAACATCTGCCACAATAATCATATTCCTTTTTATTTTTAACTGCACAAGCACCAGAAACACTGTTGTTTTGACAAGTAGCAATAAATCACTGATATCAATTAGGGGGGAAATCAGGTTGTACCTGATGTTGAAATTAACACAACTAAAAAAAACAAATGGAAGGAGAAATCTTTCACCTCACTGGTTAAAGGACAACCTGCATAAGACAGTCAGCTACATTTTGGAGTGATGCATTTAAATGTAGGGGTCACTAAACAAAGGAACGCAACACTTATCAGTCATAATTTATTTCAACATGATATCGATGAGTTAAGAGCTTAAAAACCACACGGAATCTGAGAATAATGTGTACAGCATTGGTTAGAGGACAATTTGTAGAAAACAGCTCGCTACATTTTGAAGTGTTGCATTTTAATTAAAGTGGGTCACCAACGTGGTAAGTGTAACACAACTAATTTTTTGTTAGTCAGTTTTTGTTAAAGCTTATAAATAGTACTTTATCAATTCAGAGCCTGGATTTGTCCCGAGGCTAATATCCATATCATGCTGAAATCAATAGAACAGGGGGCAAACGTTTAGGTTCTACATTGAGACATCATTTCATTGATATCATGAAACAACTCCATGTATTTTCTGATGTTTAATCAGTGATCTTTTATCAGAGTATCTCTTCCCACATTGATTACAGCTAAGAGATTTCTCTCCTGTGTGTGTTCTCTGGTGTGTCCTCAGACAGCTAGATGTAGCAAAACTCTTCCCACATTGATCACAGTTAAAAGGTTTCTCTCCAGTGTGTGTCCGCTGGTGTACTATCAGGCTGTTTAGCTGAGTAAAACTCTTCCCACATTGATTACAGCTATAAGGTTTCTCTCCTGTGTGTGTTCTCTGGTGTATAGTTACATAGCTAGATGTGGAAAAACTCTTCCCACATTGATTACAGCTATAAGGTTTCTCTCCTGTGTGTGTCCGCTGGTGTACGATCAGGCTTTTGATGTGTGTAAAACACTTCCCACATTGACTACAGCTATATGGTTTCTCTCCTGTGTGTGTTCTCTGGTGTATAATCTGATAGCTAGATGTAGAAAAACTCTTCTCACAGTGATCACAGCCAAAAGGTTTTTCTCCAGTATGTATTCTATGGTGTGCTTTCAGGGTTTGTAGCCGTATAAAACTCTTCCCACATTGACTACAGACATATGGTTTCTCTCCTGTATGTGTTCTCTGGTGTATAGTTACATAGCTAGATGTAGTAAAACACTTCCCACAGTGATCACAGCCATAAGGTTTTTCTCCAGTGTGAATTCGTTGATGTATTTTAAGGTCTGATGAAGAGTTGAATCTTTTCCCACAGTCAGAGCAGCAGTGAGATTTCTTCCCTATAAATCTCTGCTGGTGTTTCTTGCGGAGTTCTGATCTGGAGAGACTCTCTGCCTCATCAGCATCATGATATTGTTGAGGATCTCCAGAGGATCCACGATAGTCCCGTCTCTCTCCTGTGTGAATGACAAAGTCAGACAGATGGATAAAGTCCCACCACAGCAGAAATCCACTGTTTATTTGAGGTAAAAGATGATGCCCAGATCGTACCCATGAAGTTGTACAACAATTGACGACTGTTAAATGATTTGACAAGACTGTTAAGATAGCAACAATAGTTATATTTAGTCTTGTTTTCACATTAGTAGTGACCAGAAATAAGTTATTAAAGTTTTTGAAATCCTAAGCA
Organism: Oncorhynchus gorbuscha; assembly: GCF_021184085.1. Lineage (NCBI taxonomy): Eukaryota > Metazoa > Chordata > Actinopteri > Salmoniformes > Salmonidae > Oncorhynchus > Oncorhynchus gorbuscha. Next base: position 46,918,054 of record NC_060186.1, read on the forward strand.
GTGTGCCAGATGACTCTTGGTCTCCAACACAGGCCCCTTTCTGTGTTGGGTAAAATTGCGGCACAGGGGCGATGCACACACAATTTGATTGCAGAAACTTCTCCATGGTAATGAGGAAACCACTAGTTATGGATGTAGTATATCTGGTAATGAGGAAACCACTAGTTATAGATGTAGTATATCTAGTAATGAGGAAACCACTAGTTATGGATGTAGTATATCTGGTGATGAGGAAACCACTAGTTACGGATGTAGTATATCTGCATGGAGCAAAAATGTTGAGCAAAGACTTTAGATTCCACAATGTATTCTGAATATTACAGCTCACTATTATCGCAAGATCAGGAGTGCTACTCAAGTAAGCTCACATTAAGCTCTGTGTCTATTCACTAATTCACCACCGTGGGGGAAAACTCACTGGAGTTCTCATTGGCTGACAGCAAAATAGGCCTCCATTTCCAGGTTGCTTATGAGTGCATTTCACATTACTTTTGGATTATAATTGCAAGGCTCGTTTGAATGTCCTGCTTAATATAATGTTTGTGTTATTGTTGCAAATCAGCTGCTTTATACTTATTATTTTTTAAACACTTAAAATGCAATTTGGCTAGCTTTGCCAAAAGCCTGACAATAAGGGTTTGTCCACTAAGTAACTTCACCTAACAGCAACATAGACCTACTGTAGAACCCATAACTTCACCTAACAACAACATAGACCTACTGTAGAACCCATAACTTCACCTAACAACAGGACTATAAATCATTTAATATTTCAGGTGAAACATGGAAACTAAAATGTCTGTCATGATATTTCATAACCTGATCACCAGATAATTTTGTGAATAATCCCACCAAACTACTCTGTAATGTATTGTCATTCTAAATGTCCTGAATTAAGGAAAATAGCTATGTGTGTGGTTCTATAGTCCTGGAGACTTACATTTCCCTCACTAACTTTAAACATCTGCTATCTGAGCAGCTAACTGATCACTGCAGCTGTACATAGTCCATCTGTAAATAGCCCACCCAATCTACCTACCTCATCCCCATATTGTTTTTATTTACTTTGCTGCTCTTTTGCACACGAGTAGCACTACTTACACACCATCATCTGCTCATCTATCACTCCAGTGTTAATCTGCAAAATTGTAATTACTTTGCTACTATGGCCTATTTATTGCCATACCTCCTCATGCCATTTGCACACACTGTATATAGACTTTCTTTCTTTTCTATTGTGTTATTGACTGTACACTTGTTAATTCCATGTGTAACTCTGTGTTGTTGTTTCTGTTGCACTGCTTTCCTTTATCTTGGCCAGGTCGCAGTTGTAAATGAGAACTTGTTCAACTAGCTTACCTGGTTAAATTAAGGTTAAATAAAAATAAAATAAATATAGCCTATCCATCAAGGAACAGTTCTCTACACATTATGAGCTAAGTATCTCCGTGTCCAAACAGACTAACGAGACCCTACTGTAAATCAAGCAGACAATAACACGTTATAAACATCAATTTGTTGGGGATGTTGGATCCAACATGGAGCACGGCATGACTGTCTTTACCAGAGTAATGAATGAAGAAGCACTTTGGTTGTTGTTCCATGTCATGATGTTTGTCATTCAACTGGCATTCAGAAAATAATTTCCTGGATCAGCTGATGATAGTTGAACATATGACTAGCTAAATACAGTGGGGAGAACAAGTATTTGATACACTGCCAATTGTGCAGGTCTGTAATTTTCATCATAGGTACACTTCAACTGTGAGAGACGGAATCTAAAACAAAAATCCAGAAAAAATCACATTGCATGATTTAAGTAATTAATTAGCATTTTATTGCATGACATAAGTATTTGATACATCAGAAAAGCAGAACTTAATAATTGGTACAGAAACCTTTGTTTGCAATTACAGAGATTATACGTTTCCTGTAGTTCTTGACCAGGTTCGCACACACTGCAGCGGGGATTTTGGCCCACTCCTCCATACAGACCTTCTCCAGATCTTTCAGGTTTCGGGGCTGTCGCTGGGCAATACGGACTTTCAGCTCTCTTCAAAGATTCTCTATTGGGATCAAATCTGGAGACTGGCTAGGCCACTCTAGGACCTTGAGATGCATCTTACGGAGCCACTTCGTAGTTGCCCGAGCTGTGTGTTTTGGGTCATTGTCATGCTGGAAGACCCAGCCACGACCCATCTTCAATGCTCTTACTGAGGGAAGGAGGTTGTTGGCCAAGATCTCACGATACATGGCCCCATCCATCCTCCCCTCAATACGGTGCAGTCGTCCTGTCCCCTTTGCAGAAAAGCATCCCCAAAGAATGATATTTCCACCTCCATGCTTCACGGTTTGGATGGTGTTATTGGGGTTGTACTCATCCTTCTTCTTCCTCCAAACACGGCGAGTGGAGTTTAGACCAAAAAGCTCAATTTTTGTCTCATCAGACCACATGACCTTCTCCCATTCCTCCTCTGGATTATCCAGATAGTCATTGGCAAACTTCAGACGGGCCTGGACATGCGCTGGCTTGAGCAGGGGGACGTTGCGTGTGCTGCAGTATTTTAATCCATGACGGTGTAGTGTGTTACTAATGGTATTCTTTGAGACTGTGGTCCCAGCTTTCTTCAGGTCATTGACCAGGTCCTGCCGTGTAGTTCCGGGCTGATCCCTCACCTTCCTCATGATCATTGATGCCCCACGAGTTGAGATCTTGCATGGAGCCTCAGACCGTGGGTGATTGACCTTCATCTTGAACTTCTTCCATTTTCTAATAATTGCGCCAACAGTTGTTGCCTTCTGACCAAGCTGCTTGCCTATTGTCCTGTAGCCCATCCCAGCCTTGTGTAGGTCTACAATTTTAACCCTGATGTCCTTACACAGCTCTCTGGTCTTGGCCATTGTGGAGAGGTTGGAGTCTGTTTGATTGAATGTGTGGACAGGTGTCTTTTATACAGGTCAAGATTTCAAACAGGTGCAGTTAATGTAGGTAATGAGTGGAGAACAGGGGGGCTTCTTAAAGAAAGACTAACAGTTCTGTGAAAGCCAGAATTCCTACTGGTTGGTAGGTGATCAAATACTTATGTCATGCAATAAAATGCAATGAATTACTTAAAAATCATACAATGTGATTTTCTGAATTTTTGTTTTAGATTCCGTCTCTCACAGCTGAAGTGTGCCTATAATAACAATTACAGACCTCTACATGCTTTGTAAGTAGGAAAACCTGCAAAATCGGCAGTGTATCATACTCCCCACTGTAGCTACAGTATTAAGAATGTCTAATTATTGAAGACCCGCATTGATGACAGTATCCATTTGGGTGTTGTGAATACAGTTACGGTGACTCTCGGTTAGAAGCATTTAATTTGGCAAACTCTGAATGATTTAGGATTTCTGTGCCCATGAAAACTGTTTTCCCAGCTTCACATAAGGAGACACTAAATGTTACGTAGTTAGAGAGTATTTCAGAGATCTGAATACAAAAAAACTGTACTAACAGGACAATAACCTAAACCAGTTACAGTTTGGGCATAAATCGTCTTGAATGTCTATGGCAAGACTTGAAAATAGCTTTCTAGTAATGTCCAACAACTAACTTGACAGAACAGTTAGGATTTTTAAAAGAATAATGAATATTCACATTAAGATCTGTCGCCTATTGGATGACATCACAATTTCCCATTAAGCCAACTCCTTGAAGGCCTTACTATGACATCACTCACTCCTTCAAGTTTGCAGTTGTCTAAAAAAAACACTATTTTGCTCAAAACATTTATTTGTTTCCCTTTAGTGTGTTTATACTTTACTGTATTTGTAGATCACTTTTCAACAGGAAAAGTTAAAAATCACTGGAGGACGTCATGAACAATTCCGACAGTACAAAAACATATTCAAGTGTGGAATGCCCCTTTAAAAATCACACATTAGTTCAACAACTGCAGAGTTTGTGTCCCTGTTTGATAAGATAGTACTCACTGTATTTACTGGTGTTAATCAGATCAATGTCCCTGTTTTATAAGATAGTACTCACTGTATTTACTGGTGTTAATCAGTTCTCCAGTCTTCTCTTCTTCGTCCTCCTCTAATGTGACAGTAATCTCCCCCTCTTCATCCTCCATTCCAAAAACGTCTTCATCTTCTTTCACTTCATCCTCCATTCCAAAAACTGCATCTTCCTCCTTTTCTTTCACAATAACAGCCCCTTCCTCTTTCACTCTGAAGGCGTCTTTCTCTTCTTCTTTCACTGTAACAGCCTCACTCTCTACTTGTTTTTGTATTGTAACAGCCTCTTCTTCTTCCTCCTCTTTCACGAGAACTTCTTTCTCCGTCCAGCAGATCCTCTCTTCTTTAGCAGGAGGAGAGTAGCTTAGTGAACTCATTTTCGGGGATGTTAGCTAGTTAGCATTAGCGACTAGACCAGTGCTAATTTAACCAGCCAGCTAGTTGACTTACAACTTAAATATTACATTAAATGGGGTAGCTAGTTGTTTCCACATGAGTATGTTTAAATCATTGTGGAAAATGAACCACGAAATTGTCTAAAGAACTTGACTGTTCCGACTTTGTTGGCTAGCGAGCTACCGAGGTGGCTGCAGTTGTTGAAGAAGCGTTCCGTCCACTAGATTATACGTCACACTAGAAACATCGCCTGAAAGAAACATATCGCCATCTGCTGTCTGGAAGGAGTAAACGCAGTTGAGGAGGGATTTTTACTTTCTTCTTCATTGAATTATAATATTATAAAGCAGTTTAGGGAAACGTTTTTTTTCTCTCTATTAAATATTAATATTATATCTACAGATACAACGAGCAACAAGTGTTGTTTGATTAGTTATGATAATTTAAAACAAACTCTACATCTACTCCACATCTGTATTTCTGATTCAGTCAAATAAGTAGATATCAAAATAAGCACCTAGTTATTGATACCCTTGATAAAGATGATTAAAAATGTATGTATAAAATAGATAAATTAACTTTACCCACTACCAGGATATTTTAGCCCAAAACCTGGTTACCTCTCTGCTAGGAGGCTGAAACTTGGCCATAAGTGGATCTTCCAGCAAGACACATCAACATTCACAAAGAAATTGGTCATCTCAGTCTTCGGACTTGAACCCCATTGAAAACCTGTGGTTTGAAATGAACAGGGCAGTCCACAAGCGCAGAAAAAATAAACCAGAGATTATGTATGGAGGAACGGTCTAAGATCCCACCCAATGTGTTCTCTAATCTCATAAAACATGTCAGTGTAGTTATCCTCCCAAGGGGAGGGTGCTGGAGTATTGAAAACAAGGGTGGCAATAATTCAGACCCCTACCTTTTGAGAATTACATGTTAAACTAAATCTATTTCTCTGAGCAATTGTATCCGTACAAAATAATATAATTTCCTTTTTTTTGGCGTAACAATACATCATGTAGATGTATATAATGGACAGACTAGGTCTATACTGCTCCTACATGGTGTAACAATACATCATATAGATGTAAATAATGAACAGACTAGGTCTATACTGCTCCTACATGGTGTAACAATACATCATATAGATGTAAATAATGAACAGACTAGGTCTATGCTGCTCCGACATGGTGTAACAATACATCATATAGATGTATATAATGAACAGACTAGGTCTATACTGCTCCTACATGGTGTAACAATACATCATATAGATGTAAATAATGAACAGACTAGGTCTATACTGCTCCGACATGGTGTAACAATACATCATATAGATATACAGTTGTGGCGAAAAGTTTTGAGAATGACACAAATATTAATTTCCACAATGTTTTCTGCTTCAGTGTCTTTAGATATTTTTGTCAGATGTTACTATGGAATACTGAAGTATAATTACCACCATTTCATAAGCGTCAAAGGATTTTATTGACAATTACATGAAGTTGATGCAAAGAGTCAATATTTGCAGTGTTGACCCTTCTTTTTCAAGACTTCTGCAATCCGCCCACGCATGCTGTCAATTAACTTCTGGGCCACAACCTGACTGATGGCAGCCCATTCTTACATAATCAATGCTTGGATTTTGTCAGAATCTGTGGGCTTTTGTTTGTTCACCCGCCTCTTGAGGATTGACCACAAGTACTCAATGGGATTAAGGTCTGGGGAGTTTCCTGGCCATGGGCCCAAAACATCGATGTTTTGTTCCCTGAGCCACTTAGTTATCACTTTTGCTTTATGGCAAGGTGCTCCATCATGCCGGAAAAGGCATTGTTCGTCACCAAACTATTCCTGGATGGTTGGGAGAAGTTGCTCTAGGAGGATGTGTTGGTACCATTCTTTATTCATGGCTGTGCTCTTAGGAAAAATTGTGAGTGGGCCCACTCCCTTGGCTGAGAAGCAACCCCACACATGAATGGTCTCAGGATGCTTTACTGTTGTCATGACACAGGACTGATGGTAGTGCTCACCTTGTCTTCTCCAGACAAGCTTTTTCTGGATGCCCCAAACAATCGGAAAGGGGATTCATCAGAGAAAATGTCTTTACCCCAGTCCTCAGCAGTCCAATTGATAAGGGGATTTATGTTTAAGGTAATGACTAAAGAATTCCACCCTGAAATGTAATTATTAAATTATGTTCCATGAATAATTAGACAAATGTAACTATTAGTAATTATTAGATTATGTAACATGTATAATGAATAATTAGAGTGATAAACTTAAGTCCAATAAGGTTTGGTCGAGACAAGTAAGGGAGAGAAATGTGTGTGTGTGACTAAGAAAATACAGAGGACAATTAAACTATGCATGACCTGACCTGGTTGGAACTTTGAAAAACCTACGACAGGAAAGAGACCTTGTCAAGGTCCCTCTAATCTAGGGAGGGAGGAAACGGCATGGAACTGCCAGCTTGGTAGTGATAAACGAGGAATGTGGACGTTGGGGAAAGATACACACACACACACACACAAACAGTAGGTGGGATGTATGTGCATGTAGGTGGGGGTGGGAGTTATAAAATGACATGTCTTTGCATATTTAACTTATTCAGAACGTTCTCTGAATAAACCTACGGACCTTTTGCAGAATCTGAGTCTTTGCCTAATTAATATTAAACCCAGGTTCTTACAAAGCTCGGGGATTGGTCAAAGCTTAAATAATTGTTTAGTTATCATCATTGGGATTGAAGATTCTTGTGACAGTACCAGTGCCCCCTGTATATAACCTCCACACTGATTCGGTACCAGTGCCCCCTGTATATAGCTTCCTCATTAACTCGGTACCGGTGCCCCCTGTATATAGCCTCCACACTGACTCAGTACCGGTGCCCCCTGTATATAGTCTCCACACTGACTCGGTACCGGTGCCCCCTGTATATAGCCTCGTTATTGTTTTTCCGCATTGTGTTACTTTTTATTATTACTTTTTATTTGTGTCTACTTTGTAAACGTTTTCTTCTTCTTGAACTGCACGGTTGGTTAAGTTCTTGTAAGTAAAGCATTTCACAGTAAAGTCTAAGTTTGTGTCTTGATGGATTTGTAAAAAACAGTTTGTCATAAAACACTATATGTCACGCAAGACTAGGTGGGTGAAGGAATCAGGCGCAGAGACTTCCACTTGGGAAAAGTGCTCTTTAATACGGCACACAAAAATGACAAGCTCAACAACACAGGGCGTGGACAACAAAGTGACTACCCAAAACACAGGGTGCCAAGTCCGTAACACGTAACAAACACGTAACAAAAAGACAATCCCGCACAAAACAAAGGCGGGTACACGTATGTAACATAGGGAAGCTCATTAAGCCATACAATAGAACACAGGTGAAACTAATAAGACAAAACAAACAGACAAACGAGAAAGGGATCGGTGGCGGCTAGTAGGACGGTGACGACGACCGCCGAGCACAGCCCGAACAAGCATGGGAGCCAACTTCGGCGGAAGTCGTGACAGTACCCCCCACCTGACGCGCGGCTCCTGCAGCGCGCCGCCACCGGCCTCGAGGACGACCCGGAGGGTGATGCGCCGGGCGATCCGGGTGGAGGCGGTGGAAGTCTCTCAGCAGAGAAGGGTCCAAAATGTCCACCACCGGAACCCAGCATCTATCCTCCGGTCCGTACCCCTCCCAGTTCACGAGGTACTGTAGGCCCCTCACCCGGCGTCTCGAGTCCAGAATGCCACGTACTGTGTACGCCGGGGACCCATCGATGTCCAGAAGGGGCGGAGGGACCTCAGGCACCTCACCTTCCTGCAGGGGACCAGGAGAGACACATGACACGATGGGACAATCCTGAAACCTTGGAATGTGTAACCTGTAACACACCTCGTTTATTCTCCTCAGGACTTTAAATGGCCCCACACACTGCGGCCCCAGCTTCCGGCAGGGCAGGTGGAGGGGCAGGTGGAGGGTCGAGAGCCAGACCCGGTCCCCCAGTGCGAACATGGGGGCCTCACTGCAGTGCTGGTCAGCGCTCCTCTTCTGCCTTTCTCCTGCTAGTCTTAGCGACTCCTGGACAGCTTTCCAGGTGTCCTTGGAGCGCTGTACCCATTCCTCTACTGCAGGAGCCTCGGTCTGGCTCTGAAGCCATGGGGCCAGGACCGGCTGGTAACCCAACACACACTCAAAAGGGGACATGTTCGTTGAGGAGTGGCGGAGGGAGTTCTGAGCGAGCTCAGCCCAAGGAACATACCTCGCCCATTCACCAGGCCGGTCCCGGCAATATGACTGCAGAAACCTGCCCACATCCTGGTTTACGCGCTCCACCTGCCCATTACTCTCGTGGTGAAAACCCGAGGTCAAGCTGACCCAGACCCCCAGTCTCTCCACAAACGCCCTCCAAACTCTGGATGTGAATTGTGGTCCCCGATCAGAAACGATGTCCTCAGGCACCCCATAGTGCCGGAAAACATGCATAAACAAGGCCTCCGCAGTCTGCAGGGCCGTAGGGAGACCGAGCAACGGGATGAGACGGCAGGACTTAGAAAACATAAAATAGGAGACATAAAATCTCACGTCCTTAGCCAACGTGGGCCACTAGTATCTCCCTCTAAGACTCAGTACTGCCCTCTCGATGCCAGGATGACCCGAGGAGGGTAGAGTATGAGCCCAACTGATTATCTTATCCCGGACACCACTCGGGACTAATTGAGCCCCCGCTGGACAGTTAGGGGGGGCCGGCCCTCTCTATCTCCGCGTGTCCACCTCCCATACTACCGGTGCCACGAGACATGAAGGTGGAATGATGGGAGTTGGCTCAGCGGACCGCTCCTCGGTATCATAGAGGTGGGACAACGCGTCGGCTTTGGTGTTTTGGGAGCCTTGCCGGTACGAGATGGTGAACCAAAACCGGGTAAAAAACATGGCCCATCTAGCTTGACGCGGATTTAGTCTCCTCGCTGCCCGGATATACTCGAGATTACCGGTACAATGGTCAGTCCAGATGAGAAAAGGGTGTTTCGCCCCCTCAAGCCAATGTCTCCACACCTTCAGAGCCTTGACTACAGCTAACAACTCCCGGTCCACCACGTCATAGTTCCTCTCCACCGGACCGAGCTTCCTCGAAAAGAAGGCACAAGGGCGGAGCTTGGGTGGCACGCCCGAGCGCTGGGACAGCACTGCCCCGACCCCCACCTCGGACGCGTCCACCTCCACTATGAACGCTAAAGAGGGGTCCGGATGCGCCAACACGGGCGCATTGGTGAACAGCTCTTTCAGACGACTGAAAGCTCTGCCCACCTCTGCTGACCAACGCAAGCGCACCAGTCCTCCCTTCAGCAGTGAGGTAATGGGAGCAGCCACCTGACAAAACCCCGGATAAACCTCTGGTAGTAATTGGCAAACCCTAAAAACCCCTGCACCTCTTTGACCGTGGTCGGAGTCGGCCAATTACACACGGCTGTAACGCGGTCACACTCCATCACCACCCCGGAGGTGGAAATACGATAACCCAGGCAGGAAACGACCTGTTTGAAGAACACACATTTCTGTACTTGCAATATGGGTCATGCCCCAGCAGTCGCCCAAGTACCTTACGCACCAGAGACACGTGTGGCAGAATAGATCAAGATGTCATCGATGTACACTACCACTCCCTGCATTACATTTACATTTACATTTAAGTCATTTAGCAGACGCTCTTATCCAGAGCGACTTACAAATTGGTGCATTCACCTTATGATATCCAGTGGAACAGCCACTTTACAATAGTGCATCTAAATCTTTTAAGGGGGGGGGGTGAGAAGGATTACTTATCCTATCCTAGGTATTCCTTAAAGAGGTGGGGTTTCAGGTGTCTCCGGAAGGTGGTGATTGACTCCGCTGTCCTGGCGTCGTGAGGGAGTTTGTTCCACCATTGGGGGGGCCAGAGCAGCGAACAGTTTTGACTGGGCTGAGCGGGAACTGTACTTCCTCAGTGGTAGGGAGGCGAGCAGGCCAGAGGTGGATGAACGCAGTGCCCTTGTTTGGGTGTAGGGCCTGATCAGAGCCTGGAGGTACTGAGGTGCCGTTCCCCTCACAGCTCCGTAGGCAAGCACCATGGTCTTGTAGCGGATGCGAGCTTCAACTGGAAGCCAGTGGAGAGAGCGGAGGAGCGGGGTGACGTGAGAGAACTTGGGAAGGTTGAACACCAGACGGGCTGCGGCGTTCTGGATGAGTTGTAGGGGTTTAATGGCACAGGCAGGGAGCCCAGCCAACAGCGAGTTGCAGTAATCCAGACGGGAGATGACAAGTGCCTGGATTAGGACCTGTGCCGCTTCCTGTGTGAGGCAGGGTTGTACTCTGCGGATGTTGTAGAGCATGAACCTACAGGAACGGGCCACCGCCTTGATGTTAGTTGAGAACGACAGGGTGTTGTCCAGGATCACGCCAAGGTTCTTAGCGCTCTGGGAGGAGGACACAATGGAGTTGTCAACCGTGATGGCGAGATCATGGAACGGGCAGTCCTTCCCGGGAGGAAGAGCAGCTCCGTCTTGCCGAGGTTCAGCTTGAGGTGGTGATCCGTCATCCACACTGATATGTCTGCCAGACATGCAGAGATGCGATTCGCCACCTGGTCATCAGAAGGGGGAAAGGAGAAGATTAATTGTGTGTCGTCTGCATAGCAATGATAGGAGAGACCATGTGAGGTTATGACAGAGCCAAGTGACTTGGTGTATAGCGAGAATAGGAGAGGGCCTAGAACAGAGCCCTGGGGGACACCAGTGGTGAGAGCGCGTGGTGAGGAGACAGATTCTTGCCACGCCACCTGGTAGGAGCGACCTGTCAGGTAGGACGCAATCCAAGCGTGGGCCGCGCCGGAGATGCCCAACTCGGAGAGGGTGGAGAGGAGGATCTGATGGTTCACAGTATCGAAGGCAGCCGATAGGTCTAGAAGGATGAGAGCAGAGGAGAGAGAGTTAGCTTTAGCAGTGCGGAGCGCCTCCGTGATACAGAGAAGAGCAGTCTCAGTTGAATGACTAGTCTTGAAACTTGACTGATTTGGATCAAGAAGGTCATTCTGAGAGAGATAGCTGGAGAGCTGGCCAAGGACGGCACGTTCAAGAGTTTTGGAGAGAAAAGAAAGAAGGGATACTGGTCTGTAGTTGTTGACATCGGAGGGATCGAGTGTAGGTTTTTTCAGAAGGGGTGCAACTCTCGCTCTCTTGAAGACGGAAGGGACGTAGCCAGCGGTCAGGGATGAGTTGATGAGCGAGGTGAGGAAAGGGAGAATGTCTCCGGAAATGGTCTGGAGAAGAGAGGAGGGGATGGGGTCAAGCGGGCAGGTTGTTGGGCGGCCAGCCGTCACAAGACGCGAGATTTCATCTGGAGAGAGAGGGGAGAAAGAGGTCAGAGCACAGGGTAGGGCAGTGTGAGCAGAACCAGCGGTGTCGTTTGACTTAGCAAACGAGGATCGGATGTCGTCGACCTTCTTTTCAAAATGGTTGACGAAGTCATCTGCAGAGAGGGAGGAGGGGGGGAGGGGGAGGAGGATTCAGGAGGGAGGAGAAGGTGGCAAAGAGCTTCCTAGGGTTAGAGGCAGATGCTTGGAATTTAGAGTGGTAGAAAGTGGCTTTAGCAGCAGAGACAGAAGAGGAAAATGTAGAGAGGAGGGAGTGAAAGGATGCCAGGTCCGCAGGGAGGCGAGTTTTCCTCAATTTCCGCTCGGCTGCCCGGAGCCCTGTTCTGTGAGCTCGCAATGAGTCGTCGAGCCACGGAGCGGGAGGGGAGGACCGAGCCGGCCTGGAGGATAGGGGGTATAGAGAGTCAAAGGATGCAGAAAGGGAGGAGAGGAGGGTTGAGGAGGCAGAATCAGGAGATAGGTTGGAGAAGGTTTGAGCAGAGGGAAGAGATGATAGGATGGAAGAGGAGAGAGTAGCGGGGGAGAGAGAGTGAAGGTTGGGACGGCGCGATACCATCCGAGTAGGGGCAGTGTGGGAAGTGTTGGATGAGAGCGAGAGGGAAAATGATACAAGGTAGTGGTCGGAGACTTGGAGGGGAGTTGCAATGAGGTTAGTGGAAGAACAGCATCTAGTAAAGATGAGGTCGAGCGTATTGCCTGCCTTGTGAGTAGGGGGGGAAGGTGAGAGGGTGAGGTCAAAAGAGGAGAGGAGTGGAAAGAAGGAGGCAGAGAGGACTGAGTCAAAGGTAGACGTGGGGAGGTTAAAGTCGCCCAGAACTGTGAGAGGTGAGCCGTCCTCAGGAAAGGAGCTTATTAAGGCATCAAGCTCATTGATGAACTCTCCGAGGGAACCTGGAGGGCGATAAATGATAAGGATGTTAAGCTTGAAAGGGCTGGTAACTGTGATTGCATGGAATTCAAAGGAGGCGATAGACAGATGGGTAAGGGGAGAAAGAGAGAATGACCACTTGGGAGAGATGAGGATCCCGGTGCCACCACCCCGCTGACCAGAAGCTCTCGGGGTGTGCGAGAACACGTGGGCGGACGAAGAGAGAGCAGTGGGAGTAGCAGTGTTATCTGTGGTGATCCATGTTTCCGTCAGTGCCAAGAAGTCGAGGGACTGGAGGGAGGCATAGGCTGAGATGAACTCTGCCTTGTTGGCCGCAGATCTGCAGTTCCAGAGGCTACCGGAGACCTGGAACTCCACATGGGTCGTGCACGCTGGGACCACCAGATTAGGGTGGCCGCGGCCACGCGGTGCGGAGCGTTTGTATGGTCTGTGCAGAGAGGAGAGAACAGGGATAGACAGACACATAGTTGACAGGCTACAGAAGAGGCTACGCTAATGCAAAGGAGATTGGAATGACAAGTGGACTACACGTCTCGAATGTTCAGAAAGTTAAGCTTACGTAGCAAGAATCTTATTGACTAAAATGATTAAAATGATACAGTACTGCTGAAGTAGGCTAGCTGGCAGTGGCTGCGTTGTTGACTTTGTAGGCTAGCTGGCAGTGGCTGCGTTGTTGACACTACACTAATCAAGTCGTTCCGTTGAGTGTAATAGTTTCTACAGTGCTGCTATTCGGGGGCTAGCTGGCTAGCTAGCAGTGTTGTTTACGTTACGTTGCGTTAAAAGAACGACAATAGCTGGCTAGCTAACCTAGAAAGTCGCTCTAGACTACACAATTATCTTTGATACAAAGACGGCTATGTAGCTAGCTATGTAGCTAGCTACGAGCAAACAAATCAAACCGTTGTACTGTAATGAAATGAAGTGGAAATGTGATACTACCTGTGGAGCGAAGCGGAATGCGACCGGGTTGTTCTATTCGGTAGACGTTGGCTAGCTGTTGGCTAGCTAGCAGTGTCTCCTACGTTAAGGACGACAAATAGCTGGCTAGCTAACCTCGGTAAATTAAGATAATCACTCTAAGACTACACACTCTAAACTACACAATTATCTTGGATACGAAGACAGCAAAGAGAGCTATGTAGCTAGCTAACACTACACTAATCAAGTCGTTCAGTTGAGTGTAATAGTTTCTACAGTGCTGCTATTCGGTGAACGTTTGCTAGCTGGCTAGCTGCTGGCTAGCTGCTGGGCAAATAGCAGTGAAGGACGACGAAATACGATAATTACTCAATTATCTTTGATACAAAGACGGCTATGTAGCTAGCTAAGAAGAAATTGCTAAGATTAGACAAATCAAACCGTTGTACTATAATGAAATGTAATGAAATGTAATACTACCTGCGGAGCGAAGTGCGGATGCGACCGCTCGCTCCAACCCGGAAGTACTGCCCGAGCAGGTCTCGGAGAATCTCATCTACGAAGGATTGGAAGACGGCTGGAGCATTTTTCAACCCATATGGCATGACGCGGTACTCATAATGGCCAGATGTAGAACTACATGGGGTTTTCCACTCATCTCCTCCCCGGATACGCACCAGATTATACGCACTCCACAGGTCCTGTTTTGTGAAGAAGCTCACCCGGTGAAATTATTCCACCGCCGTAGCGATGAGAGGTAGTGGGTAACTAAACCCCACTGTGATGGAATTTAGACCTCGATAATCAATGCACGGACGCAGACCTCTCTCCTTCTTCTTCACAGAAAAGAAGCTTGAGGAGACAGGTGATGCGGAGGACCGAATGTACCCCTGTCCCAGCGATTCAGCAACATATGTCTTCATAGCTACTGTCTCCTCCTGGGACAATGGGTACACGTGACTCCTAGGAAGTGCAGCGTTCTCCAGCGTTCTCCAGGAGGTATATCTCCTCAACGATGGGGTGGTAATTGGCTCGCCTTCCTTTTACTGAAGGCGATAGCCAAATCGGCATATTCAGAGGGAATGCGCACAGTGGAAACCTGGTCTAGACTCTTCAGCGTAGTTGCACCAACGGCAACCCCGATACACCTGCATTAACACTCCTCTGACAACCCCTTAATAGCCCCCTATAATCACTGGGTTGTGCTGAGCTAGCTAGGGAATTCCCAACACCACTGGAAACGCAGGTGAATCGATAAGGAACAAATTAATCTGCTCCTTATGACTCCCATGAGTTACCATGTCCAGCGGCACCGTGGCCTCCCTGACCACTCCTGACCCTAATGGTCGGCTATCTAAGGAGTGCACGGGGAAAGGTAGGTCTAACGACACAAGGAGAATCCCTAGCCTTAACGCGAGCCCCCGATCCATGAAATTCCCAGCTGCGCCTGAATCGACTAGCGCCTTATGCTGTAGAGAGGGAGAAAACCCAGGGAATGAAGGTAACACATACATATGACCGACAGGATGACTCTGGTTCTGACTCACCTGGGGTGATCGAGTAGTGCTCCGCCTGCCCTCCCAACTCCCAGACGAGTTCTTCCAGCACCGGTCGGCCGTGTGTCAACGCTGACCACAACTGGTGCAGGAGGAAACTCCTCCTCCGGTCCCCCTCGAAGCCGCCCCCATCCAGCGTGAGGGTGGTTTCCCGACACGCTAGCTCCCTGCGGACGTCCTCCCTGAGGCTACATCGAAAATGGTCTATCAAGGCCCTGTTGTTCCACCCCGCTCCTGCGGCCAAAGTCCTGAACTCCAGGGCAAAGTCCTGTGCGCTCCTCGTCTCCTGACGCAGGTGGACGAGCCGTTCACCGGCCGCACGACCCTCTGGTGGGTGATCAAATACAGCTCGGAATCGGCGGGTGAACTCGGGGTAGTGATCCCTCGCCGAGTCTGGGCCATTCCACACTGCGTTTGCCCACTCTAGGGCTCGTCCAGTCAGACGGGAGACGAGGGCGCTCACGCTCTCCTCTCCGGAGGGGAGTAGGACAAACGGTCACCATCTCCCCAAAGGAACTTTGGAGCTCTGTCAGAGTGACCATCAGGTTTTGGGTCACCTCCCTGACCAAGGCCCTTCTCCCCCAATCACTCAGTTTGGCCAGGTGACCAGCTCTAGGAAGATTATTCCATTTAAGAATGATGGAGGCCACTGTGTTCTTGGGGACCTTCAATGCTGCAGAATTTGATTTGGTACCCTTCCCCAGATCTGTGCCACGAC
This sequence comes from Oncorhynchus gorbuscha, assembly GCF_021184085.1. Classification (NCBI taxonomy): domain Eukaryota; kingdom Metazoa; phylum Chordata; class Actinopteri; order Salmoniformes; family Salmonidae; genus Oncorhynchus; species Oncorhynchus gorbuscha. The sequence continues at coordinate 46,933,939 of NC_060186.1, forward strand.
ACAATCCTGTCTTGGAGCTCTACGGACAGTTCCTTCTACCTCATGGCTTGTTTTTTGCTCTGACATGCTCTGTCAACTCTAAATAAGGTTTCTCTGTTTTTTGCCTGTTTTCACATTTTCATTATTGTGTGTAGATTAATGAGGATTCTCTTAAAAAAACAATTGTAATATAAATCTGTAACGTAACAAAATGTGGAAAAACAGAAGGGGTCTGAACATCCTGAATGAACTGTTTTATTTCATTAAAAAAAATATAACCTTGATTTAACTCCAAATCACGTCCGGTTGTGGACTCAAACCGGGGTGTCTGTAGTGACGCCTCAAGCACTAAGATGCAGTGTCTTTGACCGCTGCGCCACTCAGGAGCCCCAAAATAATGCTCTAGTGCTGTCCCCACCTAAAATAAATCTTGGTCAACCAAGAGTCATCTGTTCATTCTACCAATCGATTGGTTGAAATGTTATGTGTGGTTTTCCATATATAAACACACCCCATGTGTTTTAATGAATCAACTATATGTACTGAACTGGTGTGATGCTTTAAGCACACTATTTGATTAAATAATTAAGACACACAAATGACTTGAGGGAGCCAGAGATCAAGATAACTTAACCAGAAGGAGAAAAATTCTGCCGTTATGCTCCTGAAGTTTCCGGTAATGGGCTACACCAGCGGTCGGCAACCTTTTCCATTTGGAGTGCCAAGTTATCTTACCATTTCTACCTATCTGCGTGCCAGTTAGGATTTTCATATGCACATTTTCATGGAACAGTTTCATGTCATTTACAATAGTATCTCAAAATCATTCTATCTAAATATAAATGAAAATTATACAAATCTAAAAGTAACTTTTATTGCCATTGCCAACTATGTAAAAATTGCCTACATAAGGCCAACAAATAAAAACATTGCAGCCTGCAGGTAGAAAATATCCTACAAATCACATTTGCTGCACATGGCCTGTCTACAACAAACTTGAAACACTGCATCAACTATCAACTGGGTCGGCCTAAAACTCGAGAGAGCAAGCTTGCAACATTGTATAAAATATTTTGGACCCTCAAAGTTTCCCACACCAGTGAGTTTGGGACAGACACAGCTCTATGCTACTTGTGCAAAGAATAAGAAATAATCAGGTATCTTATGACATTTCCACTGGATCAGAGCATTACATTTTCCCCTTTTATGACAAGTGGTTATCGAAAGGGCGAGAGCTGGAAATATTTAACGAAAATACTTTGAGGAACTATTGTCATTTGCAATTGATTTTGATTAGACTTTGTTTACTTGCTGTTTGAGGTGAAGAAAAAATGACTTTGAGAAGCTCCACAACTCATTAGTCGTGGTGCGTTAAGACAATCAGAAATTCTATCAGACATCCCCAAATGGGCACATTTATAGGCCTACAGTTGTGCGCAGGCCAGGGAGACTAGTCCTACTTCTATATGCGTAATCAGGTGTGCATCCTTACTCAACATTGACAGGAGTGTTTCAAACAAAAGACATTGAATACATTTACAAAATGTATTACGCATCTTGCGGGGTCAGGTCTGGGTGGTCTTCCATAGGCCGTTTAATTTAGTGTCCGTTTGGGTCGGCAATGATTCTATTTTTCCATAGTATGTTGTACTGAAGTTGACCGACTGAAAGGGAGTGTAACTTTGATTATAATTACTCTTCCCTGAAGGAGGGAAACAAGGTATAACATCTGTTTGGCCCCGCCCTTTCCTGGGTCAGTGAAGAGCGATATTAAATTGAAGGAATGAATCAAAGCCTCACGATCATTACCTGTGGAATGCGGGGCTTCCAGCGAGGCACGGATTTGAATAGTATGTTGTACCTAGTTTCCCTCCTTTAGGGAATAGTATTTATAGTCATAACGTGTGGATTTAGTAGTATGTTGCACCCAGTTTCCCTCCTTCAGGGAACAGTAGTTATAGTCATAACATGTGGCTTTAACCTGTTAAGCTTACCCCCTACTTTTTCGAACATTCTGTTAAAAATCTCACAACATTTCAGCGCCCTGCTACTCATGCCAGGAATATAGTATATGCATATGATTAGTATGTGTGGATAGAAAACACTCAGACGTTTATAAAACTGGTTAAATCACGGCTGTTGCTTTAACATAACGTGCGTTTCATTGAAAAGTGCAGGAAAATCTGATCACTGAAAGTGGAAAAATATATCTATCTGCCGCTTCAACCCATTGTTATGGGCGAAAGACATTAAATATGGCTGAGGTTGCAGTACCTACAGCTTCCACACGATGTCAGCAGTCTTGTCATTTGCCTAGGATTTGTTTCTTGGTCAAACGAACAAGAGACAGCCCATTTCTTCCGGTCTCCGACCGGATATTTTGGTTGAGAAATAGACGGACAGTATTTCAAGATGGATCCCTATAGAAAACACTTCGTCTCGTGATTAATTTGATCGCTTATTAACGTTTACTAATACCTAAAGTTGCATTACAAAAGTATTTCAAAGTGTTTTGTGAAAGTTTATCGTCGACTTTTTAAATTTTAAAAAATGACGTTACGTTATGAAACGCTATTTTTTTTCATTTATCACACAGTCTACATAGAACGATATCTAGGCTACATATGGACCGATTTAATCGAAAAAAAGACCCAATAGTGATTATGGGACATCTAGGAGTGCCAACAAAGAAGATGGTCAAAGGTAATAAATGTTTTATATTTTATTGTGCGGTTTGTGTAGCGCCGAATATGCAAATTATTTTGTTTACGTCCCCTGCGGGTCTTTTGTGGTGTTACATGCTATCAGATAATAGCTTCTCATGCTTTCACCGAAAAGCATTTTAAAAATCTGACTTGTTGCCTGGATTCACAACGAGTGTAGCTTTAATTCAATACCCTGCATGTGTATTTTAATGAACGTTTGAGTTTTAACTAATACTATTAGCATTTAGCGTAGCGCATTTGCATTTCCAGAGCTCTAGATGGGACGCCTGCGTGCCAGGTAGAAGCAAGATTAATAGTATGTTGTACCTCGTTTCTCTCCTTCAGGGAACAGTAGTTATAGTCATAATGTTAAGCGTGTCATATGATGAACTACATCTTAAATATTGGATCTTGCTGTCGGACAGTTTTTTGTATTCAGATCTCTGAAATGCACTCTACCTACGTAACATTTAGTGTCTCCTTATATTATGCTGGGAAATCATGGACACAGAAATTAAAAATAATTTCAGAGTTTGCAAAATCCAATGGTTTTAACTGAGTCCCCTTAACTTTATTGACAACACCCAAATGGATACTGTCATTAACGCACTTCTTCAATAATTACACATAATTCTTAATACTGTCGCAATTTAGTTACAGTCACATGTTCAACTATCATCAGCTGATCTAGGAAATCATTTTCTGGATGCCAGTCGAATGACTAACATCAAGACATGCAACAACAACCAAAGTGCTTCTTCATTCATTACTCTGGTAAAGACAGTTATGCTGTGCTCCACGTTGGATTCAAATCCCTAACAAATTGATGTTTATAATGTTATTGTCTGCTTGATTTACTGTCGGGTCTCGTTAGTCAGTTTGGACACAGAGATACTTAGCTCATAATGTGTAGAGAACTGTTCCTTGATGGATAGGCTATTATACAACACACATAGCTATTTTCCTTAATTCAGGACATTTAGAATGACAACACATTACAGAGTAGCCTAGTGGGATTATTCACAAAATTATCTGGTGATCAGGTTATGAAATGTCACGACAAAGACATTTTAGTTTCCATGTTTCACCTGAAATATTAAATGATTTATAGTCCTGCTGTTAGGTGAAGTTATGGGTCCTACAGTAGGTCTATGTTGTTGTTAGGTGAAGTTATGGGTCCTACAGTAGGTCTATGGTATTGGTATAACTAGTGTTTTCCGCATTAGCAGGGAGGAGTTTCTACAACCAAATTGCGTGACCATCGCCATTGTGCTGCAATTTTAGCAAACACAGAAAGGAGCCTATATTGGAAACCAAAAGTCGTCTGGGACACTGCTTAGGATTTCAACAACTTTAATGACATATTTCTAGCCTACAATCGTCAATGTTACTACTAATGTGAAAACAAGACAAATATGACTATTGTTGCTCATTTGACTGTCTTAAGACAATTCAAGATTTGTATTTGAATTTAAGACAGCAATTGTTGTACAACTTCATGGATACGCTCTGGACATCACCTTTTACCTAAAATAAAACTGGGGATTTATGCTTTTGTGGGCCTTTAATCATCTGTCTGACTTTGTTGTTCACGCAGGAGAGAGAAGTGACTATTATGGAACCTCTGGGGAGCCTCAACAACATCATGAAGCTGAAGAGGCAGAGAAGAGTCTCTCCAGATCAGGACACCTCAAGAAACACCATCAGAGACCCACAGGAAAGAAATCTCACTGCTGCTCTCACTGTGGGAAACGTTTCAAATCTTCATCAGAACTTTAAAAAAACACCAGCAAATACACACAGGAGAGAAGCCTTATAGCTGTAATCAATGTGGGAAGAGTTTTACTCAGTCAAGCAAGCTGGTAACATACCAGAGAACACACACAGGAGAGTAGCCATATAGCTGTGAGCAATGTAGGAAAAGCTTTTCTCGGATAGACCACCTTAAAGGACACCAGAGGACACACACAGGATATAAATCTTACAGCTGTAATCAGTGTGGGAAGAATTTTATTCAGTCAAACAGCCTGAATCGACACCAGAGAACACACACAGGAGAGAAATCTTATAGCTGTGATCAATGTGGGAAAAGCTTTGGTTGAACTTATTATCTGACTGAACATAAGCAAACACACCCAGGAGAGAAACCTTACCACTGCTCTGACGGTGGGAAGAGCTTTGCTTCCCTGAGGAACCTGACACAACACCAGATGTGTCCTCTTTGGACACATGAAAAAAAGAAGGAGCAGACATTTCTGAACTCTTAACCAACAGGCCTTTACACCTATGAATGAGTATCAATAATGAGACACTATTTCTGAGGCTACATGATGTATCGTTCAGCAGATTTACTTTGTAATATTATTTTTGTTTGTTTTTATCACTTAATTTACTTGACAGATTGCCAATAGTCTTAAAACGTATTTTCTTCTGTTTAAGCTATTCTGATGTTAATTTACTTCTGTGTTTTGGGTCGTTGTCCTGTTGCATCACCCAACTTGACCTTCAATTGGCGGACAAAAAGCCTTACATTCTCCTGTAAAATGTCTTGATAAACTCGGGAATTCATTTTTCCCTAGATGATAGCAAGCTGTCCAGGCCCTGAGGCAGCAAAGCAGCCACAAACCATGATGCTCCGTCCACCATACTTTACAGTTGGGAGGAGGTTTTGATGTTGGTGTGCTGTGCCTTTTCCCCCCCACACATAGTGGTGTGTTTTCCTTCCAAACAACTCAACTTTAGTTTAATGTATCCACAAAATATTTTGCCAGTGGAGCTGTGGAACATCCAGATGCACTTTTGCAAACTTCAGACTTGCAGCAATGTTTTTTTTTGGACAGCAGTGGCTTCTTCCTTGGTGTCCTCCCATGAACACAATTCTTGTTTAATGTTTTACGTATTGTAGACTCGTCAACAGAGATGTTAGCATGTTCCAGAGATTTCTGTAAGTCTTTAGCTGACACTCTAGGATTCTGTGCTGTGCTCTTGTAGTCATCTTTGCAGGACGGCCACTCCTAGGGAGAGTAGCAACAGTGCTGAACTTTATCCATTTATAGACATTTTGTCTTACCGTGGACTGATGAACATCAAGGCTTTTAGAGATACTTCTGTAACCCTTTCCAGCTTTATGCAAGTCAACAAGAGATCTCTTTTGTTCGAGGCATGGTTCACATCAGGCAATGCTTCTTGTGAATAGCAAATTCACATTTTGTGAGTATTATTTCTAGGGCAAGGCAGCTGTAACCAACATCTCCAATCTCGTCTTGATTGGACTCCATGTAAGCTCACTCCAGACTCCAATTAGCTTTCAATATAGACAAGAAAAATACAATAGTGTGTGTGTTATTAGTTGAAGCACACTATGTTTGTCCATTGTTGTGACTTAGATGAAGATCAGATCAAATGTGATGACCAATTTATGCAGAAATCCAGGTCATTCCAAAGGGTTCACATACTTTTTCTTGCCACTGTAGATGTCATGTATTGTCATGTTATGCTCTCTATAATGAAACATCACCAAGTGAAAATAAAGTTGATAAAATACTCTTAATAGTCATTAAATAAAAAATGGTTGTTCAGAAATCATTATTTATCATGTTGCTCTCATGAAATGAACAAAATATTTTACAATCATTACCACTACTGATATTCACATAGAATAATATAAGTACAAGGATCATATTTCTCAATTGCATTGACCTGCAGACATCAGACACTCTCCCGTATGCACATATGACTGAAATGTAACCAATCACAAAAATCACTAAGAAAGCTTTGATGGCTTAATAAAAATTTAACTGCATGTTTCTGCCAGCCAATGGGATAATTCCAGTGCAGTACATGTATAAAGGGATAATTCCAGTGCAGTACATGTGTAAAGGGATAATTCCAGTGCAGGACATGTGTAAAGGGATAATTACAGTGCAGGACATGTGTAAAGGGATAATTCCAGTGCAGTACATGTGTAAAGGAATAATTCCAGTGCAGTACATGTGTAAAGGGATAATTCCAGTGCAGGATATGTGTAAAGGGATAATTCCAGTGCAGGACATGTGTACAGGGATCATTCCAGTGCAGTACATGTGTAAAGGGATCATTCCAGTGCAGTACATGTGTAAAGGAATAATTCCAGTGCAGTACATGTGTAAAGGGATAATTCCAGTGCAGGACATGTGTAAAGGAATAATTCCAGTGCAGTACATGTGTAAGGGGATAATTCCAGTGCAGGATATGTGTAAAGGGATAATTCCAGTGCAGGACATGTGTACAGGGATCATTCCAGTGCAGTACATGTGTAAAGGAATAATTCCAGTGCAGGACATGTGTACAGGGATCATTCCAGTGCAGTACATGTGTAAAGGAATAATTCCAGTGCAGTACATGTGTAAAGGGATAATTCCAGTGCAGTACATGTGTAAAGTTTTTCCACCAATGGTGGAACAAACTCCCTCACGACGCCAGGACAGCGGAGTCAATCACCACCTTCCGGAGACACCTGAAACCCCACCTCTTTAAGGAATACCTAGGATAGGATAAAGTAATCCTTCTCACCCCCCCCCCCTTAAAATATTTAGATGCACTATTGTAAAGTGGCTGTTCCACTGGATGTCAGAAGGTGAATGCACCAATTTGTAAGTCGCTCTGGATAAGAGCGTCTGCTAAATGACTTAAATGTAATGTAAATGTAAAGGGATAATTCCAGTGCAGTACACGTGTAAAGGGTGTAGAGGGATAATTCCAATTCAGGAAGTTCCTACCCCCTTCAACTTTTTGCCTGAACATTATAATATACATTTTGCTCAACTGCGTTACCCACTCCAGTCAGCAGATGATGGTGTGGGATTATAAGGTTATGCTGCTAGTGTGACATATAATCTAGTGGACGTAACGCTCCTTTCAACAGCAGCAACAGTTAGTCAGCCACCTCGGTAGTTTGCTAGCCAAAATTGATGAACCAATAAAGCTCTTTAGACGCTTTAGTGTATATTAGACTCTGTGTTTTAAAACCACTTATGTCGTCAAGTTAGTTATCCAAATACATTTCATATTTACTGTGTTGTTGTTATTAGTCAGCTAGCGGACTAAGTTAAGTTAAGTTAGCATTAGCCTAGATAGCTAACGTCTCCAACCATGAGGTCACTAAGCTACTCTCCTCCTGCTAAAGAAGAGGGGGTCTGCTGGACGGAGAAAGAAGCTCTCGTGAAAGAGGAGGAGGAAGAGGAGGCTGTTACAGTAAAAAAAAGTAGTAAGTGAGGCTGTTAGAGTTTTTTTTTAAAGAAGAGAAAGACGTTTCAGTGAAAGAAGAGGAAGATACGTTCAGAGTGAAAGACGAGGAGGGTATTACAGTAAAAGGAGAGGAGGATTCAGTTTTTGGAGTGAAAGAGGAGGGGGAGATGACTGTCACATCGAAAAAGGAGGAGGAAGAAGATGAGGAAACTGGATATCTGGGCCTGGTTTCCCAAACGCATCTTAAGGCATCCAATGGTTCTAACGGTGAACTTTTGAGAAACCGGCCCGTGATTAAAACTAGTATGTACTGTCTTAAATACAGAGGCACAAACTCTGCAGTTGTTGAACTGATGTGTGGTGTTAAAGAGAAAATACGCAATTGCTACATCAATTTTTGGACTTTAAAATGATTTATTCATAGCTATTGATTCTTGAAGAATATAACACATGCCTCATGAGCTTAGTTCAACTCTTGTACCCCATCAGAACTCCAAATAAGCTTTTTTTACTACAATGTTTAGAAACAATGTAAATCAACACTGTATAGCCTCAACATGGTTAAAACTATAATGTTGATATCATGGATAGTCAGGCCTTTCATTCATAGGTCTGTCTATGAATTTGAAAGTAGTTACATTTCTCCAGCCCCATCCATCCCCATCCATCATCTTATTACCAAAACAGTATTTGAACTGCAGATTGGTTGATTGATTGATGTGAGTTTTTTTAAACAGCAACAAAATGGCTGCCCAGAGACTTGGTTTGGTAAACAGCTGAGGGATGGGGGCTGGAGAAATGTAACCACTCTCAAATTCATAGAGAAAGCTATTGTATCAACCTTATCCCAACACCTAGCGACCTCGTCAAGAAGTTCAGACATCTTGGTCTAACAGTTATAAGGTCTCGGCGAAACATACCTAGATTCAGTTACATTCATGAATTGGTTTAAAACGTTTGTTTTAAACCCTTCTCAAAGTTGGGTCCTTGACTGATTTGTAAAAAACTATTTGCCATAAAACACTATTTGTTATTTATTTTAAATGTAACCTTTGATTAACTAGGCAAGTCAGTTAAGAATAAAATCTTATTTACAATGACTGCCTACCCCAGACGACAGGGAGCCAATTGTACGCCGCCCTATGGGACTCCCAATCACTGCCGGTTGTGATCAAATCAAAGTTTATTTGTCAAGTGTGCCGAATACAACAGACCTTACAGTGAAATGCTTACAGGCTCTAACCAACAGTGCAAAAAAAAGGTATTAGGTGAAAAATAGCAGTAGCGAGGCTATATACAGTAGCAAGGCTATAACAGTAGCGAGACTATAACAGTAGCGAGGCTACATACAGGCACTGGTTCGTCGGGCTGATTGAGGTACTATGTACATGTAGTAGATATGGTTAAAGTGACTATGCATATATGATGAACAGAGAGTAGCAGTAGTGTAAAAGAGGGGTTGGCGGGTGGCGGGACACAATGCAGATAGCCCGGTTAGCCAATGTGCGGGGGCACTGGTTGGTCAGACCAATTGAGGTAGTATGTACAGTTAAAGTGACTATGCATATATGATAAACAGAGAGTAGCAGCAGCGTAAAATAGGGTTTTGGGGGGCACACAATGCAAATAGGCCGGGGTAGCCATTTGATTACCTGTTCAGGTAATAGCCACCGTGCTTCTACACCTGCATTGCTTGTTGTTTGGGGTTTAAGGCTAAGTTTCTGTACAGCACTTTGAGATATCAGCTGATGTACGAATTGCTATATAAAAAATATTTAAAAAATAAAAATAAACAATTTGGATTTGATTTGATTCAGGAGTCTTATGGCTTGGGGGTAAAAAGTTATTGAGAACCCTTTTTGTTTTAGACTTGGCACTTCGGTTCCGCATGGCATGTGGTAGTAGAGAGAACAATCTATGACTGGGGTGGCTGAGGTCTTTGACAATTTTTAGGGCCTTCCTCTGACACCGCCTGGTGTAGAGGTCCTGGATGGCAGGCAGCTTAGCCCCAGTGATGTACTGGACCGTACACACTACCCTCTGTAGTGCCTTGCTGCCGGAGGTCTAGCAATTGCCGTACCAGGTAGTGATGCAACCAGTCAGTTTGAGGATCTGAGGACCCATGCCAAATCTATTTAGTTTCCTGAAGGGGAATAGGCTTTGTCGTGCCCTCTTCACGATTGTTTTGGTGTGTTTGGACCATTTAGTTTGTTGTTGATGTGGACACCAAGGAGCTTGAGGCCCTCAACCTGCTCCACTACAGCGCCGTCGATGAGAACGGGGGCGTACTCAGTCTTCCTTTTCCTGTAGTCCACAATCATCTCCTTAGTTTTGGTTAGGTTGAGGGATATATTATTATTCTGGCACCACCCGACCAGGTCTCTTACCTCCTCCCTATAGGCTGTCTCGTCGTTGTCGGTGATCAGGCCAACCACTGTTGTGTCGTCTGCAAACTTAATGATGGTGTGGGAGTTGTGCCTGGCCATGCAGTCATGGGTGAACAGGGAATACAGGAGGGGACTGAGCACGCACCCCTGGGGGGCTCCAATGTTGAGGATCAGCATGGCAGATGTGTTGCTACCTACCCTCACCACCTGGGGGCGGCCCATCAGGAAGTCCAGGATCCAGTTGCAGTCCCAGGATCCTTAGCTTAGTGATCAGCTTTGAGGGTACTGTGTTGTTGAATGCTGAGCTGTAGTCAATGAATAGCATTCTCACATAGGTGTTCATTTTGTCCAGGTGAGAGAGGGCAGTGTGAAGTGCAATAGAGATTGCATCATCTGTGGATATGTTTGGGTGGTATGCCAATTGGTGTGGGTCTAGGGTTTCTGGGATAATGGTGTTGATGTGAGCCATTACCAGCCTTTCAAAGCACTTCATGGCTATGGACGTGAGTGCTACGGGTCTGTAGTTATTTAGGCAGGTTGCCTTCGTGTTCTTGGGCACAGGGACTATGGTGGTCTGCTTGAAACATGTTGTTACAGCCTGGATTCAAACCAGGGTGTCTGTAGTGGCGCCTCAATCACCAATATTTTCTTTTTTACCTTTATTTAACTAGGCAAGTCAGTTAAGAACAAATTTTTATGTTCAATGATGGCTTAGGAACAGTGGGTTCAGGGGCAGAACGACAGATTTGTACCTTGTCGGCTCGGGGATTTGAACTTGCAACCTTCCGGTTACTAATCCAACGCTCTAACCACTAGGCTACCCTGCCGCCCCAATGATGCAGTATCTTAGACCGCTGCGTCACTCGGGAGTCCCAAAATCATGTTCTATTGCTGTCCCCAACTAAAATAAAGAGTCATCTGTTCTTTCTACCAATCACCATAAAATAAATCTTGGTCAACCAAGTCATCTGTTCTTTCTACCAATCACCATGTGTTTTGATAAAATCAACTATATGTACGTAACTTGTCTGATGCTTTGAGCATGCTGTTTCATTAAATAATTACAGATACACAAGTTACTCAAGGGAGCCGGTCATCAATATAACCTGACTAGAGGGAGCCAGTCATCAACATAACCTGACAAGAGGGAGCCTGTCATCAACATAACCTGACTAGAGGGAGCCTGTCATCAACATAACCTGACTAGAGGGAGCCGGTCATTAACATATCCTGACTAAAGGGAGCCGTTCATCAATATAACCTGACTAGAGGGAGCCGGTCATCAACATAACCTGACTAGAGGGAGCCGGTCATCAGTATTTTATTTTTGTTTAACCTTTATTTAACTAGGCAAGTCAGTTAAGAAGAAAATTCTTATTTTCAATGACGGCCTAGGAACAGTGGGTTAACTGCCTGTTCAGGGGCAGAACGACAGATTTGTACCTTGTCAGCTCGGGGGTTTGAAATTGCAACCTTCCGGTTACTAGTCCAACGCTCTAACCACTAGGCTACGCTGCCAACCTAACCTGACTAGAGGGAGCCAGTCATCAACATAACCTGACTAGAGGGAGCCGGTCATCAATATAACCTGACTAGAGGGAGAAAAACTCTTCCTGACTGCCGTTCTGCTCCAGGCAGTTTTCAGTAATAGACTACACCAGCGGTCGTCAAACTTTTTCCAGTTGGAGTGCCAAGTTATCTGACCATTTCTACCAATCTGTGTGCCAGTTATGATTTTCATATGCATTTTCGGGGAACAGTTTAATTTAATTTATAATAGTATAGTATCTCAAAAGTATTGTCTGTGACTAAGCTACATTCTATATAAATCTAAAGGAAAATTATACAACTTTAAAAGTAACTTTTATTGCCATTGCCAACTATGTAAAAATAGCCTACATAAAGCCAACAAATAAACATTGCAGCCAGCAGGTAGAAAATATCCTATAAATCACATTTGCTGCACATGGCCTGTCTACAACAACATGAAACATTGTATCAACTATCAACTGGGTCCTCTGAAACGTGATAGCAAGCATGCAACATTGTATAAAATATTTTAGGCCCTCAAGAGTTTCCCACGCCAGTGAGGTCGGGACAGACACAGCTGTCGGCTATTTGTGCAAAGGATAAAAAGTAATCAGGTATTTTATGACTTTTCCATTGGATCAGAGCATTACAGTTTTCCCTTTCATGCCGAGTGGAAATATTTAACGAAATTGCTTTGAGGAACTATTGGCGTACGTAATTGATTTTGATTACTTAGTTTACTTGCTGTTTGAGGTGAAGAAATATTTACTTTGAGAAACTCCACAACTCATTACTGATGGTGCATTAAGACAATTAGAAATACTATCAGACATCCCCAAATGGGCACATTTATAGGCCTAGATTTGCACACAGGCCAGGTAGACTAGTCCTACTTCTATATGCGTAATTAGGTGTGCGTCCTTACACAACATTGACAGGGGTGTTTCAAACAAAAGACAAAACTGGCACATCTTGCAGGGTAAGGTCTGGGTGGTCTGCCAGGGGCCGTTTAATTTAGTATCCCATTGGGTCGGAATGGGGAATGATTGTATTTTCCCATAGTATGTTTTACCGAAGTTGACCGACTGAAAGGGAGTGTAACTTTATGACTATTGTTGGATTCTAAACTTTGAACATTGAGATATTAAAGACATGCTAGTTCAGACACAGAGTATATAAAGGAGTGAGATCTGTAGAAAGACCGAGTGGCTGTGGAATGTGCTGGGTGGACGGGAGGAGATCACAGGATTGCTATAAGGGAAGCGGATGGACATCCTGTGGATAAGGCAAAGGAGGGGTTGAAGTCAGGAGGTCAGGTCAGATCCCCTAAAGGGAGTAATAAGGGTTTAGTGTCTTGTTACCCTCTTCCTCTGGAACCAGGAGATGTAAGGATTGGAGAGAAGGTGTCCAAAGTTTGGTATATATACTTGTGATGGTGAGAACATATCAGAAGTCAGAAATACACTCAATTAGTATTTGGTAGCATTGCCTTTAAATTGTTTAACTTGAGTTACATGTTTTTGGGGATCCTTCCACAAGCTTCCCATAATAAGTTGAATTTTGGCCCATTCCTCCTGACAGAGCTGGTGTAACTGAGTCAGGATGTCGGCCTCCTTGCTTGCACACGCTTTTTCAGTTCTGTCCACAAATGTTCTATAGGATTGAGGTCAGGACCCTATGATCACTCGGCTACACATTTGATGCCTCCCAGACTCTTCACCAAGACGACTAGAAGCCACTACATCACCGGATTCCTGCCTCGTTTTATGTCTCTCTAATGTCAAAATGCCTTGTATACTGTTTTTTTGGTAGTTATCATTGTTTTATTTTACTACGGAGCCCCTAGTCCCACTCACCATGCCTCAGAGAGCTCTTTTGTCCCACCTCCCACACATGCCATGACCTCAACTAGCATAGCTGGTGCCTCCAGAGATGCAACCTCTCTTATCATCACTCAATGCCTAGGTTTACCTCCACTGTACCCGCACCCTACCATACCAGTCTGTACATTATGCCTTGAATCTATCCTAACACGCCCAGAAGTCTGCTCCTTTTATTCTCTGTTTACAACGCACTAGACGACCAGTTCTGATAGCCTTTAGCCGAACCCTCATCCTACTCCTGTTCCTTGGGTGATGTAGAGGTTAACCCAGGCCCTGTGTGTCCCCAGGTGCTCTCATTTGTGGACTTCTGTAACCGTAAAAGTCTTGGTTTCATGCATGTTAACATCAGAAGCCTCCTCCCTAAGTTTGTTTTACTGACTGCTTTAGCACTCTGCCAACCTTGATGTCCTTGTCATGTCTGAATCCTGACTTTGGAAGGCCACCAAAAATTCTGAAATTTCCATCCCCATCTAGAACATTTTCCATCAAGATAGAAATAACAAAGGGGGAGGAGTTGCAATCTACTGCGGAGATGGCCTGCAAAGTTCTGTCATACTTTCCAGGTCCATGCCCAAACAATTCAATGCTTACGGGCAGTTTTATTTCAATTGTAGAACCCGATAGGAGGAAATCCAATGAGCGTTTTATAGTTTCATCCTTAGAGTAATTTACCCTAAATTGGACACAGTCTCATCAGTTTCTGAGACAATTGGCCAGACTTTGTAGACTGTTTAATAATGCTTACCCTCATCTTTATCAAATTATCCATTAAAGATACCAACTCAAAACCTACGTTCTTCTACATATGGGTTGTTTAAATAGTATCTAATTACATTCTCAGTATTACTTTATCCAATCTCTAGTAATCGTTTATACACACATACAATTGATCATATTTTCATATATTCACAGAATCCATATAAAAAATAAGACATTCTTAGGTACTCAGGACAACCATTCCATTTGCTTTTTCAAGGAGTCTCCATAGCTACAAAGCAGCTCTCCAAACATACTCCCAGCGGAACCAAAAAAATATGTTTGTTTACGGGACAATGACCGGATCGTCAACAGTTTTCTAAATTCCCAGAGACCAGAGCAAAATCAGCCTCCCAGGAACTGTAGACCTTCCGCTGCTTTCTAAAATATCATCACACTTATTATCCAAATTTCAATCATCTGATTAAGCATATTTCAATATGTTACTATCCAAACGTCAGATTATGTAACGGCTTTCTTCTGTGGACGAAGGATCAGACCAAAGCGCAGTGTGGTTAGAGTTCAACATGTTTAATAAGACCATAAACGTGAACACTACAGAATAATAATAACAAAAAACACTAAGGTCAGGGTGTGACAGATTAAGACTCATTTCCCCAGTCACACAACTCTCATATCACAGTCACACAATGCTATTCTCAAACATAACTAATCAATTAGTTGGTTTTCAACATGCTATTCTCAAACATAACTAATCAATTAGTTGGTTTTCTATGTCATGGTTAGTTCCTAGGATAATGCAACTCATACATTTACATCTTTCAATACTTCTAAAATGGGGTACAGGTTTAAAACAATCACATTTTTCAAATAATTACAGGTGCACCTTACTAGCTTATACTATATCATAAATAGTCTTAACTAGTAAACACAGATTCTAGTTTTCATCCAGTTCACACAGATAGCTGACTGGGCCCAGTTTACACCTCCACACAGGAATACACACTCAGAGCCTACTGACTGGGCCCTGTTTAGACCTCCAAGGTGCCCCCCTCACACAGGAACACACACGCTATTCTAAAAAAACGACACTTTCCGTGTTTCGCGCAACTCCTTTTTTGAAACTAGGTTTGAGTTGTGGTATCCACTCCGATCAATGGTGGGTTCATCTGCTCCATTCCCGAAGTGTGGTCTCTCTGAGATCCCAAGTTAAAGGGATCCCTCATGCACCATTTACCCAGGTCATCAGGAGCCAGGTCATTTACCCAGGTCGTCTGTCTCCAAGTCAAGATTCACATCCCCAAATGTGGTTGTTAATTTCTTTAATATCAAATGAGACAAACTTATCACACAAGTCAGAGCTTTACATAAACTAAATCCTTATTCACTTAAGGGAGCAGGGCAATACAACGTACACAAAGTGAATCAATTGAGTGCTCTACAATAAATGGATGGTCGACGAATCACCCCCAGATGATTCGTTGAGAGCCCCGAGACAAAAGTAAAGGTCTTTTATAGCCAAGATACACCCCTTTCAACCTACATGACGAATAGCTGTATAGAACAGGTTGAAAGGTTAAGATTTGTATTAAAGATACTGTCTGCTGAGAATTATAAGTATCTGCTGTAAAACCAGTACTCTTTGTGTAGAGACCAGGGTCTGGCCCTGAGGTCATCTCTCCCTGGTACCATATAGAGCAGAAACATTAACTCATCCTCTGGAATGCAGTCTCTTTAGGTTTTATCACCCAAAATACATTGTTAATCTCCTGTCAGTGTTCTCCCAGAGTCCCATCCTCAGTAGAACACAGACACAATAGGTCTAAGAACACTCTATTCTGTTGCTTAAAACAACCATTTGATGCAATAAAAGTATTATAACAATCTTACAGATTCGCTGTGTCCACTGAAAGTTAACTAGTAACAACAACTGGGACATAAAGTCACCCACCATGAGTCACACTAAATCTACCCAAGAAGAGGCAAGCAAAAGAAAAACCCACACCAAACTTAAAAACAGGACGCAAACCAAAACGGTAGCGCAACTAAAGGTGTTGATTCTCCACATCTATCAAGACAACTGGAGCACTGGGCCATACACTCTTAAATATAACCTGGACCAGTTCAGGTGAAACACCTTCCCACTAACGAGATGGACAAGCCAGCACATCAGTGCGCCCTACGTGCTAAAGTCCAACCTCAAAACATAAACGGAAGAACCAAAGACTGTAACACCTTTACCCATAAGAGAATGCTTACCACCAACAGAAAACAACTTCCATTTCACATTATAATCAACTACAATGCTTCACCTTTACCAATATAAACATGGCGTCTACTGGCTGTCAACAATTAAAAACAAGAAAAAAAAACATTTTTCCCCACTAGTTTCTAGAACTCTCGTCCCCTTGGAACGAGCCCAAACAAAACTCATCTCCAATACGGAAAAATGTGCAGTCAAAATAGATTGTGATCCATATCAACACAATGGCTAAACGCAAAACACAAATCTTTTTGACTGCCCACCCTTGAGACAATCAGCAAACAAGTTGTCCTCACCACAGACATTTGATTTCAAGAGGATACTCCTGCAACATTATCATTAAAATGATTAAAATACTCCAACAACAATGTTAAAACATTCTACATTTGGACATCATTAAAATACTCCTACAACCATGTTAAAACATTCTACATTGTGACATCATTAAAATACTCATACAACAATGTTAAAACATTCTACATTGTGATATCATTCAAATACTCCTACAACAATGTTAAAACATTCTACATTGTGACATTATGGAAATACTCCTACAACAATGTTAAAACATTCTACATTGTGACATTAATTCAATGATATCATGAAACAACTCCTTCATGTATGTATTTTCTAATATTTGATCAGAGATCTTTTATCAGAATATCTCTGGTCACAGCTAAGAGGTTTCTCTCCTGTGTGTTGTCTGGTGTACTGTCAGATTGCCAGATTGAACAAAACTCTTCCCACATTGATCACAGCTTTAAGATTTCTCTCCTGTGTGTGTTCTCTGGTGTACTGTCAGATTGCCAGATTGAACAAAAATCTTCCCACATTCATCACAGCTATATATGGTTTCTCTCCTGTGTGTGTTGTCTGGTGTGATTTTAATTGTCCTGAGAACTCAACTTTTTCCACAGTTAGAGAAGCTTAAAGATTTCTCTCCTGTGTGTGTTCTCTGGTGTGATATCAGGCTGGTTGACCGAGTAAAACTCTTCCCACATTGAGTACAATTTTAATGCCTGCTGAGGAGGTGAATCTCTTCCCACAGTCAGAGCAGCAGTGAGTTCTCTTCCCTGTGGGTCTCCGTGGGTGTTTCTTGAGGTGTTCTAATGTGGAGAGACTCTTCTCTGCCCTGTAAGCACCATGATGTTGTTGAGGCTCCTTAAAGGACTCACAGTAGTCACTTCTCTCTCATGTCTGAACAACAAAGTCAGACAGATGGTTAAAGGCCCACAACAGAAGAAATCCACTGTAAAAGGCAATGCCAACAGCGTAGTCATGATGTTGTACAACATTTGACGTCTGTAATGAATGTTTAAATTATTTGCCGATTGTCTTAAAATGAGCAACAATAGTCATATTTAGTCTTGTTTTCACATTAGTAGTAACATCAATGATTGTAGGCTAGAAATAAGTTATTCATGTTGTTGAAACTCTAAGCAGTGTGCCAGACTGGTCTCTGCTAGGTAAAGCCCCGCCTTATCTCAGCTTAATGGTCACCATAGCAGCACCCACCCGTAGCACGCGCTCCAGCAGGTATATCTCACTAGTCACCCCCAAAGGAAATTATTCCTTTGGCTGCCTTTCCTTCCAGTTCTCTGCTGCCAATGACTGGAACGAACTGCAAAAATCACTGAAGCTGGAGACTCATATCTCCCTCATAAGCTTTAAGCACCAGCTGTCAGAGCTTCTCACAGATCACTGCACCTGTACATAGCCTTTCTGTAAATAGCCCATCCAACTACCTCATCCCCTACTGTATTTATTTATCTTGCTCCGTTGCACCCCGGTATCTCTCCTTGCACATTCATCTTCTGCACATCTACCATTCCAGTGTTTAATTGCTATAATGTAATTACTTCGCCACCATAGCCTATTTATTGCCTTACCTCCCTTATCCTACCTCATTTTCACACACTGTATATAGACTTTTTCAACTGAATTATTGACTGTATGTTTGTTTATTCCATGTGTTACTCTGTGTTGTTGTTTGTGTCACACTGCTTTGCTTTATCTTTGCCAGGTCACAGTTGTAAATGATAACTTGTTCTCAACTGGCCTACCTGGTTAAAGAAAGGTGAAATAAAAATAATAATTTGCAAGTGCGACCGGAAACATGACCGAATACAAACAGTGTAGCAATTCCCTCCGCAAGGCAATCAAACAAGCTAAGCATTAGTATAGAGACAAAGGGGAGTCGCAATTCAACGGCTCAGACACCAGAGGTATGTGGCAGGGTCTACAGTCAATCACGGATTACAAAAAGAAAACCAGCCCCGTCGCAGACCCCGATGTCTTGCTCCCAGACAAACTAAACAGCTTCTTTGCTCGCTTTGAGGACAGTACAGTGCCACCGACACGGCCCGCTACCAAAACCTGCGGACTTTCCTTCAACACAGCCAACGTGAGTAAAACATTTAAATGTGTCAACCCTCGCAAGGCTGCCGGCCCAAACCTCATCCTAGCCGCATCCTCAGAGCATACGCAAACCAGCTGGCTGGTGTGTTTACGGACATATTCAATCCATCCCTATCCCAGTCTATTGTTCCCACATGCTTCAAGAGGGCCACCACTGTTCTTGTTCCCAAGAAAGCTAAGGTAACTGAGCTAAATGACTATTGCACCGTAGCACTCACTTCTGTTATCATGAAGTGCTTTGAGAGACTAGTCAAGGATCATATCTCCTCCACCCTACCTGACACCCTAGACCCACTCCAATTTGCTTACCATCCCAATAGGTTCACAGACGAAGCAATCGCAATCACACTGCCCTAACCCATCTGGACAAGAGGAATACCTATGTCAGAATACTGTTCATCGACTACAGCTCAGCATTTAACACCATAGTATCCTCCAAACAAGGGTGCGTTCTCAGCGCTCTCCTGTACTCGCCTGTTCACCCATGACTGCGTGGCCATGCATGCCTCCAACTCGATCATCAACTTTGCAGACGACACTACAGTGGTAGGCTTGATTACCAACAACGACGAGACGGCCTACAGGGAGGAGGCGAGGGCCCTCGGAGTGTGGTGTCAGGAAAATTTCATCACACTCAACGTCAACAAAACAAAGGAGATGATAGTGGAAACAGCAGAGGGAGCACCCCCCTATCCACATCAACGGGACAGTAGTGGAGAAGGTGGAAAGTTTTAAGTTCCTCTGCGTTCACATCACAGACAAACTGAAATGGTCCACTCACACAGACTCACACAGGCGCAACAACGCAGTACAGGTGCATCAATGCTGGGACCGAGAGACTGAAAAGCAGCTTCTGTCTTAAGGCCATCAGACTGTTAAACAGCCATCACTTGAAAATAAAAGAGAGCCGCACACTCTAGGAGCTCAGATGCAATAATTGAATTATCAATGTTTCGACAGCCAAGCTGTCTTCATCAGGGTATAGTCGCAAACACTGTGGGATGACTTGTTTATAGTGTCAAAAGAACATGCTTTTTTGGCTATTCAACACCCTAAAATTGCCACTTTCTATACTTTGCCGAAATTACACAAGAATGTTACACAACCTCCAGGGCGCCGTATTGTAGCGGGCATTGATGCAGTAACGGCCCCTCTATCTACTTTTGTTTACTTTTTTATTAGACCACTCACAGAACAGCTCCCCTCCTTTGTAAAGGACACCAGCAGTATGATCTCTATCATTGAATCTCTTGATCCTCTCCCTGAGAATACCTTGTTAGTTACTTTTGATGGTGAGTCATTATACACTAATATTCCACACGAGGACGGTATTGAAGCTATGGAACATTTTCTTCTGCAATGTGACCCTAATGAACTACCTTCCAGTGCATGCATTGTAAAATTGGCTGAAATAGTACTCACGCATAACTATTTCATGTTTCTAAATGATTTCTTTATTCAGAAGAAAGGTACTGCTATGGGATCCCCCATGGCTCCTAACTATGCTCATTTGTATGTGGGTTACATGGAGAAACAGTCTATTTTCAATCCTCTCAAAAATTATTTCTTGCCTCACATCATTATTTGGAAATGGTATATTGATGATATTTTTGTTCTATGGAGGGGTGATGCAAAACAGCTCCAAGCGTTCCATGCTTTTCTTAACTCCCGTTCTGAGCATCTGAGATTTCCTATGCAATCTGATACACATCAAATCAGTTTTCTAGATCTTCTGATCTTGTGTGAAGATAATGTTCTATACACTGATCTTTACAGGAAGCCTACTGATCATAACAGTTTGTTGAGGGCTGATAGTTGTCACCCACTTCCCTTTAAAAATAGTTTGCCCTACAGCCAATTCTGTCGAATCAAAAGAATATGCAGATTTCGTCAGAAATATGATTTCGTCAGAAATATGGCTGAGACGCAAAGAAAGTTCAAGGAGAGGGGCTACAAGAATGATCAGATTAATATTGCCATTGAGAAAATTCAAGACAAAACGAGACATGACCTTTTTCAATGACAGTCTCGCAAAAATACGCATTCTTGCGTTCTAACTACCCGCTACTCAAAGTGCTCTGAAGAAATTAAGGGAATTGTTCACAAACATTGGCACATCCTAAAATCCGATGATAGTCTCGG
Organism: Oncorhynchus gorbuscha; assembly: GCF_021184085.1. Lineage (NCBI taxonomy): Eukaryota > Metazoa > Chordata > Actinopteri > Salmoniformes > Salmonidae > Oncorhynchus > Oncorhynchus gorbuscha. The sequence goes on from NC_060186.1 coordinate 46,955,189, forward strand.
TAATGTGTTTTCGGACCTTCCCTTGGTCGTATTCTCGCGAGGCAGAAACCTCAGAGACCAATTGGTAAACTCTGTTTTACCACCCCAAGATATTCCTGAACAACGTCTATTTGCGCCCCTACTGGATGGAAATTACAAATGTAATGGCTGTGCTCAATGCAATGGCACTTATAAATGTAGATCCTTCAAACACCCACAAACAGGGAAATCGATCCCAATCAAAGGTGTTATTACGTGCTCCACTAAGGCAGTTATTTACTTTATAACTTGTCCTTGTGGTAACCAATCTGCAGTTCATACAATAACACTGTCATTCCACCACTAGTTTGGTAATAAGAAATTCATAGACAGACCTACGGATGCAAGGACTGACCATCCATGATATCAACATTGTAGTTTTAACCATGTTGAGGCAAACATTGTTGCTTTACATTGTTTCTAAACATTGGAGTAAAAAAAGCTTATTTGGGGTTCTGATAGGATACAACAGTTGAACTAAGCTCAGGAGGCATGTGTAATATTCTTCAAGAATCAATGGCTATGAATAAATCATTTTAAAAGTCTAAATATGGATGTAGCAATTGCATATATTCACTTTAACACCACACATCCGTTCAACAACTGCCTCTGTATTTAAGACAGTACTTACTAGTGTTAATCAGGCCCGGTGTCCCAATAGCACTTTATAGCTAAATGCATCGTTAGAACAATTGGATGCCTTAACATGCCTTTGGGAAACCGAGCCCAGATATCCAGTTTCATTCTTTCATTGTTTTTGTATTGTAACAGCCTCCTCTTCCTCTTTCACAACAACGTTTAGCCACAGACCCTCTTTCTCGTCCAGCAGACCTCATCTTCTTTAGCAGGAGAGTAGCTTAGTAACTGCATGATCGGGGATATTTGCTAGGCTAATGCTAACTTAACCAGCCCGCTAGCTGAATAATAACAACAACACCGTAAATATGAAATTAAATAGGATAATTAACTAGACGACAGAAGTTGGTTTAAAACAGTATCTAATATACACTAAATCGTGTAAAGAGGTTTATTGGTTCAGCTATTTTGGATGGCAAGCTACCGAGGTGGCTGACTAACTGTTGCTGTTGTTGAAAGAAGCGTTCCGTCCACTAGATTAAACTTCACACCAACAGCATTGTCTTAAATTCCTACACCGCCGTCTGCTGACTGGAGTCGGTAACGCAGTTGAGTAAAATGTATATTTAATTTTCAGACGAAAAGTTAAAGTGTAGGAAGCATGAGTTTTTACTCACCAGTGTAACAAAACAGTGTGGTTAAAGACTTAGTAACTTAGTTGTATTCAAGATCTGGTTACTTATAAGCACAAACATTTATGTTTTTGCGTTATTACATATTTATTCACTTATTTCCAGATATCTTTTAAACTACCCACAATGCACTACTTCTCAACGTCATATGAAGGATCTACTCTGTGCTACAGTTTGTATGCTAGCTCGGTCGGTAGCTAGCTCAAGCTTGCAAACATTAGCCCCACCTCATACATTTCATGAACTGTGTGGTTGTGTTATCTAGTGGGAACTCGTTAGCATGGTAGGCTCTGGTGCCTTCTTGCCGTGGGCTCAAAAGGAAAGAGAAAATCATACCCATTTGCTCCTTTTTGTTTTGTCAACTTTTCGGTAGGGATGTTACATTTGATCCCGGAGCTACGAGGCATCCGTCGAAATTGCTAAACAGTAAACTTCAAAGCAGTGTGCTGATGCATGTATCACTTTATCAGCAGCACGTGATCAATGATGTCTGAAGCTTCATTTCGTCGAACAACCACCTGATTGGTTTGGTATTGGGTTTGTTCGACACTGCAGGCGACTGCCAACTGACTTATCTACAGATCACCTTGCATCATAAATAACTACTCATTATTATTTATAAATCAGTCAGCCAGTCACCCACAATTCAGCATGGATTTCATGCTCTCGAACATGGCCAGTGGTTTAGTAGATGACAAAAAGGCGATGCTGTGCACGCTCTAGGGCATGTGGGACGTCATCTATAATAATGTGACTGTTCTAAATTCCGTGTTGCTCAAACCTGTTGAACCTTCATTACCGTTCAAACGTTTGGGGTCAATTAGAAATGTCCTTGTTTTCCATGAAAACAGACATGAAATGAGTTACAAAATGAATAGGAAATATAGTCAAGACGTTGACAAGGTTATAAATAATTATTTATAATTTCTATAATAATTGTGTCCTTCAAACTTTGCTTTCGTCAAAGAATCCTCCATTTAAACCAATTACAGCCTTGCAGACTTTTGGCATTCTACTTGTCAATTTGTTGAGGTAATCTGAAGAGATTTCACCCCATTTTTCCTGAAGCACCTCCCACAAGTTGGATTGGCTTGATGGGCACTTCTTACATACCATACAGTCAAGCTGCTCCCACAATAGCTCAATAGGGTTGAGATCCGGTGACTGTGCTGGCCACTCCATTATATACATAATACCAGCTGACTGCTTCTTCCCTAAATAGTTCTTGCATAGTTTGGAGATGTGCTGTGGATCATTGTCCTGTTGTAGGAGGAAATTGGCTCCAATTAAGCGCCGTCCACAGGGTATGGCATGGTGTTGCAAAATGGAGTGATAGCCTTCCTTCTTCAAGATTCCTTTTACCCTGTATAAATCTCTTACTTTACCACCCTTAAACCATCACATTATCAGCCACCATGCTTGATAGAAGGCGTCAAGCACTCCTCCAGCATCTTTTCATTTTTTCTGCATCTCACGAATGTCTGTTCATAACACTTTTTTCCAATCTTCCTCTGCCCAATGTCTGTGTTATTAAAAAATATATATATAAAAACGGTCTGAGTTATGGATTTTTCTTTGCAACTCTGCCTAGAAGGCCAACATCCGGAGTTGCCTCTTCACTGTTGACGTTGAGACTGGTGTTTTGCGGGTATTATTTGATAAAGCTGCCAGTTGAAAACTTGTGAGGCGTCCGTTTCTCAAATTAGACACTAATGTACCTGTCCTCTTGCTCAGTTGTGCACTGGGGCCTCCTACTATTCTGGTTAGAGCCAGTTTGCGCTGTTCTGTGAAGGGAGTAGTACACAGTGTTGTACGAGGTCTTCAGTTTCTTGGCAATTTCAAGAATAGACTAACGATTTTCAGAAGAAAGTTATTTGTTTCTGGACATTTTGAGCCTGTAATCGAACCCACAAATGCTGATGCTCCAGATACTCAACTAGTCTAAAGAAGGCCAGTTGTATTGCTTCTTTAATCAGAACAACAGTTTTCAGCTGTGCTAATGTAACAGTAGCTTCCGTCCCTCTCCTCGCCCCTACCTGGGCTTGAACCAGGGACCCTCTGCATACATCAACAACAGCCACCCTCGAAGCATTGTTACCCATCTCTCCAAAAAAGCTGCGGCCCTTGCAGAGCAAGGGGAACAACTACATCAAGGTCTCAGAGCGAGTGACGTCACCGAGTGAAATTCTATTAGCGTGCACCCCGCTAACTAACTAGCCATTTCACATCTGTTACACCAGCCTAATCTCGGGAGTTGATAGGCACAAACAGTCATAAACAGCTCAATGCTTGAAGCACAGCGAAGATCTGCTGGAAAACCCACAAAAGTGCTGTTTGAATGAATGCTTACGAACCTGCTGCTGCCAACCACCACTCAGTCAGGCTGCTCTATCAAATATCAAATCATAGACTTAATTATTACATAATAACACACAGAAATACGAGCCTTCGGTCATTAATATGGTAAAATCCGTAAACGATCATTTCGAAAACAAAACATTTGTCACGCGGGACTAGGTGGGTGAGGAAGGAATCAGGCGCAGAGAGTTCCACTGGGAAAAAGGTGCACTTTAATGCGGCACCAAAATACCAAGCCCAAAAAACAAGGCGCGGACAATAATGTGGACTACCCAAAACACAGGGTGCCACGTCCAGAAACAAGAACACCTCTACCTAACACACACACGTAACATGAATACAATCCCGCACAAAACAAGGGCGGGTACACGTACTTTAAATAAGGAAGCCCATTAAGCACATACAACAGGACACAGGTGAAACTTATAAGACAAAACAAACAGACAACGAAAAAGGATGACTTCTGAATGATAGCGGGGTGAACAGGCAGTGGCTCAGGTAATAACAAAGAACAAATATGTGTGTGCCTGGGGGGAATCTGCACTAATGTAAATAAACATAGATGGAACATATTCCCTTTTGCTTATGTGATGAACCGCTAAGGGGGCATAAATATTTACCATCTAAACCATGTGTGACCTCTCACCTCTCTGGCTGTAGAAGTGTTCTTCCTAACCAGTCCCTCAACAGCTCTGTGACTGAGCTCAACCCTCACTGGGTCTTCAGAAGAGAGGAAGGTTGAGGAGGGATGGATCAGTCAGTCAATAAAGTGTAGAGTTGCTGTCTGACAAAACACAACTTTAATAGTTCATTAAAGTAAATAAGGGAACATATTCCCTTTTGCTTATGTGATGAACCGCTAAGGGGGCATAAATATTTACCATCTAAACCATGTGTGACCTCTCACCTCTCTGGCTGTAGAAGTGTTCTTCCTAACCAGTCCCTCAACAGCTCTGTGACTGAGCTCAAACCTCACTGGGTCTTCAGAAGAGAGGAAGGTTGAGGAGGGATGGATCAGTCAGTCAATAAAGTGTAGAGTTGCTGTCTGACAAAACACAACTTTAATAGTTCATTAAAGTAAATAAGGCTTTATGACTGCTGAATACCAACTATCCATCACTTAGATCATGCATTTTCAGGTAGAGATACATCCTTGGGACATCCCTTGCCCATTGAAGTTGACATTTAAAATGGTTACGGTAGGGGTTAAGGTTAGGGGTTAGCTACAGTGGGGCAAAAGAGTATTTAGTCAGCCACCAATTGTGCAAGTTCACCCACACTTCAACTATGACAGACAAAATGAGGGGGGAAAAATCCAGAAAATCACATTGTAGGATTTTTAATGAATTTATTTGCAAATGAAGGTAGAAAATAAGTATTTGGTCAATAACAAAAGTTTATCTCAATACTTTGTTATATACCCTTTGTTGACAATGACAGAAATCAAACGTTTTCTGTAAGTCTTCACAAGGTTTTCACACACTGCTGCTTGTATTTTGGCCCATTCCTCCATGCAGATCTCCTCTAGAGCAGTGATGTTTTGGGGCTGTTGCTGGGCAACACAGACTTTCAACTCCCTCCAAAGATTTTCTATGGGGTTGAGATCTAGAGACTGGCTAGGCCACTCCAGGACCTTGAAATGCTTCTTACGAAGCCACTCCTTCTTTGCCCGGGCGGTGTGTTTGGGATCATTGTCATGCTGAAAGACCCAGCCACGTTTCATCTTCAATGCCCTTGCTGATGGAAGGAGGCTTTTCACTCAAAATCTCACGATACATGGCCCCATTCATTCTTTCCTTTACACGGATCAGTCGTCCCTTTGCAGAAAAACAGCCCCAAAGCATGATGTTTCCACCCCCATGCTTCACAGTACATATGGTGTTCTTTGGATGCAACTCAGCATTCTTTGTCCTCCAAACACGACGAGTTGAGTTTTTACCAAAAAGTTATATTTTGGTTTGATCTGACCATATGACATTCTCCCAATCTTCTCTTGGATCATCCAAATGCTCTCTAGCAAACTTCAGATGGGCCTGGACATGTACTGGCTTAAGCAGGGGGACATGTCTGGCACTGCAGGATTTGAGTCCCTGGCGGCATAGTGTGTTACTGATGGTAGGCTTTGTTACTTTGCTCCCAGCTCTCTGCAGGTCATTCACTAGGTCCCCCCGTGTGGTTCTGGGATTTTTGCTCACTGTTCTTGTGATCATTTTGACCCCACGGGGTGAGATCTTGCGTGGAGCCCCAGATCGAGGGAGATTATCAGTGGTCTTGTATGTCTTCCATTTCCTAATAATTGCTCCCACAGTTGATTTCTTCCAACAAAGCTGCTTACCTATTGCAGATTCAGTCTTCCCAGCCTGGAGCAGGTCTACAATTTTGTTTCTGGTGTCCTTTGACAGCTCTTTGGTCTTTGGCCATAGTGGAGTTTGGAGTGTGACTGTTTGAGGTTGTGGACATGTGTCTTTTATACTGATAACAAGTTCAAACAGGTGTCATTAATACAGGTAACGAGTGGAGGACAGAGGAGCCTCTTAAAGAAGTTACAGGTCTGTGAGAGCCAGAAATATTGCTTGTTTGTAGGTGATCAAGTACTTATTTTCCACCATAATTTGCAAATAAATTCATAAAAAATCCTACAATGTGATTTTCTGGATTTTTTTTTCATTTTGTGTTTCATAGTTGAAGTGTACCTATGATGAAAATTACAGGCCTCTCTCATTCTTTTAAGTGGGAGAACTTGCACAATTGGTGGCTGAGTCAATACATTTTTGCCCCACTGTATATGCAGTTATCTTAGTCAGCCAGCTAACATTAGCTATATAGCCAACTAGCTATGGTCAGCAACTACCGGAGACCAGTTAGAACCCGATTAACAAAACCAAACTAAAACATGACTGCAGATCAAAAGAGCAGACACAGATTGATGGCAGGGAAAGTCCCCCAAATCCAAAATAGATTCCAGATGTGAGTCAGCTAGTGCTCTAGCAGTAAGCCACGGTTGTAAAAGTTACAAAACTCCCATAGTCTACTTCACAGAGAATTTTCTGAAAAGTAGTGATGGGGGAACAAAGATTCCTAAAGCATTGACGCTTTCCAGGCAATTGTGTCAAAAATAGGTTCATTACTCAAGGCTTTGAGAAACATAGAATTTATAACAACCACATAGATGACATCCCACACCGTAGCAGCATAGCCTTTATGTCATTATTATAGATGACATCCCACACCGTAGCAGCATAGCCTTTATATCATTATTATAGATGACAACCCACACCGTAGCACGTAGCAGCATAGCTTTCATGTCATTATTATAGATGACAACCCACACCGTAGCACGTAGCAGCATAGCTTTCATGTCATTATTATAGATGACATTCCACACCGTAGCACGTGCGCAGCATAGCCTTTATGTCATTATTATAGATGACGTCCCACACCGTAGCACGTGCGCAGCATCGCCTTTATGTCATCTACTAAACCACTGGCCATGTTCGAGAGCATCAAATCCATGCTGCATTGTGGGTAAATGGTCACTGGCTGACTGATTTATAAATAATAATATAATAATAATATATCCCATTTAGCAGACGCTTTTATCCAAAGCGACTTACAGTCATGTAGTCAGTTGGCAGTCGCCTGCAGTGTCGAACAAGTCCAATACCAAACCAATCTGGTGGTTGTTCGATGAAATGAAGCTTCAGACGTCATTGATCACGTGCTGCTGATAAAGTGATACAGGCATCAGCACACAGCTTTGAAATATACTGCTAAGCGATTTCGACGCATGTCTCGTAGCTCCGGTATCAAAAGTAACATCCCTACAGGCAAGAAGTCACCGGGGCCTACCGTTCTAATGCGTTCCCACTAGATATCACAACCATGCAGTATATGAAAGCATGAGGTGTGGCTAACTTTTGCAAGTTTGAGCTAGCATACAAACTCCGTAGCACAGAGTAGATCCTCCATATTACGTTGAGAAATAGTGCATTAGTAGTTTAGCAGATATCTGGAAATGAGTGAATAAATATGAAATCATGCAAAAACATAACTATTTGTGCTTATAGGTAATCATATCGTTATTACAACTCAGTTAATAAGTCTTTAACCACACTGTATTGTTACTCTGGTGAGAGAAAAAAACTCATGCTTCCTACACTTTAACTTGTCTGAAGATAAAATAAACATGTTTACTCAACTGCGTTACCCACTCCAGTCAGCAGATGACCATGTGCGACTTTAAGGCAATGATGCTAGTGTGACGTGTATTCTAGTGGACGGAACGCTTCTTTAAACAGCAAGCAACACTTAGTCAGCCACCTCGGTAGCTTGCTAGACAAAATAGCCGAACCAATAAAGCTCTTTAGACACTTTCGTGTATATTAGCCACTGTGTTTTAAATCCAATTCTGTCGTCTAGTTAGTTATCCGATTTCATTTCATATTTACGGTGTTGCTGCTGTTAGTCAACTAGCGTGCTGGTTAAGGGTAGTATTAGCCTAGCTAGCTAACATTCCTTACCATGAGCTCACTAAGGTTCTCTCCTCCTGCTACAGAAGAGGAGGTCTGCTGGACGGAGAAAGGTCTTTGGTTGAACGTTATTGTGAAAGAAGAGGAGGAAGAAGAGGATGTCGCAGTAAAACAAGTAGAGGGTGAGGCTATTACAGTGAAAGAAGAAGAGAAAGATGTTTCAGTGAAAGAAGAGGAGGACGCGTTCCGAGTGAAAGAGGAGGAGGATGGGGAGATGACTGTCACATGCAAAAAGGAGGAAACTAGATTTCTGGTCCCTGTTTCTCAAACGCATCTTAAGGCATCCAATGGTTCTAATGATGAACTTAGCCGTAAGATAGTTTTGAGAAACCAGGCCCTGATTAACACTAGTAAGTACTGTCTTAATTAAATACAGAGGCACAAACTCTGCAGTTGTTTAACTGATGTGTGGTTGGTTGATTGATGTGTGGGTTTTTAAAGGGGAAACCTAGTTGTTAAACAGCAACAAAATGGCTGGCCAGAGTCTTGGTTTGGTAAACAGCTGAAGGATGGGGGCTGGAGAAATGTAACGTAACAGTTATAAGGTTTTGGCTTGACAGTCGCTGGACCCAGGTTTGAGTTCAGCTCAGGGCTACCCCCTGAATTCACTACACTGTGAATACAAGGACTGGCCACCCATGATGTCATAATGATAATTTAACCAGGTTTCTAGGCCATATAGTATATTCTAGAATTCAGCCATGATGTCACAATGATAGTTTAACAAGGTTTCTAGCCCATATAGTATATTGTAGAATTCATCCATGATGTCATAATGATACTTTAACCAGGTTCTAGGATATATAGTATATTGTAGAATTCATCCATTATGTCATAATGATAGTTTAACCAGGTTTCTAGGATATATAGTATATTATAGAATTCATCCATGGTGTCATAATGATAGTTTAACCAGGTTTCTAGGATATATATATATATATATATATATATACACTGCTCAAAAAAATAAAGGGAACACTTAAACAACACAATGTAACTCCAAGTCAATCACACTTCTGTGAAATCAAACTGTCCACTTAGGAAGTTACACTGATTGACAATAAATTTCACATGCTGTTGTGCAAATGGGATAGACGACAGGTGGAAATTATAGGCAATTAGCAAGACACCCCCCAATAAGGTGATAACAACAGACCACTTCTCAGTTCCTATGCTTCCTGGCTGATGTTTTAGTCACTTTTGAATGCTGGCGGTGCTTTCACTCTAGTGGTAGCATGAGACGGAGTCTACAACCCAGCTCATCCAGGATGGCACATCAATGTGAGCTGTGGCAAGAAGGTTTGCTGTGTCTGTCAGCGTAGTGTCCATACCATGGAGGCACTACCAGGCGACAGGCCAGTACATCAGGAGACGTGGAGGAGGCCTTGGAGGGCAACAACCCAGCAGCAGGACCGCTACCTCCGCCTTTGTGCAAGGAGGAGCAGGAGGAGCACTGCCAGAGCCCTGCAAAATGACCTCCAGCAGGCCACAAATGTGCATGTGTCTGCTCAAACAGACTCCGTGAGGGTGGTATGAGGGCCCGGCATCCACGGGGGGGGGGGGGGCAACACCGTGCAGGACGTTTGGCATTTGCGAGATAACACCAATATTGGCGAATTCGCCACTGGCGCCCTGTGCTCTTCACAGATGAAAGCAGGTTCACACTGAGCACATGTGACAGACGTGACAGTCTGGAGACGCCTTGGAGAACGTTCTGCTGCCTGCAACATCCTCCAGCATGACCGGTTTGGCGGTGGGTCAGTCATGGTGTGGGGTGGCATTTCTTTGGGGGGGCCGCACAGCCCTCCATGTGCTCGCCATAGGTAGCCTGACTGCCATTAGGTACCGAGATGAGATCCTCAGACCTCTTGTGAGACCAGATGCTGGTGCCTTTGGCCCTGGTCCTAATGCAAGACAATGCTAGACCTCATGTGGCTGGAGTGTGTCAGCAGTTCCTGCAAGAGGAAGGCATTGATGCTATGGACTGGCCCGCCCGTTCCCCAGACCTGAATCCAATTGAGCACATCTGGGACATCATGTCTCGCTCCATCCACCAACGCCACTTTGCACCACAGACTGTCCAAGAGTTGGCGGATGCTTTAGTCCAGGTCTGGGAGGAGATCCCTCAGGAGACCATCCGCTACCTCATCAGGAGCATGCCCAGGCATTGTAGGGAGGTCATACAGGCACGTGGAGGCCACACACTACTGAGCCTCATTTTGACTTGTTTTAAGGACATTACATCAAAGTTAAATCAGCCTGTAGTGTGGTTTTCCACTTTAATTTTGAGTGTGACTCCAAATCCAGACCTCCATGGGTTGATAAATTTGATTTCCATTGATCATTTTTGTGTGATTTTGTTGTCAGCACATTCAACTATGTAAAGAAAAAAGTATTTAATAAGAATATTTCATTCATTCAGATCTAGGATGTGTTATTTTAGTGTTCGCTTTATTTTATTTGAGCAGTGTATATATAAAAAATATATTCTATATATATATTTCATGCCCTTACATTAAAGGCAAGACATACCTAGATTCAGTTACATTCATGAATTGGTTTGAAACCTTTGTTTTAAACTCTTCTTAAAGTTGGTGCCTTGACGGATTTGTAAAAAATGGTTTGTCATAAAACACTTTTATTTATTTAAATGTAACCTTTATTTAACTAGGCAAGTCAGTTAAGAACAAATTCTTATTTACAATGACTGCCTACCCCGGATGACGCTGGGCCAATTGTTTCGCCGCCCTATGGAACTCTCAATCACGGCCGGTTGTGATACAGCCTGGATTTGATCCAGGGTCTTTGTAGTGACGCCTCAAGCCCTGAGATGCAGTGTCTGCTGTGCCACTCTGGTGCCCCAAAATCATGTTCTAGTGCTGTCCCCAACTAAAAAAAACAAGAGTCATCTGTTCTTTCTACCAATCGCCCCATGTGTTTTTATAAAATCAACTATATGTACTGATCTTGTCTGATCTTGCTATGAAAAGCCAACTGGCATTTACTCCTGAGGTGCTGACCTGTTGCTACCTCGACATCCACTGTGATTATTATTATTTGACCCTGCTGGTCACCTATGAACATTTGAACACCATGTTCTATTATCATCTCCACCCGGCACAGCCAGAAGAGGACTGGCCACCCCTCACAACCTGGTTTCTTCCTAGGTCTGGCCTTTCTAGGGAGTTTTTCCTAGCCACAATGCTTCTACTCCTGCATTGCTTGCTGTTGGGGTTTTAGGCTGGGTTTCTGTACAGCACTTTGAGATATCAGCTGATGTAAGAAGGGCTTTATAAATACATTTTAATTGATACTGTTTGCATGCTGTTTGATTAAATAATTAAGACACACAAATGACTCGAAGTCATAACTAGAGGGTTCCAGTCATCAATATAAACTAACTAGAAGGAAACCCCACCCCCCCCTCTTCCCGCTGCCTGACTTTGTCAATTCTGCCGTTTTGCTCCTGAAGTTTTCAGTAATAGAAAACAGTTTAATTTAGTTTTCAGTAATAGACTACAGCAACTGCAACCTTTTCCAGTTGGAGTGCCAATTTATCTGACAATTTCTACCAATCTGTGTGCCAGTTATGATTTTCATATGCACATTTTCTTGGAACAGTTTAATTTAATTTAAAATAGTATCTCAAAATCATTGTCTGTGACTAAGCTACATTCTAAATCTACATAAAGAATTATACAAACCTAAAAGTAACTTTTATTGCCTTTGCCAACTATTGTAAAAAATAGCCTAAATAAAGCCAACAAATAAACATTGCAGCCAGCAGGTAGAAAATATCCGGATAAAAATAAATATCCTCTAAATCACATTGGCTGCGAATGACCTGTCTACAACAAACTGGAAACATTGTATCAACTATCAACTGGGTCAGCCCGAAAGGAGATAGCAAGCTTGCAACATTGTATAAAATATTCTGTGCCCTCAGTTTCCCGCGCCAGTGACTTCGAGACAGACACAGCTGTCGGCTATTTGTGCAAAGAATAAGAAGTAATCAGGTATTTTATGATATTTCCACTGGATCAGAGCAATACATTTTCCCCTTTCAATGCTGAGTGGTTATCAAAAGGGTGAGAGCTGGAAATATTTTACTAAAATAATTTGAGGAACTATTGTCCGGTAGACTAATCCTACTTCTAAATGGGTAATCGGGTGTGTATCCTTACTCAACATTGACAGGAGGGTTTCAAACAAAAGATAATGAATAAATTGACAAAACTGACAAATCTTGCGGGGTCAAATCAAATGTTATTGGTCACATACACATGGTTAGCAGATGTTAATGCAAGTGTAGAGAAATGCTTGTGCTTCTAGTTCCGACAATGCAGTAATATCTAACAAGTAATCTAATAAATTCACATCAACTACCTTATACACACAAATGTAAGGAATATGTACATATCAATACATGGATGAGCAATGGCCGTGCATCATAGGCAAGATGCAGAAATGGTATAGAATACAGTATATACATATGAGATGAGTTATGTAGGATACAGTATATCATAAAAGTGAGTACACCCCTCACATTTTTGTAAATATTTGAGTATATCTCTTCATGTGACAACACTGAAGAAATGACACTTTGCTAGAATGTAAAGTAGTGAGTGTACAGCTTGTATAACAGTGTACATTAGCTGTCCCCTCAAAATAACTCAACCCACAGCTATTAATGTCTAAACCGCTGGCAACAAAAGTGAGTACACCCCCAAGTGAAAATGTCAAAATTGGGCCCAAAGTGTCAATATTTTGTGTGGCCACCATTTCCCAGCACTGCCTTAACCCTCTTGGGCATGGAGTTCACCAGAGCTTCACAGGTTGCCACTGGAGTCCTCTTCCACTCCTCCATGACGACATCACGGAGCTGGTGGATGTTAGAGACCTTGCACTCCACCTTCAGTTTGAGGATGCCCCACATATGCTCAATAGGGTTTAGATCTGGAGACATGCTTGGCCAGTCCATCACCTTTACCCTCAGCTTCTTTAGCAAGGCAGTGGTCGTCTTGGCGGTGTGTTTGGGGTCGTTATCATATTGGAATACTGCCCTGCGGCCCAGTCTCTGAAGGGAGGGGATCATGCTCTGCTTCAGTATGTCACAGTACATGTTGGCATTCATGGTTCCCTCAATGAACTGTAGCTCCCCAGGGCCAGCAGCACTCATGCAGCCCCAGACCATGACACTCCCACCACCATGCTTGACTGTAGGCAAGACACACTTGTCTTTGTACTCCTCACCTGGTTGCCGCCACACACACTTGACACCATCTGAACCAAATACGTTTATCTTGGTCTCATCAGACCACAGGACATGGTTTCAGTAATCCATGTCGCTAGTCTGCTTGTCTTCAGCAAACTGTTTGCGGGCTTTCTTGTGCATCATCTTTAGAAGAGGCTTCCTTCTGGGACCATAGCCATGCAGACCAATTTGATGCAGTGTACGGCGTATGGTTTGAGCACTGATAGGCTGACCCCCCCCCACCCCTTCAACCTCTGCAGCAATGCTGGCAGCACTCATACGTCTATTTCCCAAAGACAACCTATGGATATGACGCTGAGCACGACTTCTTTGGTCGACCATGGCGAGGCCTGTTCTGAGTGGAATCTGTCCAGTTAAACCGCTGTATGGTCTTGGCCACCGTGCTGCAGCTCATTTTCAGGGTCTTGGCAATCTTCTTATAGCCCAGGCCATCTTTATGTAGAGCAACAATTATTTTTTTAAGATCCTCAGAGTTTTTTGCCATGAGGTGCCATGTTGAACTTCCAGTGACCAGTCAGTATGAGGGAGTGTGAGAGCGATGACACCAAATTTAACACATCTGCTCCCCATTCACACCTGAGACCTTTATAACAATAACGAATCACTTGACACTTTGGAGGGAAAATGGCTAATTGAGCCCTATTTACATTTAAGTCATTTAGCAGACGCTCTTATCCAGAGCGACTTACAAATTGGTGCATTCACCTTATGACATCCAGTGGAACAGTCACTTTACAATAGTGCATCTACATCTTACTTATCCTATCCTAGGTATTCCTTAAAGAGGTGGGGTTTCAGGTGTCTCCGGAAGGTGGTGATTGACTCCGCTGTCCTGGCGTCGTGAGGGAGTTTGTTCCACCATTGGGGGGCCAGAGCAGCGAACAGTTTTGACTGGGCTGAGCGGGAGCTGTACTTCCTCAGTGGTAGGGAGGCGAGCAGGCCAGAGGTGGATGAACGCAGTGCCCTTGTTTGGGTGTAGGGCCTGATCAGAGCCTGGAGGTACTGAGGTGCCGTTCCCCTCACAGCTCCGTAGGCAAGCACCATGGTCTTGTAGCGGATGCGAGCTTCAACTGGAAGCCAGTGGAGAGAACGGAGGAGCGGGGTGACGTGAGAGAACTTGGGAAGGTTGAACACCAGACGGGCTGCGGCGTTCTGGATGAGTTGAAGGGGTTTAATGGCACAGGCAGGGAGCCCAGCCAACAGCGAGTTGCAGTAATCCAGACGGGAGATGACAAGTGCTTGGATTAGGACATGCGCCGCTTCCTGTGTGAGGCAGGGTCGTACTCTGCGGATGTTGTAGAGCATGAACCTACAGGAACGGGCCACCGCCTTGATGTTGGTTGAGAACGACAGGGTGTTGTCCAGGATCACACCAAGGTTCTTAGCGCTCTGGGAGGAGGACACAATGGAGTTGTCAACCGTGATGGCGAGATCATGGAACGGGCAGTCCTTCCCCTGGAGGAAGAGCAGCTCCGTCTTGCCGAGGTTCAGCTTGAGGTGGTGATCCGTCATCCACACTGATATGTCTGCCAGATGCGATTCGCCACCTGGTCATCAGAAGGGGGAAAGGAGAAGATTAGTTGTGTGTCGTCTGCATAGCAATGATAGGAGAGACCATGTGAGGTTATGACAGAGCCAAGTGACTTGGTGTATAGCGAGAATAGGAGAGGGCCTAGAACAGAGCTTAGCGGTGTACTATTTCACTTAGCGGTGTACTCTCTATGTTAGTGATGGCTGTTGAATAGTCTGATGGCCTTGAGATAGAAACCTGTTTTTCAGTCTCTCGGTTCCAGCTTTGATGCAACTGTACTGACCTCGCCTTCTGGATGATAGCAGTGTGAACAGGCAGTGGCTTGGCTGGTTGTTGTCCTTGATGATCTTTTTGGCCTTCCTGTGACATTGGGTGGTGTAGGTGTCCTGGAGGGCAGGTAGTTTGCCCGGTTGATGCGTTGTGCAGACCGGACCACCCTCTGGAGAGCCTTGCGGTTGAGGGAGGTGCAATTGCCATACCAGGTGGTGATACAGCCCGACAGGATTCTCTCGAATTGTGCATCTGTAAAAGTTTGTGATTGTTTTAGGTGAGAAGCCAAATTTCTTTAGCCTCCTGAGGTTGAAGAGGCACTGTTGCGCCTTCTTCACCACACTGTCTGTGTGGGTGGACCATTTCAGCTTGTGTGACGTGTACGCCGAGGAACTTAAAACTTTCCACCTTCTCCACTACTGTCCCGTCGATGTGGATGGGGGGGGGGGGTGCTCACTCTGCAGTTTCCTGAAGTCCAGACTCCGAGGGCCCTCGCCTCTTCCCTGTAGGCTGTCACGTCGTTGTTGGTAATCAAGCCGACCACTGTAGCGTTATCTGCAAAGTAGATGATTGAGTTGGAGGTGTGCATGGCCACGCAGTCATGGGTGAACAGGGAGTACAGGAGAGGGCTGAGAATGCACCCTTATGGGGACCCAGTGTTGAGGATCAGCGGGGTGGAGATATTGTTTCCTACCTTCGCCACCTGGGAATGGCCGGTCAGAAAGTCCAGGAGCCAGTTGCACAAGGCGGGGTCAAGACCCAGGGTCTTGAGCTTAATGATGAGTTTGGAGGGTACTATGGTGTCAGATCCTGAGCTGTAGTCAATGGACAGCATTCTTACATAGGTATTTCTCTTGTCTAGATGAGAGGGCAGTGTGCAGTGCGATGGCGATTGCATCATCAGTGGACCTATTGGGGCGGTAAGCAAATTGGAGTGGGTCTAGGGTATCGGGTAGGGTGGAGGTGATATGCTCCTTGACTAGTCTCTCAAAGCACTTCATGATGATGAAAGTGAGTGCAATGGGGCAATAGTCATTTAGTTCTTAGCTTTCTTGGGAACTGGAATAATGGTTGCCATCTTGAAGCATGTGGGGACAGCAGACTGGGATAGGGATTGATTGAATATGTCTGTAAACACACCAGCCAGCTGGTCTGTGAATTCTCTGAGGACGCGGCGAGGGATGCCGTCTGGGCCGGCAGCCTTGCGAGGGTTGACACGTTTAAATGTTTTAAGTCAGCCACGGAGGAGAGCCTACAGTCTATGGTAGCGTGCCGTGGCGGTAGCACTGTTTTGTCCTCAAAGCAAGCAAAGAAGTTGTTTAATTTGTGTGGTAGCAAGACATCAATGTCTGTGACGGGGCTGGTTTTATTTTTGTAATCAGTGATTGACTCTAGACCCTGCCACATATGTCTCGTGTTCGAGCCGTTGAATTGAGACTCTACTTTGTCCCTATACTTTGCTTGTTTGACGCTTTGCTTGTTTGATGCTTTGCTTGTTTGATTGCCTTGTTGAGGGAATAGCTGCAGTGTTTGTATTCGGTCATATTTCCGGTCGCCTTGCCATGGTTAAAAGCGGTGGTTTGCGCTCTCAGTTTTGCGCGAATGCTGCCATCAATCCACGGTTTCTGATTAGGAAACGTTTTAATAGTCACAGTGGGTACGACAGCTCTGATGCACTTGCTAATAAACTCGCTCACCGAGTCAGCGTATACATCAATGTTGTTGTCCGATGCTATCCGGAACATATCCCAGTCCACGTGATCGAAGCAATCTTGAAGCATGGAATCTGATTGGTCAGATCAGGGTTGAATAGACCTGACTGGGCGTTTCCTGTTTGAGTTTCTGTTTATAAGCTGGGAGCAACAAGATGGAGTCATGGTCAGGTTTTCCGAAGGCAGGTCAGGGGAGGACTTTCTATGCATCGCGGAAGTTAGAGTAGCAGTGATCCAGAATGCTAGCAGCTCGAGTCGCGCAGTTGATATGATGATAGGATTTAGGAACGCTTGTTCTCAGGTTAACTTTGTTAAAATCCCCAGCTACAATAAACGCAGCCTCGGGATGTATGGTTTCCAGTTTCCATAGAGTCCAGTGAAGTTCTTTCAGGGCTGACAACGTATCTGCTTGGGAGGGATATACACGGCTGTGACTGTAATCGAAGAGAATTCTCTTGGAAGATAATGCGGTCGGCATTTGATTGTAAGGAATTCAAGGTCCGGTGAACAAAAGGACTTGAGTTCCTGTATGTTGTTATGATTACACCACGAGTCGTTAATCAAAAGGCATACATCCCCTCCCTTCTTGCTGGAGAAATTTTTGTTTCTGTTGGCGCAATGCATGAAGAATCCGGGTGGCTGTACCAACTCTGACAACGTATCCCGAGTGAGCCATGTTTCCGTGAAACAGAGAATGTTACAATCTCTGTCTCTCTGGAAGTCAACTCATGCCCTACTTTCGTCCACCTTGTTGTCTAGAGATTGGACATTGGCGAATAATATGCTCTGAAGCGGTGGATGGTGTGCTCACCTTCTGAGTCTGACCAGTGGGCCGCTCCGTCTGCCTCTCCTGCGATAATAATACATAAAACAACAAATAACTGCATAGTTTAAGGACCTGAAGCGAGGCGACCATCTCTGTCAGCCCCATCTTGCATGGTCTGCGTGGTCTGCCAGGGGCCGTTTCATTTAGTGTCCGTTTGATTCTATTTCCCCATAGTATGTTATACCAATGTTGACCGACTGAAAGGGAGTGTAACTTTGACTATAATTGCTGTTCCCTGAAGGAGGGAAATGAGGTACAACATCTGTTTGGCCCCACCCCTTCCTGGGTCAGGGAAAAGCGGTATTAAATTTAAGGAATAAGTCCATACCACACGCTCATCCACCTGTGGAAGGTGGAGCTTCCCGTGAGGCGCGGATTTAATTGTATGTTGTACCTAGTTTCCCTCCTTCAGGGAACATTAGTTATAGTCATAACGTTACGCTTGTCATATGATAAGCTTCAACTTAAATACGGGATCTTGCTGTCGGACAGTTTTTTTTTTGTATTCTGAAATGCACTCGAACTATAACATTTAGTGGCTTCTTTTGTTACACTGGGAAAACAGTTTTCGTGGGCACAGAAATCCGAAATAATTTCAGTTTGCTAAATCCAATGGTTTTAACTGAGTCATAAGTTGATTGACAACACCCAAATGGATACTGTCATTAACGTGGTTCTTCAATAATTACATATAATTCTTAATACTGTAGCTGTTTAGTTAGTCACGTGTTCAACTATCATCAGCTGATCCAGGAAATTGTTTTCTGAATGCCAGTCAAATGGCAAACAACATGACATTTGTTGTTAAGTGAAATTATGGGTTCTACAGTAGGTCTATGTTATTGGTAGGTGAAGTTATGGGCCAATTTGGCAAACACTTAGTTTACAAACCCTCATTGTCAGGCTGATGGCAAAGCTAGCCAAAGAGCATTTTACTGGTTGAAATGTTATTTTAAGTATAAAGCAGTTGATTTGCGAGGATGACACAAACATTATATTAAGCAGGACATTCAAATGAGCCTTACAATTATAATCCAAAGTAGTGTGAAATGTACTCATAAGCAACCTGGAAATGGAGGTTACTCCCCTGAGTATTCCCCTATACATATTCCGAATACATTGTGAAAACCAAACATTTTGCTCACCATTTTTTGCTCCAGGCAGATATACTACATCCATAACCATCGGTTTCCTCATCAGCAGGAAGGAGTTTCTACAACCAAATTGCTTGTGCATCGCCCTCGTGACAATTTTATTAAACACAGAAAGGGGCCTATATTGGAGACCAAAAGTCGTCTGGCACACTGCTTAGAGTTTCAACAACATGAATAACTTATTTCTAGCCTACAATCATCGATGTTACTACTAAAATATGACTTTTCTTGCTAATTTTAAGACAAATCATTTTTACATTCAATTGTTATACAACATCATGGCTACGCTGCTGGCATCACCTTTTACAGTGGATTTCCGCTGTTGTGGGCCTTTAACCATCTGTCTGACTTGTTGTTCACACAGGAGAGAGATGTGACTATCATGGATCCTCTGGGGAGCCTCAACAACCTCATGATGCTGAAGAGGCAGAGAAGAGTTTCTCCAGATCAGAACACCTCAAGAAAGACCTGCAGAGATCCACAGGGAAGAGAACTCACTGCTGCTCTGACTGTGGGAAGAGATTCCCCTCCTCATCAGGCATTAAAATTCATCAGAGGATCCACACAGGAGAGAAATCTTTTAGCTGTACTCAATGTGGGATGAGTTTTACTCGTTCAACCAGCCTGATATCACACCAGAGAACACACACTGGAGAGAAACCTTATAGCTGTAATCAATGTAGGAAGGGTTTTACTACATCTAGCTATCTAATTGTACACCAGAGAACACACACAGGAGAGAAACCTTACAGCTGTGGTCAATGTGGGAAGAGTTTTGGTCAATCTAGCTATCTGACAGTGCACCAGAGAATACACACAGGAGAGAAACCCTATAGCTGTGGTCACTGTGGGAAGAGTTTTACTGATTCTAGCAATCTGACTCTACACCAGAGAACTCACACAGGAGAGAAACCGTATAGCTGTGGTCATTGTGGGAAGAATTTTGGTCAGTCTAGTGATCTGACAGTGCACCAGAGAACACACACAGGAGAGAAACCTTATAGCTGTGATCAATGTGGGAAGAGTTTTACTGCATCTAGCAATCTGACTCTACACCAGAGAACGCACACAGGAGAGAAACCTTATAGCTGTGGTCATTGTGGGAAGAGTTTTGGTCAATCTAGCGATCTGACAGTGCACCAGAGAACACACACAGGAGAGAAACCTTATAGCTGTGATCAATGTGGGAAGAGTTTTGGTCGATCTGGGCAGCTGACTGTACACAAGAGAACACACACATGAGGGAAACCTCTTAGTTGTGAACAAAGATAATCTGATTAAAGATCTCTGATCAAATATCAGAAAGTACATGCATGAAGGAGTTGTTTCATGATATCAGTGAATTAATGTCACAATGTAGAATGTTTTAACATTGTAGTAGCAGTATTTTAATGATGTCATAATGTAGAACCCTAAATATTTGTCCCCTGTTCTATTGATTTCAACATGATATGGATATTAGCCTCAGGGGAATAATCCAGGCTCTGAATTGAAAGAGTACTATTTATGTGGTATAACAAAAAGTGACTAACAAAAAATTAGTTGTGTTGCACTTAGTGTTGGTGACCCACGAATCAAAATGTAGCTAGCTGTTTTCTACAAATTGTCCTCTAACCAGTGATGTATTCATTATTCCCAGATTCCGTGTGATTTTTGAGCTGTTCGTTTTAACAGGACATGCAATATAATCTCCCTCCTCTCGCACAAATCATTTTAACATGATATCGATGAGTGATGACAAATAAGTGTTGCGTTCCTTTGTGTAGTGACCCCTACATTTAAATGCATCACTCAAATGTAGCTGACTGTCTTTCATGTTTGTTTTTTTATTTGTTGCGTTAGTTTCCTGATTTCCCAATTAATCGATATCAGTGATTTATTGCTATTTGTCAAAACAACAGTGTTTTTGGTGCTTGTGCAGTCTAAGGAGCTTGCTTAAAAAATACAAGTAATATGATTATTGTGGCAGATGTTGTGTATATAGCACATTTTACGTTTAGGTTTTGAATATATCCCAAACTGTTTATGCATTTTGTTTATTGATTTGTACATGTTAAAACAGTGTTTTGACATTGGGGTTATTCCACCTAGCAAAATGTAATTGAAATTAAGACTATGCCTGATGTCCAATATTCGGTTCGGTTGTAGTTGAAAGTAAAAGATGAAAAGATGATTTTTGTCAATGACTTTAAATTAATTTCAAAGTACTTGCAGCTTATACACATGGACACAGTGTAAAGAATTGGTCTGTAATCAATTTTATTAACAACCCTACATCACTCCAGTATTTCTTGACAACATTCAAATGCTAATTGTCTTTATTCCACTACTGAAGAAGCATGACTCAAATCAAAAATATTCAGCCCGACAAAATGTACATTTGTATTATTCCATGCCTCACCATTAAGTGAATTATAGCCAATACATATTAACAAAGGGGTGTACATTTGGTTTTGATACTTCATATTTACAATTCATGTAACATTTAATCCTAATTATTTATGCAACCAACTGACTGAGAGCTCTTGAAGCTAGTGAGTTTTTCAAAAAACACTTTTTGTGTTGTGTTTTTAATTGTTGACAGCCATATTGTAGAATGTGAATCATTGTAGTTGATTATCATGTGAAATGGAAGTTGTTTTCTGTTGGTGGTGAGTAAACTTGTCCAACAAAAATATTTGGTTTTTGCATTTATGTTTTGAGGTTGAACGTTAGCACGTATAGCTCGTTAGCACGTAGGGAGCACTGATTGGTGTCACCTCGTTAGTCAGTATGTGTTACACCTGTTCTGATAATATTATAATCAAATGGCATTTTCCTTAGGATGCTCATTAGTCTTTAAGTTGTTAATTTTCTGTTTTTTATCCCCTTATGTATGTTGTGTACTAAATAGTTTTTTTTTATTTTCATAGGTTTTTCCCCCTGTGAAGCCATTGTGTTGCATCCATGTCTGAAATGTGCTGTATAAATAAAGCTTGTTTTGATTTGAACATATTGCAAAACAAATGGACCCAATGACTGACCAATCAACAGACTCTTGCAAAACCAATTAACAAATATGTGCAAAAGCAACACATATCCTGGTCCATCTTAGTATGAAAAACAGTATAAATTCAGTATATGTTCCACTATATCAATATAGTGCATGGTATGTACGTTTCATATCACTTTTCAACCAACCCAGTGCATTTGTTGAAAATGAAAATCTTTGAAATCAACAATATGTCGAAGGTTTCAACTACTGAGAACTGAAATAAACAAATGGATCAAACAGATCAATCCCACTTTTCCAGCCTGCTGAAGGCGTGGTAGAGTGGTAAACACCACCCCCGGCTCTACCAGGGGCTTGAGGTGGTCTCCCGCAGCTCTGCTTATGTCATGTTCTGTGGTCTTGCCATTCCATTTCTTGACTGCCCCTGCAACACAGAAGTAAACACATTTATTTATATTTGATAAAACACTCAAAGTAATGGATAATCTATGGCCTCAGTTGCACCTAAATGGGACTTCTGTCATCTGATCACACCAAGCTGCATTAGGTTCAGATCTTCCAGGATGGGTCTTTGACATAGTCTGGATGCAGTCAGGCCACCAAATATGCATAAGCAATGTAAAGACATGAGTGGGGAAAAGTACATTTGACACAAGTGACCTTCATAATAAATCAAATCAAATGTTATTTGTCACATACATGTTATTGCGGGTGTAGCGAAATGCAGTAATATCTAACAATTTCACAACAAATACCTAATACACACAAATCTAAGTAATGGAATAAGAATATATGGACGAGCAATGTCAGAGCAGCAAAGACTGATACAGTAGATAGTATAGAATACAGTTGAAGTTGGAAGTTTACATACACTTAGAATGGAGTCATTAAAACTTGTTTTTAAACCACACCACACATTTCTTGTTAACAAACTATAGTTTTGGCAAGTCGGTTAGGACATCTACTTTGTGCATGACACAAGTAATTTTTCTAACGATTGCTTACAGACAGATTATTTCACTTATAATTCACTGTATCCCAATTCCAGTGGGTCAGAGGAAAATTCCAGAAAATTATGTCATGGCTTTAGAAGCTTCTGATATGCTAATTGACATCATTTGAGTCAATTGGAGGTGTACCTGTGGGTATATTTCAAGGCCTACCTTCAAACTCAGTGCGTCTTTGCTTGACATCATGGGAAAATCAAAAGAAATCCACAAGTCTGGTTCATCCTCGGGAGCAATTTCCAAATGCCTGAATGTACCACGTTCATCTGACCGTAAAGAATAGTACGCAAGTATAAACACCATGGGACCACGCAGCTGTCATACCGCTCAGGAAGGAGATGCGTTCTGTATCCTAGAGATGAATGTACTTCGGTGCAAGAAGTGCAAATTAATCCCAGAACAACAGCAAATGACCGTGTGAAGATGCTATATCCACAGTAAAATTAGTCCTATATCGACATAACCTGAAAGGCTGCTCAGCAAGGAAGAAGCCACTGCTCCAAAACCTCCTTAAAAAAGCCAGACTACGGTTTGCAACTGCACATGTGGACATAGTTCATACCTTTTGGTGAAATGTCATCTGGTCTAATGAAACAAATATAAA
The DNA here is from genome assembly GCF_021184085.1 of Oncorhynchus gorbuscha. Classification (NCBI taxonomy): domain Eukaryota; kingdom Metazoa; phylum Chordata; class Actinopteri; order Salmoniformes; family Salmonidae; genus Oncorhynchus; species Oncorhynchus gorbuscha. The sequence continues at coordinate 46,978,733 of NC_060186.1, forward strand.
ACTGTTTGGTCATAATGACCATCGTTATGTTTGGAGGAAAAAGGGGGATGCTTGCAAGCCGAAGAACACCATCCCAACCGTGAAGCACGGCGGTGGCAGCATCATGTTGTGGGGGTGCTTTGCTGCAGGATGAACTGGTGCACTTCACAAAATAGATGGCATCATGAGGGAGCAAAATGATGTGGATATTTTGAAGCAACATCTCAAGACATCAGTCAGGAAGTTAAAGCTTAGTGGCAAACGGGTCTTCCAAATGAACAATGACCCCGAGCATACTTCCAAAGTTGTGGCAAAATGGCTTAAGGACAACAAAGTCAAGGTATTGGAGTGGCCATCACAAAGCCCTGACCTCAATCCTATAGAAAATTTGTGGGCAGAACTGAAAAAGCGTGTGTGAGCAAGGAGGCCTACAAACCTGACTCAGTTATACCAGCTCTGTCAGGAGGAATGGGCCAAAAGTCTGTCAACTTATTGTGGGAAGCTTGTGGAAGGCTACCCGAAACGTTTGACCCAAGTTAAACAATTTAAAGACAATGCTACCAAATACTAATTGAGTGTATGTAAACTTCTGACCCACTGGGAATGTGATGACAGAAATAAAAGCTGAAATAAATCATTTCTCTACTATTATTCTGACATTTCACATTCTTAAAATAAAGTAGTGATCCTAACTAACCTAAGACAGGGAATTTTTACGAGGAATACATGTCAGGAATTGTGAAAAACTGAGTTTAAATGTATTTGGCTGAGGTGTATGTAAACTTCCGACTTCAACTGTATATACATCAAATCACGTTTTATTTGTCACATACACATGTTTAGCAGATGTTATTGCAGGTGTAGCTAAATGCTTGTGTTGCTAATTCCAACAGTCCAGTAATATCTAACAAATAATATCTAACAATACACAATCTAAAGGAAGGGAATTAAGAATATATACATATTTGGACGAGTGATGTCAGTGCATCATAGACGAAGATACAGTAGAATAGGATAGACTACAGTATATACATATGAGATTAGTAATACATAGACTAAGATACAGTAGAATAGTATAGAATACAGTATATACATATAAGATGAGTAATGCATAGACTAAGATACAGTAGAATAGTATAGAATACAGTATATACATATGAGATGAGTAATGCCAGATATGTAAACATGCAGGAGATCCATGAAGGAAAGATAGTGATGGTGCTCAGTGACGATGTTGTAAAAGGTGGGGAATAACCAATCACAATGAGGGATTGCCAGCTGTGAACGCTTTAGCATGCTAGAGACAACCATGGAGAATGTGAATGGAGGCTATATCAAGTGTTCCAATGGTAAAACGTTTGATTCAATTACATCAAGTGTTCCAATGGTAAAACGTTTGAGTTAATTTTGTCATGTCACGGTCACTTTGCCTTCTGTATATTGACACTTCGGGATGCAACCTTTGTTCGTTGTCCTTTTTTTTAATACATGTTTTATAATTTCTCCCCGTTTTTTCTCCCCAATTTCAATCTTGTCTCATCGCTGCAACTCCCCAACGGCCTCAGGAGGCGAAAGTCGAGTCATGCGTCCTCTGAAACATGACCCGCCAAACTGCGCTTCTTAAACACATGCCCGCTTAACCCGGAAGCCAGCTGCACCAATGTGTAGGAGAAAACACTGGGCGACGCTTGGCCAATTGTGTGCCGCCCTATTGGACTCCCGACCACGGCAAGGTTGTGGTACAGCCCAGGATCGAACTCCCAACTATAAATCTCTTTGACACGTAGACATCAAGTCAGTTGACAATAATGCTGCATACAGCATTCCATGTTTGAAAGGTCTATCATTTTCATTGAAGACAATCAAAGTTAACATTCCATAAAACTTCATTTAAAGGCTGTCTCAAATAGTCGCCTGTCCCTTTTAATAGCCGGGCAATGGCCCACATTATAGCAAATACATTTTGGGTCTAAATTAAAGGAGCATCAATTATAATTTAATTAAATGTTATAAATAAAATTTCCATAATATTAACATGAATAGTGGAATGATCATGTTTCACAATATTCCTTCACATTCTTATTTTATTTTGTGTCAAAATCTCTTTCTCTTTGACAGCAAATGCCAGACTGGCTTCTGTTGTCAAGATGGGAAAACCCTCCCTCTCTGACATGGTGTCACTAAAAGACGTGGTCATCTCCTTCTCAACCAACAATGGCAGGCTGGGGCAAGCAGCCAATGTAGAAATCTATACTCTTCAATCAATTTCAGTTTTTTTTTGTGAGAAAACAAGTACTGAATAGTGTAGGGAATCATTGTACCATCTAAATCGCTGTGAAATATATTTTCAATTAAAAAAAAAGTTTTTCTGGCTGTTTGAAGTTGGTGGATGAAACTGAAAGTAAAATAGTCTCCACTATAGTCCATGCTATCCGAGAACCTTCATACTTCCCTACCCCACTGACCTCTCCACCATGTTACAGGGAAGTGTGATGGGGGGGAGTTCGGAATGCAGACTAGTTGTTGCAGTTCACCATGTTACAGGGAAGTGTGATGGGGGAGTTTGGAATGCAGACTAGTTGTAGTTCATCTAACTTCCACAAACGTTGCACCTTTAGTGCTGAATGAAATAGAGGTTCCAGGTACATTTACCACATATGAAACATATACTAGTTGGCTGCTGCTACAGGCCTCCTTGTGCTGATGGGAAATATCTTGATGGAATCTGTCAAATGTTGGATAAAGTATCTGATGAAAACAGGGTAATGTATTTTTAGGGTGATTTGAACATTGACTGGTTTACCACCAACTGTCCACTGAGGAATAAGCTTCTTTCTGTGGCCAATGGTTGTAACATAACCCAAGGTGACACAACCAACCACAATGTTCACTAAGTCTGATACCACATCATCAACCTGTATTGATCATATTTTAAATGAGAAACCTTATAGCTGTGATCAATGTGGGAAGAGATTAGCTTTATCTGGCAGTCTGAGTCAACACCAGATAATACACACAGGAGAGAAAGCTTATAGCTGTGGTCATTGTGGGAAGAGCTTTGGTCAATCTGGAGAGCTGACCGTGCACCAGAGAATACACACAGGAGAGAAATCTTATAGCTGTGGTCATTGTGGGAAGAGCTTTGGTACATCTCACCGTCTGACAGTGCACCAGATAATACACACAGGAGAGAAAGCTTATAGCTGTGGTCATTGTGGGAAGAGCTTTGGTCAATCTGGAGAGCTGACCGTGCACCAGAGAATACACACAGGAGAAAAAGCTTATAACTGTGATCATTGTGGAAAGAGTTTTGCTACATCTAACCATCTGACAGTGCACCAGAGAATACACACAGGAGAGAAACCTTACATCTGTGGTCATTGTGGGAATAGTTTTCGTCAATCTGGAGAGCTGACCGTGCACCAGAGAATACACACAGGAGAGAAATCTCATAGCTGTGACCAGAGATAATCTGATAAAGGATCTCTGATTGAATATTAGAAAAGACATACATGAAGGAGTTGATTCATGATTTCATGTCACAATGTAGAATGTTTTAACAATGTAGTAAAAGTATTTTAATGATGTCACAATTTAGAAGCCTAAACGTTTGCCCCGGGGGAAATCCAGGCGAAAAATCCCGGCTCTGAAATGGAAGAGTACTATTTATGTGATTTAACAAAAATTGACAAACAAAATAAGAGATCAAATCAAATGTATTTATATAGCCCATCTTACATCAGCTGATATCTCAAAGTGCTGTTCAGAAACCCAGCCTAAAACCCCAAACAGCAAGCAATGGAGGTGTAGAAGCACAGTGGCTAGGAAAAACTCCCTAGAAAGGCCAAAACCTAGGAAGAAACCTAGAGAGGAACCAGGCTAAGATTGGTGGCCAGTCCTCTTCTGGCTGTGCCGGGTGGCAACCCAGACAGGAAGATCATATCAGTGACTCAACACACTCAAGTGACGCACCCCTCCTAGGGACAGCATGAAAGAGCACCAGTAAGCCAGTGACTCAGCCCCGGTAATAGGGTTAGAGGCCGAGAATCCCAGTGGCGAGAGGGGAACCGGCCAGGCAGAGACAGCAAGGACGGTTCGTTGCTCCAGAGCCTTTCCGTTCGCCTTCACACTCCTGGGCCAGACTACACTCAATCATAGGACCTACTGAAGAGATGAGTCTTCACTAAAGACTTAAAAGGTTGAGACCGAGTCTGCGTCTCACATGAGTAGGCAGACCATTCCATAAAAATTTAGCTCTATAGGAGAAAGCCCTGCCTCCAGCTGTTTGCTTATAAATTCTTGGGACAATTAGGAGTTGTGTTACACTTACCACGTTGGCGACCCACTTGAATCAAAATGTACCTAGTTGTTTTCTACAAATTGTCCTCTAACCAGGGATGTACACATTACTCCCAGATTCCGTGTGGTTTTTGAGCTGTTCGTTTTAACACGACATGCAACATAATCTCTCTCCTCTCGCACAAATGATTTTAGCATGATATCGATGAGTGATGACAAATAAGTGTTGCATTCCCTTGTTTAGCGACCCCTAAATTTAAATGCATCACTCCAACTGCAGCTGACTGTCTTCTGTACGTTGTCCTCTAACCAGTGAGGTAAAATATCTCCCATTTCCATGTGTTTTTTATGTTGTGTGAGTTTCAACAGCACATACAACCCAATTTCCCCCCTAATCAATATCAGTGTTTTATTGCTACTTGTCAAAACAACAGTGTTTCTGGTGCGTGTGCAGTTTATAAAGAGCTTCTTTTAAAAAATACAAGTAATGTGATTATTGTGGCAGATGTTTGTGTATATAGCACATGTTAGGTTTTCAATTTATCCCAAACTGTTTCTGCATATTGGTTATTGATTTGGACACGTTAAAACTGTTTTGACATTGGGCTATCCCACCAAGCAAAACGTAATTGAAAAGATGTTGAAAATAAGACTATGCAATCAAATATTTCATATTTACATTTCATGTAACATTTGGTAGTGATATTTATTCATGCAACCAACTGACAATGTTTTGGTACAATTATCTTGACATTGTTGCCCTGTTTTTAGAATATCAGGGTTAATTCTCACATGTGCCAAACCAAATGTACTTGAGCATGATATTGGGGACTAGGCCCCGATCCAACAACATGCCTGAAAAGAGAGAGAAGCTCTGCAGTGAGGTGGAAAGTTACCACGGATATCGCAGGAGTTTCCTCTTGAAATCAGACATGTCTGTGGTAAGGAAAACTTGGTTGCTGATTATCTCTGGGGTAGGCAGTCAAAAAGATTTGTGTTTTGCGTTTAACTAGTGTGTTACCATGATCACAATTTATTTGGAGTTTTGTCTCTTATTTTTTCCGTATTGAAACTGCACTGTTGGTTAGGGGCTCGTAAGGAAGCATTTCACTGTTGTATTAGGCGCATGTGACTAATGCAATTTGATTTGAGTTTTCTTTGGGCTCGTTCCAAGGGGACGAGAGTTCTAGAAGCTAGTGAGTTTTAGAATTCTATAGAAAGTTAAATGAGAAAAAAATAATACGATTGCTTATTATTATTTAGGAATAGGTGTTTTTTCTTGTTTATATTGGTGAAGCATTGTAGTTGATTATAATGTGAAATGGAAGTTGTTTTCTGTTGGTGGTGAGCAAACTTGTCCAACAAAAATATAGGATATATTTGTTGTCTTTAGGGGGAAGGTGTTCCAGGCTTTGGTTTTTCATTTATGTTTTGATGTTGGACTTTAGCACATGTAGCGCATTAGCACTGATTGGTGTCACCTCGTTAGTCAGTATGTGTTACACCTGTCCTGGCTTGTCCATCTCGTTAGTGGGAAGGTGTTTCACCTGAGCTGGTCCAGGATCTATTTAAGAGTGTCTGGCCCAGTGCTCCAGTTGTCTTGATAGATGTGGAGAGTCAACACCTTTAGTTGCTCCACCGTTTCCTATTAAAGATGTCTTCATTTCAGGTCGAAGGTAGGATAGGAGGGAGAGTTTTTCCATTTTAAAAATCTGATTTTTATCGGATATTTCATTTTTTGTTTCTATTGGCTTCTGTGTAAAAGAGAGCGTTTTTTGAGAAGATGGCACAGACAAATCCCCACATAGGGGTACCTGGGATTGGTCTGGTTAATACCGTGAGGTTCTCTTGGACAGATAAGGAGAAGGAGCCCTGGGGGAGAGAGACATTCGGGAGAAATGTTCTGATGGGATGCCTACAGCTGGAAGTAAAAGATGTATTATGCCTTCAAGGGAATCCCATCGAGAAAGGATATGATGTGACGTTACAAGTGGAAGAAAAACACGACGAAGTTATGAAGAAGGTGAGAGAAGGAAAAGGAGCGAAACCCCTGTGCCATTACACGGTGACCAGCCTGGCAAGGAACAACTTCAGGGTGGTCACCGTAACCATGTACAATCCGCATGTGAAGGATGAAGAGGTGAGGGCCTTTCTGGGGAGATATATGGACAATGTCTCCTCATTGAGGTACCTCAGGGACTCCCTGGGTTTCTGGAATGGAAAGAGAGGTTTCCAGGCGTTACTCAGGGAGTCCCCGAAGAGTGTGGATGGCTACCTCCATCCTCCGGCGATGTTCTCCCTGGGGGCTGACAGGGGAACACTCTACTATGCACGTCAGCCCCCGTTCTGCAGGCGTTGTATGGCATACGGCCATACCCTGGCCTCGTGCAGCGCCAAGAGGTGTCGGTTTTGTGGGTCGGAAGAGCACGAGGCCAGGGAGTGTGACGAGCCCAAGGCTTGCCACGGGTGTGGCTCCAGAGAACACCTCTGGCGTGATTGCCTGGCTCGTCACAGGTCATACGCGTCTGCAGCTGGGGGGGAGCGGGGGATGGGGGAGAAAAGAAAGGACGTGTGCGGATGGCACAGGGGAAAGGACGGAGAAGGACGAAGAAGGGAAGAAGGAAGAGGCGAAAAGAAAGCGGAGTGAAGATGGAAAGAAGGAAAAAGAAGGAGAGAAGAAAAAGAAGGCGGAAGAACGGGGAGGAGCGGAGAAGAGGGAGAGTGGGACAGTGGTGCGAGAAGGAGTGGAAGAGGGAGCGGTGACAGTGACTGGGACGGAGGGAGTTGTGGAGATGGGAGGGGAGGGGAGATGGGGGAAAGGAGTGGGGGACAGCCTGCCAGGCTTCCTCGAGGTCGAAATAGGGATTTGGTGGAGGATTTAGCGGGGATGGGACGTTGTCTCCCCGCTACCTCCTTCACCAAAGAAGAAAGGGATGAAGAGGGGGAGCTTGGCAGGAAGTGAGAGGGAGGGGGTTGTGGAGGGGGGCTAAGAGAGTGGCGGGGGGTAATTTGTCCTCCCGGTTTGCCTCAGCCCCTTGCATTTTAGTGGATGACTCCAGTGAGGGGTCGGTGGGCTGTTTGCTAGAGGGATCCCAACTCCTGTTAGAGGAGATGGGGTCCCTTACATGCAGCCCCGAGGCAAACAGGGAGGGGGATGGTGGGTGGGGAGGGAGGACCCAACACACTGCCTGGGTCATGGGTTGGGATGGAGGACGGGGGGGCGTCAGGAGTGGAGAGGACGTCCCCGCCGGTGGAGATGGACCAGGGGAGCATCGGGTGAGTCTCCTGTTTTTTCTTTGGTTTTTTATTTTTTATTTGTTGTTAATAATTAAATGAATAGTTCTGTTTCTTTTTTTAGTCTAAATGTTAGGGGGATAAGGAATAATGTTAAAAGGAGGGTGGTTTTTTGTTATTTAGAGGGTGTGGGGTTTGATTTCTGTTTTTTTACAGGAGGTTCACCTGAGGGATGGTGGGGATGTGTGTAGATTTAAGAGGGAGTGGGATAAGGGGGAATCTTTTTGGGGCATAGGAGGGGTGCACTCAACAGGAGTAGGGATTTTGTGTGGGCATAGAGAGGTTAAAATAGAGAACACTTTTGTAATAATGCAGGGTAGAGTTTTGGGGATAGATGTTAAGTTTAGAGAAGCTAGATATAGGTTAATTGGGGTGTATGGGCCACAGGTGGCGGCAGACAGGAGGGAGATGGTGGACTGTCTGGCGCCCCTGTGTGTTACACTTGGTGATAGGAGGAGACTTTAATATAGATTTAGGGGTAGGTGGTGATAGCAGTGCAGGTGCCATCACTGGGCTAATGGCTTGCTAATGGCTTGCCATGGTCTGGTTGATGGTGGCCTGCACACTACTCCGGCAATAGTCGGTCCTACATGGCGCAACTCCAGGGGGGTTGCGCGGAGGCTCGACTACATTTTTGTATCCAGGTCTTTGGGTCAGTTGTCTGGGCGGCTGTTGCCTGTTTTCTTCACGGATCACGACGGGGTGTTCCTGCAGGTGGGGTCGCCAGTCTGCCTCTTCGGTAGGGGGTACTGGAAGTTAGATCGGGATATACTGGAGGAGCAGGCTTTCGTTGACGCATTTTTTTGTTTCTTTCGGAGGCTTGACGGCCTCCGGTCTATGTGCGAGGGGGTGTTAGAGTGGTGGGATTTAGTTAAGGGGAGGATAAGGGCTTTTATAATAGGATATTGTAGAAGGAAAAAAAGGGAGGAAAGGAGGGAGGTGGAACATGCGTATCGCAGTGGTACAGAGGAAGCTAGCAATGTGGAAGGCTAGGTATTTGTCTTTTATGGGCAAAGTCCTGGTCCTAAAGGTGGATGTGTTGCTGTCTCTTTTGTATTTGGCATACATCTACCCATTGCCGGCTTGTCTGAGGAGGCCTCTAGTGAGGCTTGTGTTTCAGTTTCTGTGGAGTGGCTGGTGCGAGTGGGTCGCCAGGGAACGCATGATCTGTCCCATCGGGGAGGGAGGTAGGGGGGGTACCATATTTCCCCCTCAAGCTGGACTCAATTTTTGTTTCTTTCTTGTTAGCGGAGCTTGCTCAGCCAGTGATACACCCGTATGGTTACCTCCTGCGGGTGTTCTTCTCGTATCAGGCGAGAAGCGTAATGGTGTGGTCTAACACGGGTCCTCGGGCGGAACAGCTGCCGTGGCACTTTGGTCATGTGGCCAAGTGGCTGCGTGCGCACCCCGAGGTTGAAGTTGCCCGAGTAGGTTTAGACCACAGGCACCTGTACGAGGAGGTCAGGCAGGCAGGGAGTCCTGCGCCCGTAGCGGGCATCTCGTCAGTGGTCTGGGAGGGAGTGCAGGCGCGGGGCCTGGACAACGGGCTCAAGGACCTAAATTGGTTGAGCCTTCATAAGCGTTTGCCGGTACTTTCCATCTTGTACCGGTATAGTTTGGTGCAATCCCCCACCTGTCCAAGATCCTCTTGTGGCAGGGAGGAGACTGTGCGCCATGCCTTCTGGGACTGTGCCTTTGCCGGACTAGTCTGGGCTAGGGCACGGGTGATGCTAGGTGTGGTTAGGAGTGATTTTGTTTTGACATAGGCTAGAGAGAGGCGTAGGGAGAGCAAAGGGAACGGATAGGGACAGGTTTCTGCTCTGGCTTCTCATGAGTCTCTTTAAAAAGTGACTGTGGGAAGCCAGGAAGAATTTAGTCAAGACAGGGAGAGATTGGGGGGTGGAAGGGATAGTGAGAAGGGTGGAAGGTGATTTGAGGGGGAGGATGAAGAGGGAGGAGAGGAAGTGGGGGAAGCATGCGGCCACGGGAGAGGTGGAAAGGGGGTTTAGGGCTGGGAGTGTTAGAGTGAGTTTGGTAAGGGGATAGATTAGGGAAGGGGAGATAGGGAAAGGGTTAGGTATTGGTTAGGTATGACGGGGAGGGACGATGCTCCCCTGAGGTTTGTTTTTGTTTGGTGTTTGGTCATTTGGTTTTGTAAATATAAGTAATTAAGAATGAATGAGAGATATGATTTTGTAAAGTGTGAATGGTATTGATTGTAAATAAATTATTTTATCCACCTTTTTGGTTTACTTCCTGTCTTTAAGTTTGTTGTGGGCAGATTTAGTGGGTCTCATGGTAGGTGTCTTTCATGACCCAGTTGTTGTTACTATTCAACTTCCATTGAACACCCCCATAGTGTCTTTCAGAGCCCTCCTAAAAAACAAGCTAATATTTTGGGTTGGATATTGCATATTGCATTAATATTTCAATCAATGGAATTTCCTTAATGTTCATTAGTCTTTCAGTTGATAATCTTCTGTTTGTTGTGTACTAAATATTTTTGTTTATTTTCATTTAGTTTTTTTCCTGTGAAGCCATTGTGTTTCATCCATGTCTGAAATGTGCTGTATAAATAAAGCTTGATTTGATTTCAACAAATGAACCCAACGACTGACCAATCAACAGACTCTTGGTCCCTCTTAGTATGAAAAACAGTATCAATCCCACTTTTCCAGCCTGCTGAAGATGTGGTGGCGTGGTATACACCACCCCCAGCTCTACCAAGGCCTTGAGGTGGTCTCCCACAGCTCTGCTTATGTCATGCTCTGTGGCCTTGCCGTTCCATTTCTTGACTGCCCCTGCAACACAGAAATAAACATATTTTGTCATATTATACAAAACATAAGTAATGTCTATGGCCTCAGTTACACCTGGCACCGAAATGTGACTTCTGTCATCTGATCACTCCAAACTGCATTAGGTTCAGATCTACCAGGATGGGCCTTTGACAGTCTGGATGCAGTCAGGCCACTGAATATAAATAAGCAACATAATAGCAAATAACAAATGTGTGTGCCTGAGGGGAAATTAACTTTCATACAGCCACAAGGGGTGAGAAATTACACCAATATCAGTGGACAATTGGCACTAATGTAAATAAACATAGATGATGGAACATACTCCCTTATGCTGACGTGATGAACCACTAAGGGGACATAAATATTTACCATCTAAACCATGTGTGACCTCTCACCTCTCTGGCTGTAGAAGTGTTCTTAACCAGTCCCCCAACAGCTCTCTGACTGAGCTCCATCCTCGTTGGGTCTTCAGAGAAGGAGGATGGGAGGATGAATGGATCAGTTAGTCAAAGTGTAGAGCTGCTGTCTGACAAAATCACTATTTTAATAGTTCATTAAAGTAAATAAGGCTATATGACTGCTGAATATTAACTATCAATCACTTAGATTGTGTATTTTCAGGTAGCTATACATCCCTGGGACTTCCCTAGCCCATTGAAGTTGGCATTTAACATGGTTAAGTTAGGGGTTAAGGTAGGGATGTCCCAAGAATCCCAGATAGAAATGTACAATGGTTAATGCTATCAGATGTGAAATGGCTAGCTAGTTAGCCGGGTGTGTGCTAATAGCGATGGTAACAATGTTTCGTGGGAGGCAGTTATTGATGTGTGCAGAGTCCCTGGTTCGAGCCCAGGTAGGGACGAGGAGAGGGACGGAAGCTTTTCTGTTACACATTCTTCGGTCTCTTTTACGTAGCAGGTGTAAAAGAAACAGACAAGACAACTAGGCGCTCAGGTCATTACGGTCATTGTAGTTAAAAGAAATAGCATCTAATTATGCGTAACTGTATGTGGGGTTGTTAGAGAAGAATGTGAGTGTCAGCCCAAACAATCTATTCTAGCACCTCATCAGGTTCTGAAAAAGTCTTCGATGATGTGTTCCTTCTATTCAAGGGCACAGCAGAGGAACTTCATAGATTCTACTCCTTCATCAATACAAGCAGTGAACATCTGAAATTCACCCTCACCTAGGCATGAAACAAGTTACCCGATGGTTGGACTATACTTTTCTCGTCAATCATTTTAAATACTATACTTAACTAGAAATCAACCAATCCTACATTGTTACCGCAATAGAAAGGTCAAATGCTTTTTTTTATCTAAAAATGTAATGTGCTGGGCAATGGTGACAAATAAAATGGTGCAGTTTGAGGCCATGTGGCGGACAGTGATGCAGGAGCTGGAGATGGAGGTATGTTCTAGTGGGTCTGTGCAGGTGTGATGTAGTTAATGGAGATGGAGGTGTGTTCTAGTGGGTCTGGGCAGGTGTGTTGTGTTACTTTTTATTTAACCAGGTAGGCTAGTTAAGAACAAGTTCTCATTTACAACTGCGACCTGGCCAAGATAAAGCATAGCAGTGTGAACAGACAACAGAGTTACACAAGTCAATAACACAGTAGAAAAGAAAAAGAGTCTATATACATTGTGTGCAAAAGGCATGAGGTAGGCGAATAATTACAATTTAGCAGATTAACACTGGAGTGATACATGATCAAATGGTCATGAGATACTGGTGTTCAAAAGAGCAGAAAAGTAAATGAATAAAAACAGTATGGGGATGAGGTAGGTAAATTGGGTGGGCTATTTACCGATGGACTATGTACAGCTGCAGCGATCGGTTAGCTGCTCAGATAGCAGATGTTTAAAGTTGGTGAGGGAGATAAAAGTCTCCAACTTCAGCGATTTTTAGCAATTCGTTCCAGTCACAGGCAGCAGAGAACTGGAAGGAAAGGCGGCCAAAGGAGGTGTTGGCTTTAGGGATGGTCAGTGAGATACACCTGCTGGAGCACGTGCTACGGGTGGGTGTTGCCATCGTGACCAGTGAACTGAGATAAGGCGGAGCTTTACCTAGCATGGACTTGTAGATGACCTGGAGCCAGTGGGTCTGGCGACAAATATGTAGTGAGGACCAGCTGACTAGAGCATACAGGACGCAGTGGTGGGTGGTATAAGGTGCTTTTGTTATGCAGGTGAGTGAGGACCCAAAAGCGACTTAACAGAAACAGAGTTTATTCAAGTCCAAAACAGAAAACGACAAATCCTGAATCCATAACAGAAAATGTCCAAACGGGGAATAACAGAAATCCTCTAGTCTGTAGAGGGGAAGGACAGGAGAAGCGGCCACAGACTGCAGGTCGCTTCGGGTAGGCGCAGGCCGTAGCTGACAGAGACACCTGCTCACACGCAGCATCTGATGAAGGCAAAAACACGACAGGACGGAACAAGAACACAGTACAGCAAACAAGGATCCGACAAGGACAGAAGCGGAAACAGAGGGAGAAATAGGGACTCTAATCAGAGGGCAAAATAGGGGACAGGTGTGAAAGAGTAAACGAGGTAGTTAGGAGAATGAGGAACAGCTGGGAGCAGGAACGGAACGAGAGAGAGAGAGAGAGAGAGAGAGAGAGAGAGAGAGAGAGAGAGAGAGAGAGAGAGAGAGAGAGAGAGAGAGAGAGAGAGAGAGAGAGAGAGAGAGAGAGAGAGAGAGGGAAAGAACCTAATAAGACCAGCAGGGGGAAACGAATAGAAGAGAAAGCACAGGGACAAGACATGACAATCTATGACAAAACATGACAGCTTTAGTAACAAAACGGATGGCACTGTGATAAACTGCATCCAGTTTGCTGAGTAGAGTATTGGAAGCTATTTTGTAGATGACATCGCCGAAGTTGAGGGTCGGTAGGATAGTCAGTTTTACTAGGGTAAGTTTGGCAGCGTGAGTGAAGGAGGCTTTGTTGCGGAATAGAAAGCCGACTCTAGATTTGATTTTAGATTGGAGATGTTTGATATGAGTCTGGAAGGAGAGTTTACAGTCTAGCCAGACACCTAGGTACTTATAGATGTCCACATATTCTAGGTTGGAACCATCCAGAGTGGTCATGCTAGTCGGGCGTGCGGGTGCAGATCGCCACGACCAGTGATCATGAGATTCATCTCCAGGACAGCGAGGGAAATGACATGGAAAAGTGCAAAGAAAAATGACTATTTAAAGAAGAACAACCTGAGGTTCATGGAGGATCTGACAGCATTTGACAAAGAAGCTCGGAATCGTCTGTGGCCGATGATTGAGAGAGCAAGGAAGGAGGGGAAAAGTGCATACTTTGATGGGAGCTAAGGCTTTTTTTAATGGAAGGTAAATTCACGCTGACGCCTAGTTTGTTGACTGCTGGATTTATCAAGTGAGTTGTGCAGGACTGAGTTTTATTTGCATCTGATAAAACTTTATATTTCTTGAGGAAAGAGCATTGTTTGTGTGAGCCAAACTTTTATATTTATATATATATATATATATATATATATATATATATATATATATATATATATATATATATATATATATATATATATATATATATATTTCTTTTATGGCAAGGAAATTCGCACTGACACTTAATGTTAGCTTGATGGCTATTCGTTTTTACCAATCTATGGTACAATTTTATTTGTAATTGTATAAAAATATATATATATAATTTAGGTCAACCACTTGCGTGGTGCAAAGGACTGTTTTTATTTGCAACTAGTAAGAACTTTGCTTTTTGTGAGACCCTGATTCTTGTGAACGTATACAAGTTTAATATTTTTCATAAAGTCACTGTGATAGTAAATGTCCATTTTTGTTTTTTTCTATTAATGCCAGGGGCATCCGTAATTTTTTAAGAGAGGAATGAGGTTTCTAAAGCAGTTTCCTGTATTGATTACTTTTCCTTAGTTTCCGGTTTGAAAATGAATATCAGTCAGTCAGTCTTATTTCCACTCAAGGATTGTGTTTTACAGGAAGTATATGGTATCCCAATTAAATATAAGGTTACTTATCTTGAAATTTTTATATGCAAGGATGAAAACAAAGGAGTGAATTGAACTTTAACTCCATTGAGAGAACAAAGAAGAAATTGAACCTCTGGTTGATGAGAGATATTTCGTTATACGGTCGGATATTATTATCCAGAGCTGAAGGGTTATCCAGGTCGCTTAATGTCTCGTTATCACTTGACTTACCCCCTAAAATTGTAAAGGACTTAGATAAGATTCTTTATAGTTTTATTTGGAGGAACAAGCCTCACTATCTATGAAAATATATTCTCACTAATACCCAAGAACAAGGTCTTGAGGTTTTAGATTTCAATACTCTAAATAATACTTTTATAATAAATTGGATTCTGAAGTATGTTAAGAACCAGAACAGTATTTGGAATGTCTTCCCGAAGTATTTATTTGACTCTGTTGGTGGTTTAGAATTTTTTCTTCGATGTAATTTTGATATTGATAAAATCCCAGTAAAGTTGGCCAAGTTCCATAAGCAGGAAATTTTAGCTTGGATGTTAGCGTATAAACACCATTTTTACCCCTCACAGATACTTTTTATGGAACAACAAAGATATACGATTTTAAAAATAAGTCTCTTTTTCATAACTGGTTTGAGAATAAAATTATTTTGGTTGGTCAGTTACTGAATAAGGATGGATATCTACTCTCATATGGGGAATTTCTTGACAAGTTTATAATTCCAATAACCCCTAGAGAATATGCAATTGTTTTTGATGCGATTCCAAGGGGGGGTTGTCTCTTTTAAATTCCTCTATGGTTGATGTAAGTAACATAGATTTACATGAAAATATATTCATTGGCAATATTAACATCAAAGATAAATGTAGTAATAAACAGATTAGGAATATTGTTTGCGATACTACAATTCCCTCAGAAAGATTATTTTGGTCAGATATCTATGGTGATATACAATGGGGGAAAGCATGGAAAAATGCTAACAAATATTGTATCAGTGTTACGGATACAAGTATCCTGTGTGTGTATCCTGTGTGTGTGTTTCTTTTCTCTCCTCCCTTCACAGGTGAAAATCATCACTTCCCAATCAGTCAACAATCATCAATCAGAAGACACACCTCCTCCTGTTTCCTACCCAATCACAGTTCATTTCCCTTGGTTTAAAACCCCCATCAGTTGGTTGCTCTAGAGCTCAATCTCTCTGTTTCACTCGCTCTTTGTGTATTAACCTCTCTTTTGTTTGACCTTCTCCATAGCACTATTGTTTTTGGTTATGGTGTTTGTTTGCTGGTGGGAAAAGGGGAAACCAAGATAAGTCGCCCATGGGCATACACTACCCGTAGGTAGACTTTGTTAAATACACTAGTTAGAACTGGGTGGACAACACACTGTATTTTTGGTTAGTTAGCTGTTGTTAAAGTAGGCTAGTCTAGCTTAGGTTTTTTTTTAATACTTATTGTTTCTTTCCTTGGGTCCAGCTCAGCCCCTTTTCCTGCTCCCCCCATTACTGTGTGTTTACAAATAAACCTTGAGTTTGACTGTAGATTTCAGTTGTCCTGGTTATTTCGTTCACACTTTTACTTTGTCACTATTAGAATTTGCATGAGTTATGTTACGGGTCTCATTACCATTCCCCCCCCCCCCCTAGACTGTCGGGCCAAAAGGGATTTGTAACAATCAGTAACAAAGTAAAGGAAGTTTCATTTAAAATGTTACATAGAATTTATCCTGTGAAACATGTTGTCACGACTTCCGCCGATGTTGGCTCTCCTACCCATTTAAGCTGTGCTCGGTGGTCGTCGTCACCGTCCTATTAGCCGCTACCGATCCCTTTTCGGTTCTGTTGGTTTTGTCTGATTGTTTTCACCTGTGTGTTAGTTAATTAGTATCTGTATATAATGTAGGTTGTCCTGCCCTTGTTTTGTGCGGGATTGTTTGTTTTTGTCATTTCGTTTCGGCTGTCGGTGTTTGTTTTATTTCTCCGGTTTGTCTGTTAATTCCTGTTTTGGTTATTTTCCACCCTGTTTGTATTTTGGGTTGTCTGTGTTTATTGTTGTTCACCGGAGAATAAACCTCTATTCATTATTTGCTCTCTGCGCCTGATTCCACCCACCTTGACTAGTCGTGACACATGTTTTGGAACGATTCAAGCTGAATACTGAATATCTGTGATTTCTGTGGAATGGAGACTATTTTGCATGTATATTTTGCCTGTTTTTATAGCAGAATGTTTTAGATTGACATACAGCATTTTGTTACAAAAAATAGGACCGGTTTTACTATTTAATGGTTTTGATATGATTTATTTCAGAAATTCTGACCTAAATAAAGATGTAGTATATTTAATTCAACTGCTAATAATACTAGGTCAATTTCACAAATGCAATTGGTCTAATTCAAAACCTAACTTTTTTCACTTTATAAATGAGTTTAAACAATATGGCACCACTTTAATTAAAATTAAAAAACAAAAAGGCAATTAAAATGTGTAATGAATAGTTTGTTTAGAATTCCTGGCAATGTAAATAGTTAGTTTGTATGCTTGTTTGCATGTGACTATTCCTCGTTTGTTGATATTTGTTAAGAATATATAATAATAAAGAGCATGACGCTTGCAACGCCAGTGACCACCCATAAGTAAATGACAGCAGGTTTTATTGTAAGTCACTTTGGATAAAAGCGTCTGAATGACATTATTTTGATATATTCACTTAGTGCTATACAATGTAGAGAGAAAAGGGTCAATTCAAGAGGGAGCTACGAAATTCATGTCCAAATGTCGTTTTCTTTGCCTGATGTCATTAGAAATGACAGAATTAAAAATTAGCTTGCTCTCTACAATGTTATAACATTCATATACTTGACAGTGTTAATGAAATAATAACGATTATTTGCTCTGACCATTACTAGTTCAGACTGCACCGCACTTGGTTGTATGTGTTCCATATTTGGTGTGGTTAAATTCTCAGAGTAAATCGTCGGGTAACTTTTCAACCATATATGGTAGAGACATTGGGTTTAGACTATTGTTTTCTGACAATGTTCTATTGATTGGGCTTATTTGTAAACCTTGAATGAATGAATCATTTTATGGGTGTACACCCTATATATTTTTGGCTATTTTACCACAAGATGCTTTCCTATATCGTTGGTATAATATAAAATACAAATATAAAATATTGTGTTTTATAAAGTCACTAGCTAGGTTGGAAGAATTATTTCTAAAGCGGTTTCCTGTATTGAAGACTATTCCTCAGTTTCGGGTTTGAAAATGAATATCAAGTCATAACTCTTATTTCCACTCAGGGATTGTGTTTTATAGGAAGTATATGGTATCCAATTAAATATAAGGTTACTTATCTTGAAATTGTTATATGCATGGATGAAAACAAAGGAGTGAATTGAACTTTAACTCCATTGAGAAAATAAAGAAGAAATTGAACCTCTGGTTGATGTGAGATCGGGTATTATTAGCCAAAGCTGAAGGGTTGTAACGGTTTTATTGAGTTGGAGAGGCGGACCAAAATGCAGCATGGTTTCTATTCATGGTTCTTTAAAGACTACACATGAACAAACTAACAAAACAAGAAACGTGAACCCAAAACAGCCCTATCTGGTGCAAACACAGAGACCGGAACAATCACCCACAAACACACAGTGAAACCCAGGCTACCTAAGTATGGTTCTCAATCAGAGACCACTAATGACACCTGCCTCTGAGAACCATACTAGGCCAAAACATAAATACCCAAATCATAGAAAAACAGACTGCTCACGCCCTGACCATACTAAATAATGACAAAATAAAGGTCAGAATGTGACAAGGGTTATCCAGATTGGTTTATGTCTCGTTATCACTTGACTTACCCCCTAAAATGTTAAAGGACTTAGATAAGATTATTTATAGTTTTATTTGATGTGATATCCACAAATGATGTGGATATATTGAAGCAACATCTCAAGACATCAGTCAGGAAGTTAAAGCTTGGTCGTAAGTGGGTATTCAAAACGGACAATAACCCCAAGAATACTTTCAAAGTTGTGGAAAAATGGTTTGAGGACAACAAAGTCAAGGTATTGGAGTGGCCATCACAAAGCCCTGACCTCAATCCTATAGAAAATCTGTGGGCAGAACTGAAAAAGCGTGCAGGCCTACAAACCTGACTCAGATTCCCCCAATTGTTTGACCCAAGATAAACAATTTAAAGGCAATGCTACCAAATACTAATTGTGTGTATGTAAACTTCTGACCCACTGGGAACGAGATGAAAGAAATAAAAGCTGAAATAAATCATTCTCTATTTTTCTGACATTTCACATTCTTAAAATAAAGTGATGATCCTAACTGGCCTAAGACATGGAATTTTAGCTAGGATTAAATGTCAGGAATTGTGAAAAACTGAGTTTAAATGTATTTGGCTAAGGTGAGCATCAGACTTCAACTGTACCTAGAAGTGCACACTACTCTTATTGTTTTATGTATCTTAAAAGTAAAAGTAATATAGTCAACTATACAACTTTACTACTACACTTTATATCATCCAATAATATATAATGAAAAACACTCAACATGAAGACTTAATGCAATTATGTTCATTTCAAAGATTTATTTTGAAATATAGATTAGATGCTCTTTTTATAGCAGGAAGTAAAGGGACTGGACAAGGCTTTGCCTATAGATGAAAACATCCTGGAAATGAGCGAACTCTTGTTTTCTTGGTGGAGCATACACTCTCTGTTTGGCACGATTCTTGATCATTGACAATTGCTGGGGAAAAAAGAAGCCCCCCAGGGCTTAGACTGTTTAGTGCCAAAAAGAAGAGGATAAAAACATGAAAAATATATAAATATATATATACATTCGTCAACTTTCTTATATCTCTCAGATTGAGGACAGACACTTCAGTTCCATGTAGTGAATCTATTATTCAATGCGTTTGTATGGGCAAATAGCAGTAAGGCCGATACAAACCCCTCTGCCTAGACAGGGCTTAGACTCCATTTAGCATGATTGTGATGCTCTGGATTGACGTGTACAACAGCGTGTTCCAGTTCCCACCAATATTCAACAACTTCGCACAGCCATTGAAGAGGAGTGGGACAACATTCCAAAGGCCACAATCAACAGCCTGATCAACTCTATGCGAAGGAGAAGTGTCACGCTGCATGAGGCAAATGGTGGTCACACCAGATACTGACTGGTTTTCTGATCCACACCCCTACCTTTTTTTAAGGTATCTGTGACAAACAGATGCATATCTGTATTCCCAGTCATGTGAAATCTATAGATAAGGGCCTAATGAACGTATTTCAATTGACTCATTTCCTTATATGTAACTAACTCAAATCTTTGAAATTGTAGCATGTTGCATTTATATTTTTGTTTAGTACCCATTTAAGTGTATTGACTTACCTGTTTCACTGACGGCAGGGGTCTGGTTCTGGGAAGGTGTTGGAGTGCAGTGGTTCTTCTTGTTGACCTTCTTTGTACACTGGGTAACAAACAGTCATTTGTGCAGTAGGAGAAATTGCACACAAAAGGTATCAGTGTTTACCATCATACTGTACGTAATGAATAAAAATAATATTTATAATTTGTATTTTGATGACATATGTACCTTTGGGTTGAGTCCACAGAGAGCTGAATCTTCCTCTTCTCCTTTCTACCAGTTTTTGGAATCCCAGAATTACCTACCTCGTCACTGTCAAGTGCATTGTGTGATGACAACTGGGTCATGGAGGGAGGTGAAGAGATAGCCTCATTGCATTTAGTTAGTAGTTCCCTAGTTAATGATTTGACCAGGGCATCGTCAAATGCACAATCCGTTGACTTCATTGCAACCTGGAGCATCTTCTCTGACCCGAATTCTTGAAGAAGCCCCTTGTAGACAGCCTTGAAAATCTTTTTGATTTTCAGATTCTGGGGGTAGGCTTGAGATGGTTCAAGGCCTGAGGTGCCACAGAACTCAGAAAGAATCCTCTTTGTGAGAACTCTTGATGTTTCACCAATGTCAGAGGATTCCAGTAATGTTATAGGGGTGATCATTGACAGCAATCTAACAATCAGTAAAAGTACCAAAGAGGTGTAGTCATTGCTAGTGGAGTCAAATGATGCATGTGTATCAGAGTCCATGGCTGATGGAGTTGATGGATGCACAGAGACACTAGACATCTCCAGATTTTTGTTGTCCATCTTGGATTCCACCTCACCTAAAACTTGAATATCCACAGTTCCACCGTTGTGTGTGCTGCTGCCAGACAGAGAGGGTCTAGGCAATGATTTGGCACTAAACTGACGGCTAGTGGTCATGAGAGCCGGTCTGTCAGAGTCAAGTGTTCCAGCATCAGTTGGGGACAACCCATTGATTATGTTCATCAACTCTGATAATTCTTCTGATGAATTGGAGGCCACAGAACAGGTATCCATGACCTGATTGACCATTATATTGGTGAAAAAGCTCTTTGTGTCACAGTCAACCTGTGAGGAACTAATGGAGATGGCAGAAGAGCTCGGGATAAGCCGACTTGTGTCCTGCAGAGAACCATCAGAGATGATAGTTTGGCAGAAATCGGATCCTTGTGATGGTGGAGGAAGCCAGAAGACAATCTGCTGTAGCAGACGTTTTATTAACTCCGTAACAAAGGAGTACACAAGGTCAGATGGAAACTCCCTGGATTCTTCAGAAGCATTCAATCCTGTCTTCAGCTTCAAAAGAATAGAGTCATACAGGCTCTTGCCAGCTGGCACAAAAAGTGCCTGGGGGGTGTTTTGACTTTTTATGAGCTCCTAAACTTTGTCAGTGAGCTCATGTGAGAAGTTCTGAAGACCGTCCTTGGGGCTGAGTCTCGCAAGTCTTCTTGTAAAAGAAGTGACATCATCTGCAGTGGCTATGTGTTCCGTATCGTCTCTTGGAATGACCTCCATAACAGTGTCAACTATGGCAGAGATGGTTTGCCTTGTGTAATTTGTTGACCCTTGTGAATGAGCTGAGGAATCACTCATATCAATGACCGAACTCGTAATGATAGGACAATAGCTTTCAACAGGCCACTCAATTGGGGACTGGAGTGCCTGGAAGTGAATTTGTAAAATCACTCTGGGACCCTCTGGTCATGGCAGAGGTGATGGACAGGGAGGACTTTGAGGAGGATGGCCGGTGTATCTCGTGTCCATCAGTTCTCACCATGTCAACATCCTCCAACATGGAGCCCACGATGGAACGAGTCAAGAGGCCTTTCTCTGAGGTGCTCATCCTCTCTGACATAGACACTCTCCTCTGGATTGTCATCAGAGTCGGACTAATTAAAGCTTTGGAATAATTTGCCATGCTGGATGCCCTGATAGACTGGGTAAGATTGTCCATGTCTGAAACAAAGGTACTTAGAGGCCTCAGAGGCCTCAGGGTCGATCATAAGGTCTCTGATCTCACCAATCCTAGGAGTTGGACTAGATGATGTAGTGCCAGAACAACATGATGTACAACGCCTAAATCTTTTAACAATCTCCCGGATCGATTCAGTGGCCTTGGTCTGAAACTCCTCAGTGAGTAGTCTGTCCATACTTTGTGACTATATTCGGCACCTTTGATATTGAGGTTGCTCTCCCCTTGTTTTAGTATCTCCTCAGGACTTTTACAAGCTTCAAGCATCTTCATATGGTCAGCAACAACACAAAGCAGTTCCCTCTTGTCGGGATCATTTTCCTCCTTATTGCTGAAGTTCAAAACAGTGCCACTGAGGGCTGTCATGACCTGTCCTGTTAAATGTGTCATATCTACCTCAACACCATCCTCTCTGAGAACAACACTCTGCTCAACACTCTTCCCATTAATATACATCTGAAGTATGTTGGAAATGCCAGACACCATCTCCTCAACAACCTTGGTTCTGGAGACACCACCACTGGCAAAAATGACAGGGGACATTCGGCCAGAGATGGGAGTTTGGATGGCCACAGAGATTATGGAATTGACCTTCTTTGACACTTCTCCAACAATAACCCGGGATAGACTTTGAGTGTCTACCTGGCCCTCTCTTTGGATACAGAGGACATTGTTCAGCGACTCTTTGAAGGAATCCTGGACACCAGTGACGAGACTGTCCTCAGTGATCCCAAAAAGTCACTGAGTGGCTCAGATGATATAGTCTCACCATCTCCCTGAGTATTTGGCAACACTGTCTTAGACATTTGAGAATACTAAGCAAACAATACAGCATTCCATATTCAATAGTAGACACGGTAGTGACATTAATGCATAATTCAATAATCAGTTAAACTGGTCATTAAGAGTAAACTGTTATACCGATAACAAAACATATTTTCACAAAATGGGTTATGAATAGTTAGGTGAAACCGGTTTCTTTAGGAATGACTGAACATACCCATTACGAGAGGAGCTTGATTTGGCTGTGAAAGACCTTGAGGATTTGCTGCTGCCTCTCTTGCGAACCTTCAGGTTTGTGTTAGAGGATCTCTCTGATTCTGTCAGAGACTTGCCGGATACTGGAGACACATGGCTGTATATCCATACAAAACGGAAAATTGCAGGGATGATGACCCCCAGGATGGCCTCAGATACAAACCGCACAATCTCCAGGCACATCTCTGCAAGCAATGCCCTCACCTCATAGCTGGGCTCTGAAACCAAGCTCCTCGAAGAGATACCAATAATCTCACATATGTTCATGAGAATCATGAAAGTGGCATACATTGGAAAGCATGAAAAGCAGTAGGCTACTAAAAAGCTATTTGAATGTAACTGTTTGTGATAATGTGGATGATACTGTAGATAGATAGAAGCACCAAAAGGCACACCAACACACATACAATTTATAAAATCTTCCAGATGACATTGCATTCAAATACTACTTCAGAAGTTTGGACATACTCCTCAGTAAGTTTTTCCAGAAAACGGATGATAATCGGGTTGAAAGCATCCGGATCGATTGGCGGGAGGTCAAGAGCCCTGGTCTGACAGGCCCTGGAGACACACTCACTTAGGATATTTTCATTAGATTGTCCCTGGTGAGATGTCCCCTGAACTGTCATCCCACAATATTCCACAGGTGTAGAGGGACCTGTGTCCAAAGCAGCATTCACCATGTAAAGAAGTCACAAAACATGTAACCTTCTGAGGCAAGTATGTATTAGCAAACTTTGTGTACTTTGAAGTTAAGTACCCAAGAAAGTATAACATGTGCACTCTGCTATTAGTCCTCTGCTCAATAGATGTCCATACTAAACAACATTTACATGCAAAAGGATTACATTCAGTGAAATTAGGGTTTAATTTATGACCTGTATCTGTATCAGTGATCTGCTCCACTTTGTTTCTCTTGGTCCTCTTGGTCTAAAAAGACAATACAGTCAATGATATACACGTAGATACTGTATGAAGCCATTCCAATACAGCCTTTTGAGTAGAGCAAGGGCTGTCCCACCCCCAAAAAAATCTTTGTCGACCGAGAGTCATCCTGTTCTAATGTTAAAATGTATTTTTCCATATCAGACACACCCTATGTGTTTGAATACAATCACCTACATAGGCACTGAGCTTTTCTGATGCTTTAAGCACACGGTTTAATTAAATAATCATAATTAATTCTTCTTCTCCACATACCCTCTTCAAGGTCGCTGTCCACCTGTCGACGATCACGAACCCTGCGAAACAGAAAAAGACAAGAAAAACAAGCCACAAATGAATTTGTAAAACCTGTCGACGCAGTAGGCCGCCGACGTCCACACACTCTCTCCGCCAATCTTGAAAAGCACCCAGGCATTTTCCAGTCGATTGTTCTCAGGTCTCAAAAATCAAACAAGTTTGTTGTCAGCAGCAAAGTTGTTGTTTTCTCACAGAAAACGTTCCATGGAACGTCGGTTAGATATCTCTTGGCAACACACGTTCGAAAATGATTGTTTACATTTGTTTAGAAATGAGTTTGGAATTCTATGATTCCCTTTAGAATCCATTAAAATTGCTTGTCATCATTCTAGTGACGTCGACGTGCTCCTTCGTAGCTCAGTTGATAGAGCATGACGTAATTGCAAACATTGCTAAGAAGATAGATAATGATTTCAGGGATTTTTGTGATGATGAGTAATCTGAAATTGAGATAAAAGACTGTATTAAAAGCCTTGAGGACATTAGGTCCACTGGATATTATGGCTTAATAAGTGAGCTTTATAAAGCATTCAATGATAAATTGATTCATTTTACATTTACATTTACATTTAAGTCATTTAGCAGACGCTCTTATCCAGAGCGACTTACAAATTGGTGCATTCACCTTATGACATCCAGTGGAACAGCCACTTTACAATAGTGCATCTAAATATTTTAAGGGGGGAGGGGGTGAGAAGGATTACTTTATCCTATCCTAAGTATTCCTTAAAGAGGTGGGGTTTCAGGTGTCTCCGGAAGGTGGTGATTGACTCCGCTGTCCTGGCGTCGTGAGGGAGTTTGTTCCACCATTGGGGAGCCAGAGCAGCGAACAGTTTTGACTGGGCTGAGCGGGAACTGTACTTCCTCAGTGGTAGGGAGACGAGCAGGCCAGAGGTGGATGAACGCAGTGCCCTTATTTGGGTGTAGGGCCTGATCAGAGCCTGGAGGTACTGAGGTGCCGTTCCCCTCACAGCTCCGTAGGCAAGCACCATGGTCTTGTAGCGGATGCGAGCTTCAACTGGAAGCCAGTGGAGAGAGCGGAGGAGCGGGGTGACGTGAGAGAACTTGGGAAGGTTGAACACTAGACGGGCTGCGGCGTTCTGGATGAGTTGTAGGGGTTTAATGGCACAGGCAGGGAGCCCAGCCAACAGCGAGTTGCAGTAATCCAGACGGGAGATGACAAGTGCCTGGATTAGGACCTGCGCCGCTTCCTGTGTGAGGCAGGGTCGTAATCTGCGGATGTTGTAGAGCATGAACCTACAGGAACGGGCCACCGCCTTGATGTTAGTTGAGAACGACAGGGTGTTGTCCAGGATCACGCCAAGGTTCTTAGCGCTCTGGGAGGAGGACACAATGGAGTTGTCAACCGTGATTCCTTTCATTCTTGCTCTGTTTCATGAATCAATAGAAAATGGGGAGCTACCGGCTTACTTAAAGCAAGGTATAATTACTTTGATTCCCAAACTTATTAAGGATACTCTTTATATAGACAACTGGAGACCCATTAGCCTGTTGAATAATGAGGGGAAATTGTTACGTTCGATATTTTCGCATCAGCTCTTTTCAGAGCATATCTGATTGGTCAAAAGACCAATTACTCAAAAGAATTACTGAATTGGGCTGCCTGTCTCAATGAAGCCATAGAAACCTGGACATGCTCCAGCTGAAATGTTCCATCCTGTCAGTACTGATGTTGAATGGCATTAAATACACTTTTTTTTTATCTCTCCCATCCACTGTAGGTTTTTTGAACATGATTAGAAATGAAACTCCAGCACACTGGTAGCACTAAAGAGTGTGAGCACTCCCTCTGCAGTCTGGCACTAAATGTGACAACTAAGTGTGACAACGTTCAGGTGGCTGGTCTGACCATGTCCTACAACGGGTAAATATGACATCTGATTGGTTGGTGGGTGGGTTGATACAAACAAAAGTTTTGATCATTAGAATATGAGGGAGAGTTGGACCAAAACACACATGGGTTTGTGCCGGGGCTCCCTCTTGTGGGAATATACAGTATGGTTGTTACTGAGCCAGGATTCCTGGCTGTTTTGTCACTGTGCCTGTGTCAAAGATAGTTCAGCAACAATTATTTAAACATCATTATTACCAGCCATTTTCTCTGTATTCCCCATGTCCAATGGTGTAAGATGGCAGCCTGTTGGCAGAGTGTAACAGAGACTGCTCCTGCTTGGCTGGGGTGTGGGACCCTGTGTGTTCAGACAACGGCATCACCTACACCTCCCCCTGCCTCGCAGGCTGCTCCAGCTTTACAGGTTACGGCAAGAACACGGTACCAATACTATTAATTAAGGAAGACAAAATAAGGACAAAAGAAGGACAGAAGAAAAAGTAAAAGAAAGAGGACAACAAAGTGAAACAGTCAGCACTTCTATTGCAACTTCGTATTTCGTCGTCCTAACGTAGTCTACACTGCTATCTGCCCAGCAGCTAGCCAGCTAGCAAACGTCCACCGTCTACCGAATAGCAGCACTGTAGAAACTATTACACTCAACTGAACGACTTGATTAGTGTAGTGTTAGCTAGCGACATAGTTGTCTTTGCTGTCTTCGTATCCAAGATAATTGTGTAGTTTAGAGCGTGTAGTCTTAGAGTGATTATCTTAATTTACCAAGGTTAGCTTGCCAGCTATTTGTCGTCCTTAACGTAGGAGACACTGCTAGCTAGCCAACAGCTAGCCAACGTCTACTGAATAGAACTTCCGCACTCAACAACCCGGTCGCATTCCGCTTCGCTCCACAGGTAGTATCACATTTTTCATTTCATTTCATTACAGCACAACGGTTTGATTTGTTTGATCGTAGCTAGCTACATAGCTAGCTACATAGCCGTCTGTGTATCAAAGATAATTGTGTAGTCTAGAGCGATTTTCTAGGTTAGCTAGCCAGCTATTGTCGTTCTTTTAACGCAACGTAACGTAATCAACACTGCTAGCTAGCCAGCTAGCCCCGAATAGCAGCACTGTAGAAACTACTACACTCAACGGAACGACTTGATTAGTGTAGTGTCAACAACGCAGCCACTGTCAGCTAGCCTACAAAGTCAACAACGCAGCCACTGCCAGCTAGCCTACTTCAGCAGTACTGTATCATTTTTAATAATTTTAGTCAATAAGATTCTTGCTACGTAAGCTTAACTTTCTGAACATTCGAGACGTGTAGTCCACTTGTCATTCCAATCTCCTTGCATTAGCGTAGCCTCTTCTGTAGCCTGTCAACTATGTGTCTGTCTATCCCTGTTCTCTCCTCTCTGCACAGACCATACAAACGCTCCACACCGCGTGGCCGCTGCCACCCTAATCTGGTGGTCCCAGCGCGCACGACCCACGTGGAGTTCCAGGTCTCCGGTAGCCTCTGGAACTGCCGATCTGCAGCCAACAAGGCAGAGTTCATCTCAGCCTATGCCTCCCTCCAGTCCCTCGACTTCTTGGCACTGACAGAAACATGGATCACCACAGATAACACTGCTACTCCTACTGCTCTCTCTTCGTCCGCCCACGTGTTCTCGCACACCCCGAGAGCTTCTGGTCAGCGGGGTGGTGGCATAGGGATCCTTATCTCTCCCATGTGGTCATTCTCTCTTTCTCCCCTTACCCATCTGTCTATCGCCTCCTTTGAATTTCATGCTGTCACAGTTACCAGCCCTTTCAAGCTTAACATCCTTATCA
This sequence comes from Oncorhynchus gorbuscha, assembly GCF_021184085.1. NCBI lineage: Eukaryota > Metazoa > Chordata > Actinopteri > Salmoniformes > Salmonidae > Oncorhynchus > Oncorhynchus gorbuscha. The sequence continues at coordinate 47,006,457 of NC_060186.1, forward strand.
TTTATCGCCCTCCAGGTCCCCTCGGAGAGTTCATCAATGAGCTTGATGCCTTGATAAGCTCCTTTCCTGAGGACGGCTCACCTCTCACAGTTCTGGGCGACTTTAACCTCCCCACGTCTACCTTTGACTCATTCCTCTCTGCCTCCTTCTTTCCACTCCTCTCCTCTTTTGACCTCACCCTCTCACCCCCCTACTCACAAGGCAGGCAATACGCTCGACCTCATCTTTACTAGATGCTGTTCTTCCACTAACCTCATTGCAACTCCCCTCCAAGTCTCCGACCACTACCTTGTATCCTTTTCCCTCTCGCTCTCATCCAACACTTCCCACACTGCCCCTACTCGGATGGTATCGCGCCGTCCCAACCTTCGCTCTCTCTCCCCCGCTACTCTCTCCTCTTCCATCCTATCATCTCTTCCCTCTGCTCAAACCTTCTCCAACCTATCTCCTGATTCTGCCTCCTCAACCCTCCTCTCCTCCCTTTCTGCATCCTTTGACTCTCTATGTCCCCTATCTTCCAGGCCGACTCGGTCCTCCCCTCCCGCTCCGTGGCTTGACGACTCAATGCGAGCTCACAGAACAGGGCTCCGGAAGGCCGAGCGGAAATGGAGGAAAACTCGCCTCCCTGCGGACCTGGCATCCTTTCACTCCCTCCTCTCTACATTTTCCTCCTCTGTCTCTGCTGCTAAAGCCACTTTCTACCACTCTAAATTCCAAGCATCTGCCTCTAACCCTAGGAAGCTCTTTGCCACATTCTCCTCCCTCCTGAATCCTCCTCCCCCTCCCCCTCCTCCCTCTCTGCAGATGACTTCGTCAACCATTTTGAAAAGAAGATCGACGACATCCGATCCTCGTTTGCTAAGTCAAACAACACCGCTGGTTCTGCTCACACTGCCCTACCCTGTGCTCTGACCTCTTTCTCCCCTCTCTCTCCAGATGAAATCTCGCGTCTTGTGACGGCCGGCCGCCCAACAACCTGCCCGCTCGACCCTATCCCCTCCTCTCTTCTCCAGACCATTTCCGGAGACCTTCTCCCTTACCTCACCTCGCTCATCAACTTATCCCTGACCGCTGGCTACGTCCCTTCCGTCTTCAAGAGAGCGAGAGTTGCACCCCTTCTGAAAAAACCTACACTCGATCCCTCCGATGTCAACAACTACAGACCAGTATCCCTTCTTTCTTTTCTCTCCAAAACTCTTGAACGTGCCGTCCTTGGTCAGCTCTCCCGCTATCTCTCTCAGAATGACCTTCTTGATCCAAATCAGTCAGGTTTCAAGACTAGTCATTCAACTGAGACTGCTCTTCTCTGTATCACGGAGGCGCTCCGCACCGCTAAAGCTAACTCTCTCTCCTCTGCTCTCATCCTTCTAGACCTATCGGCTGCCTTCGATACTGTGAACCATCAGATCCTCCTCTCCACCCTCTCCGAGTTGGGCATCTCCGGCGCGGCCCACGCTTGGATTGCGTCCTACCTGACAGGTCGCTCCTACCAGGTGGCGTGGCGAGAATCTGTCTCCTCACCACGCGCTCTCACCACTGGTGTCCCCCAGGGCTCTGTTCTAGGCCCTCTCCTATTCTCGCTATACACCAAGTCACTTGGCTCTGTCATAACCTCACATGGTCTCTCCTATCATTGCTATGCAGACGACACACAATTAATCTTCTCCTTTCCCCCTTCTGATGACCAGGTGGCGAATCGCATCTCTGCATGTCTGGCAGACATATCAGTGTGGATGACGGATCACCACCTCAAGCTGAACTTCGGCAAGACGGAGCTGCTCTTCCTCCCGGGGAAGGACTGCCCGTTCCATGATCTCGCCATCACGGTTGACAACTCCATTGTGTCCTCCTCCCAGAGCGCTAAGAACCTTGGCGTGATCCTGGACAACAAACTGTCGTTCTCAACTAATATCAAGGCGGTGGCCCGTTCCTGTAGGTTCATGCTCTACAACATCCGCAGAGTACGACCCTGCCTCACACAGGAAGCGGCGCAGGTCCTAATCCAGGCACTTGTCATCTCCCGTCTGGATTACTGCAACTCGCTGTTGGCTGGGCTCCCTGCCTGTGCCATTAAACCCCTACAACTCATCCAGAACGCCGCAGCCCGTCTAGTGTTCAACCTTCCCAAGTTCTCTCACGTCACCCCGCTCCTCCGCTCTCTCCACTGGCTTCCAGTTGAAGCTCGCATCCGCTACAAGACCATGGTGCTTGCCTACGGAGCTGTGAGGGGAACGGCACCTCAGTACCTCCAGGCTCTGATCAGGCCCTACACCCAAATAAGGGCACTGCGTTCATCCACCTCTGGCCTGCTCGCCTCCCTACCACTGAGGAAGTACAGTTCCCGCTCAGCTCAGTCAAAACTGTTCGCTGCTCTGGCTCCCCAATGGTGGAACAAACTCCCTCACGACGCCAGGACAGCGGAGTCAATCACCACCTTCCGGAGACACCTGAAACCCCACCTCTTTAAGGAATACCTAGGATAGGATAAAGTAATCCTTCTCACCCCCCTTAAAATATTTAGATGCACTATTGTAAAGTGGTTGTTCCACTGGATGTCATAAGGTGAATGCACCAATTTGTAAGTCGCTCTGGATAAGAGCGTCTGCTAAATGACTTAAATGTAAATGTAATTAATGTACTGAGTGTAGAAAACATTCACAGTGATGATGGCCCATGTTGACTCCAATGCTTCCCACAGTTGTGTCAAGTTGGCTGTATGTCTTTTGAGTGGTGGACCATTCTTGATACACACGGGAAACTGTTGTGCGTAAAACAAAAACAGCAGCGTTGCAGTTCTTGACACAAACTGGTACCCCTGGCACCTACTACCATACCCTGTTGAAAGGCACGCAAATATTTTGTCTTGCCCATTCACCCTCTGAATGGCACACAAATCCATTTTTCAATTTTCTCAAGCATTACAATATATTTTTTAACCTGTCTACTCCACTTTATCTATGCTGATTTAAGTGGATTTAACTAGTGACATCCATAAGGGATTATAGCGTTAACCTGGATTCACCTGGTCAGCATATGTCATGGAAAGAGCAGGTGTTCTTAATGTTTTATACACTCAGTGTAACTCATTGGCACTGAAATAAGTTATTTTCAACCATTAACTGGGGCCTTGTTGAGGCCTTATCTAGGTAAGTAACTGCTGATTGACAATAAAGTATTATTTTGATGTATGGAAAAAATATGGTTTGCAATTCCTATGGAGGGAAGGTTCTCTATGGTAGTTGTTTAACATGACTTCTACTTTTACAGGGCACTGTGGTAAAATAGATGTTTAATCTCAGTGTGACTCCGTTTAAATAAAAGTTCAATCAAATTTAAAAAGCATCAACACAAACACAGGATATGGACTGCACCTGCATTCCAGCATCTGGAATTGACTCAACATGTTTGAGGTGGGGGATCAATACATGTGGGGGAAGAGGTGGCTGTCAAATGTATGATTCTGATATGTACAGGTAAATTCATTGTGTGTGTGTGTGTCCATAATCTGAGGTGTTTGAATATGAATGAGCAGCAGTGTTGTGATGTGTCCTATCCCGTCCTTGCAGAGTGATCTTTCTTGGCCTCATCACATGTCTCAGTGGCTCCTCCTTAGGAGGGATGGGGACACCACCATGGGACAGATGCCACACTCATCGTTAGAGATCGAACTTCAGACTCCCTCCAAAACCACTGAACCCCTCAACACACCGAAAGAGATTATGGTGCACACCCTTAGGGGGAGCCGGAACAGGATAACTCCCTCAACTCACAAAGACACAGAGAAGGAGGAACTATCCAACACCCAGGGAGAGAGAACGAGTGACCTCAGTCGAACACAGCCAGACAGAGGTGGAAGAGGCATTAGATAGAGGAGGTTACCCCAGAGGCCATTCCTCCTGTTCATGTGAGCAAGAAAGAGCAGAAGGCTTCTGATCAGCCAAATGGCAGGTACAGGGAGAGGTCATAGTGATTCACACCCACAGAGAGAAAGACAACCCACACAACCTCCTGGTTGAGATGAACCACACAGAGGTAGAGGCAGAGGGCCTTCAGGGCTAGCCAGTCAGCCTGCCTGCTCTGATCCTCAAGTCAATTGTTTTAAAATTCTTGTTCATTAAAGAATTGTATTCAATAATTGAAAGGTCCCATTTACTTAATTATCATTTTTCACTGTCTTCAACCCTCAAGAACCAGGGTGATTCTGGGTCACCCTTTTCCTGGGCAAACAACTTGCATATCGTCATAGACTAGGCCAAAACTTTAAACTTTTAACCTTGCATGAATAAAACAATGCAGTTTTTTATAGTGAGCAAGAGTTGGGCTTTTTCCTTTTCTATGATGATTAAAATGTTTGGCTGCACCTCAACTCAATGTTGGTTGAGCGCCTTCAGTTTTTTTGTTGTCAAATAATACATTTGTTTTTAAATGTACAAGAAGATTATTAAAAGCATTAAAATTGGGATGTTTCCCACTTATTTACACAACCTACTCCACACTTGCAAAAGTGAAAGTTTATAGAAATATCCTGAAATGAAGTAGTAAGCAGAAAAAAAGCAGAATTGAGTCTAATTATCATTTTAGAATTTAATGGTCTATGGTTCAATCCCTTTTCTGAAGGTGTGATGAATAATTAATATTGTTCCTCCTCTTCCTTGTGGCAGGCGCAGCAGCACACTGCCCTCCAAAGCCTGCAAAATAATCGCCGGACTGCCCCTTTCCTAGCTCTGCATGAAACATCCAGTGTCACGTCCTTGGTGACGTGTGGGGTGACATCCGGGATGACCACAGCAACATCCTCTGGAAAGGGAAAAAGGAGGAACAGAATGAAAACAAATGCAAACCGTAGCTTCTAAACACTGGCCAGTTGAAAGGTTCTACTAAGATGTCATGACAAACGGCACCTGTCAGAGTACTCTCTAAGTATTACTCACCTGCTTGGATGTCAGCTGGCAGAGTGGCGAAGACGGCCATCGTGAGAGTCCTTTCTTCAGGTGTGACGTCCACAACCTCCAAGAGGGAAGAGATGGGCTCTGCCTCTGTCTTACGGGTGATGTCCACAACCTCCAGGTGGGAAGAAGCCGGATCTGCCTCTGTCTTACGGGTGATGTCCACAACCTCCAGGTGGGAAGAAGCCGGATCTGCCTCTGTCTTACGGGTGATGTCCACAACCTCCAGGTGGGAAGGAGCCAGATCTGCCTCTGTCTTACGGGTGATGTCCACAACCTCCACGTGCGAAGAAGCCAGATCTGCCTCTGTCTTACGGGTGATGTCCACAACCTCCAGGTGGGAACAAGCCGTGTCTGCCTTTGCCTTTGGGGTGATGTTCACAACCTCTAGGTGAGAAGAAGCAGGGTCTGTGTTATGGGTGACAACAACAATCCTGATGAGCTCTACTACTACAAGGAACCAAGATGTCATCAGAACAGGCGTCTGTCAGAGTGCTCTCTATCATTGCTACTCACCTGCTTGGATGTCAGCTGGTAGTGTGGTGGAAACAGCCACCGCGAGGACAGGGGGGACTGGTAGGGTGGCTGCAGGGGGCTGGAAGCAGCTCTGCACCTCGTCCGCCACAAAGGCACAGACAGAGCTCATATAAAGAGGGCTCTGCAGGTCATCGGTGGAGAAGGACTGACTAATTCTCCCGAGGATCGACCGCACAGAGTCAAAAGCAGCAGCCCGGGAGAAAGGGATGTGAGGGGAAGGGTCCTTTAACATGCAGGAGAGCTTCTCCACTACAGCCGCCACCATGCCCACGGCCATCCCGCTTATTAGGATTGGGTGCTCTGAATGTCCTTCCTCTGGCTGCAGCCACAGGGCCAGGAGGAGCCTGGGCACCACCTCCACCACCACCTGAGATGGGCTGAACAGGTTGCTACAGGGATCATTAGACTGCTCGCCCAGAATGCTTCTCACAGCTCTTTCCACGATGCTGTGGACCTTAGGATCGCTGAAATCAACAAAAAGGAGAAGACAAAGCTAAACGATGTGCAATGTGCTCACAGAGAACTGTCTTGGTCTGTTTCTGCAAAGCAAGGGCTGATTTCAAGGTTTTACTGCTAACCTACAAAGCATTACATGGGCTTGCTCCTACCTACCTCTCTGATTTGGTCCTGCCGTACATACCTATACGTACGCTACGGTCACAAGACGCAGGCCTCCTAATTGTCCCTAGAATTTCTAAGCAAACAGCTGGAGGCAGGGCTTTCTCCTATAGAGCTCCATTTTTATGGAACGGTCTGCCTACCCATGTCAGAGACGCAAACTCGGTCTCAACCTTTAAGTCTTTACTGAAGACTCGTCTCTTCAGTGGGTCATATGATTGAGTGTAGTCTGGCCCAGGAGTGGGAAGGTGAACGGAAAGGCTCTGGAGCAACGAACCGCCCTTGCTGTCTCTGCCTGGCCGGTTCCCCTTTTTCCACTGGGATTCTCTGCCTCTAACCCTGTTACGGGGGCTGAGTCACTGGCTTGCTGGGGCTCTCTCGTGCCGTCCCTGGGGGGATGCGTCACCTGGGGGGTTGATTCACTGTTGTGGTCGGCCTGTCTGGGTTCCCCCCCCTTGGGTTGTACCGTGTCGGAGATCTTTGTGGGCTATACTCGGCCTTGTCTCAGGATGGTAAGTTGGTGGTTGAAGATTTCCCTCTAGTGGTGTGGGGGCTGTGCTTTGGCAAAGTGGGTGGGGTTATATCCTTCCTGTTTGGCCCTGTCCGGGGGTGTCCTCGGATGGGGCCACAGTGTCTCCTGACCCCTCCTGTCTCAGCCTCCAGTATTTATGCTGCAGTAGTTTATGTGTCGGGGGGCTAGGGTCAGTTTGTTTATCTGGAGTACTTCTCCTGTCCTATTCGGTGTCCTGTGTAAATCTAAGTGTGCGTTCTCTAATTCTCTCCTTCTCTCTTTCTTTCTCTCTCTCGGAGGACCTGAGCCCTAGAACCATGCCCCAGGACTACCTGACATGATGACTCCTTGCTGTCCCCAGTCCACCTGGCCATGCTGCTGCTCCAGTTTCAACTGGCCTGGGCCCTAGGACCATGTCCCAGGACTACCTGACATGAGGACTCCTTGCTGTCCCCAGTCCACCTGGCCATGCTCCTGCTCCAGTTTCAACTGTTCTGCCTTACTATTATTCAACCATGCTGGTCATTTATGAACATTTGAACATCTTGGCCACGTTCTGTTATAATCTCCACCCGGCACAGCCAGAAGAGGACTGGCCACCCCACATATGCTCTCTCTAATTCTCTCTTTCTTTCTCTCTCTCGGAGGACCTGAGCCCTAGGACCGTGCCCCAGGACTACCTGACATGATGGCTCCTTGCTGTCCCCAGTCCACCTGACTGTGCTGCTGCTCCAGTTTCAACTGTTCTGCCTTATTATTATTTGACCATGCTGGTCATTTATGAACATTTGAACATCTTGGTCATGTTCTGTTATAATCTCTACCGGCACAGCCAGAAGAGGACTGGCCACCCCACATAGCCCGGTTCCTCTCTAGGTTTCTTCCTAGGTTTTGGCCTTTCTAGGGAGTTTTTCCTAGCCACCGTGCTTTTACACCTGCATTGTTTGCTGTTTGGGGTTTTAGGCTGGGTTTCTGTACAGCACTTTGAGATATCAGCTGATGTACGAAGGGCTATATAAATAAATTTGATTTGTAGATAAATGGATCAAGTCATATGCAGGGCAGTACATGGAACTTACATGTCAGCTGGCGAGGAGGGGTGCATGGAGCGGCGGAGCTTGCAGAAAGCCTCGTGCTCTATGTCCATCATTTTTAGGCAAGTGTTTACTTCCCGGGCCTGCAGTATGAAACAGGAAGTCCCATTAGTGTAATTTCACAACAGATCTATTCTGCTGTGCTAACTCGTTGTTGAAGGCTGGTAAAGAGCTCACTAACTTGTAGTGTGTCTCTAACTCTCATTCTCTTACCACCCGAGCGAGGTCGTTTCCCTCCTCCAGGGTTTCCTTCCACACCCTTCAAATAAAACACAGAGCAATTCAACTTTCCTGGCTTCTGATTTTTCTGTTGTTTATTTGACCCACAGCACCTCCTGGAGTGCTGCTGGTGGCAGGGAATGGCAGTGAAGTCGAGTGCTGACGTGGTACTCACCTCTCCCTAAGGGATTTTTTGCCCTGAGACACCAGCCAGTTGCTCATGTGCTCCGTGGTGACATGGGGTGGGACCTGACCTCGACTCTGGAGCAGCAGATAGTGGATCATGAGCTTCTTCTGCAAGATGAGGTAAGGTGTGAGACCGTGCCACAAAATACCATATCATGTGCTTTCAGAAGGGCCTCTCGCAACTTTTCACAACTGCTCATGCCTCACAATTTGCAAGTGATATTAAGAACTCTTATGACCACCTTCTCTAAACTGTCATGAAATACAATTCTCTTTCTGTTGTTTATGTTTTTGTGGGATGAATCTTACCTGTTTATTGTAATATGTTTCCTCCCAGCAGGCCTGCAGAGTCTGAAAATAAAGGCTGCTTCTACAGAATTCCTTTGAAGATGATGAAAATAATTATGCTTTCTTATGCACAGGCATTTACAGTATGCTGAAATTAATTTCTCCTAAGATTACCTTTGTGGGACCATAAGTGAACTCTGGAATGCACCAAACCCTATCCATGGTAAAATGGGGAAGAAATGCAGCGCTATAGATATACGGGATGCTCTAGAGATAACAGGAACGACTTAAAGTCGCGAATGATCAATGACTGTGGAGTCGTCCAATATGCTGCACTTAGAATTGAGTTGTAGGCGATGTTTGGCGCAAAATAGAATGTTTACATTCTATTGCCATCGAGAAATGGAATGTGTAGAACCTGTATAAATGGGTATGCTTCTATGTCTTTATTTCGTGAACGATTAAACTCTTTATTATGTCATAATGTGTATATGAGGATGTAGGAGCCCGTCTCGATTCATGACGCGATTATCCAGGTGCATGTGGTTTAGACCTACTAATCCAACCTTGCCTTACAAGTTAAGTACATGATTTATATATGCCTATGTTAAGTGGTTCGTTCTGTGTTGTGTACTTTTAATTAGGACGCTGCCACAACTGGAGGTCTGCTAGTTGAATAATGTATTATTTGCCCTGCACACGAAGAGACAACACACATTATGTTAACCCTTGGCGCAGTCCTAGCTCTCAGGCACCTGCGCAAGCACATGGACACTCACTCAAACACTGTCCCAAGTACTCACAAGTTACAATAGATACCCTAGTTAGCGAGCTTTGTGGAACCTTGGTAACATAAATCTTTATATTATCCACATTGTAACAAACTTATGGTAGCATAACAGTACATTGTGTAACATTACCACGGTTTTATATTGAACAATTTCGGCGCCAAGGACAACATACCTTTCAAGCCGAAGGTCAGGCAAAAGAGAACAATAAGGGGGTACGGAAATACAGATAACCCGCGATGGGCCAAACCAAAATATACAAAACTTTTACAATCACATGTATGTACAATATTGATATGAAAAAGGTGTTTGTACACTTTAGCTATGCAGCTGTAATGAAATAAAACAATACACTGAATTATTAGTATTATTATCAAGTTATTAACGTCCCCTCTCGACCTGGCCTATTTGAATTGGTCCTTGTGTGCAAATTGGTACATAATCTAGGGGGACAACACACTGCTACATTTATACAAATCTATCGTCCACATCCATTTAAAGCAATGATTGTCAATTGAAGATGTGGTTGTTGTGTTATCCTGGTGTGCGCCTTGAGAGTCCTCTTAAGCACATTATTCCAATATTTCCAAGCTCTGAATTGACACAGGGAACACCTTTGCAAAGATATTCGGTTAAAAATAAGAGTATGAATGACAATAAACGTATGACTTGGATTGTATGCATAATAGTGTAGTAAACAGTATCGCTCAGCGTGGGAACTTTTGGTGTTTGGAAAGTATCCGTTATAAGTCTCCATGACACGTATCACTTCGTTGTCTTGTTGGTAATAGTAAAAATGCATGACAGTCCGCATTGTAATGGTCTAACAGGTGTTTTTCATTCTCACATTAAACAGACATTTGAGAACGGAATTGCTTAGAGTTGTACTTACGACCTCAACACCCAATATACTCACACGCGCAAATACTCACATTCAGACTCATACATACACGCTGTCCTTCTCTCCCCTTCGTTGGTCTCTATTTTTTACATTTGTCAGAGAAAATGACAATTTTCATGGTATTGCTTTGTGCACTGACTTTACTGAACTCTGGAGAAAACGAACATTGCTGCTGGGTGAGTACATCTAACAATGTGCTCTCCCGTCCATTAGACATTTTGTCTGCAGGAACTCGCTCTTTTTCACTCGGTCCACTCGTCCAAGTGCCGATGTATTTGTGGCATGATGTGAACAGTAGGAATTTGTGTCACTACCAAGGTCTCATGGTTTTAAATGACTGTTTTGTATTGTCTGGAAACTCACTTGTAGAATTCGCTTGCGGTAGGTCTCTTAAAAAAGAGAAGCCGTGCAAGGTTATTAAACCCAAGTGCCTAGTTATTCTTCTTTTGTTGATATCAGGTAACGTGCAACCTAACCCTGGCCCTGATATGCAATGTCTCCAAACCCCCTCTGATTTTAAATCAAGATCTGGTTTTGGTATTTTTCATTTAAATGTACGCAACCTGTTGTCAAAAATTGATGGGGTTAGGATTTGGGCTAAATCAACTGATGCTGATGTAATTGTGTTTTCTGAAACCTGGCTCAGCAAGTCTGTTTTTGTGGTTTACAATGTTTATCGCACTAATCGGGTTAAGAAAGGTGGGGGTGTGGCTATATATGTAAAAACTAAATTCCCTGTAAGTGTGGCAAAGTCTGAAGCTATATGTAAACAGTTGGAATTTCTTTCTTTGAATATTGAGGTTTCAAAGGGTCTCTCTATAACTGTGATTGGCTGTTATAGACCCCCCCCCCTTTGTTCTCGATGTTGCATTTTCTTCTTTGACGCACCATATGTCTAAACTTCTTTACAGTGAAATGATCTTGATTGGTGATCTCAACTGGTGTTGGTTAAAGCTGGTGTCTGATGATTTAAAAATGTTTTGTAATTCTATGAATCCTACCCAGTTGATTAACTCACCCACTCGCCCAAATCTTAAATGCCCAGATCAATCTACCCTGATTGATTTACAAATGTTCCACATAATTATTCTGCGGTTGGTGTTTTTTGTAATGATTTAAGTGACCATTGTGCTGTTGTTGCTGTTAGAAATACTAAGGTTCCTAAAACAAACCCACGTTTTATTCTAAGAGAAATTTGAAGTGTTTTAATGAGCAGGCTTTCTTTCATGATTTGTTTTATTTTGACTGGAGCGGATTGAGTTTATGACGTGAAAACTGCCTGGAAATTATTTCAGGATGTTTTTTTTCCAAATAGTAAACAAACATGCTCAATTCCACAGGTTCAGAGGGGCGGGTTAATCCATGGTTTTCTTTTGAGCTGTTTTGTATTTTTCACGACAGTAATCTAGCCTGAACTAAAGCAAGGAAATCATGTTCTGATGCTGATTGGCTTATTTTTAGGCAGTTACGAAACAAGTGTTCTTTTCTTCTCGGGAAGGCCAAATCTGAATATTTTATGTCTGTTACCACTGATAACCTGAATGACCCTGTCACGTCCTGACTTCCGTCATCATGAAGTGCTTTGAGAGACTAGTCAAGGACCATATCACCTCCACCCTACCTGACACTCTAGACCCACTCCAATTTGCTTACCGCCCAAATAGGTCCACAGACGATGCAATCTCAACCACACTGCACACTGCCCTAACCCACCTGGACAAGAGGAATACCTATGTGAGAAAGCTGTTCATCGACTACAGCTCGGCATTCAACACCATAGTACCCTCCAAGCTCGTCATCAAGCTCGAGACCCTGGGTCTCGACCCCGCCCTGTGCAACTGGGTACTGGACTTCCTGACGGGCCGCCCCCAGGTTGTGAGGGTAGGCAACAACATCTCCTCCCCGCTGATCCTCAACACGGGGGCCCCACAAGGGTGCGTTCTGAGCCCTCTCCTGTACTCCCTGTTCACCCACGACTGCGTGGCCACGCACGCCTCCAACTCAATCATCAAGTTTGCGGACGACACAACAGTGGTAGGCTTGATTACCAACAACGACGAGACGGCCTACAGGGAGGAGGTGAGGGCCCTCGGAGTGTGGTGTCAGGAAAATAACCTCACACTCAACGTCAACAAAACTAAGGAGATGATTGTGGACTTCAGGAAACAGCAGAGGGAACACCCCCCTATCCACATCGATGGAACAGTAGTGGAGAGGGTAGCTAGTTTTAAGTTCCTCGGCATACACATCACAGACAAACTGAATTGGTCCACTCACACTGACAGCGTCGTGAAGAAGGCGCAGCAGCGCCTCTTCAACCTCAGGAGGCTGAAGAAATTTGGCTTGTCACCAAAAGCACTCACAAACTTCTACAGATGCACAATCGAGAGCATCCTGGCGGGCTGTATCACCGCCTGGTACGGCAACTGCTCCACCCTCAACCGTAATGGCTCTCCAGAGGGTAGTGAGGACTGCACAACGCATCACCGGGGGCAAACTACCTGCCCTCCAGGACACCTACACCACCCGATGTTACAGGAAGGCCATAAAGATCATCAAGGACATCAACCACCCGAACCACTGCCTGTTCACCCCGCTATCATCCAGAAGGCGAGGTCAGTACAGGTGCATCAAAGCTGGGACCGAGAGACTGAAAAACAGCTTTTATCTCAAGGCCATCAGGCTGTTAAACAGCCACCACTAACATTGAGTGGCTGCTGCCAACACACTGTCATTGACACTGACCCAACTCCAGCCATTTTAATAATGGGAATTGATGGGAAATGATGTAAATATATCACTAGCCACTTTAAACAATGCTACCTTATATAATGTTACTTACCCTACATTATTCATCTCATATGCATATGTATATACTGTACTCTACATCATCGACTGCATCCTTATGTAATACATGTATCACTAGCCACTTTAACTATGCCACTTTGTTTACTTTGTCTACACACTCATCTCATATGTATATACTGTACTCGATACCATCTACTGTATGCTGCTCTGTACCATCACTCATTCATATATCCTTATGTACATATTCCTTATCCCCTTACACTGTGTATAAGACAGTAGTTTTGGAATTGTTAGTTAGATTACTTGTTGGTTATCACTGCATTGTCGGAACTAGAAGCACAAGCATTTCTCTACACTCGCATTAACATCTGCTAACCATGTGTATGTGACAAATAAAATTTGATTTGATTTGATTTAGTTCCTTTTTTTTACGTCTCTATTTTAGTTTGGTTAGAGCGTGAGTTGGGGTGGGCAGTAGTGTTTTGTTCTGTGTGTTAGATTTCTATGTGTTTGGCCTGGTATGGTTCCCAATCAGAGGCAGCTGTCAATCGTTATTTCTGATTGAGAACCATACTTATGCAGCCTGTTTTCCCACTATGGGTTGTGGGTAGTTGTTTTCTGTTTTGTGTGTATTGCACCTTGCAGAACTGGTCATTTGTTGTGTTGTTGTTTTTTGTTCAAGTATTTGTATTTATTAAAATTATTATGAATACTTACCACACTGCACCTTGGTCCTCTTCTCCTTCTCCCGACGACAATCGTTACAGACCCTAGAAAGTTTTGGAAAGCTATTAAGTCTATGTCTGGTAACAGTAATGTTAATGAATTACCGTCATGTGTTTTGAAGGACTCTGTTGATGAATATGACAAAACTGAAATGCTGAATTGTTTCAATGAGTACTTTGTATTCTCTGGTAGGCTGTTTGATTCAGTGTCCTCTTCAAACACGTGGACTGGGATATGTTCCGCATTGCGTCAAACAACAACATTGACGAATACGCTGATTCGATGAGCGAGTTCATTAGAAAGTGCATTGATGATGTCGTTCCCATAGCAACGATTAAAACATTCCCAAACCAGAAACCATGGATTGATGGCAGCATTTGCGTGAAACTGAAATTGCGAACCACTGCTTTTAACCAGGGAAAGGTGACCGGAAACATGACCGAATACAAACAGTGTAGCTATTCCCTCCGCAAGGCAATCAAACAAGCTAAGCGTCAGTATAGAGACAAAGTAGAGTCACAATTCAACGGCTCAGACACAAGATGTATGTGGCAGGGTCTATAGTCAATCACGGATTACAAAAAGAAAACCAGCCCCATCAAGGACCAGGATGTCTTGCTCCCAGGCAGACTAAATAACTTTTTTGCCCGCTTTGAGGACAATACAGTGCCACTGACACGGCCTGCAACCAAAACCTGCTGACTCTCCTTCACTGCAGCCGATGTGAGGATAACATGTTAACCCTTGCAAGGCTGCAGGCTCAGACAGCATCCCCAGCCGCGTCCACAGAGCATGCGCAGACCAGCTGGCTGGTGTGTTTACGGACATATTCAATCAATCCTTATCTCAGTCTGCTGTTCCCACATGCTTCAAGAGGGCCACCATTGTCCCTGTTCTCAAGAAAGCCAAGGTAACTGAGCTAAACGACTACCGCCCCGTAGCATTGACTTCCATCATCATGAAATGCTTTGAGAGAATGTTCAAGGACCATATCACCTCCACCCTACCTGACACCTTAGACCCACTCCAATTTGCTTACTGCCCAAATAGGTCCACAGACGATGCAATCTCAACCACACTGCACACTGCCCTAACCCATCTGGACAAGAGGAATACCTATGTGAGAATGCTGTTCATCGACTACAGCTCAGCATTTAACACCATAGTACCCTCCAAAACTCGTTTTCAAGCTCGAAAACCCTGGGTCTCGACCCTGCCCTGTGCAACTGGGTACGGGACTTCCTGACGGGCCGCCCCCTAGGCAACAACATCTCCACCCCGCTTACCCGCCTGTCCAACATCACTACTCTGGATGGCTCTGACTTAGAATACGTGGACAACTACAAATACTTAGGTGTCTGGTTAGACTGTAAACTTTCCTTCCAGACCCATATCAAACATCTCCAATCCAAAGTTAAATCTAGAATTGGCTTCCTATTTCGCAACAAAGCATCCTTCAATCCGTTTTGTCACCAAAGCCCCATATACTACCCATCATTGCGACCTGTACACTCTCGTTGGCTGGCCCTCGCTTCATACTCGTCGCCAAACCCACTGGCTCCATGTCATCTACAAGACCCTGCTAGGTAAAGTCCCCCCTTATCTCAGCTCGCTGGTCATCATAGCATCTCCCAGCTGTAGCACACGCTCCAGCAGGTATATCTCTCTAGTCACCCCCAAAACCAATTCTTTCTTTGGCCGCCTCTCCTTCCAGTTCTCTGCTGCCAATGACTGGAACGAACTACAAAAATCTCTGAAACTGGAAACACTTATCTCCCTCACTAGCTTTAAGCACCAACTGTCAGAGCAGCTCACAGATTACTGCACCTGTACATAGACCACCTATAATTCAGCCCAAACAACTACCTCTTTCCCAACTGTATTTAATTTATTTATTTATTTTGCTCCTTTGCACCCCATTATTTTTATTTCTACTTTGCACATTCTTCCATTGCAAAACTACCATTCCAGTGTTTTACTTGCTATATTGTATTTACTTTGCCACCATGGCCTTTTTTGCCTTTACCTCCCTTCTCACCTCATTTGCTCACATTGTATATAGACTTGTTTATACTGTATTATTGACTGTATGTTTGTTTTACTCCATGTGTAACTCTGTGTCGTTGTATCTGTCGAACTGCTTTGCTTTATCTTGGCCAGGTCGCAATTGTAAATGAGAACTTGTTCTCAACTTGCCTACCTGGTTAAATAATGGTTAAATAAAAAATAAAAATCAAATCAAATAGATGAACAGACGGAAACAAAAATGTTTTTGAACGACAACTTATTTTGTTTAAAAATGTCAAATTCAGTGCAAAGTAATGTAGTACATTGGTGTGTAGATCCCTGTTGGGTGGCAAAGTGTCACAAGAATCCTGTGGGGAGAGAAAACAAGAGAATACATTCAATTAATGGGTGTTAACTAATCAGGGTTCAACAAAGCACTTCAAGTCCTCAATTCCTTCAAAAGAGAGAGGGAAGGAGAAAGGAGTATGGTCCCTGCAGACTACATGCTGGCCATGAGGTTCTCCAAGTGGTACTCCAGGAGGCTGGAGAGCTCAGTGACTAGAGACTTTGGGTTAAAGTACCAGGCTAGCTGCTGGCCAAACATGTCATCTAGCAGAGCCATCAGCCCGCCCTGAAGAGAATACAACACAACACATAGAAAATGGCTCTGAGTAACTAGCTTATCAGACAATTAGAAATACTCCCCCTAAAATGACATTGGAACCTGGTTAACCATGAATGTGGAAGTAAACAGGAAGTAACCTCTTGACCCTTACATTGAGCAGCAGCAGGTATCTGTCAGTCTCTGGCTCCATGTTGGCAGCAGTGGGCAGGACGGAGTACAGGAGAGCGTACAGACGCTCAACGAACCCACCAGGGTGCTAAAGGAAACAAAGGATGAGAAAAGAGGAGAGAATAGAAGAGAAGAGGAATTTCAGTGAAACTGCTAATAGAGAGAGATCAAAACATGTACCAGTGAGATGCTACTTACCACCATCAGGGACTTCTGAGCTGTCATCATCCCAAACAGCACCAGCTCAAAGAGGACATCTATCATGTTCAAATGATGGATCTAGGACAAGAAAACACGTTTGGAGAAAATCGGAATGATTTCATAGAGATCAGCTACTGTGATGTATAAAAGACATGCATGTGGAAGAACTCAGTGAGACTTGAAAGAATTAATGAACTCACCTTTGCATCAGTCAGCTCCCTCTCAATGTCATTCCGCTTGGAGGGGTCACTCAGGTAGTCCACAAAGTAGTTATAGGTACGGATGAACTTGGCCTCGTCCTATGACAAAGAAAATATCATATTAGTGAACAGAACAAATTCCCCCCCCCAGTGATGCGCTCTTTCCCTTGAAAGAGAATGAGTTAGTGAGTTACCATGTGGTTGGCCTGAACCAGGGTGCCCAGGAGGACCTTTCCCGCCACAAACAGATGGTTCCTGCTCAGGATGGAACCAAGCAGGGTCTAGGGAAGACGGAAGAGTTAGGGTGAGACATCTTCCTCTAGGAGACAGAACAAGAAGTCACCGAGAAAAAAAGAAAAGTGGGTCAACTCACAGTGAAGGCCTGGTGCAGGGAGACGAGCCTCAGGGCGATGTCCCCCACTCTCTTGGTGGTAAGGTAGAGGCTGTGAAAGGGAGGGAATGGAGCATGTCAACCATTAGAGTCAATGGGGGATAACAGCATTATGACCACTATCCTTCAGCATCTGACAAGCCTGGACTACACAGACAATTAGAGGAACTCACTTTATGTGGTTTCCGAGCCGGTCACGGGTGCACCTCAGCCACGCTCAAGGTACTAAACGATATCATAACCGCCACCGATAAAAGACAGTACTGTGAAGCAGTCTTCATCGACCTTGCCAAGGCTTTCGACTCGGTCAATCACCATATTCTTATCGGCAGACTCAGTAGCCTCGGTTTTTCGGATGACTGCCTTGCCTGGTTCACCAATTACTTTGCAGACAGAGTTCAGTGTGTCAAATCGGAGGGCATGCTGTCCGGTCCTCTGGAAGTCTTTATGGGGGTGCCACAGGGTTCAATCCTCGGGCCGACTCTTTTTTCTGTATATATCAATGATGTTGCTCTTGCTGCAGGCGATTCCCTGATCCACCTCCACGCAGACGACACCATTCTATATACTTCCGGCCCGTCCTTGGACACTGTGCTATATAACCTCCAAACGAGCTTCAATGCCATACAACACTCCTTCCGTGGCCTCCAACTGCTCTTAAACACTAGTAAAACCAAATGCATGCTTTTCAACCGTTCGCTGCCTGCACCCGCACGCCTGACCAGCATCACCACCCTGGATGGTTCCAACCTTGAATATGTGGACATCTATAAGTACCTAGGTGTCTGGCTAGACTGTAAACTCTCCTTCCAGACTCATATCAAACATCTCCAATCGAAAATCAAATCAAGAGTCGACTTTCTATTCCGCAACAAATCCTCCTTCACTCACGACGCCAAACTTACCCTAGTAAAACTGACTATCCTACCGATCCTCGACTTCAGCGATGTCATCTACAAAATTGCTTCCAACACTCTACTCAGCAAACTGGATGCAGTTTATCACAGTGCCATCCGTTTTGTCACTAAAGCACCTTATACCACCCACCACTGCGACTTGTATGCTCTAGTCGGCTGGCCCTCGCTACATATTCGTCGCCAGACCCACTGGCTCCAGGTCATCTACAAGTCCATGCTAGGTAAAGCTCTGCCTTATCTCAGTTCACTGGTCACGATGGCAACACCCATCAGTAGCACGCGCTCCAGCAGGTGTATCTCACTGATCATCCCTAAAGCCAACACCTCATTTGGCCGCCTTTCGTTCCAGTTTTCTGCTGCCTGTGACTGGAACGAATTGCAAAAATCGCTGAAGTTGGAGACTTATCTCCCTCACCAACTTCAAACATCTGCTATCTGAGCAGCTAATCGATCGCTGCAGCTGTACATAGTCTATCGGCAAATAGCCCACCCATTTTTACCTACCTCATCCCCATACTGTTTTTATTTATTTACTTTTCTGCTCTTTTGCACACCAATATCTACCTGTACATGACCATCTGATCATTTATCACTCCAGTGTTAATCTGCAAAATTGTAATTATTCGCCTACCTCATGCCTTTTGCACACAATGTATATAGACTCCCCTTTTTTCCTACTGTGTTATTGACTTGTTAATTGTTTATTCCATGTGTAACTCTGTGTTGTCTGCTCACACTGCTATGCTTTATCTTGGCCAGGTCGCAGTTGCAAATGAGAACTTGTTCTCAACTAGCCTACCTGGTTAAATAAATGTGAAATAAATAAAATAAAATAAAAAAGCAGAGGAAACTCCCTCTCCTCAGGCAGCAGGTCCTCCTCCGAGCCCTACGACAACAAAACAAGCATTCAATAATCAGTGACCAGTGCAATGACATAACAAACAATCGGTCAATGGAAGGATCTTAATGCTCCTAGTCAATAGTATGTGTGTGTGTAACGTCTGACCTCATAGCAGTTGTGGCCCATAGGCTCTGGGTCAGTGAACTACTGAGTGGTGGGCGTAGAGAAGGAGGCAGCCTCCGACGCTGAAGAGGTGAGAAGCCCGTCCAGCCCCATGTGGAGTGGCGTTCACCACTGAGACAGTCTGCTGCACAAAACACACACAACACACCTGTTTACCACACACACATGTTATTAGAAAACACACCAAATCTAATGCAAAAATGCCCAGTAATGTCTAGTCTATATACATAGGAAATAGTTTATTTACCTGGTAGCAGCCAAGCGTCACGTCCACAGACGTCTCGTGGCGGAGGTGAGACACATAGTGGGTCACCCTGCCAGCCACACGCTGACAGAGAGAGAATACATGTTAAGGTCAAATGGAATAAGTGAAGAAAAGCCTAATCTACTACTATTTCAGTAGTATTTACGTCTTACCTGGATCCAAGTGATGGACTGCACATTGGTGGCACAGTAGAGGATGCCCTCTGGACTATGCCTGGCTGTCTCCTTGGAGATGGCCCACACCAGTTGAGTCTCCAGGCCTCTCACCCTACTCACGTGGTGCATCCTCACCACCACCTGCTGTTGAGATAAATAACATCACCAAAACCACTTCAGCAATTGCTGTGACACATTTCCATCAAGATCAACTGACTGACCATGTAGATTAGGATTAGGTAGTTACAAATGATGGGGCTGATGAACTGGAAAGTTAGGGTTAGGGTTAGAGGGTTAGGGGGTTAGGTTAGGGTTAAGGGTTAGAGGGTTAGGGGGTTAGGTTAGGGTTAGGTTTTGAATAGAATTGTGTTTCGTTTCAACTTGTTAGTTTTACGGTGCACAGGCCTCTCCTGTTTATCCCTCCCATTTCTGATGATCTGATATATGTGTAGTACTTAAAAAGGCCCGTAGATGTCCTCCTAGGATCATAAATTAAACTGAGCTGAGTTCCAAATTGCCTCTTTTTCTGGGTGGCAGTGCAGAAGTCTGTGGTGAGAGATTCATTCAACCATAGTGTTGTTAAATATGAACATAAACGGCATATTGTGCTTTTAATTTGTTTTATTGTTTCGTTAAAGGAAAGGAAAAACATAAAAAAGGAAGTGCAAAACTAAAACCAAACAAAACAAATATATAGAGTATAAATAAAATATGAATAAAACCATGTTCTTCTCCATCCATGTTCATGTCTGTTAAAACCCATTTTCTAAAACCTCTCGTTCAGGCCATTTGGCGTTGTCTGTAGGTGCTGGATCCACTCCTGTTCTACCCTCTTTCGCTGCCCACAGGTCCAGCCTATATGTGACTGTAACCCTGATATGGTAAGGTGAGTGACGGGGTGCTCCTGGAAGTGGGTTATGAGTTCCGTTTGCAGATGTGCCCTTTTAATGTTATACAGGTGTTGTTTGAGTCTGGTTTCTATGGTGTGTTTGGTTTATTGCAAAGTGTACATGTAATGATATAAATGGCGATGTGTGTTCAATGAATAGGATTCTTGTATTGGTGCTGATGTGTGGCTGTGTATATTTGTAATAAACTTTATCTGTCGAAAATGGAAATTGTGAGGTTTGAGGTCTTGTGGTGGCTTACTACTGAATCTTGCTTTGGTGAGGAGGTCCTTTAAATGTTCTTCTTTCTAAATGCTAAGATGATTCTGTATGGTTTGACTGGTATGTAAATGTGCTGAACTGTAGAGAAGTTGTGTTTGATTGATTGATGTAGGGATCTAATTCTATTTGAAAATGTGGTTACTAGGGGGATGATAATTGTCTGTTGATTGAGTATTGATGACAAGGGAGAAGAGACAGAGGAAGTGTTTCGGTTTAGTGATTGGTGCAGATCACTTTCCATAGGGGAGTCAGGATTAGGGTGAGGGAGGGAGATAGGGATTAAGTTAGGATGAGAGCCCTGGTTAGGGTAATGGTACACATTAGGGTTAGGCGTGGGGTTTGGGGAAAGGTTGAGGTTAGGCGTGGGGTTAGGGGAAAGGTTAAGGTTAGGCGTGGGGTTAGGGAAAAGGTTAAGGTTAGGCGTGGGGTTAGGGGAAAGGTTAAGGTTAGGCGTGGGGTTAGGGGAAAGGTTAAGGTTAGGCAAGGGGTTAGGGGAAAGGTTAAGGTTAGGCGTGGGGTTAGGGGAAAGGTTAAAATTAGGCGTGAGGTTTGGGGAGAGGTTAAGGTTAGGTGTGGGGTTAAGGGAAAGGTTAAGATTAGGTGTGGGGTTAAGGGAAAGGTTAAGGTTAGGCGTGGGGTTAGGGGAAAGGTTAAGGTTAGACGTGAGGTTTGGAGAGAGGTTAAGATTAGGCTTGGGGTTTGGGGTTAAGGGAAAGGTTAAGGTTAGGCGTGAGGTTTGGGGAGAGGTTAAAATTAGGCGTGAGGTTTGGGGAGAGGTTAAGGTTAGGTGTGGGGTTAAGGGAAAGGTTAAGGTTAGATGTGAGGTTTGGAGAGAGGTTAAGATTAGGCTTGGGGTTTGGGGTTAAGGGAAGGGTTAAGGTTAGGTGTGAGGTTTGGGGAGGTGTTAAGGTTAGGAGTAGGGATGACGTTAAGGTTAAGAGAGGTGGATGATTTGCTGTGGTCTGTGGATGAATGGGTTAGGGGTTAGGGTTAGGGTGTTTGGTGGAGCAAACAAAGAGACACGGAGGAAGGCAGGAGAGAGAAGCTATGAGCAGCAGACCAAGACGCGACTGTGGGCTTTGTTGTAAACAGAATATTGTGCGGCTAGACAGACATTTCAAGTCTGTACATGCACTTAAGTCCGGTACTATGGAATGGATGAATGCTATGCAATTTAGCCGGTTTTCGACTGAGAGACAGCAGCCCAAATCAAGGCAGTATATGCAGCCTGATAACGGTGTTGAACCGCAGCTGGAGGACCCTGTGATTTTGCAGTGTTTTGAAAGTGAGTTGTCCGTGGAGCAGCAGCTGGTGGACGAGGGTGATCAGACGGCAGGTGCGTCGGCGGCGGTGCAGCCAAACAGTCAGGTCGGTAGTGAACTGTGCTCGGAACCGAGGGAGCAAGGCTGCATCGTGGCGACTTCCACGGAGAGCGAGAGTGATGAAGACGGCGGCGTGCCGTCCGGAATTGAGGTTTGGAGTAATGCAATTTTGACTCAATATGAACACTATATTACGGGTAGAAACCCTTCAGTTAAACGAATTGACAATAGTCGCACCAGTATATCCCGAGTACGGGAATTCCTCTGCATTATGTCAGAGGGCAAGGCCGATGAAGGACTGTGTTCTCTGGATAACTACAGACGTGTGTCTGAGTGGTATGGTCAATGTGACGACCGTGGTTTGGCACCATCCACGTTAAAAATGTACCGAGCCGATGTTCGAGGTTTCCTGAATTATCTTATTCAGTTCCGGCCAAATGGTATGCAAGCTAAGGTCGTTGGAATTCGAAAGATGTTACTCTGCTTGGCGAAGATGGACAGGGACTCGCGGCAGAGCCAGGCAACGCATATGGCAAAATT